>NC_069503.1:973762447-974459293 GCF_027579735.1 Bombina bombina
ACAACCCACCACCCACATACCCCTAATCTAACCCAAACCCCCCTTAAATAAACCTAACACTAAGCCCCTGAAGATCTTCCTACCTTATCTTCACCATACCAGGTTCACCGATCGATCCAGAAGAGCTCCTCCGATGTCTTGATCCAAGCCCAAGCGGGGGGCTGAAGATGTCCATGATCCCGCTGAAGTCTTCATCCAAGCGGGAGCTGAAGAGGTCCATGATCCGGCTGAAGTCTTCTATCAACGGCATCTTCAATCTTCTTTCTTCCGGATCCATGTTCATCCCGCCGACGCGAACATCCATCTTCACCAACGAATGACGGTTCCTTTAAGGGACGTCATCCAAGATGGCGTCCCTCGAATTCCGATTGGCTGATAGGATTCTATCAGCCAATCGGAATTAAGGTAGGAAAATTCTGATTGGCTGATGGAATCAGCCAATCAGAATCAAGTTCAATCCGATTGGCTGATCCGATCAGCCAATCAGATTGAGCTCACATTCTATTGGCTGATCGGAGCAGCCAATAGAATGCAAGCTCAATCTGATTGGCTGATTGAATCAGCCAATCGGATTGAACTTGATTCTGATTGGCTGATTCCATCAGCCAATCAGAATTTTCCTACCTTAATTCCGATTGGCTGATAGAATCCTATCAGCCAATCGGAATTCGAGGGACGCCATCTTGGATGACGTCCCTTAAAGGAACCGTCATTCGTCGGGAAGTCGTCGGTGAAGATGGATGTTCCGCATCGGCGGGATGAACATGGATCCGGAAGAAAGAAGATTGAAGATGCCGTTGATAGAAGACTTCAGCCAGATCATGGACCTCTTCAGCTCCCGCTTGGATGAAGACTTCAGCCGGATCATGGACATCTTCAGCCCCCCGCTTGGGCTTGGATCAAGACATCGGAGGAGCTCTTCTGGATCGATCGGTGAACCTGGTATGGTGAAGATAAGGTAGGAAGATCTTCAGGGGCTTAGTGTTAGGTTTATTTAAGGGGGGTTTGGGTTAGATTAGGGGTATGTGGGTGGTGGGTTGTAATGTTGGGGGGGGGGTATTGTATGTGTTTTTTTTACAGGCAAAAGAGCTGAATTCTTTGGGCCATGCCCCGCAAAGGGCCCTGTTCAGGGCTGGTAAGGTAAAAGAGCTTTGAACTTTTTTAATTTAGAATAGGGTAGGGCATTTTTTTATTTTGGGGGTCTTTGTTATTTTATTAGGGGGCTTAGAGTAGGTGTAATTAGCTTAAAATTGTTGTAATATTTTTCTGATGTTTGTAAATATTTTTTTATTTTTTGTAACTTAGTTCTTTTTTATTTTTTGTACTTTAGTTAGTTTATTTCATTGTAGTTATTTGTAGGTATTGTATTTAAATAATTTATTGATAGTGTAGTGTTAGGTTTAATTGTAACTTAGGTTAGGATTTATTTTACAGGTAATTTTGTAATTATTTTAACTAGGTAACTATTAAATAGTTCTTAACTATTTAATAGCTATTGTACCTGGTTAATATAATTACAAAGTTGCCTGTAAAATAAATATTAATCCTAAAATAGCTATATAATATAATTATAATTGATATTGTAGCTATATTAGGATTTATTTTACAGGTAAGTATTTAGCTTTAAATAGGAATAATTTATTTAATAAGAGTTAATTTATTTCGTTAGATTTAAATTATATTTAACTTAGGGGGGTGTTAGTGTTAGGGTTAGACTTAGCTTTAGGGGTTAATACATTTATTAGAATAGCGGTGAGCTCCAGTCGGCAGATTAGGGGTTAATGTTTGAAGTTAGGTGTCGGCGATGTTAGGGAGGGCAGATTAGGGGTTAATACTATTTATTATAGGGTTATTGAGGCGGGAGTGAGGCGGATTAGGGGTTAATAACTTTATTATAATAGCGGTGCGGTCCGCTCGGCAGATTAGGAGTTAATAAGTGTAGGCAGGTGGAGGCGACGTTGTGGGGGGCAGATTAGGGGTTAATAAATATAATATAGGGGTCGGCGGTGTTAGGGGCAGCAGATTAGGGGTACATAGGGATAATGTAAGTAGTGGCGGTTTACTGAGCGGCAGATTAGGGGTTAAAAAAATATGCAGGTGTCAGCGATAGCGGGGGCGGCAGAATAGGTGTTAATAAGTGTAAGGTTAGGGGTGTTTAGACTCGGGGTACATGTTAGAGTGTTAGGTGCAGACGTAGGAAGTGTTTCCCCATAGCAAACAATGGGGCTGCGTTAGGTGCTGAACGCGGCTTTTTTGCAGGTGTTAGGTTTTTTTTCAGCTCAAACAGCCCCATTGTTTCCTATGGGGGAATCGTGCACGAGCACATTTTTTAAGCTGGCCGCGTCTGTAAGCACCGCTGGTATCGAGAGTTGAAGTTGCGGTAAATATGCTCTACGCTCCTTTTTTGGAGCCTAACGCAGCCATTCTGTGAACTCTAAATACCAGCGGTATTTAAAAGGTGCGGCCAGAAAAAAGCACGCGTAGCTAACGCACCCCTTTGGCCGCAAAACTCTAAATCTAGGCCTAAAGAAATAAGAAGAAAAAATGGGGTTTATTTAGCAGCGCTAAAAAAAGCTAGGAAATGATGATACCAATCTAATTTATGTTTTATACAATCTTGTTTATTTAAAAATTCTTATAACAAATAAAAACAACAGCAAATTCTATTCCTAATTAATAAAGGGACGTCTCCCTTATACAATTATAAAAATAGAACCATATATTGATAAACCCTAGAATTCCAGGTTTAAAGGAATTAATTCTATAGATAACATATGGCAAGCAACAAATTTCTAAGATAAATGTTGAATTGAATATTTAAAAGGCACAAATGTATCAATCCTAACAGCTTTACAGTTCTTCAGTAAAAAATACAGTTATAAAGTTACACAGTTACTTTCCATGGACATATAATTGGCTCAGGTGTGCTGGATAGTTAAAAAGGCAAAAAACAGCCGTTATTCTGATTTAGGTGCCAAAGCAATTGTGGTTAATGGAAATGGTTAATTTAACAGATGAATACCTTGATGTCTTTAAAGTTCAGTTTGCATGTTTTAAAAAACGTAGTGCAAATTAGTGTAGAGGTACCTTAATCTGTCCTGGTTGCAACCGCTGATATTCTTCACTGTGAGGGATTCACAGACTGTTTGTTCCTGGTGCTTCTGATAAGTCACCTGACCTTCTCTTTGATTCAGAGGTGATGATCCGTTCTGGTGATGTAGTTATTAGTGATGTCCGGTTCATGAACGAATCGTTCATTTGAACCGGATCTTTTCACTGAACTGCATGAATCAGTTCACCAGACTGAACTGATTCGTTTGAAACAGTTCCGTTCCTGAGTCATCAGCAGCATTGGTAATACGATCCTAGAGTGAGTTCTGCTCTGCTAACTCCTCCTTTAATGAATCACACAGCAGAATCTCACTCTAGGATCATATTACCAGTGTTGTTGAATCAGTGTACTGTTAGCTAACTCGTTTGCAATGAATCAGTCTGTTAACAGTTCACTGATTCAAAAGAAGTGAACTGTTTGCAAAGACTCAGTGTACTGTTAACAGACAGATTCATTGCAAACGAGTTAGCTAACAGTACACTGATTCAAATATCAGGTCACACTCACAGTAGTTCTCAACAGACCCCTGCATTTACATTAACCCATTTAGCATCCCATGTTTGTGTATATATATATATATTTGTAGCTGTTGCTAAGTAAAAGTTAGCTTAGATATAGAGGAAGAACAACAAATTATATATATATATATATATATATATATATATATATATATATATATATATACAAACATGGGATACTGAATGGGTTAATGTAATTGCAGGGGTCTGTTGAGAACCGCTGTGAGTGTGACCTGTTATTTGAATCAGTGTACTGTTATCTAAATGATTCATTAGAGTTACAGTACACTGAGTCATTTACATACAGCACTGCAGGAAACGAATCTGCGGCTCTACAGTTCACCTACTGAACATGAGGTAGAGCCTATACCTCATGTTCAGTAGGTGAACTGGTGAATCGGTTCATGAACCGGTTCAGTTAATCGAACCGTCCGAAATGAACCGATTCACCCAGAAGAACCGAACTGCACATCACTAGTAGTTATCCTTTTTTTTGTTTTCCTTTCTTCTTATAGCCCAAATATTGTTTTCATCTGGGTTCCCTCAGATTTCTTAAGGTTTGAAGAAATCTTTGGTCAGTGTTTAGCAGTAACACCGTATTCCCTGAAGTTACCAAAGGTAGATTTTAACTTGCAGGGTCAGGAGAAAAGTTTAAAGTTGCAGGGTCACACCGCTTTGTGACAGTAGTAAATGAAGTTTAGTAGAGTGTAGCAGGTCCCATTCAATGTGTTTCACCCTTCTGGGCTTTATCAAGAATGCTTATCCTGCTAGCTTCTGGCTTTTTAAAGGTATGAATGTGTTTTGATTGGTTCCTTCATTTCCTTTTGTCTATCAACACCTGTGTGGCTTCCAATGTAAAGGTGGACTTTATTTAAGTTGGTAATGATTGTTTCTGTGTTGTTATTTAGTTACATCATACACAAGGAAGAGAACTTATCATTTCTGCTTTATTAGCATTCACACAATTCAACTTATATATTTCAATTCTAAAGTGCCTTTATTACATAATATACATTTAGATCTCGCAAACTTAAAATTACCTAAACTGAAACGAAAATATACTAATCAGAATTATCATTCCCATATCTAGAATTATTGTAAGTGGGTAAAAATTAACGATATATACATATTCCTTTTCAACAAAGGATAGTAAGTTCAACAATTTATAAATTTGTAACAATTTAAAAATGGACGAAACGAAAATATAAGAATCAGAATCATCATTCCCATATCTAGAATTATTGTTAGTGGGTAAAAATTAACGATATATACAAATTCTTTTTCAACAAAGGATAGTAAGTTCAACAATTTATAAATTTGTAACAATTTAAAAATGGACGAAACGAAAATATAAGAATCAGAATCATCATTCCCATATCTGGAATTATTGTTAGTGGGTAAAAATTAACGATATATACATATTCCTTTTCAACAAAGGATAGTACGTTCAACAATTTATAAATTTGTAACAATTTAAAAATGGATGTACAATTAAATCAGAAATTATCAATCCCATAACTAGAGTTATTGCTAGTGGGTAAAAACTGAGTTCAGTCATGACAACCTAAACATCCAAAGAGTTTTAAAAAAACATTGGCACTTAGTACAAACTGATCCCATCATAGGGGGAAAAGTGGGGGAAAACCCAAAAATAATATATAGGAAAGCACAGAATTTAAAGAGCCTACTAGCTCCCAGTCAATTGAAAAGCATAAAGAAGAAAGACACTCAAAGGTGCCTAGACGGAAATCCTTTAAATGGTTTTTTCCCCTGTTTTAGATGCCGGGCCTGTAAATTTAGTAGTAAACAAAAGATTTTAAAATCAAAAAGTGGAAACTTTACTTTCAAAATAAGAGACACAATTAGATGTCAAGATAAAGGCGTTATTTACGCCATTCAATGTTCATGTAAAAAAATTTACATAGGAGAAACAACCAGAATGCTCCGTGAAAGGATAAGGGAGCACCTCTCTTGCATAGATAGGGGTAACCTTGACCCTTATATCTATCGCCACTTTAGGGAAGTACACAACAACAACCTTAAAGATTTTAAATATTGGGGAATTAAAAAAGTTCACCCCGACTGGAGAGGGGGAAACTGGGAAAATAAACTTCTAAAGGCAGAAGCTGAAATTATATACCTAATGAATACCCTCCAACCTTAATTCCGATTGGCTGATAGAATCCTATCAGCCAATTGGAATCGAAGGGACGCCATCTTGGATGACGTCCCTTAAAGGAGCCTTCATTCGTCGTTAGTCCGTCGGGGAAGAAGGATGTTCCGCGTCGGCGGGATGAAGATGGATCCTGAAGAAAGAAGATTGAAGACGCCGCTTGGAAGATGACATCGCCCGGATGGAAGACTTCTTCAGCGCGCCTTGGATGATGACTTCTGCCGCTCCGGATCTCCTCTTTGGTTCCATCGGTGGTCGGCTGGCTGAAGACGACTCAAGGTAGGATGATCTTCAGGGGGGTAGTGTTAGGTTTATTTAAGGGGGGTTTGGGTTAGATTAGGGGTATGTGGGTGGTGGGTTTTAATGTTGGGGGGGTCGTATTTTTCTTTTACAGGCAAAAGAGCAGAATTCTTTGGGGCATGCCCCGCAAAAGGCCCTTTTAAGGGCTGGTAAGGTAAAAGAGCTTTGAACTTTTTTAATTTAGAATAGGGTAGGGCATTTTTTTATTTTTGAGGGCTTTGTTATTTTATTAGTGGGCTTAGATTAGGTGTAAGTAGCTTAAAATTGTTGTAATATTTTTTAAATGTTTGTAACTTATTTTTTTATTTTTTGTAACTTAGCTTTTTTATTTTTTGTTCTTTAGTTAGTTTATTTAATTGTATTTAATTGTAGTTATTTGTAGGTAAATTATTTAATTAATTTAATGATAGTGTAGTGTTAGGTTTAATTGTAACTTAGGTTAGGATTTATTTTACAGGTAATTTTGTATTTATCTTAGCTAGGTAGTTATTAAATAGTTAATAACTATTTAATAACTATTCTAACTAGCTAAAATAAATACAAAGTTACCTGTAAAATAAATATAAATCCTAAAATAGCTACAATGTAATTATTAATTATATTGTAGCTATCTTAGGGTTTATTTTACAGGTAAGCATTTAGTTTTAAATAGGATTCATTTATTTAATTATAGTGTAGTGTTAGGTGTAATTGTAACTTAGGTTAGTTTTTATTTTACAGGTAAATTTCTCTTTATTTTAGCTAGGTAGCTATTAAATAGTTAATAACTATTTAATAGCTATTGTACCTAGTTAAAATAAATTGAAAGGTGCCTGTAAAATAAATCCTAAAATAGCAACACTATAATTATTACAGGTGGCCCTCGTTTTACAACGGTTCAATTTACACCGTTTCAGAATAACAACCTTTTTTTCCAGTCATGTTACTGCTATTGAAAAGCATTGAGAAGCAGTGCATTTATTAAAATAGCCAGTAGGTGGAGCTGTCCGCTTGTGTTGCAGCAAAGCCAAGCAAGCTGAAATTAATTAGTTTAACCAGACCTGAGCTATCGAGCAGATTTCAAAGGAACAAGATCTTCCTGTCTATAAATCAGTCCAGACTGGAATGCATAGAAAGAACTGTTTGCAGAAAAATGCAAGTGAAGTCTGTGTTGTGTGATTATTTTATTAGGTTTATAATGCTGTTTAGCAAATGTTTTTGTTCATTTAACTAAGTTTAATTATATATTATGTGTTGTGTGATTATTTTATTAGGTTTATAATGCTGTTTAGCATTTAAAGTCTTCATTTTAAAGCTTTAAAAATAATGTATTAGGTGTTACTTATGACAATTTTGAGAGGGGCCTGGAACCTAACTCCCTCATTTCCTATTGACTTACATTATAAACTGGGCTTCAATTTACAACGGTTTCGATTTACAACCATTCCTTCTGGAACCTAACCCCGGCGTAAACTGAGGGCTACCTGTATTTATATTGTAGCTATATTAGGGTTTATTTTAAAGGTAAGTATTTAGTTTTAAATAGGATTAATTTAGTTAATAAGAGAAATATTATTTAGATGTATTTAATTAATATTTAAGTTAGGGGGGTGTTAAGGTTAGTGTTAGACTTAGGTTTAGGGGTTAATAATTTTATTACAGTGGCGGCGGTGTAGGGGGGGCAGGATAGGGGTTAATAAATTTATTATAGGTGGCGATGGTGTAGGGGGGGCAGATTAGGGGTTAATAAGTTTAATATAGGTTGTGGCGGTGTCCGGGAGCGGCGTTTTAAGGGTTAAACTATTTATTTAGTTGCGGCGAGGTCCGGGATCCGCAGGATAGGGGTTAATAAATTTATTATAGAGGGCGGTGGTATAGGGGGGCAGGATAGGGGTTACTAGGTATAATGTAGGTGGCGGCGGGGTCCGGGAGCGTCGGTTTAGGGGTTAACATATTTAGTATAGCTTGCAGCGGGGTCCGGGAGTGGCGGTTTAGGGGGTAAACACTTTATTTAGTTGCAAAGGTGTAGGGGGGGCAGATTAGGGGTGTTTAGACTCAGGGTACATGTTAGGGTGTTAGGTGTAGACAGCTCCCATAGAAATCAATGGGATGTCTGGCAGCATCAAACATGAACTTTCGCTATGGTCAGACTCCCATTGATTCCTATGGGATCCGCCGCCTCCAGGGCGGCGGATTGAAAACCAGGTACGCTGGGCCGGAAAAGTGCTGAGCGTACCTGCTAGTTTTTTGATAACTAGCAAAAGTAGTCAGATTGTGCCGCACTTGTGTGCGGAACATCTGGAGTGACGTAAGAATCGATCTGTGTCGGACTGAGTCCGGCGGATCGAAGCTTACGTCACTAAATTCTACTTTTGCCGGTATCTAGGGCTTGATAACTAAGGCGAATCAGCCTCGCCACAAATACGCTGCGGAATTCCAGCGTATTTGAGGTTGACGGCTTGATAACTAGGCCCCAAAGTTAGATAAGAAATTATCAAATTTAAATCAGTCAGGTGATGCATAAAGGGACCATAAAATCAAAATTAAACATATCATGATTCAGACAGCACGCAATGTTATGCAAATTCCCAATTCACTTCTAATATTAAAATTTGCTTTTCCCTATAGATATCTTTCAAATCATACCTAGCTACACATTTATACACCAATGGTTTTACCTCTTTAGCTACCAGTAACAAACAGAAGTGATTTTAGCCCTTGTCTGCCCCTCACTACTTTCTGCTCCATAATATAGTGCATATAGGCATGACAGACCGATTATATTTATCTAACTAACAGGGACTTAACAAAAATACTGACACATAAATGTCAAGTTTTTTTTAAAGATTTTAGATAGTCAGTCACAGCCTGCTAAAATACTGTACTGTCCAGTTGAATACTGGGCATCTTACAACCCTGTACATGTATATAAGCTGGGAAGAAAGAGAATTACCTGTTCTACCTTGACTACCTATTGCCTTTTACTCAGCTCAAGAAGAGATCTAGTGCTGAATGTATTATGTTATATTTAAATGCCATGCATTGCATGCCATATTGCCATATTTGGTTTACCATTTTGATAAACTCTGTGTCTAGCAGTTGTTTGTTGTGTGTTAAAGTAGTTTAATCACAGCCCCTCAATGCATGCCATCAATGTTAACATCTCGAGTAACTGTAGAAAAATTGTCTCTCTTTATATGGCAATTAGAAACATGGGGGAGGTTCATATAAGGTGGGAGGGGCAGTAGGGTGGAGGAGGGACAGGTGAGGTAGGCAGAGCAAAAAGGGGGTGGGGGGCCCTGGTTGGTCTCAGTCCGCCCCTGCTCAGTGGATTATATCAACCACTGGGGAGGAACTCAGAGTTCCTTAGCCATGAAGGAGGTGACTCGGATTATTCAGTGGGTGGAAGCTCACAATTTTCTTCTATCTGCCATCCACATTCCAGGAGTGGACAACTGGGAGGCGGATTTTCTGAGCCGACAGACCTTTCATTCCGAGGAGTGAGCTCTCCATCCGGAGGTGTTTTCCAGGTTAACCCTCAAGTGGGGGGTGCCGGAGTTGGATCTGATGGCATCTCGTCAGAATGCCAAGCTTCCAAGGTACGGTTCAAGGTCAAGAAATCCTCAGGCCACCCTGATAGATGCTCTGGCGGCTCCATGGAATTTTGGTCTGGCATACCTGTTTCCTCCGTTTGCTCTCCTTTCACAAGTCATTGTTCATATCAAACAGGAGAGAGCATCCGTAATTCTGATAGCTCCTGCATGGCCTCGCAGGATCTGGTTTGCAGACCCCTAGTGAAGATGTCATCTCTTCCTCCTTGGAGGTTACCTCTGAGGAAAGATCCTTTCCTCCATCCAAATCTCGTTTCTCTGAAGCTGACTGCATGGCGATTGAACTCTTAGTTCTGGCTAAGCCATAGTTTTCAGAGTCAGTCATTGATACCTTGCTTCAGGCTCGCAAGCCTGTTACTCGTAAAATTTACCATAAGGTATGGCGTAAATACCTTTATTGGTGGGAATCGAAGGGCTACTCTTGGAGTTGGGTCAGGATTCCTAGAATTTGGTCTTTTCTTCAGGATGGTCTGGAGAAAGGGTTGTCAGTCAGTTCTCTGAAGGTTCAGATTTCTGCATTATCTATTCTGTTACATAAGCGTCTGGCGGATGTGCCAGATGTTCAATCTTTTTGTCAGGCACTGGTCAGAATTTGGCCTGTGATTAAACCTGTTGCTCCTCCTTGGAGCCTTAACCTTGTTCTTAGAGTTTTGCAGCAGGCTCCATTTGAGCCAATGCATTCCATAGATGTTGAAAGGTTTTGTTTCTTATCGCTTTTTCTTTCTTCTGCTCAGAGTTTCTGAACTCTCGGCTTTGCAATGCGATTCGCCTTACCTTATTTTTCATGGGGATAAGCCGGTCCTTCGTACTAAATTGGGTTTTCTCCCTAAGGTGGTTTCGGATAGAAATATTAATCAGGAAATTGTTGTTCCTTCTCTCTGTCCTAATCCTCCTCATAAGGAATGTCTGCTGCATAACTTGGATGTTGTGTGTGCTCTCAATTTTTTTCTACAGGCTACTAAGGATTTTCGCCAGTCTTCTGCCCTGTTTGTTTGTTTCTCTAGAAAGCATAAGGGTCAGAAAGCAACTTCTACTTCTCTTTCCCTCTGGTTGAGAAGTGTGATTCATTTTGCTTATGAGACTGCTGGACCAGCAGCCTCTTAATAGAATTACAGCTCATTCCACTAGGGCTGTCTCCTCTTCTTGGGCTTTCAAAAATGAAGCTTCTGTGGAACAGATTTGCAAGGTGGCAGCATGGTCCTCTCTGCATACCTTTTCCAAATTTGATACATTTGCCTCGGCTGAGGCCTCTTTTAGAAAAAAAGTTCTTCAAGCAGTGGTGCCTTCTGTTTAGGTCTACCTGTCTTGTTCTCCCTCCCTGTTCATTCTGTGTCCTCTAGCTTTGGTATTGGTTCCCACTAGTAATTGGAATGAAGTTGTGGACTCACCATGTCTTAGGAAAGAAAATAAAATGTATGCTTACCTGATAAATTTCTTTCTTTCCAGACATGGAGATTACCACCCTTAAGATTAGACAGTAATTTTGTACTAAACCTCAGGCACCCCTACACCTTTTTGTTATCTTTTTTTTTCCACTTCCCTTCGGCTGAATGACTGGGGGTTATGGGTAAGGGAAGTGACACAACAGCTTTGCTTGGTGCTCTTTGCTTCCTCCTGCTGGCCAGGAGTGAATATCCCACTAGTAATTGGACAGATGTCGTGGACTCTCCATGTCCGGAAAGAAATTTATCAAGTTAGCATAAATTTTATTTTTGTAGTAGTGTTTTTGTTTTTCCATGCAATGGTATTTCTACAGTATCCCATAGCTTGTACTACTGTTAAACATTGCTGCCCATTGGTATATTTTTCTTGGGAGATACTACAGTATTCTTCCTGTTGGGTTCTGTTGTTAAACATAATACATTTGTATAACTCTTATGGTGAGAGAAAATTACAAGATATTCTTAGATTTTAAGTTAGTTATTTGTGATGAAATGTCATGGTTCTGTACTCACTTTTCCATATTCCATTTTCTTAAGGAATACTATGGAACAGACTGGAATTGTCTCTGCTGGATTAACCCATTAGAGGGTGAATCTACTGACTTGGTTTTCTCCTTAGATTCTCTAAATAATTTAAAGTAAACTATTCTGAGTTTATGGTGGTTGTGTTGCCTTCATGTTAACATACACGCAAGCATGTTCCTGGTGAGGTTCCTACTTTCTGAGGGTATTATCCTAGTTCAGATATCTGGCTTTGTCAACTCTTCACTCTCTGAGGGTGATGTATCTTACTTTAATTGAGAAAGCAGTGTTTTTTTCTTAAGGAAGTTTGATCACTTAAGCATTTTAGAATCAGACCTTCTGAGGATAAGGTTTTCCATGCAAAAAAATAAATAAAACATTATTTTTGATCTTCCTAGAACTTAATCCAATGTGGAATATGCCCAAGCAATCAAAACAATCTACCTTTAATGCACAATCTGCATAGGACAGGTTTAGTTTTTTCAGTAGGCTTGGTCGGTTCAGTATCCCATGATTCCGGGATTTTTTTGTTTAGGGCGGACAGTACACATTTTGGTCAGGACCGCCGTTAGTGGTTTCTTTTGGCCCATGTATCAAAGAGATCAGATGATTGGGAGACGTCCTTTCAGTATGTGTATGATCTGGAGGTCATGGGAGTAAATATCCCTGTTCCTGGGATAGCTCAAAGAACTTGTTTTTTTATTTCAAGCTCCTGTTTAATTTAACGTATGTCTATACAGAGCACCTACTTTGATTTCTTCACAGTTATGGTTGGATAATATAGTTGTCCAGGAGTTCATTCACTTCAATTCCAAGAGTGTCCCCTTTGGGGGAACTCATATATTTGGTCTTGATGAGGCGGTTATTGACAGTCCAATGCCTGCTCTCATTAATCGCTATACAAAAATATATATAGGAGCGCCAAAGGCTAAGGTATGCAACAGGTTAATACTTAAACAACATCACTAATTATCTTTGGGTGTGTCAAGACAGCTGGATAGAATCTATTAATTAAAATACAATCCACCCACAATATTTCATATAAATGGTAATTTAATTAACATATAATAAAAACATTATAAAAACATTAAAAACAATGTAACAGAAACAAATGGTCAGCTATATCTAAATAGGATAGGATTCTGAGCTAAAAATTAAAGATCAGCTCTATCTATAGGGATCAAATAATCAATTTATGATTCAAATAATTATTCCATTATCCCAGAAAATGGTCACAACATTCATGTGAACGGTACAAATGTGATCTAAAACTAACAAAGTGTTTATCAAGTGATAGTCCAAATGTGGGTTAAAAACTAATCAAGCCAAGATATATTAAGCCTAGCCCAGATTGGATCAATACCGGTATGATCAAAAAAGTGTGATAAAAATGTGTTCTCAAAAAAAAAAAAAAAAAAATTGTGTGTTAAATAGCCTAGTGTCTCAATTGTACTAGCAGTAACAATAGTGTCTCTGATGAGAGTAAAAAACTAAACAAAGGATTCTAATATGATCATTTTTAACAGATATTATCCTACATATAAAAACTAAACAATGAAATCTGGTACAATCGATCTTTAACTAACAAAAATCGTACAAATGATATTGTGAATGATTAATTCATTCCATCATAAATCCCCAAAAAATCAAAAAAATCAATTACAACTTTAAAAACCAATAATGTCCCAAATTTTGTAATCCTATATAGATCCGATGAGTGAAATCAATTCTTAAAAATAGGTAAATAGAGTCCCAGATTCCCAATCCGTAGTAAAAGCAAATCCTGTAGGGAAAAAATAAATAAAAAATGCACTAAACAAAGAGGCCTATGGGATGTAGTCTATTGGTAGATAGACTTACCCAAGTGCAGTGGTCCTAGGAGTATATTGAGCCTCACAAATCTGCTTCAAGTCGTCTACGCCTAGGCCTCTTTGTTTAGTGCATTTTTTCTTTTTTTTTTCCCTACAAGATTTGCTTTCACTACGGATTGAGTTGATCTTTCATTTTTAGCTCAGAATCCTATCCTATTTAGATATATCTGACCATTTGTTTCTGTTACATAATGTTTTTATAATGTTTTTATTATATGTTAATTAAATTACCATTTATATGAAATATTGTCAGTGGATTGTATTGTAATTATTAGATTCTATCCAGTTGTCTTGACACACCCGAAGATAATTAGTGATGTTGTTTAAGTATTAACCTGTTGTATACCTTAGCCTTTGGCGTTCCTATATATATTTTTGTATAGCACTTTTTTCTTGGACCTATTAGGGGGTCTACTTATAGTGCAGCAGGTACACTTATCAAGGCGCTAGTTGCTTATTTCTATTTGTATGCTCTCATTAATCGGTTTGGTTTTTACAATCCCATTATCAATTACCTTATCTCAGTGTATGGAGATGGTAGGTCTGATTGTGACAGGTTGTCAAGTTGGGTGGCAGTCTGGAGTGCTAGAAGGTCTCAGAGAGTTTTGGTTGTCTCAAGAGGCATGGCTACCAATACATTTTTTGGATGTTAGTGCAATGTTCAGATCCCTTCAGACTTGGCCTCTTCTCAAATCCGTTATTTTCTTTCTCTTTCAGTCAGACATCTTATTTGTGGTTACATTTTTCATTCATTCTGTTGGTACCCACAGTGCTCTGGAGATCAAAGAGGTTTCTAGTATTCTGAGTTGGACAGAGATTCTTCAGTGTTCGTTCTCAGCATATCTCATTTCCTGGTTTGAAGCAGATTAAAGGAGTAATCAAACTCTACTTGGATAATCTACAATCTTCCAGCTTTGATATGCGATTGAGTGATCCTCAGTTGAAATTGATAGACCCACCAGAAGTCTCTCGGACTTATTATTAGTTTTCGACATCTCCAATTGTTGTCAGGGTTTTTTCCCTGTTGTGTTTGCCATGTGCTGCTGGCAGCCATTTTACTCACCTCTCTTCCTGACTATGGTGCATTGTGGGGGATGCTGCTCAATTCCTGCACTTCCTTTTATGGCCTGACTCGTGTGCATCATCCATGTGAGACAGGATGTAGTCTCAGAATTGTGATGTCATCACTTATTATTTAAAGGGCCTCTGTTCAGTATGCTTTGCATTTGCGTTATCTCATACCTGTTTGTGAGAGTTCTGTGTATTACCTGGCTGCCTCATGTCCTTCCTGGTTCCTGATCCCTGGCTTTTTCCTGACTCTGCAGTTTTCTTTGTTCCTGATTCCGGCTCGTCTGACTATTCGCTTTGGCTCCTGAATCGGCTCGTCTGACTACCAGCTCTGGTTTTGATTCCTAACTTGTTATTTGACTTGTGGACTTTTTATTATTTTTTGCTTTTAATAAAGGTGTGATTATTTTTACACTTCTCGTCTCAGTCTGATTCCTGGCACCCTGACATTACGCAAAGGCCATGAATCCTGATGGTGCTAATAATCCACCTTTACCTGCCATCATTCCCAGGATGGATGTACAGGATCACCGCTTGGATCAATTTGCACTAGCCCTGCAAACCCTGCTGACTCGCACTGCACATTTGGACCAAAGTGTCCCGCAAGTTTTGGCTGCTCCTGTTTCCGCTGCTGCACCTATGCCTACCAGGAGCATGTCCGGTTCTGCACCTCTACCTCAGCGATATGGAGGCGATCCTATTCAGTGCAGAGGGTTTTTGAACCAGGTGGGCATTTACTTTGAGATGTTACCTCAGGCGTTTCCCTCTGACAGAGCTAAGGTGGGATTTCTCATCTCGTTACTCTCTGACACAGCTCTTGTCTGGGCTAATCCCTTGTGGGAGACTAATAAACCTGTGATTTCAAATTACCCTGAATTTGTGGCCTCCTTTCGAAGGGTATTTGATGCTCCGGCTCGATCCTCCTCTGCTGCTAAACGACTCATGTCCATTCAGCAAGGTACAAGATCTGTTGCTCAGTATGCTATTGAGTTCCGTACGCTTGCCGCAGAGGTAGGTTGGAACAATGAAGCCCTTGTTGCCGCCTTCTTTCATGGGCTCTATGATGCGATTAAAGACGAAGTTGCTTCCAGAGATTTACCAGAGGATCTCGAGGCATTGGTGTCTTTTTTGATCCTAATTGACATCAGACTCAGAGAGAGGCCCTCTTTCAAGGAGCGCTTGCGAAAGCCTCCTGTTCGTTGTCTCCTACGTGTTCGTTCCCACCCATGCCTCCCTCTCCTCCCATGCATCCTGGTCCCGAGTCACCAGGTACTGCTGAGCCGATGCAGCTGGGATTCACGCATCTCTCGGCGGCGGAGAGGGCCTTTAGAAGGAGGGAGGGGCTCTGCCTCTATTGTGGGTTAGAGGGCCACCTTTTGAAGTCTTGTCCTACACGGCCGGGAAACGCTCACACCTAAGGTCCTTTCAGGAGCAGACTTTGGATGGTTTATCCTCATCCCCAGAACCACTTAAGGAGAAACCTTTGGTCACGGTTGTCCTTTCTTGGGTGGACTCCTCCATAGTCACCCAGGCTCTTGTTGACTCCCATGCTGCGGGCTATTTCATTTACAGTGCTTTTGTATCAAAGCACTCCATTCCTGTTTTGCCTCGGTCCGTTCCACTTGCTATTGAGGCCATTGATGGCAGGCCCCTTCAGCCCGCACTCATTACTCACGAAACTGCTCCATTGTCCATGGCTGTTGGGGCTCTCCATTTTGAAACCCTCCAGTTCCAGGTGATAAACTCTCCTTATTTTCCGTTTTTTCTGGGTTATCCCTGGCTCCAAAAGCACAATCCCAGTCTCGACTGGCGCAGGTCCGAAATTTTGTCGTGGTCCCCGCAATGTATTTCCACTTGTCTTCGGAAACCAGTTAAAGTATTGTGCACTTCTTCGGTTTCTCAATTGCCAGAGGAGTACCGAGAGTTCCTAGACGTGTTTGACAAGGTGCTTGCTGGTACGTTACCTCCTCACCGGTCTTACGATTGTGCCATAGACCTGCAACCCGGAGCCATTCCTCCTCGGGGCCGGGTGTACCCTCTGTCTGTTGCAGAGAATTGTGCTATGGAGGAGTATGTTGCCGATGCTCTGTCGCGGGGGATCATCCCCAAATCCTGCTCTCCTGCAGGGGCTGGCTTCTTCTTTGTGAAGAAAAAGGGTGGAGAGTTAAGACCATTTATCGATTATAGGGGTCTTAATCGTCTTACCATTAAGAATGCTTACCCTATTCCACTTATTACGGAACTCTTTGACCGCCTCAAGGGAGCTACAGTCTTTACTAAACTTGATTTGAGAGGAGCATACAATCGCGTTAGGATTAAGGAGGGCCACGAATGGAAAACAGCATTTAACAACAGGAGGGGGCATTATGAGTATCTTGTAATGCCCTTTGGCCTATGTAATGCTCCTGCTGTTTTTCAGGAATTTATTAATGATGTCATACGAGATATGTTGCAACAGTGTGTTGTGGTGTACTTAGACGACATCCTCATACACTCACCCACACTTGAGGCTCATCGTTCTGATGTTACATGGGTTCTTCAGAGAGTACGTGAGAACGGCCTGTTTTGTAAACTTGAGAAATTTGAGTTCCATCAGACTCAAGTAACCTTCCTAGGTTATGTTATCTCCGTTGCAGGGTTCTCCATGGATCCTGACAAGTTATCTGCAGTTCTGCAGTGGCCTTGCCCAGTTGGTCTTTCAGTCTATTCAACGTTTTTTGGGGTTCGCCAATTACTATAGAAAGTTTATTAAAAACTTTTCTTCCTTGGTCAAACCTATCACAGACATGACCTGTTAAGAGAATGATCCACTCCATTGGTCACCTACTGCCATTAAGGCCTTTGATAGTCTTAAGACTGCCTTTGCTGCCGTCCAGTTCTGGCTCATCCTAACCCTGTCCTGCCTTTCGTTCTTGAGGTCGATGCGTCTGAGACTGGAGTAGGTGCCCTCTTGTCTCAACGTCCTACGTCTGACGGTTCCTTGCATCTGTGTGGTTTCTTCTCTAAGAAATTGTCTCCAGCGGAGTGCAATTATGAAATTTGCGACAGGGAATTACTGGCCATAATTTTGGCACTTAAGGAATGGAGGCATCTTCTCGAGGGTACTAGCGTGCCAGTGCTCATTCTTACTGACCACAAAAATTTAACTTATCTATCTGAAGCAAAACGTTTGTCGCCCCGACAGGCCAGATGGGCGCTATTTTTGTCTCGGTTTAATTATGTGGTCTCCTACCTGCCTGGTAGTAAGAATATTAGGGCTGATGCCCTCTCTCGACAATTTTCGCCTCTGTCCAAGGTGGAGTCTGTACCTACTCCTGTTATACCTCCTGACCATATTTTGGCTACCATACGTACTAATTTGACTTCTCCCTTGGGGGAGGAGATCCTGGCTGCACAAACCAATGCACCACCTGAGAAACCTAGTGGTAAGTGTTTTGTTCCTGACAATCTTCGAACTAAACTTTTGCACACTTACCACTATCCAAAAGCCGCAGGTCACCCAGGCAAGAACCAAATGATTTGGTCTGTCACTCGACAATTCTGGTGGCCAGGTCTTCGTTCTGATGTTGCTGTGTATGTTGCCTCCTGCTTAGTTTGTGCACAGAATAAGACTCCTCAACGTCTTCCTGTGGGTCTTCAACCTATTGCTAATGGTGAGCGTCCTTGGACACATCTTTCCATGGGCTGCATTGTCGAGCTCCCTGTTTCCAATGGCAATACTGTTATCCTTATGGTGGTTGACCGTTTTTCTAAAATGTCGCATTGCATTCCCTTGATGAAGCTGCCTACCGCTCAGGAGCTTGCTTCAATTTTTGCCCGGGAGATCTTCCGTTTACATGGGTTACCCAAGGAGATAGTGTCGGACCGGGGTAGCCAGTTTGTCTCCTGATTTTGGTGTTCCTTTTGGGGCTGGGGAACGGTCTAATCAAGCTCTGGAACAGTTCCTCCGTTGCTATGTCTCAGATCACCACAATAATTGGTCTGAACTGTTACCTTGGGCAGAGTTTGCTCGTAATAGTGCTATTAATGCTTCCTCCAAGATGTCCCAGTTCATGGCGAATTATGGGTTTCAACCATCCTTGTTGCCCGATTCATTCATGTCTCAGGGTATTCCAGCTTTGGAGGAGCATCTCCGGCAACTCCGTTCCACGTGGGTGCAGATTCAGGATTGCCTTCATCGTTCTATGCAGCGCCAAAAGTTCCAGGCTGATCGTAGGTGTCTGCCCGCACCTTCCTACCAGGTTGGTGAGAGAGTTTGGCTGTCCTCCCGCAACTTGAACCTTCGTGTGCCTTCCAATAAATTGGCTCCCCGTTATGTTGGTCCTTTTCGAATACTCCGCCGGGTTAATCCTGTGGCCTACGCTCTTGACCTTCTTCCTGCTATGAGCATCTCCAATGTTTTTCATGTCTCCCTCTTGAAACCATTGGTTTGTAATCGGTTTACCACTGTGTTGCCTCGTCCCCGTCCTATCTTTGTTGACAACCATGAGGAGTATGAGGTCAGCAGCATTATTGACTCTCGTATGTCCAGGGGCCGTGTACAGTATTTGGTTCACTGGAGAGGTTACAGTCCGGAGGAGTGTTCTTGGGTTCCCTCCTCTGATGTTCATGCTCCCGCCCTCCTCCGTGCCTTCCATGCCCGTTTCCCCAATAAGCCTTTTGTCCTCCCGCGGGGGAGGGGTCGTTGAGGGGAGGGTACTGTCAGGGTTTTTTCCCTGTTGTGTTTGCCATGTGCTGCTGGCAGCCATTTTACTCACCTCTCTTCCTGACTATGGTGCATTGTGGGGGATGCTGCTCAATTCCTGCACTTCCTTTTATGGCCAGACTGGTGTGCATCATCCATGTGAGACAGGATGCAGTCTCAGAATTGTGATGTCATCACTTATTATTTAAAGGGCCTCTGTTCAGTATCCTTTGCCTTTGCGTTGTCTCAGACCTGTTTGTGAGAGTTCCTGTGTATTACCTGGCTGCCTGACGTCCTTCCTGATTCCTGATCCCTGGCTTGTTCCTGACTCTGCTGTTTTCCTTGTTCCTGATTCCGGCTCGTCTGACTATTCGCTTTGGCTCCTGAATCGGCTTGTCTGACTACCAGCTCTGGTTTTGATTTCTGGCTTGTTATTTGACTTGTGGACTTTTTATTATTTTTTGCTATTAATAAAAGTGTGATTATTTTTGCACTTCTTGTCTCAGTCTGATTCCTGGCACCCTGACAAGTGTGCTTTTACTGAGGGTATTTGCTTGTTTCAAGCTAGAAAAAATTGTTGCAATCTTTTATATATCTGGTGCATTTGCTTGTGGATGAATGTTTAGATGGTTTGGAAAGTGTATCTTTTTTGTATTTTGCCTGAGGAAGCATAACAGGTTATCTTGGTCAGCCCCCTAATGGGCTTTGTTAAGCATTTTCTGTGTTGTCATGCACGCAGTTTGCTTGTGTCCCTGTTATCCAGGTTTTTATTCAGGCTCTGGTTTGTATTAGACCTGTTATTAAAACTATCTCTCCTCCATGGCGTTTGAATCTCGTTGTAAGAGGCTTACTGCTTCTTCCTTTTGATGCATTAATAAGATTTATTTGTTAGAATTTTTCTTCGACTATGATGGTTTGTGAACCTTCAACTATCTCCTACGTTCTCCAGTATCTGGTGTTTTCATCAACACAATGCAGTTTGCGAACTTTGTCTGGTTTCCTGCCTAAAGTGTTTTCTAAATGAAAAATATCCAGGAAAGTGTAGTTATTTCTTTGTGTTTTATCTCAAAATGTTCTGTGGGAAGATTATGGTACATCTGGAAGTTGTCAGATTGTTAATTTGCTGAGTTTGATTCTCGTAGGTGTGTTGGAGGCGGTACAGTCGCCTTTACGTTTTGGAGTTCATTGAACTTGTTCTGTGGCTGTTTCTTTGGTTCTCAAGATTGAGGTATCACTAGATCTCAAAAGTAAGATTGCAGCTTGGTGCAGTTTGCATACTTTCCAGTTTGATGTGTTTACCTCAGTGGAGGCAGCTTTTGAAAGAAAGGTTCGTCAGGCGATGGAACCTGGTAAATAGGTTCCTGCCTTTCCTTCTTTCGCACCCATTTTTGTGGACTTCATAGCTTGGGTATTAGTTCCCACAAGTAAGGATTTTCATGCACTCTCACCACCTTGGAAAGAAAACATAATTTATTCTTACCTGATAAATTCCTTTTTTTCTTGGAGGTGATAGTCTATGAACCCACCCATTTTTTACTAGTTTGCAGCAGTTCTTAAACCTCTTTACCCTACTATCTTTCTTCTTTACTTGGGTATATGTACTACTGGGAGAGAGAGGGAAGTAAGAGGGATACTTAAAGCTTTGTTGTGGGGTGTCTATGCCTCTTCCTATTGGGTAGGAGATGAATTCCCACAAGTAAGGATTTTCGTGGACTATCACCACCTAGAAAGAAAGGAATTTATCAGGTAAGAATAAATTATTATTTTTTTCAGTAAAAAAAAATATGAAGAACATGTTATAGTCCTAAGTAGACTAAGGAGTCCTTTATTTGTACAAGGGAATTTTAAACAGCTTCTGTGGCAGGCACAAAGCCATTATTTGGTACTTAATTCAATTATTTTACTATGCGCAAATGTACTCGAGCAATAAATGAATCCATGGAATTATAAATGTTGCTGATGTTTCCAGGCTGTATTTCATAGTAGATCAGATCTGTGAATGAGGGGGAAATGGTATTTTTAGGTACATGTTGGATGTCTGTTTTTTCAAAAAATAATTGATTGAGAAAATAAGTCATTCATTCAGAACATATTTATTTTTTTCAAGGAAATCCTCTCATGTAAGTTGAAAAGAAATGTAACATGCCCTACATATACTTAATACCGTAATCTTTAGTAACGCATGACAAAATACATATACTGTGGTCACCTAGATATTAAGTGAGCAGTAAATGGCTTTTTCATTTTCCATAGAAACCCCAAGCTTTCTTATGTTATCTCTAGAAACACTGTTATTAACTGCATTAAGAATGGGATAATACAAAGGAAGATGTAGCTTGTTAAACATAGAAAAAAAAAATAGAATTTCAATTACAGTTCAGGTCAAAATAAAAATTGATATTGAAGTAGATGTATTTTGATTCTAAAAAAATGCTGCTAATATTTATTAACACAAGGAGTACATATATGTTGCTTCTATGTTGTCTAAGGTCACTAAGATTGCCATTTAAAACAATAGGTAACCAGTATATCTCTGATGTAGAAACACAAAACAATGAGAAATGGTTGTCTTAGCAACTAGAAAAAGTAATGTATACCTTTGTCAGATGAAAGAATAGACAGTGGGGATTAACACTGTATTATAGTGGAATGAAGTCTTAAGAACAAAGTCTAACACTACAAAGGAAGATTTAAGACCCGGCAGATAGTTATTATAGATAGTAGTGCAGTTCATATGTTCAGGTCGACTTTTTGAAGTCAGATCCAGAACAATTCTTGGTAAAATCAGTTTCACATATTTTGGTTGGAGACTTGTAATAATCTACTTTGTATTTTTAAATTATTAAAAATTGTAGACAATAATACAAATCCTTTGTTTTAAAAATGGTAATGGTAAAACTTAGTATTAATATTTTTTTATAAATAATAACACTTTATGAAACATGTATAAATTATTTGATATTAAAAAAGAGCTCCACATAGCCCTTTGCTAGAACAATTAAAATCCAAATTAATATATTCTGATTATAATTTTTTTTACATTTTAGAACATGCATAGAAAAGTAGCAACTAAAAGTGGTAGATATTAGAAGGTGTTAATTGCTTTGGCCCTTCTGGGTACAGCACAAGCTTTCTAATAAGCTTTCAATTTTATTAATTTATTTCATGTAAACAAATCACAATAATAATTACAGGTTTACGTATATCAGATACTGTATAACATTTGTTGTGTATGAAGCAGAAATATATGGGTACCCATGTCATTCTAGGTTCACTTAAGCAGGCGGTTCTGGTGTAACAAGAGAAAACCCTAATTCTAGAAATAATGCTCTGAAGAAGTGTACTAAGAAGTCATTGCAGAAAATGTAGCATGTCTGCAGAAAGAATGAGACACATGCAGGAACTGTTAGCTCTTTCGCTTTGCAGCGCTGCTCCATATCAGTTCTTTTCAAACAGAGCTGTGCTTTGTGTTTTCCTCAACACAGTGCAGCCAGAGAAAAGCGTTATTTGGAAAAGAACAGTCAAATACAGAGCAGTGCTGCAAAGTGGCAGTGCATTGATTTATGACTGGCTTTCAGTCCCCTATCTTTTCCCGATTTGCAAAGCTATGACTCCTGCATGTTAGACGCTCTTGTGAGCAAAGAACTTTTTTCCTCTATAAGACAGGGAGAGTCCACGACTTCATTCCTTAATGTTGGGAAAACTATACCCAAGCTCCAGAGGACACTGAAGGTATAACGGGAGGGAACAAAAAAGAGGTGGACTCTAATCTGAGGGTACCACATCCTGCAAAACTTTTCTCCCGAAAGCTGCTTCGGCCGAAGCAAACTCATCAAACTTGTTAAATTTAGAAAAAGTGTGTAAGGAGGACCAGGTAGCTGCCTTACAATTCTGATCCATAGAAGCTTCGTTCTTAAAAGTCCAGGAGGAAGCTACTGCTCTAGTAGAATGAGGCGTTATCCTCTCCAGGAGGCTGTCGCCCCGATGTCTTATAAGCTAAGCAGATGACACTCCTGAGCCAGAAAGATAGGGAAGTCATAGTAGCCTTCTGCCCATTACGCTTCCTTGTATAGATGACAAACAAAGAGGAAGATTGTCTGAATTCCTTAGTAGCGTGAAGATAGAACTTCAAGGCATGAACCACATCTAGATTGTGAAGCAAACGTTCCTTCGCTGAAGAAGGATTAGGACACAAGGAAGGAACAACAATGTCTTGATTAATATTGCATTGCAAAATAGCTGCAGCCAATAAAAAATAAATTTTAAGTTTTTAAAATCTCGTGAGTAAATTTGTTTCTTTTTCTCTTGGTATAAAATTATTCTGCTATAACTGCTGCTATATATTATAAAACTTAAAAAAAATGTTTTATTCTCCATTTAATCAACACATAGCAATTGAGTTGGTGCTTTTGTGTAAATGCCTAATTTAAAATTTGATTTTGTTTTAAAATGACCTCAATAATTTTCACTAAAAAAAAATCTCATCACAGAAAGTGATAAAAAGTTCCTTTACATAGGGGACCAAGAATATCCTTCTGCTCCAACTGGGAGCTACACATTATTATCTACAATTTAGTGTCAGCACATTATATAGAGCTTTACATATAGATCCACTACATAGATGTTAATAAATCAATAGTATTGTTTTTACTAAATACACTACACAATTATTTTATTATTTTTACATTAAATGTACATCTACTGATCTCTACTCACCAACATGAAATAGTGGCACTTACCAAAACAAACTAGGGTAAGGTAACTGATCACTAAAATGTAAAAAAAAAAAAAAAGTCTGATCACTGGTTTAAAAAAATGGTACTGTAGACCAACATGAACTTATGGAAATAACATATAGAAGCTAACCGGTCATGATTTCTTTTACAAGATATGATGAGTCCACGGATTTCATCCTTACTTATGGGATTACGCCTCCTGGTCAACAGGAGGAGGCAAAGAGCACCACAGCAGAGCTGTATATATAGCTCCTCCCTTCCCTCCCACTCCAGTCTCTTTGCCTGTGTTAGTGATAGGAAGAGGTAAAGTGAGGTGTTAGTTTAGATTCTTCAATCAAGAGTTTATTATTTTTAAATGGTGCCAGTGTGTACTATTTTACTCAGGGTACAGCTATAGGGTCTGTGCAGATTACATCCGTCCTCTGTGACTCCCAATGGGGGCTGCCCTGATGCATATGGTCTTAGAAAGTTTATCTAAGACCCAGTTGTTCCCACAGATTCCGGGAGGAGATGAAGGACCACTTGCAGTGTGGGATGAGTCATGTTGTTACTCAACATGGAGGTATGTGCAGTCTTTTATTTTCTGTGACACTTGGTACCTCAGAAAGGACTGTTTCTCTCTCTTTAAGCTGACCTATGTCTGTGCCCTATTGTATCTAGCTAAGGAGGTATACAGAGAAGGCTGCTATCATTATAGGATAATGAATAATATGGGGTGCGGTAGAAGGGTATGTTACACTATTATTAACCCTTTCATGTGTGGGCTGACGCTGGGGTTTTCAGAGTGAACTCCGCATCACATAGATTTGTATATGCTTGTGGTATGGTTTTACAGGGGAACTGGCTTCATGTGGGGCACTTTCTTTTTTGAAGTGCAATACTCCGGTGGCTCCATTATTATTATTTTTATTATAAAGTACTGGGCCGCGCAGGAGTTCCGCTCTGATAAGCCCTATGATGGACGGGGCACTTTTTCGCGTGCAAGTAGAAGCAGCGCAGTGCCTGTCTGGGAGTTGGTCGGATGACTCAGGTGTTCTGTCTGGACCGCATGGGTAGTTGGAACTTAGGCGGTCTAGACACTCTGCTGCACGGGTAACGTTTTTTGTCTCAGAATGAGGGGGCAGGTAAGCGCTGCAGCGGAGCTGTGGCGAGGTGTTTAAATCCGAAGTTTTATTTTGAAGGTGCATTTATTTTAAAAAAAAGTTAGTTAACTACTAATGGGATACGTATAATTACGATCTTTATTTTGCAAAGCCACAATTATAAGTGTTTCTTCAGCCGCACAAGAGTGCTGCGCAAAGGTTTTTTATTTTCTCTTAAAGGCCCAGTTTTTATTCTAAATAACTAGATTGTGCATAAGGAGTGTTTTTATTCTAAATAACTTGATTGTGCATAAAAAGTGTTTGATATAACTGACTACAATTTCTGTTTTTTACTATGGATGACCTTGAAGCCAGTACTTGTTCCATGTATTTAAATGCCATTGTGGAACCCCCCGCTTACTTTTTGTCCCTCATGCACTAAGAGGGCACTGCAATGTAAAGAACAAATTTTTCTTAACAAAGATATAGCGCAGGATGTTTCTCAGACTAATGAGACTCATGGTATGCCAATTCTTTCTCCCCAAGCGTCACGACCCTTAACACCCACTCAAGCGCCACCATGTTCTTCAACTGCGTCCATTTCATTTACTCTGCAGGATATGGCTGCAGTTATGTCATCCACCCTTACAGAAGTTTTATCCAAGTTGCCAGTGTTACAGGGCAAACGCAGCAGGACAGAAGCCACTTTGGTTCCTGTGACTTCTGATGTTTTGATGGCTATCTCGCGATGTGCCCTCCCAGGGATCTGATTTGGGGGGTAGGGAACTGCTGTCTGAAGGGGAACTTTCTGACTCAGGGAGTGCGTTACCTCAGACAGACTCGGACGTCATGTCCTTCAGATTTAAGCTTGAACACCTCCGCCTGTTACTTCGGGAGGTTTTAGCGACTCTGGATGATTGTGACTCTATTGTGGTACCACCAGAGAAATTGTGTAAGATGGACAAATACTTAGAGGTTCCTTCTTATTCTGATGTGTTTCCGGTTCCTTAGAGAATTTTGGAAGTTATTAAGCTGGAATGTTAAAGACCGGGTATCCCATTCTCACCTTCTCCTAATTTTAAGAAATTGTATCCTATAGCTGACACTGTTCGGGATTCTTGGCAAACGGTCCCTAAGGTGGAGGGAGCTATATCTACCCTGGCTAAGCGTACAACTATTCCTATTGAGGACAGTTGTGCTTTCAAAGATCCTATGGATAAAAAGTTAGAGGGTCTTCTAAAAAAAGCTATTTATTCATCAGGGTTTTCTATTACAACCGACGGCTTGTATTGTACCAGTTACAACTAGGGTTGCCACCCGTCCCTTAAAATACAGAACACTTATAAGTTATACATGCTGCAGGGAGGAATAGGAATAGTGCTGTACAGAAACACAATTTATGTTCGTCCCCGCACACCCTGCAGCATGTGTAAAGCATAAGTGTCCAGGAAAACATGGCCGAGGTGGCAACCCTAGTTACAACTGCCGCAGCCTTTTGGTTTGACGCCTTAGAAGAGTCTCTTAAGACTGAGACTCCTTTAGAGGAAATACTAGATAGAATTAAGGCCCTTAAGCTGGCTAATTCTTTTGTTACGGATGCCGCCTTTGAGATCGCCATGTTGGCGGCTAAGAATGCAGGATTTGCCATTTTAGCGCAAAGAGCTTTATGGTTAAAATCTTGGTCTGCGGATGTGTCCTCTAAATCAAAGCTTTTGGCTATTCCTTTCAAGGGAAAGACCCTGTTTGGGCCTGACTTGAAAGAAATAATTTCTGACATTATGGGAGGTAAGGGTCACCTCCTACCTCAGGATAAAACAGCAAAGCAAAGGGGTAAACAGAGTAATTTTTGTTCCTTTCGAAACTTCAAGGGAATCCCTTCTTCCGCTAAACAGGAAGGGAATTTTGCACAAACCAAGTCCATCTGGAGACCCAACCAGGCTTGGAACAAGGGTAAACAACCCAAGAAGCCCGCTGCTGCTCCCAAAACAGCATGAAGGGGCGGCCCTCGATCCGGGCCCGGATCTAGTAGGGGGCAGACTTTCTCTCTTTGTCCAGGCTTGGATAAGAGACGTTCAGGATCCCTGGACACTGGAAATCGTGTCTCCAGGGTATCAACTGGAGTTCAAAAATTCCTTCCCAAGGGGAAGGTTTCTTCTTTCACGATTGTCTGTAGACCGGATAAAAAGAAAGGCGTTCTTAGGCTGTGTAAGAGACCTCTCCACTATGGGAGTAATTTGTCCCGTTCCAATACAGGAAGCAGGGACAGGGGTTTTACTCAAACCTTTTTGTGGTTCCCAAAAAAGTGGGAACGTTCCGGCCCATTTTAGACTTCAAAAGTCTAAACAAGTTTCTCAAAGTTCCATCCTTCAAGATTGAGACTATTCGGACAATTCTTCCATTGATCCAGAAGGGTCAATATATGACTACCGTGGACTTAAAGGATGCATATCTTCATATTCCTATCCACAGAGATCATCACTAGTTCCTGAGGTTTGCCTTCCTAGACAAACATTTTCAGTTCGTGGCCCTTCCCTTCGGGCTGGCCACAGCACCCAGGATCTTCACGAAGGTTCTAGGGTCTCTGCTGGCGGTTCTCAGACCGCGGGGCATTGCAGTGGCGCCTTATCTGGACGATATTCTGATCCAGGCGTCGTCTTATCAACTGACAAAGTCTCATACCGACATGGTTCTGTCCTTTCTAAGGACTCACAAGTTCCTGGGAACTCTGATAGACTCTGTATCCATGAAAATCTTTTTGACGGAGGTCAGAAAGTTAAAGATTCTGAATACATGCCGAACCCTTCAGTCCAATCATCGGCCGTCAGTGGCTCAGTGCATGGAGGTAATTGGATTGATGGTGGCGGCTATGGACATCATTCCGTTTGCTCATTTTCATCTCAGACCTCTACAACTGAGCATGCTCAGGCAGTGGAATGGAGATTATGCAAATTTGCCTCCTCAGATAGATCTGGATAAGGAGACAAGAGACTCTCTTCTTTGGTGGTTGTCGCTGGATCATCTGTCCCAAGGGACGTGCTTTCACAGACCCTCATGGGTGATAGTGACAACAGACGCCAGCCTACTAGGTTGGGTGGCAGTCTGGAATTCCCTGAAGGCTCAGGGTGTGTGGACACGGCCAGAGTCTCTACTTCCAATCAACATTCTGGAATTGAGAGCAATATTCAATGCACTTCAGACTTGGCATCAGTTGGCTTCGGCCAAGTTCATCCGGTTTCAGTCGGACATCACGACTGTGGCTTACATCAATCATCTGGGAGGAACAAGGAGTTCCTTGGCGATGACAGAAGTATCCAAGATAATTCGTTGGGCGGAGGCTCACTCTTGTTATCTGTCAGCAATCTACATCCCAGGAGTAGACAACTGGGAAGCGGCTTTCTTGAGCAGACAGACGTTCCATCCGGGAGAGTGGGAACTCCATCCGGAGGTCTTTGCCAACCTGATTCTCAGATGGGGCAGACCGGAGTTGGATCTTATGGCATCTCGTTGGAATGCCAAGCTCCCGAGATACGGATCCAGGTCCAGGGATCCTCAGCCAGAACTGATAGATGCCTTGGCAGTGCCTTGGACGTTCAACCTAGCTTATGTGTTTCCACCGTTTGCTCTCCTTCCCCGGGTGATTGCTCAGATCAAGCAGGAGAAGGGCTACAGTGGTTCTCATTGCTCCTGCGTGGCCTCGCAGGACTTAGTATGCGGATCTGGTGGACATGTCCTCTCTGCCGCCGTGGAAGCTTCCATTGAGGCAGGACCTTCTCATTCAGGGACCCTTCCATCATCCGAATCTAGTTTCTCTGCAGCTGACTGCTTGAAGATTGAACGCTTTATTTTATCTAAGCAAGGGTTTTCTGATGCGGTCATTGATACCTTGATTCAGGCACGTAAGCCTGTTACTAGAAAAATGTACCATAAGATTTGGCGTAGATATCTTTATTGGTGCGAATCCAAGGGCTACTCATGGAGTAGGGATAGGATTCCCAGGATTTTATCTTTTCTCCAAGAAGGATTGGAGAAAGAGTTGTCAGCAAGTTCCTTAAAAGGACAGATTTCTGCTTTGTCTATTTTGCTACACAAATGTCTGGCAGATGTTCCAGATGTTCAATCTTTTTGTCAGGCTCTGACTAGAATCAGGCCTGTGTTTAGACCAATTGCTCCTCCTTGGAGTTTGAATTTAGTTTTTAATGTTCTTCAAGGGGTTCCGTTTGAACCTATGCATTCCATAGATATTAAATTATTATCTTGGAAAGTTTTATTTTTGGTTGCTATTTCTTCTGCTCGCAGAGTTTTCTGAGCTTTCTGCTTTACAATGTGATTCTCCTTATCTTATTTTCCATTCTGATAAGGTGGTCTTACGTACCAAACTTGGTTTTTTCCTTCCTAAGGTTGTTTCTAATAAGAATATTAATCAGGAAATTGTTGTTCCTTCCTTGCGTCCTAACCCTTCTTCTAAGAAGGAGCGTTTGTTACATAACTTGGACGTGGTTCGTGCCCTGAAGTTTTACTTGCAGGCGACTAAAGATTTTCGTCAATCATTTTCATTATTAATTTTTTTTCTGGGAGACGTAGGGGCCAGAAAGCTACGGCTACCTCTCTTTCTCTTTGGCTGAGGAGTATCATCCGTTTGGCATATGAGACTGCTGGACAGCAGCCTCCTGAAAGAATTGCGGCTCATTCTATTAGGGCTGTGGCTTCCTCATGGGCATTTAAAAACAATGCTTCAACTTGGTCGTCTCTTCACACTTTTTCCAAATTTTACAAATTTGATACTTTTGCCTCATCTGAGGCTGTTTTTGGGAGAAAGGTTCTTCAAGCAGTGGTGCCTTCCGTTTAGGTTCCTGTCTTGTCCCTCCCTTTCATCCGTGTCCTATAGCTTTGGTATTGTATCCCATAAGTAAGGATGAAATCCGTGGACTCGTCATATCTTGTAAAAGAAAAGGAAATTTATGCTTACCTGATAAATTTATTTCTTTTACGATATGACGAGTTCACGGGCCACCCTGTCATTTCTAAGACAGGTATTTATTTTTTTGTTAAACTTCAGTCACCTCTGCACCTTGGCTTTTCCTTTCTCTTCCTAACTTCGGTCGAATGACTGGAGTGGGAGGGAAGGGAGGAGCTATATATACAGCTCTGCTGTGGTGCTCTTTGCCTCCTCCTGCTGACCAGGAGGCGTAATCCCATAAGTAAGGATGAAATCCGTGGACTCGTCATATCCTAAAAGAAATAAATTTATCAGGTAAGCATACATTTCCTTTTTATATGCCCATACATTGCTTAGTTCAGCTCCTTCTCATTAATAGTTTGGTTTTAATATGTAAATATATATGTCTTGAAAGCCTAGGATTTAAATCATCAATGTTACACTCAAAATCTCTGAATACGCCCCACATTCCTTTCCATACTACACCTCTGCCCCCCCCCTTTTTTTTCCTTTCCCTCTTCTCTCTTGGGAGATCATATTGCAATTAATTGTATTTTATATAAAGGTGATGTTTTGCATCTTAGTTCTTTTTAGACTGTTTCCAGTTGTCAAAAATGTTGAGCCATACAAGAATGGGGTAAATTTACTTAATGTCGAGGGGACAGGATTCGCTATAGTGAATCATGTCTGCTCGACATCGCTAAATGCAGACAGCATACGCTGTCGGCATTTATCATTGCACAAGCATTTCTAATGAAAAGCTTGTGCAATGCTGCCCCCTGCTCACTGGCGGACAATCTTTTAGGTGGCTTACAGGTTAAGGACCGGCAGTCTTATGACCGCTGCTTCTTAACTTCCGTTTCAGGCTGCGACTCCGAAGCAGCAGCTGCTGCTGCTTCATAAATCGAGCCGTATGTATATTGTAGGTGACTTTTATTCTCTTTGCTAATGACACACATGAACTTGTACATGTTTGGTTATTCCTAAATAGCTGTACTACATAAACTGGCACAAGAGTGTCAGTGTATGCTGTAGCAAAAGTATTAAAGGGGAATTCTAAATTAACGGTGGACAAAATGTATAGATGATTGCAACTCCTAGCCCTAATGATTCTGTCTTTTGGAGTTTGCCAATGCATTACTAGTATAACCAAGGCATATGATTAAACCCCAAGATTATTAGGCCCTCTTGAACCATTCTAAAGATACAAAAACCTAAATGATGCTTACCAGATAATTTCCTTTCCTTCTGTAAATGGAGAGTCCACAGCTGCATTCATTACTTATGGGAATACTGAACCTGGCCACCAGGTGGAGGCAAATACAAGCCAGCCAAAGGTTTAAATACCTCCCCCACTTCCCTCATCCCCCAGTCATTCTGCTGAGGGAACCAGGAACAGTAGGAGAAATATCAGGGTGAAACAGGTGCCAGAAGAACAAGATAACATTTAGTGCCACCCAACAGAAAACATGGGCGGGAGCTGTGGACTCTCCCTGTACAGAAGGAAAGGAAATTATCTGGTAAGAATAATTTATGTTTTCCTTCTTAATACAGGGAGAGTCCACAGATGCATTCATTACTTGTGGGAAAATTATACCTAAGCTAGAGGACACTGAATGCTAACGGGAGGGCAAAAAGAGAGGCGGCCCCATCTGAGGGCACCACTGCCTCCAAACCCTTTCTCCCGAAGGCTGCTTCACCGAAGCAAAAAACTAAATAACATTTCTAAAGGAATGTAAGGATGGACAAATAGTCTTAAGAAGAGGCATAAGAAGACGCCACTGCTTGAAAAGACTGAGCCGTAAACTTCCGAGGAGGCTAGCGTCCCGCTGAGTCATGACCCAAGCGGAAGATACTCCCCAACTAAAAAGATAAGGAAGACTAAGAGCCCTCTGACCCTTACGCTTCTCAGATAGATAATAAACAGAGAAAACTGTCTATGCTTACATAGCCTGAGGATAGACCCTTAAGGCATTACTCTATATCAAGTAGAAAACATTCCTTCGTGAAGAAGGAAGAGGAGATAAAAATGTACCAAAACTTCAGTTGAAAATGAGATATGACGCAATCTTAGGAGAAATCCTAATTAAGTCCGCAGAACAGCCTACTATCGTGGAACACCGAAAAAGAAGGGATGCAGAGCAAGGCTGTAACTGAGGGTCTTCTGCTTGCAGAAATAAGAAAAGACATAGAAGGACTCTAAGATAACCTAGAGACAACATCATGCATAGGTACAAAGGTAGCCCGATGCAAGGCTATAAGAGTAAAGTCCAAACCCCAAGAAGGAGCATCCAAACTACACACCTGCCTGACCACAGTCAAAGTTCTAGTAAAAAACTACGTCCAGAAACTCAATGAGCCCAACAAAAAATCAGACAGGGCAAAAACTGTCCCAACAAGGAACATAGTTAAGAGGGCCTTCTCCAGATCATCCTAGAGGAAAGAAAGTCCTGGCAGGCCCAATAGAGTGCCAGGACAACCCACATACTTCCCAGTTGAAGGGGTCCTCCACACCTGAGATAGATGACAAGGGACCAGCTACGCACTTCAAGGAGAGGACCTTAACCTTTCAGAAAAACTGTTTCATCAGCTAAGACTAAGAGATATCTCTCAACCCGTTGCAGAGAACAAATATTCGAGGAAGTAAAAAGAAACCCTGTTCCAGCAGATCCCTGCAACAAGGACATACTTCATGAAGGCCAAACCACGAAATCGGGAACCACGATCTATACGGCCTCAACAGAGCAGTCAGAATCACTGACACCTACCCCTACTAGATTCGAGCCACCACTCAAGGCAAGAGTGATATGGCAGAAAAAGGTAATGACCCTCCAAGGCACTGCTAATCTATGCATTAGCTCTCCCTGAAGATCCTGAACCACGACCCATAATGGGTAGACTAAAATAAAGACGGACGTCCAAAGATTCTCCTTCGGAGTCCCCTTCCAGTTTCAATTCAGATATCTCTAGATAAAATCCGTCCCAAAGAGTGTCGCTGATGGCAAGCCACAGTGGGCATCTGCCCACCACCCAACTCAAAATGCTACCCCCCAACACTAGAGAGACTGTTGATCTCAGAAGGAGACCGACTAGGAGACCGACTAGATGCCTACACTGGGACGAACCCAGTAGACTAGACCCTTAGAGCAGAAAGGATTTGCCTGAAGATCCAACATATCAATGGGAGGAAAACCTCTGGAGATCCTGGCCCCTTTAGGCACACCCTCACCAACCTGACGGGCTGCGTCCGAAGTCCAAACTGCCCCTGGAGATAAGAAAATTGTCCCACAGGATAGGGAGGTCTTGACAAAGACATGAGAGAACTATTCTCTCAACCAGTAGTCCATGATAATCTGCAAAGACAGATTTGGAACATCTCCACTGCACTGCCTCAACCTACACCTAACCTCAGATGGGATGAGGCCTAGCAAAAGGAATGAAGTCCAAAAAAGGACCCAAGACAATGATCACCCCCCCAATACCGAGCTAGCGATGGACTGAAGCAGGTCTAAAAGGCACGACCTTAAGGTAAAGTCTACCTGGCTAGAAGGCTAAATCAATATCCAGGGATCCAACCTGGCTCCTTCACCAGAGAAACTCTGGCCTAGATCCATCTCTTATTATCAAAGAAGACAGAAAAGGTCCCTAAAAGTCTTCTATCAGACGATGCTACAGTAAATCAACCAGCATCGTCAAGCCACAGGAACTATCTGTTACTGTAATCAGGTCACTGTCCAATAAACCCCATATCCCAAACAGTAAACTTAGCATCAGAAACGAGATTACTGGGAGAGATGGTCTAAAGGAACCGGATTATACCCCCATAGGAAGAAAAAAGGAAAGATATCCTTTTTGACAGTGAACCTGCAGTGCTTCCGAACCAAACCCGGAAGAGAGAACTTATAATCTCCCCAAAAAGGAGACACATCAAGCTCTGCTTGAGTACCCTGGAATCCAAATGGGATGGGAAACCCCTCCCTATACTGGACCCTGAAACAAACAGTGTAATGAAAATATTCTCACACTGGAAAGGTACTCCAAAAGACACCTGAAAAAAAACCTCTCTCCCTGCCAAAAGACAAGACAAAAGAAGAGAAACTGCGCAGAAATGCAGGATGTGTAGCCTAGCTCCGGTCTCTAGGACTTCTAGAACCGATATGATCCAGAATCAAATGCCCCTACAAGATAGAACCTTAAACAGGTCCTTTCTGTCATCAAGGCTAAATGGATCTGCTCAGTCTGGGCTGGAATAGATAGAACCAACTCCTTTTCTCGAGAAGAAGGAAAGAGTAAACTTAACCAACATATCTGTCAGTGCAATTCAAAGACTAAAGCGAAAATTCTTAAATTCCGGCTTCTGCTAGAAGACTGCAAACAATCCATGACGTAAATCTGACTCGAAAATGTCGAGGGAACCATCACCTCAATCTGAATCGAAATGCTTCCATAGGAAGCCTCCAGAAATATTGACAAGTCATCAGCTTCTAACATCCTATGTGATGAAAAGTCTTCCTAAAAAGAGTTTCTACAACAACCAAGCACTCTGAAACAGAAAATTATCCAAACCGGATATAAAAGAAAATAGGCAAGCACACAAAAAGTGATAGCTAAGAAGGAATGTGAAAAAAAAACAGGTCCTCCCTGTCCTACAACACAAACTCCCCTATAGAGCTCTGGACTGGGATTATAAAAATAAAATGTGTAGACGAGAAAAGAATAGGAACTCCATCCTTCTCTACTCGTCTAATCAAGATCAATATCTGATTTAGAGGACAGAGATTCTACTGACAGATCAGTACTAGGAGTCTCTAACATCGCCAAAACTTCACTCAAAAGCAGGTGTGCCATTCTAAATCTAAATGCTAAATCCTCTTCAGTCGGAGGAATCAAATCAACAGACTCTGACCCTGGGGGTCCTACCTCTGAAGCCTCAGAGGGAACCACATCCCCAGATGACTGATCGGGTACAATTGTCAATTTACACGACAGACCCTGGGCAGGAGTGCATGGATTAACCCTTCACTTGCACATAGCAGGAAGAGGCAATATCGCTAAGGCCATAGAGATGGCCAATGCAGAACTGCGCAGTAACCTCTGGTGAAAAAAGGCCCCTTTCAGGAGAAGGAGCAGTGGTACCCAGGGAAACTGCATGTGCAGGAACAGAAGATTCTAGGGAACACACCTCATGGGATGAGGAATCCTCAGAGGTTGACGGCTCAGTGATCTCTAATATCTCAGCATCTCAACATTGGTTGATGAGAACACCCTGTTGCGGCATACGGAACATAATTGAGAGGGCTGGACTACCCGAGCCTCCTCACAATATACACAGGTATCAAATTCAGTATTAGAGGGATCCCCCTCTAAAATATCAGAATCCTCCATAATTCGTCTAATAATAGAGAAAATAAACAACTGGCACCTTATACCCCCAATGGCTGGGGCACTCACCACCTCCTATGACCCAAACAGATAGAGAAAATCGCTCCTTGCTGCAGACACACGGTCAGGAATAGGAAATGGGAAAAACAACGTGACCATTGCCGGTCGCCCGGTGCATCATGCAGGACCGCCCCTGCTATGGAAAAAGCACACCAGCTTAATAAAACTGCGCAGCTCTCTAACCTGTATATTCTGTATCAGCCTAGGAGCCCAAACGTCTTGCACACAAAGCAGTCAAATTCGCATAACAAACATGATTAAACAACCCCACTGTTCAATAATCCCCCTCAGGGGATATTAACCCTTGATTCCATTCAGATAAAAGGAGTCCCACTGTGACCCTGTCTTCTATCGTTAACGTGTAAAAAAAATGAAGAAATCTTACCGGAATCTATGCCATGGAACAATGACACAGTCCTTCAAGTTTGACAGATTGTAGCAGGACTTCTGACATGAACTTGAGTAAAGAAAAGCAGGCAGCGAAACTCGTCAACGCTGATTTCTTAGGAGCTGTTAATGAGAGTCTGGATGGTTTCGCAGAAAGACTCGCCCTGCATCTCCAGACTCTAACTGTAATCAATGCTCTTACTGAGAGTCTGACAAGACTACTTAAAACTCCAGTCCCATCTCGAAGGGTACTACCCTCCATAAGTAACTACTCCGAAATCTTCTGACACTTCTCTGCCATCCTCCTGTGATGAAAGGCAAAGAATGACTGGGGAATGAGGGAAGTGGGGGAGGTATTTAAGCCTTTGGCTGGGGTGACCTTGTCTCTTCCTGGTGGCCAGGTTCAGTATTCCTACAAGTAATGAATGCAGCTGTGAACTCTCCCTGTATTAAGAAGGAAACGTATGTATTGTTGCAGGGTTCCATACAACATTGTCACCACTTAATGAAACCTCCTTTTCATAAAACAGATTTTGCAGTATTTTTCTTTACAGGTACTCTACACTACGCTAATGATAATCGCCTAGATTACGAGCTTTGCCCTATAGAGGGTGCAAATGAACGCAACAAAAGTTGCGTTATTTCACCCTCCATAGCGCTGCCATTACAAGTTTCTGAAAAGCCTCCTTGTGTGTGCGATATGGTGCCGATAAGCTCCATACCGCACAAAAGCCAAGGGCTGAGAATATGTGCTTGTGCACACTTTCCCCATAGACATCAATGGGGAGAGCGTGTCAGAAAAATACCTAACACCTGAAGCGCGAAATGAAAAGTTCTGTAGCGCAAACCCATTCATGTCTATGGGGGGAAAAAAAAAGTTACGTTTAAACCTAACACCCTGACATAAACCCCAAGTCTAAACACCCCTAATCTGCTGCCACCAACATCGCCGACACGAAATAAAGTTATTAACCCCTAATCTGCCACTTGCCAACACTAATAAAAGTTATTAACCCCTATTCCGCCGCTCCCCGACATTGTCGACACTATAATAGTTATTAACCCCTAATCTGTCACTCCCGACATCGCCGTCACTAATAAGTTATTAACCCCTATTCTGCCGCTCCCCGACATTGCCAACACTATAATAAAGTTATTAACCCCTATTCCCCCACACCCCAACATCGCCGACACTATAATAAAGCTATTAACCCCTATTCTGCTGCTCCCCAACATCGCCGCCACTAAATAAAGTTTTTAACTCCTAAACCTCTGGCCTCCCACATCACCGCCTCTAAATAAACCTATTAACCCCTAAACCACCAGCCCCCCAAATCGCAAAAAACTAAATTAAACTATTAACCCCTAAGCCTAACAACCCCCTAACGTTAAATTAAAATTACAATATCCCTATGTTAAAATAAATAAAAACTTACCTGTGAAGGGGGGCGGAGCCAGCTAGCAGCAGAGACAGACGTGCTGGTCTGCAGCTCTCTGCACAAATTGATCAAAAAACCTAATTTCAGACTAAGATACTGCTCAAATATGCACTAAAAAGGGAGCTTTGGATCCCTAGACTTGCTGCTAACGGACATGAGACTGTCGGAGCGAAGGGAAAATTTTAAAGAGTGTAACACTGGAGTGAAGTGGATGCGGTACTCTGATTGATCGGCGCCATTTTGTCTGGTTACTTGACAAATACATCTCAATGTTCAAGGCGTCCTGTTAAGATCTGCAACACAGAGAGATAAGCACTTTTATTGAAATTGAGCTTAAAATTTACCACTCTGCTAATTTACTTGCATTTTGGCCCCATTACTGCGCAAGAGGTCACTCGATTCTACAGTCAATATGGTGGCTATTGCCAGGTGGGAAGACACAGTTCTGCACTCTCTAGAGCAGGTTTTTCAGCGAGCCGAAATGCAACTGATCGGAGCCATCTCAGAAGCGGTGCATTGCCTGCGCACTAGTGCTCATGGGAGCCATAGATGTGCAGGAAACTATGTGAAAGTGAGGGATTGTGACAATTGGGAGATCACAGAAGCGGCTGGAAGTGCAGTGGGAGAAGGTGTTATTGAGAAGGTAATGCCCACTGGGATTGAAGCTGCAACGACAGGCATGTCGGAGAGGGTGATGACAGATAGAGCTTATAATGGAGAGGATTTACACCCAAAGCAAGTTGAAAGGCAGCTGACTTTAAAGCTGGGCAGCCATGCTGGCTTATACATATTGCTACCAGAACTTCCCGTACAGTCAATGTGTGCTCTCCAACACTGTTCCTGCTCCATGAGTCAGAAAGCCGATGCGCTCCCTAAGTCAGAGTGGACAGATCGTGGAGATGGGACAATATGTGGGACAATAACAGTGTCACAGTGCAGATATGGCATCGGGTAGAGACACTTCTGACTGGGCCTGATCTGTGCTGCCGATTGCTAGAAACATCTAAGTTTTGCATTGTATGTCCTGATTTGGCTGATGCGATGTTTTCCCCTTACTCAAGACTGTCATTTATGCTTTGTTTATACTATATCAATCAGATCATATCCTCCTGATAACGTTTTTGCTACTTTAATAGATTGATCTCTGTCTTTTTTTCTTACTTTTCTTTCCCAGACCTGTAACTCTGTTAGCTCTGTTAAGACTCACAGTTAATAATTTATATATCCCTCCATGTTCCTCTCTGCCAGAACACGAGGGGGAGACCCCTAAATCTAGAATAGGTTTATTATACCTTAGATTTAATAGTTTGTATAATTATTGTTTCTGCTTGCAGCAGCTATTTTGCATTTAACCATATACCTACAACGCAGCGCAGTTGTTAGTTGCAGTAATGAGGGCTAGTTATAGCTGTATAGAAAGGTTGGTCAGAGGGAAATAATTTTATAAGCTTATCACTTAGGCTAATGGTTGTTTCTAGTGGGTATTATGTCATCTGTTCATCCTGCACTTTGCCTACCTCCATATATATTTACACTACCTAAGATAGTCTGTTGGATAGCAGTTTTGTTAATTCCAAGTGAAAAAATTTTCTTCTACTGTTTAAATACTTATCCTGTTAAATATGCTTGAAGCCTGATTTGGCTAGATATATATGCACATTGGGATCTATGCAAGGCTGTTATACTGGGCTACCTGAACAGTACACACCCAGTTTCCGTTTAGTTAAAGCTATACACAATATTTTGCTGGATATTTAACATATGCTACTAGTTCATTTGTGTGCAGTGGATCTGCATAACTTATATTTGACATACATATATTATCTCTACAGTATGAGTTATGCACCTCTGATTACCCATTTGTATATATAATACAGGAAGCAGGGACAGGGGTTTTACTCAAACCTTTTTGTGGTTCCCAAAAAAGTGGGAACGTTCCGGCCCATTTTAGACCTCAAAAGTCTAAACAAGTTTCTCAGAGTTCCATCCTTCAAGATTGAGACTATTCGGACAATTCTTCCATTGATCCAGAAGGGTCAATATATGACTACCGTGGACTTAAAGGATGCATATCTTCATATTCCTATCCACAGAGATCATCACTAGTTCCTGAGGTTTGCCTTCCTAGACAAACATTTTCAGTTCGTGGCCCTTCCCTTCGGGCTGGCCACAGCACCCAGGATCTTCACGAAGGTTCTAGGGTCTCTGCTGGCGGTTCTCAGACCGCGGGGCATTGCAGTGGCACCTTATCTGGACGATATTCTGATCCAGGCGTCGTCTTATCAACTGACAAAGTCTCATACCGACATGGTTCTGTCCTTTCTAAGGACTCACGAGTTCCTGGGAACTCTGATAGACTCTGTATCCATGAAAATCTTTTTGACGGAGGTCAGAAAGTTAAAGATTCTGAATACATGCCGAACCCTTCAGTCCAATCCTCGGCCGTCAGTGGCTCAGTGCATGGAGGTAATTGGATTGATGGTGGCGGCTATGGACATCATTCTGTTTGCTCATTTTCATCTCAGACCTCTACAACTGAGCATGCTCAGTCAGTGGAATGGAAATTATGCAAATTTGCCTCCTCAGATAGATCTGGATAAGGAGACAAGAGACTCTCTTCTTTGGTGGTTGTCGCTGGATCATCTGTCCCAAGGGACGTGCTTTCGCAGACCCTCATGGGTGATAGTGACAACAGACGCCAGCCTACTAGGTTGGGTGGCAGTCTGGAATTCCCTGAAGGCTCAGGGTGTGTGGACACGGCCAGAGTCTCTACTTCCAATCAACATTCTGGAATTGAGAGCAATATTCAATGCACTTCAGACTTGGCATCAGTTGGCTTCGGCCAAGTTCATCCGGTTTCAGTCGGACATCACAACTGTGGCTTACATCAATCATCTGGGAGGAACAAGGAGTTCCTTGGCGATGACAGAAGTATCCAAGATAATTCATTGGACGGAGGCTCACTCTTGTTATCTGTCAGCAATCTACATCCCAGGAGTAGACAACTGGGAAGCGGCTTTCTTGAGCAGACAGACGTTCCATCTGGGAGAGTGCGAACTCCATCCGGAGGTCTTTGCCAACCTTATTCTCAGATGGGGCAGACCGGAGTTGGATCTTATGGCATCTCGTTGGAATGCCAAGCTCCTGAGATACGGATCCAGGTCCAGGGATCCTCAGCCAGAACTGATAGATGCCTTGGCAGTGCCTTGGACGTTCAACCTAGCTTATGTGTTTCCACCGTTTGCTCTCCTTCCCCGGGTGATTGCTCAGATCAAGCAGGAGAAGGGCTACAGTGGTTCTCATTGCTCCTGCGTGGCCTCGCAGGACTTAGTATGCGGATCTGGTGGACATGTCCTCTCTGCCGCCATGGAAGCTTCCATTGAGGCAGGACCTTCTCATTCAGGGACCCTTCCATCATCCGAATCTAGTTTCTCTGCAGCTGACTGCTTGAAGATTGAACGCTTTATTTTATCTAAGCAAGGGTTTTCTGATGCGGTCATTGATACCTTGATTCAGGCACGTAAGCCTGTTACTAGAAAAATTTACCATAAGATTTGGCGTAGATATCTTTATTGGTGCGAATCCAAGGGCTACTCATGGAGTAGGGTTAGGATTCCCAGGATTTTATCTTTTCTCCAAGAAGGATTGGAGAAAGGGTTGTCAGCAAGTTCCTTAAAAGGACAGATTTCTGCTTTGTCTATTTTGCTACACAAATGTCTGGCAGATGTTCCAGATGTTCAATCTTTTTGTCAGGCTCTGACTAGAATCAGGCCTGTGTTTGACCAATTGCTCCTCCTTGGAGTTTGAATTTAGTTTTTAATGTTCTTCAAGGGGTTCCGTTTGAACCTATGCATTCCATAGATATTAAATTATTATCTTGGAAAGTTTTATTTTTGGTTGCTATTTCTTCTGCTCGCAGAGTTTTCTGAGCTTTCTGCTTTACAATGTGATTCTCCTTATCTTATTTTCCATTCTGATAAGGTGGTCTTACGTACCAAACTTGGTTTTTTCCTTCCTAAGGTTGTTTCTAATAAGAATACTAATCAGGAAATTGTTGTTCCTTCCTTGTGTCCTAACCCTTCTTCTAAGAAGGAGCGTTTGTTACATAACTTGGACGTGGTTCGTGCCCTGAAGTTTTACTTGCAGGCGACTAAAGATTTTCGTCAATCATTTTCATTATTAATTTTTTTTTCTGGTTGACGTAGGGGCCAGAAAGCTACGGCTACCTCTCTTTCTCTTTGAAAGGTAGTAAGACAAAAGAAGAGAGGCGCACAAATGTGTGTATCAATCGGTACAATTCGGCATGAGCTCCAAATATTATATGCACAGGGTACTCACACTTTGGCACAGCACACCAGTGTGCTTGTGGAAGCGGGCTGGCACTCAGAGCTGACCAGCTGGCTCTCTCCGGTTCTTTTCTGGATACGGCGGCTTTCCTGTATGTTGGGCTGTCTGGTAGTGGTGTGCTTGTATTGATACTCCAGGTTCAAAATTTTTAAAACCTTTTATTGCACAAAGTTCACAAGCACAAATTTAAAAGAATACAGATAAAATATTGCTACGCGTTTCTCGGCCCTCCTGGCCGTTTCATCAGGCATATAAACTACATTAAAAACTCGGCTTTTTATTGCCGCCACTACCAAACAGTTTCTGAGGCCCTCCCCTTTCTCATTAAGTGTATACAGATGAGCCTATCATTGTTGATACATTTAAAAGCAGGTGCCGACTAAATGGAGTATATAAATGTTGAAATACATATTGATTTCTAGCAAACACAGTCATCTTTAGTAGCGAATTGCAACAGTGAGCATTATATAATAATAGTAACTTAATGTTGATACATTCCTTTGTATCGGAAATCGACAATTTAGAAACAAAAACTCGTCCCTTTGATAGGTGGAAAAACGGACCAATTACAAGGTTCTATTATCGATAAATATTTACACACCCCTATTTGTTGTTCTTGCATAGGAGCAATGCAATCGCCATTCGATCTATCAAATTAATCATCATGATATAAGTTTTGCATCTTAACATGATTTAAAGAAATAGTTGTTACATTACCACTCTATGCTATCGGCTAATTTTGTAGTGAGACACGAGTCCCAAACTAAAAAATTGGAACCCCAGATCGTTAGACTTAATAGTGAATCAATACCAGAACACATAATAATAGAAAGTCGGTAAAGAAATTTGTTTAGTATCTATAAGACTATAGGTAAACTATTATTAGATATTGGAATATCGTGGTGTCACTTTATTTACTCAGCTATGAGAAGGTATCGTGTGACTACATATTTCTTATGATCGTGCGTGAATTATTAAGCACTATTAGTTATGCTATCCCTAGTATATAATGATTATTGGCCCAGATGTGCCTATTACTAACTATCATGTGAAGCTATAGATGCGTGTACAAAAAAAGTAAAATAATTATTGAAGGGAAACATAGTTGTCCCAAATGTGCCTATTACTGACTATCATGTGAAGCTATAAAGGCGTGTACGAAAAATGACGTTATCATGTGTTGGGTGATGATAATAGTGAATACTGGGCAGAGGGGTGTGTGAGCATCTATAGCTTCACATGATAGTTAGTAATAGGCACATCTGGGCCAATAATCATTATATACTAGGGATAGCATAACTAATAGTGCGTAATAATTCACGCACGATCATAAGAAATATGTAGTCACACGATACCTTCTCATAGCTGAGTAAATAAAGTGACACCACGATATTCCAATATCTAATAATAGTTTACCTATAGTCTTATAGATACTAAACAAATTTCTTTACCGACTTTCTATTATTATGTGTTCTGGTATTGATTCACTATTAAGTCTAACGATCTGGGGTTCCAATTTTTTAGTTTGGGACTCGTGTCTCACTACAAAATTAGCCGATAGCATAGAGTGGTAATGTAACAACTATTTCTTTAAATCATGTTAAGATGCAAAACTTATATCATGATGATTAATTTGATAGACCGAATGGCGATTGCATTGCTCCTATGCAAAAACAACAAATAGGGGTGTGTAAATATTTATCGATAATAGAACCTTGTAATTGGTCCGTTTTTCCACCTATCAAAGGGACGAGTTTTTGTTTCTAAATTGTCGATTTCCGATACAAAGGAATGTATCAACATTAAGTTACTATTATTATATAATGCTCACTGTTGCAATTTGCTAGAAATCAATATGTATTTCAACATTTATATACTCCATTTAGTCGGCACCTGCTTTTAAATGTATCAACAATGATAGGCTCATCTGTATACACTTAATGAGAAAGGGGAGGGCCTCAGAAACTGTTTGGTAGTGGCGGCAATAAAAAGCCGAGTTTTTAATGTAGTTTATATGCCTGATGAAACGGCCAGGAGGGCCGAGAAACGCATAGCAATATTTTATCTGTATTCTTTTAAATTTGTGCTTGTGAACTTTGTGCAATAAAAGGTTTTAAAAATTTTGAACCTGGAGTATCAATACAAGCACACCACTACCAGACAGCCCAACATACAGGAAAGCCGCCATATCCAGAAAAGAGCCGGAGAGAGCCAGCTGGTCAGCTCTGAGTGCCAGCCCGCTTCCACAAGCACACTGGTGTGCTGTGCCAAAGTGTGAGTACCCTGTGCATATAATATTTGGAGCTCATGCCGAATTGTACCGATTGATACACACATTTGTGCGCCTCACTTCTTTTGTCTTACTACCTTTCAGCAAACACGTTTTCCATTCCGGGATCGTTGTGGAGAGTGCAGCCGTGGGAAAGTGTTCCTAATCTTGAGACCAATTGGGACTTCCAGGATTTCAAGGAGCCTACATACAATATCAACCTATTACGGACATTTAACCCAACGCCATTTAATGAGGTTCCACTTTTCATTATAAATAATTGTGATTATACATTGTATTTGGTGATTGAATAGTGTTTTAGACATTGTTGTTATTGGTTTAGGTTACCTTCCGTTTATTTATTTTTTCTTATACGTTGTGTACAAAGAGCACCCTCTGGTGACCTAGGTCATTTACTCTCTTTCTCTTTGGCTGAGGAGTATCATCCGTTTGGCATATGAGACTGCTGGACAGCAGCCTCCTGAAAGAATTGCGGCTCATTCTACTAGGGCTGTGGCTTCCTCATGGGCATTTAAAAACAATGCTTCTGTTGAACAGATTTGTTTTTGGGAGAAAGGTTCTTCAAGCAGTGGTGCCTTCCGTTTAGGTTCCTGTCTTGTCCCTCCCTTTCATCCGTGTCCTATAGCTTTGGTATTGTATCCCATAAGTAAGGATGAAATCCGTGGACTCATCATATCTTGTAAAAGAAAAGGAAATTTATGCTTACCTGATAAATTTATTTATTTTACGATATGACGAGTTCACGGGACACCCTGTCATTTCTAAGACAGGTATTTATTTTTTTGTTAAACTTCAGTCACCTCTGCACCTTGGCTTTTCCTTTCTCTTCCTAACTTCGGTCGAATGACTGGAGTGGGAGGGAAGGGAGGAGCTATATATACAGCTCTGCTGTGGTGCTCTTTGCCTCCTCCTGCTGACCAGGAGGCGTAATCCCATAAGTAAGGATGAAATCCGTGGACTCGTCATATCCTAAAAGAAAGAAATTTATCAGGTAAGCATACATTTCCTTTTTATATGCCCATACATTGCTTAGTTCAGCTCCTTCTCATTAATAGTTTGGTTTTAATATGTAAATATATATGTCTTGAAAGCCTAGGATTTAAATCATCAATGTTACACTCAAAATCTCTGAATACGCCCCACATTCCTTTCCATACTACACCTCTGCCCCCCCCTTTTTTTTCCTTTCCCTCTTCTCTCTTGGGAGATCATATTGCAATTAATTGTATTTTATATAAAGGTGATGTTTTGCATCTTAGTTCTTTTTAGACTGTTTCCAGTTGTCAAAAATGTTGAGCCATACAAGAATGGGGTAAATTTACTTAATGTCGAGGGGACAGGATTCGCTATAGTGAATCATGTCTGCTCGACATCGCTAAATGCAGACAGCATACGCTGTCGGCATTTATCATTGCACAAGCATTTCTAATGAAAAGCTTGTGCAATGCTGCCCCCTGCTCACTGGCGGACAATCTTTTAGGTGGCTTACAGGTTAAGGACCGGCAGTCTTATGACCGCTGCTTCTTAACTTCCGTTTCAGGCTGCGACTCCGAAGCAGCAGCTGCTGCTGCTTCATAAATGGAGCCGTATGTATATTGTAGGTGACTTTTATTCTCTTTGCTAATGACACACATGAACTTGTACATGTTTGGTTATTCCTAAATAGCTGTACTACATAAACTGGCACAAGAGTGTCAGTGTATGCTGTAGCAAAAGTAGTCTTGATGAAATTATACAGACATTTGTTACTCTCACGCATATGGCTGGCTTTCTGCAGTAAAATTAAAGGGGAATTCTAAATTAACGGTGGACAAAATGTATAGATGATTGCAACTCCTAGCCCTAATGATTCTGTCTTTTGGAGTTTGCCAATGCATTACTAGTATAACCAAGGTATATGATTAAACCCCAAGATTATTAGGCCCTCTTGAACCATTCTAAAGATACAAAAACCTAAATGATGCTTACCAGATAATTTCCTTTCCTTCTGTAAATGGAGAGTCCACAGCTGCATTCATTACTTATGGGAATACTGAACCTGGCCACCAGGTGGAGGCAAATACAAGCCAGCCAAAGGTTTAAATACCTCCCCCACTTCCCTCATCCCCCAGTCATTCTGCTGAGGGAACCAGGAACAGTAGGAGAAATTTCAGGGTGAAACAGGTGCCAGAAGAACAAGATAACATTTAGTGCCACCCAACAGAAAACATGGGCGGAAGCTGTGGACTCTCCCTGTACAGAAGGAAAGGAAATTATCTGGTAAGAATAATTTATGTTTTCCTTCTTAATACAGGGAGAGTCCACAGATGCATTCATTACTTGTGAGAAAATTATACCTAAGCTAGAGGACACTGAATGCTAACGGGAGGGCAAAAAGAGAGGCGGCCCCATCTGAGGGCACCACTGCCTGCAAACCCTTTCTCCAGAATGCTGCTTCAACGAAGCAAAAAACTAAATAACATTTCTAAAGGAATGTAAGGATGGACAAATAGTCCGCCCACCAAAAAGAACCCTAGAGGCCTCATCTTAGAGGCATAAGAAGACGCCACTGCTTGAAAAGACTGAGCCGTAAACCTCCGAGGAGGCTAGCGTCCCGCTGAGTCATGACCCAAGCGGAAGATACTCCCCAACTAAAAAGATAAGGAAGACTAAGAGCCCTCTGACCCTTACGCTTCTCAGATAGATAATAAACAGAGAAAACTGTCTATGCTTACATAGCCTGAGGATAGACCCTTAAGGCATTACTCTATATCAAGTAGAAAACATTCCTTCGTGAAGAAGGAAGAGGAGATAAAAATGTACCAGAACTTCAGTTGAAAATGAGATATGACTCAATCTTAGGAGAAATCCTAATTAAGTCCGCAGAACAGCCTACTATCGTGGAACACCGAAAAAGAAGGGATGCAAAGCAAGGCTGTAACTGAGGGTCTTCTGCTCACAGAAATAAGAAAAGACATAGAAGGACTCTAAGATAACCTAGAGACAACATCATGCATAGGTACAAAGGTAGCCCGATGCAAGACTATAAGAGTAAAGTCCAAACCCCAAGAAGGAGCATCCAAACTACACACCTGCCTGACCACAGTCAAAGTTCTAGTAAAAAACTACGTCCAGAAACTCAATGAGCCCGACAAAAAATCAGACAGGGCAAACACTGTCCCAACAAGGAACATAGTTAAGAGGCCCTTCTCCAGATCATCCTAGAGGAAAGAAAGTCCTGGCAGGCCCAATAGAGTGCCAGGACAACCCACATACTTCCCAGTTGAAGGGACCAGCTACGCACTTCAAGGAGAGGACCTTAACCTTTCAGAAAAACTGTTTCATCAGCTAAGACTAAGAGATATCTCTCAACCCGTTGCAGAGAACAAATATTCGAGGAAGTAAAAAGAAACCCTGTTCCAGCAGATCCCTGCAACAAGGACATACTTCATGAAGGCCAAACCACAAAATCGGGAACCACGATCTATACGGCCTCAACAGAGCAGTCAGAATCACTGACACCTACCCCTACTAGATTCGAGCCACCACTCAAGGCAAGAGTGATATGGCAGAAAAAGGTAATGACCCTCCAAGGCACTGCTAATCTATGCATTAGCTCTCCCTTAAGATCCTGAACCACGACCCATAATGGGTAGACTGGAATAAAGACGAACGTCCAAAGATTCTCCTTCGGAGTCCCCTTCCAGTTGCAATTCAGATATCTCTAGATAAAATCCGTCCCAAAGAGGGTCGCTGATGGCGAGCCACAGTGGGCATCTGCCCACCACCCAACTCAAAATGCTACCCCCCAACACTAGAGAGACTGTTGATCTCAGAAGGAGATCCAAGCCAGCAAAAGTAAGACCGACTAGATGCCTACACTGGGACAAACCCAGTAGACTAGACCCTTAGAGCAGAAAGGATTTGCCTGAAGATCCAACATATCAATGGGAGGAAAACCTCTGGAGATCCTGGCCCCTTTAGGCACACCCTCACCAACCTGACGGGCTGCGTCCGAAGTCCAAACTGCCCCTGGAGATAAGAAAATTGTCCCACAGGATAGGGAGGTCTTGACAAAGACATGAGAGAACTATTCTCTCAACCAGTAGTCCATGATAATCTGCAAAGACAGATTTGGAACATCTCCACTGCACTGCCTCAACCTACACCTAACCTCAGATGGGATGAGGCCTAGCAAAAGGAATGAAGTCCAAAAAAGGACCCAAGACAATGATCACCCCCCCAATACCGAGCTAGCGATGGACTGAAGCAGGTCTAAAAGGCACGACCTTAAGGTAAAGTTTACCTGGCTAGAAGGCTAAATCAATATCCAGGGATCCAACCTGGCTCCTTCACCAGAGAAACTCTGGCCTAGATCCATCTCTTATTATCAAAGAAGACAGAAAAGGTCCCTAAAAGTCTTCTATCAGACGATGCTACAGTAAATCAACCAGCATCGTCAAGCCACAGGAACTATCTGTTACTGTAATCAGGTCATCAAACCCCAGATCCCAAACAGTAAACTTAGCATCAGAAACGAGATTACTGGGAGAGATGGTCTAAAGGAACCGGATTATACCCCCATAGGAAGAAAAAAGGAAAGATATCCTTTTTGACAGTGAACCTGCAGTGCTTCCGAACCAAACCCGGAAGAGAGAACTTATAATCTCCCCAAAAAGGAGACACATCAAGCTCTGCTTGAGTATCCTGGAATCCAAATAGGATGGGAAACCCCTCCCTATACTGGACCCTGAAACAAACAGTGTAATGAAAATATTCTCACACTGCAAAGGTACTCCAAAAGACACCTGAAAAAAACCTCTTTCCCTGCCAAAAGACAAGACAAAAGAAGAGAAACTGCGCAGAAATGCAGGCTGTGTAGCCTAGCTCCGGTCTCTAGGACCTCTAGAACCGATATGATCCAGAATCAAACGCCCCTACAAGATAGAACCTTTAACAGGTCCTTTCTGTCATCAAGGCTAAATGGATCTGCTCAGTCTGGGCCGGAATAGATAGAACCAACTCCTTTTCTCGAGAAGAAGGAAAGAGTAAACTTAACCAACATATCTGTCAGTGCAATTCAAAGACTAAAGCGAAAATTCTTAAATTCCGGCTTCTGCTAGAAGACTGCAAACAATCCATGACGTAAATCTGACTCGAAAATGTCGAGGGAACCATCACCTCAATCTGAATCGAGATGCTTCCATAGGAAGCCTCCAGAAATATTGACAACAAGTTGTCAGCTTCTAACATCCTATGTGATGAAAAGTCTTCCTAAAAAGAGTTTCTACAACAACCAAGCACTCTGAAACAGAAAATTATCCAAATCGGATATAAAAGAAAATAGGCAAGCACACAAAAAGTGATAGCTAAGAAGGAATGTGAAAAAAAACAGGTCCTCCCTGTCCTACAACACAAACTCCCCTATAGAGCTCTGGACTGGGATTATAAAAATAAAATGTGTAGACGAGAAAAGAATAGGAACTCCATCCTTCTCTACTCGTCTAATCAAGATCGATATCTGATTTAGAGGACAGAGATTCTACTGACAGATCAGTACTAGGAGTCTCTAACATCGCCAAAACTTCACTCAAAAGCAGGTGTGCCATTCTAAATCTAAATGCTAAATCCTCTTCAGTCGGAGGAATCAAATCAACAGACTCTGACCCTGGGGGTCCTACCTCTGAAGCCTCAGAGGGAACCGCATCCCCAGATGACTGATCGGGTACAATTGTCAATTTACATGACAGACCCTGGGCAGGAGTGCATGGATTAACCCTTCACTTGCACATAGCAGGAAGAGGCAATATCGCTAAGGCCATAGAGATGGCCAATGCAGAACTGCGCAGTAACCTCTGGTGAAAAAAGGCCCCTTTCAGGAGAAGGAGCAGTGGTACCCAGGGAAACTGCATGTGTAGGAACAGAAGATTCTAGGGAACACACCTCATGGGATGAGGAATCCTCAGAGGTTGACGGCTCAGTGATCTCTAATATCTCAGCATCTCAACATTGGTTGATGAGAACACCCTGTTGCGGCATACAGAACATAATTGAGAGGGCTGGACTACCCGAGCCTCCTCACAATATACACAGGTATCAAATTCAGTATTAGAGGGATCCCCCTCTAAAATATCAGAATCCTCCATAATTCGTCTAATAATAGAGAAAATAAACAACTGGCACCTTATACCCCCAATGGCTGGGGCACTCACCACCTCCTATGACCCAAACAGATAGAGAAAATCGCTCCTTGCTGCAGACACACGGTCAGGAATAGGAAATGGGAAAAACAACGTGACCATTGCCGGTCGCCCGGTGCATCATGCAGGACCGCCCCTGCTATGGAAAAAGCACGCCAGCTTAATAAAACTGCGCAGCTCTCTAACCTGTATATTCTGTATCAGCCTAGGAGCCCAAACGTCTTGCACACAAAGCAGTCAAATTCGCATAACAAACATGATTAAACAACCCCACTGTTCAGTAATCCCCCCAGGAGATATTAACCCTTGATTCCATTCAGATAAAAGGAGTCCCACTGTGACCCTGTCTTCTATCGTTAACGTGTAAAAAAAAATGAAAAAATCTTACCGGAATCTATGCCATGGAACAATGACACAGTCCTTCAAGTTTGACAGATTGTAGCAGCACTTCTGACATGGACTTGAGTAAAGAAAAGCAGGCAGCGAAACTCGTCAACACTGATTTCTTAGGAGCTGTTAATGAGAGTCTGGATGGTTTCGCAGAAAGACTCGCCTTGCATCTCCAGACTCTAACTGTAATCAATGCTCTTACTGAGAGTCTGACAAGACTACTTAAAACTCCAGTCCCATCTTGAAGGGTACTACCCTCCATAAGTAACTACTCCGAAATCTTCTGACACTTCTCTGCCATCCTCCTGTGATGAAAGGCAAAGAATGACTGGGGAATGAGGGAAGTGGGGGAGGTATTTAAGCCTTTGGCTGGGGTGACCTTGTCTCTTCCTGGTGGCCAGGTTCAGTATTCCTACAAGTAATGAATGCAGCTGTGAACTCTCCCTGTATTAAGAAGGAAACGTATGTATTGTTGCAGGGTTCCATACAACATTGTCACCACTTAATGAAACCTCCTTTTCATAAAACAGATTTTGCAGTATTTTTCTTTACAGGTACTCTACACTACGCTAATGATAATCACCTAGATTACGAGCTTTGCCCTATAGAGGGTGCAAATGAACGCAACAAAAGTTGCGTTATTTCACCCTCCATAGCGCTGCCATTACAAGTTTCTGAAAAGCCTCCTTGTGTGTGCGATATGGTGCCGATAAGCTCCATACCGCACAAAAGCCAAGGGCTGAGAATATGTGCTTGTGCACGCTTTCCCCATAGACATCAATGGGGAGAGCGTGTCAGAAAAATACCTAACACCTGAAGCGCGAAATGAAAAGTTCTGTAACGCAACCCCATTCATGTCTATGGGGGAAAAAAAAGTTACGTTTCAACCTAACACCCTGACATAAACCCCAAGTCTAAACACCCCTAATCTGCTGCCACCAACATCGCCGACACAAAATAAAGTTATTAACCCCTAATCTGCCACTTGCCAACACTAATAAAAGTTATTAACCCCTATTCCGCCGCTCCCCGACATTGTCGACACTATAATAGTTATTAACCCCTAATCTGCCGCTCCCGACATCGCCGTCACTAATAAGTTATTAACCCCTATTCTGCCGCTCCCCGACATTGCCAACACTATAATAAAGTTATTAACCCCTATTCCCCCACACCCCAACATCGCCGACACTATAATAAAGCTATTAACCCCTATTCTGCTGCTCCCCAACATCGCTGCCACTAAATAAAGTTTTTAACTCCTAAACCTCTGGCCTCCCACATCACCGCCTCTAAATAAACCTATTAACCCCTAAACCACCAGCCCCCCAAATCGCAAAAAACTAAATTAAACTATTAACCCCTAAACCTAACAACCCCCTAACGTTAAATTAAAATTACAATATCCCTATGTTAAAATAAATAAAAACTTACCTGTGAAGGGGGGCGGAGCCAGCTAGCAGCAGAGACAGACGTGCTGGTCTGCAGCTCTCTGCACAAATTGATCAAGAAACCTAATTTCAGACTAAGATACTGCTCAAATATGCACTAAAAAGGGAGCTTTGGATCCCTAGACTTGCTGCTAACGGACATGAGACTGTCGGAGCGAAGGGAAAATTTTAAAGAGTGTAACACTGGAGTGATGTGGATGCGGTACTCTGATTGATCGGCGCCATTTTGTCCGGTTACTTGACAAATACATCTCAATGTTCAAGGCATCCTGTTAAGATCTGCAACACAGAGAGATAAGCACTTTTATTGAAATTGAGCTTTAATTTACCACTCTGCTAATTTACTTGCATTTTGGCCCCATTACTGCGCAAGAGGTCACTCGATTCTACAGTCAATATGGTGGCTATTGCCAGGTGGGAAGACACAGTTCTGCACTCTCTAGAGCAGGTTTTTCAGCGAGCCGAAATGCAACTGATCGGAGCCATCTCAGAAGCGGTGCATTGCCTGCGCACTAGTGCTCATGGGAGCCATAGATGTGCAGGAAACTATGTGAAAGTGAGGGATTGTGACAATTGGGAGATCACAGAAGCGGCTGGAAGTGCAGTGGGAGAAGGTGTTATTGAGAAGGTAATGCCCACTGGGATTGAAGCTGCAACGACAGGCATGTCGGAGAGGGTGATGACAGATAGAGCTTATAATGGAGAGGATTTACACCCAAAGCAAGTTGAAAGGCAGCTGACTTTAAAGCTGGGCAGCCATGCTGGCTTATACATATTGCTACCAGAACTTCCCGTACAGTCAATGTGTGCTCTCCAACACTGTTCCTGCTCCATGAGTCAGAAAGCTGATGCACTCCCTAAGTCAGAGTGGACAGATCGTGGAGATGGGACAATATGTGGGACGATAACAGTGTCACAGTGCAGATATGGCATCAGGTAGAGACACTTCTGACTGGGCCTGATCTGTGCTGCCGATTGCTAGAAACATCTAAGTTTTGCATTGTATGTCCTGATTTGGCTGATGCGATGTTTTCCCCTTACTCAAGACTGTCATTTATGCTTTGTTTATACTATATCAATCAGATCATATCCTCCTGATAACGTTTTTGCTACTTTAATAGATTGATCTCTGTCTTTTTTTCTTGCTTTTCTTTCCCAGACCTGTAACTCTGTTAGCTCTGTTAAGACTCACAGTTAATAATTTATATATCCCTCCATGTTCCTCTCTGCCAGAACACGAGGGGGAGACCCCTAAATCTAGAATAGGTTTATTATACCTTAGATTTAATAGTTTGTATAATTATTGTTTCTGCTTGCAGCAGCTATTTTGCATTTAACCATATACCTACAACGCAGCGCAGTTGTTAGTTGCAGTAATGAGGGCTAGTTATAGCTGTATAGAAAGGTTGGTCAGAGGGAAATAATTTTATAAGCTTATCACTTAGGCTAATGGTTGTTTCTAGTGGGTATTATGTCATCTGTTCATCCTGCACTTTACCTACCTCCATATATATTTACACTACCTAAGATAGTCTGTTGGATAGCAGTTTTGTTAATTCCAAGTGAAAAATTTTTCTTCTACTGTTTAAATACTTATCCTGTTAAATATGCTTGAAGCCTGATTTGGCTAGATATATATGCACATTGGGATCTATGCAAGGCTGTTATACTGGGCTACCTGAACAGTACACACCCAGTTTCCGTTTAGTTAAAGCTATACACAATATTTTGCTGGATATTTAACATATGCTACTAGTTCATTTGTGTGCAGTGGATCTGCATAACTTATATTTGACATACATATATTATCTCTACAGTATGAGTTTCTATTCCGTGCGCATTTATCCTGTTATGCACTGAAGTTAATAGTCTCGTGCTTCACTAGCTATCCTAGACAAAAGATTTATATTTAGCGACTAGACATTGTAGTCGGTTTTAATGAAACCAGTCAGACTTAGTGTTGTGTATTCATGTATATATATTGCTCCTTCTTAACTGCGTGCTAGTTTGTACTTGATAATAATGTTATTACTAGTTTCATGACCCAGTACTGACATAACATATAAGACATATCCAGGAAGTTCATAAAGTTCTCAGTGCATACCCATACCTATAATCCAAGCCACCCAATTGCTGATTGGGAAATTCTTTTCCTATCACCTTGCACATATAGCTTTACTGACAGATTATTATTACTGAGATCCATACCTAGCTAGAACACCTTACTATAGTAGCTCTTAGACCGAAGTTATATTGTTTGATTTTATATATATATTTGTCAGCCTAGCATCTTTTCTGTACTAGTCATATCTTCTTACTTGATATTAGGAAGCTGTACATTTTAATCCTGACCTAGGGGTATAGGGCCCATGCTCCTGGGTTAGTGTCATAATATACCCAATGATAGATGTGACTTTAAGTGTTTTGTTGATAGTAATATTCCTAACGAAAAATTAAAGCCTGACGTTTAAGTTTTGCAGTAGCTGCCAGTTGTTAGCTAATAGACCTAAAGTTCTAACGCTACTTAGTATATGATAGTTGATACTAACATCTTTAACTCACATATCTCCGAGATGTGGTTCTCATTACACGGAGAAGATGGGGAGACCCACGACCTCTCATGGGAGAACGAGCGCTCCTCCAGCAGTACCTGCTTTATTCTCTATGCAATCATCTTTTGCTGTTGAGACTCATGGAGTCTCCCCATCCCTCTCTGTCCTAAAGGTTGCTTTATTTCTATCAGGCACCTAAATGTTACTGCCCTAAACTGTTTCAAGAGATGATAGAGTCTACAGCATATTCTATATCATTAACTTTACATGTTATTATGCTTGCTGAAATGTGATGTATTATTTAACTAAATGGAAAGACACTGGTATATTCTTTTTTTATTCATACTCCCCCAATGACAGTCAATCTCTACATACAAGTTAAATACTTGTACTACCTCCCCCCCCCCCATACACGCAAATTCTATTTGTGTTATCCCCTTCTACGGGGACTGGAGAAGTCAGTTTCATATCTAGATACACTTCTCCTCTTGGTGATCCTGCGGTTCACCATACCTGATAAAGTATTTAAAACCTCACCTGATTAATACTGATACACTCGGTTCAAACCTATAAGACACCTATTATATTGTCTGAACTGAATAGTTGGTCTTGAGTGTTTTATTCTGATTTTTCTTTGTTCATCTGTTCAATATCTGCTCTTCTCATCATCCTCTAGGTGAAAATTGAAATCCTTATAGGAGATGATTCCTAAACTGACTTTATGAAGTCCCTAGAAAGTTGAGTTAATTGATAATACTGAAGTACTAGTTTGCCCCTGTGTTTACAGTCTGTTCACACTATTTAAAAATTAGGTTTATATTCTTATTCAAAATAATTAAAAATGAGGTTTATATTCTTATTCAAAATAATTAAAAATGAGGTTTATATTCTTATTCAAAATAATTAAAAATGAGGTTTATGCGGTAGATATTTTATTTCATGCTTGATATGCTTGATTTATATGATCTGCATTCCCATCAACAGCTATATTTACTATATCATTATAACAATATAATGTTTACATATATGTGCATTTTCACCTGCGTTGTGACACCTGTTGTATTGCTTAATCCTCAATAAAAAATATTTTCAAAAAAAAAAAAAGAGGATACACAGAGAGAATACTATTTCAATAAAATTAACACTTTACAGGGAAAAAACAAAAAAACTTACCTGTGAAATTAAAAAAAACCTAAGTTTAAACTAACAATTTACCTAATATAACTATTATACTAAAATTAAAATAACTACCAATTAAATAAACTAAATTACACATTAAAAAAAAACTAACACTACTAAAACAATTTGTCTAAAATTACAAAAAATAAACACTAAATTACAAAAAATAACAAACGAAATTATCCAAAATAAAAACAATTACACTTAATCTAATAGCCCTATAAAAATTAAAAAAGCCCCCCCCAAAAATAAAAACCGTAGCCTACAATAAACTACCAATAGCCCTTAAAAGGGCCTTTTGTAGGCTATTGCCCTAAATAAATCGTCTCTTTTACCTGTAAAAAATACAAAGACCCCCCATAAGTAAAACCCACCACCCAACCAACCCCCCCAAAATAAAAAACCTAACTCTAGCAAAAACCTAAGCTACCCATTGCCCTGAAAAGTGCATTTGTATGGGAATTGCCCTTAAAGGGGCATTGAGCTCTTTTACATTGCCCTTACAAGGGCTTTTAGCTCTTTTACATAAAGCCCAAAACCTAATCTAAAAAAAACAAAAAACAAACACCCAAAAAAAAGTAAAAAAAAACCTAACACTAACCCCCGACGATGCACTTACAGTTTCTGAAGTCCGGACATCCAGGCAGTGAGAAGTCTTCATCCAGGTGGCAAAGGTCTTCATCCATCCCGGCGGTGTGTTCTATCTTCATCCCGGCAGTGCGGAGCGGGTCCATCCTTGAATACATCTGTCGCAGTGCGTCCTCTTCATACGGTCACTGCCGTACACTGAATCTTCAATGCAAGGCAGCCTTTTCAAAATGGCATCCCTTGCATTCCTATTGGCTGATTTACATTTTGAAATGCAAATCAGCCAATAGGATGAGAGCTACTGAAATCCTATTGGCTGTTCAAATCAGCCAATAGGATGAGAGCTACTGAAATTCTATTGGCTGATTTGAATAGACAATATAATTTCATTAGCTCTCATCCTATTGGCTTATTTGAATTTCAAAAATCAAATCAGCCAATAGGAATGCAAGGGACGCATTTTGAAAAGGCTCCCTTGCATTGAAGATTCAGTGTACGGTGGTGACCGTATGAAGAGGACGCTCCGCGCTGGATGTCTTCAAGGATGGACCCGCTCCGCTCCGCCGGGATCAAGATAGAAGATGCCGCCTGGATGAAGATAGAAGACGCCACCTGGATGGATAAAGACCTCACCGCCTGGATGAAGACTTTTCGCCGCCTGGATGTCCGGTCTTCAGAAACTGTAAGTGGATCGTCGGGGGTTAGTATTAGGTTTTTTTTTTTACTTTTTTTGGGTGTTTATTTTTTTTAGATTAGGGTTTGGGCTTTATGTAAAAGCTAAATGCCCTTTTCAGGGCAATGGGTAGCTTAGGTTTTTGTTAGAGTTAGGTTTTTTATTTTGGGGGGTTGGTTGGGTGGTGGGTTTTACTGTTGGGGGGTCTTTGTATTTTTTTACAAGTAAAAGAGCTGATTTCTTTAGGGCAATGTCCTACAAAAGGCCCTTTTAAGGGCTTATTGGTAGTTTATTGTAGGCTAGGTTTTTTAATTTATTTTGGGGGGCTTTTTTATTTTTATAGGGCTATTAGATTAGGTGTAATTGTTTTTAGTTTGGATAATTTTGTTTGTTATTTTCGAAATTTAGGAAATGAAACATGCTTTTTTGTATTAAACATGGTGGTTTACAGCTGTTAATGATACAGGGAATACATATTTGTGAACAACTAATCCTCATAAATCAAGTATTGGTTGATAAAGGCTCTTTAACTCTTTTAACTCTACTGGTTGACAAAGACACATTTAACGGGACAGTATACTCCAGAATTTTTATTGTTTAAAAATATAGATAATCCCTTTATTACCCATTCCCAAGTTTTGCATAACCATCATGATAATATTAATATACTTTTTTTCCTCTGTGATTACCTTTTATCTAAGCCTTTGCAGACTGCCCCCTTATTTCAGTTCCTTTGACAGACTTACATGTTAGCTATTCAGTGCTGGCTCATAAGTAACTGATGAGCACACATGAACTAACACTGTCTAGCTAGCTATGAAAACTGTCAAAATTTGATGATACATGTACATTGGAAAGTTGTTTAAAATTGCATGACCTATCTGAATCATGAAAGTTTAATTTTTACTAGGCTGCCCCTTCAAGCAAGCAAAAAAGTTGATTTAGTAAACAGCACAAAATCACTTAAAATACCTGCTAAAATACATTTTTCTATGTCCTAAATTCTTTCTTTGCTATTAGCTTTAGAGTGCACTTTATAAATATTTTTATATACCACATCATGTGTTTGTGTTGAACTGATGCATTTTTATACTACATGTACAAGAGTGACACCTGTCATTTATCTCATACATTTTTTTCAATATTTGCTACTCAGAGTGTTTTACAAAAAACATTGCTTTTAAAATCAGTCCTATAGAATAACCTGGCATGAAATAACAGGTATATCACATTTAATAAAGCATTCTTGCCTTTATCTTCTTAGAAAAATAACTTTCATGAATTTGTTAATGAGAGAATGGCCTTCCATATCCATTGCATGCACAGTAAAGGGAAGACAGGTGTTTTTCTCAGTATGGAAATTCAGTTTCAGAAGCACTCATGGAAAATAGATGGAAATGACAAGTGTCTAAAAACAACAGACTGAATTTCATCAGGATTTCTGGGGACTGTGTTAGAATACAGTATAGCACAAATTTCTGGGACAAAAAAAACAACAATATCAGGCTGATACTGTGGTATAACACTCTCATAAATGTTTGGAAATTTTGGGAGAAAAAGTAAATAAAATAGCTGTTTTATTGCACACTTGAAATCACAAAAAGAAGTGAAGTGTATTTAAAATGGCCGATTTATTAAAGTGCGAGCGGACATGATACGATGTAGCGTATTATGTCCGCCGCACATTGATAAATGTCGACGGTATACATTGTCGGCATTTATCATTGCACAAGCAGTTCTTGTGAACTGCTTGTGCAATGCCGCCCCCTGCAGATTCGCGGCCTGCCGCTAACAGGGGGCGTCAAGCAGCCCGATCGTATAGGATCGGGCAGATTGATGTCCGCAGCCTCAAAGCAGGCAGACAAGTTATGGAGCTGTCTTTATAACTGAAGGCTTGCGCGGAAACAGGGGCATCAAGCTCCATTTAGAGCTTGATAATTCGGCTCCAAAGTATGTTATAAACCCATGGCCTTATTAATTTGTTGTAGGATTGTTATATTTGTGTATATGATTATAAAACCTGTGTAATTAAACTAGGGGCCCAATGATCAAAACATGAACAAACACGTTTAGCCTTGCAGGGACAGTTTTGGTGCAATTATCAAAGAAAAGGGCTGTCCCTCCGAGTGTCGAGATGTATCCCATAGAAATAATGAAAGCTCGCCACTATGTAAAAGTTTGCAATGGAGGACGAAGTACACAGGGAAAAATGTAATATTACGCCTAATACAAATAGTGCACTAACCTTAAAGTGAGTCAATCCTAGCGTTTTACAAACGCTAGGATTTACTATTGAAACAAATAAAGGGGACTTTCATTCATGAAGTATAAGATTCTTCATTCAAAAACCTCCTTTATTTTTTTCAATCGATCGCCGTTCTTAGCTGCTACAGTCGCCCACAGCTATAAAAAAAAATTGTGCTAAGAGGTGAAGTTTTCACCTCTTAGCCAATAGCCGTGCGGTAAATCCGGCTGCCAAGGGCGCTAAGCCGAATTTACCGCACGGCTATTGGCTAAGAGGTGAAAATGTCACCTCTTAGCAAAAAAAGTTTTTTAGCCGTTGGCTGCTGTAGCAGCTAAGAACGGCGATCGATTGAAACAAATAAAGAAGCTTTCTACATGAAGTATCTTATACTTCATGAATGAAAGTCCCCTTTATTTATTTCAATAGTCAATCCTAGCATTTGTAAAACGCTAGGATTGAGTTTCACTTTAAACCCTTAATGACCGAAGCACTTTTCCATTTTCTGTCCGTTTGGGACCAAGGCTATTTTTACATTTTTGCGGTGTTTGTGTTTAGCTGTAATTTTCGTCTTACTCATTTACTGTACCCACACATATTATATACCGTTTTTCTCGCCATTAAATGGACTTTCAAAAGATACCATTATTTTCATCATATCTTATAATTTACTATAAAAAACATTATAAAATATGAGGAAAAAATGGAAAAAAACACACTTTTTCTAACTTTGACCCCCAAAATCTGTTACACATCTACAACCACCAAAAAACACCCATGCTAAATAGTTTCTAAATTTTGTCCTGAGTTTAGAAATACCCAATGTTTACATGTTCTTTGCTTTTTTTGCAAGTTATAGGGCCATAAATACAAGTAGCACTTTGCTATTTCCAAACCACTTTTTTTTCAAAATTAGCGCTAGTTACATTGGGACACTAATATCTTTCGGGAATCCCTGAATATCCATTGACATGTATATATTTGTTTTTCGAAGACATCCCAAAGTATTGATCTAGGCCCATTTTGGTATATTTCATGCCACTATTTCACCGCCAAATGCGATCAAATAAAAAAAATTGTTCACTTTTTCACAAATTTTTTCACAAAGTTTAGGTTTCTCACTGAAATTATTTACAAACAACTTATGCAATTATAGCATAAATGATTGTAAATGCTTCTCTGGGATCCCCTTTGTTCAGAAATAGCAGACATATATGGCTTTGGCGTTGCTTTTTGGTAATTAGAAGGCTGCTAAATGCCACTGCGCACAATACGTGTATTATGCTCAGCAGTGAAGGGGTTAATTAGGGAGCATGTAGGGAGCTTCTAGGGTTAATTTTAGCTTTAGTGTAGTGTAGTAGACAACCCCAAGTATTGATCTAAGCCCATTTTGGTATATTCCATGCCACCATTTCACCGCCAAATGCGATCAAATTAAAAAAAACGTTAATTTTTTCACAATTTTAGGTTTCTCACTGAAATTATTTACAAACAGCTTGTGCAATTATGGCACAAATGGTTGTAAATGCTTCTCTGGGATGCCCTTTGTTCAGAAATAGCAGACATATATGACTTTGGCGTTGCTTTTTGGTAATTAGAAAGTCGCTAAATGCTGCTGCGCATCACACGTGTATTATGGCTAGCAGTGAAGGGGTTAATTAGGTAGTTTGTAGGGAGCTTGCAGGGTTAATTTTAGCTTTAGTGTAGAGATCAGCCTCCCACCTGACACATCCCACCCCCTGATCCCTCCCAAACAGCTCCCTTCCCTCCCCCATCCCACAATTGTCCCCGCCATCTTAAGTACTGGCAGAAAGTCTGCCAGTACTAAAATAAAAGTTTTTGGGTTTTTTTTTAAAAGAAAAAAAAAAGCATATTTACATATGCTGTGTTTAGGATCCCCCCTTAACCCCCAACCTCCCTGATCCCCCCCCAAAACAGCTCTCTAAGCCTCCCCCTCAGCCTTATTGGGGGCCATCTTGGGTACTGGCAGCCAGTACCCAGTTTGAACAATCAAATGTTTATTTTTTTATTTTTTTTTATTTTTTCTGTAGTGTAGCTCCCCCCCCCCCACGCACCAACCCCCACCACCTAAATTACACCTAATGGGTTTTTTTTTTTACATTAAATGTCCCACTTTTATTTAGCTTTGGGACACATTTTTTCTGTAGTGTAGCGGCTCCCACCCGCTCCCTCCCCGTGCACGCGCCCGCCCCCGCCCCCTCGTGCACGTGCGCGCGCCCGCGCGCTCCCCCGGTCTTCCCCGCCCACGATCCCGCCCCCCTCCACATGACCAGGGCCATCGATGGCCGCCACCCACCTCCCATACCGGCTCCCACCCACCAACGATACTGGCCATCGATGTCCGGTGCAGAGAGGGCCACAGAGTGGCTCTCTCTGCATCGGATGGCCGTAAAAGGTTATTGCAGGATGCCTCCATATCGAGGCATCACTGCAATAACCGGAAAGCAGCTGGAAGCGAGCAGGATCGCTTCCAGCTGCTTTCCACACCGAGGACGTGCTGGGTACGTTCTCAGGCATTAACTGCCTTTTTTCTGAGGACGTACCCTGCACGTCCATGGTCATTAAGGGGTTAAATTACTAGGTGTCCCAATCACTAGGTGTCCCAACCTAACCTCATCAACAGTGCAAAACAATGCATTTTTTTTTCTTGTGTATTTTTGTGTGAATGGTTCAATTATTTGATTTGCATGATTTTTAAATTACGATTTTCATTGTGCACTTTTGTAATTATGCATCTCCTTCATACACGAAAATGCAGTATGCGTCCCTTAGTGAGACACTGTGTTTTCAGGGTAAAAAGTGGTTTTATAGAATTCCACCAGGGAAATAAGTACTGGCGGGCATTCTTAAAGTGAAGTTCAATTCTGATGAATCGGTGCCCGATTTTTAATAATCCTATTAAAAACAAGGGCACTTTAATTCATCAAAATTGACATTTCACTCGTTTTCTTCAAACACTTACCTTTTAATCCTGACAGCCGCTGCAGCGCTTCCTCCGCCCGTCGCAAGCCCTCTTTGCGTGTCCAAAATGACGAATCTGGCTTCATCCAATCACGGTGTTGCCTCAGGCCAAGATTCCCCTGGGGGTAGCTGTGATTGGAGGAAGCCGGATTCGTCATTTCTGACGTATGAAGAGGCTTCTGACATCCGGGGGAATCACTGGAGCGGCTGTTAAGATTAAAAGGTAAGTATTTAAAGAAAACGAGTGAAATGTCAATTTTGATTAATTAAAGTGCCCTTGTTTTTAAAAGGATTATTAAAAACTGGGCACTGATTCATCAGAATTGACCTTCACTTTAAATAATCTCACAAGCCCAGAGACCTTTAGATCGTTTAAAGTTTTTAAATCATATACTTTTTATGTATAGTTTTTTTTTAATTCCCCAAGGGCTAGAGGTGGAGCGCTAATTTACAGTGCACCTGTAAACGGGCAAATTCGCCTGTTTAATGCTGCGTGATAAATAACTAGCCATTAGCGGCTGGTTACTGCTACCTCGCGGTAGCAATTAGCGTTTAGAAAATTTGCCCGTTTAACGTCGCGTGATAAATAACTAGCCATTACAAGTGGCTGGTTACTGCTACTGCGAGCTTGCGGTAGCAATTAGTGCTCAGAAAATTAACCAGAGATCAGACCTCTAGTTAATTTTCAAAATAACACCCAATTGCCTCCAAAATAAAGAATATTCATTTTTTTATTTAAAAAAAATGTAGCTTTTTTTTCTTTTTTAAATAAAAAAAAATCCTGCAAAAAGCAGTTTTGAGGGGTTGGTGGGTGCAGGGCACTGAAAAGTGCCTTTACATAGCGGTCTATGGGAGCTTTGTGTTTCCTGTAAATATTTATGTATATGATTATATACATATATATATATGTGTTACTTTGTGTATATACTGTACATATTAGTAATAGCACATAAATATAAATGTATATATATACATATACTGTATATTTACAATCTGCAGACCATCGCTGCAAACTTACCCCCTTCTCTGCTCTAGTTCTCATGCCGTGTCTCATGAGGTCGTGTTCGCATTGCATCTAATTTATAATACCAGTGCACATTTGCGTGCGCTGGTATTACTAAGTGGAGCACAAATATCACTTTCGCAGAAGCAATATTTTTAGCGCCACTTATAATGTAGCCCTAATTCTGGATGGAACTTTGCTAATGATTCACCTCTGACTTGGTAACTAGCAAGAGAGATTGACAAAAAGAGACATTAAGCAAAAGTTATTAAGCTGCGTTTACAGCTTTTGAGGAGCCTTCAATTGCAAATGTAATCAGCAGAAACTGTTTCTTTTACCTCTCTGCTACCTCAGAAGTGGCAAGATCACCCTGATACTTGCTCATTGCGAGTGATTGACATTCCCTGCTCTCGTGCAATTGGGGGTGACATTGCACTGCACATGAAAGCTCTTGTTCAATGCTAAATTTTTCCATTTGATGCAAATGGTGACTGCAGGGAGACAGGTTCTCTACTTGCAAGTCTGTCCCTATGCAATAATAAATTGTGTTTAATGGCTCTTTTATAAACTGTTTGTGGTTTCCTATTATTGACATTTGATACATTGGAACTTTTCCTCACAAAGAGATAATGATTTAGTCATGGCAACTCAGAAAAAAAATAATTAGAAAGAATGAAGGGGATAGGCCCTATTCCTTATAATGCCTCTATTAAGAGAACAGTTACTGTAAGATAGCTAGAGGCATTCATACTGTTTTATATTCATTTAGGACTATATACTTAATATATATATAAAATGTTAATGGGCAATACTTTTTTTATTTGTTTCACTGTAGTGTAAACACATTATAAAATCCAAAAGAAAGGAAGTCCATTGCAGCCAGCACAAACCAATGGTTTATTAGGTAAGAAACATACAGTTTAGAAGTACGCTCCCTAGAACTGATGCGTTTTGTGCACATAGATACACACATTATAGTTTCTGATACCTGGCTTATTTGGGATCATACTTAAAGGGACATTCTAGTCAAAATATAAATGCACATAGATACATTACATCTTTGAATAGAAACATATTTGCAATATAAATGTATTGGCAAAAATGCTTCTAGTAAAAGTTATTATTGTTTTAGTGTTAACATTTTTCTCTGCACGTGCATGTGAAGCATAGCTAGATATTGTCACTGCACCCGCATTTTACATACTGCAGATGCTCAGATTATCAGTGGGGATTGTATCATGTCAGCAATTAACAAATTGAGTCATTAACAGATGGTAAAAGCACCTTATGCTCTCTGAGCAAGTGCTGTATATAAAATGTTGGTGCACGGTGCATACTTAAATACACTTTTGAGACAGCTATAGATTTTATTAGAAGCATTTTTGCTAATGCATGTATATTACAAAATTGTTTCTGTTTAATACCAAAATGCATCCATGTGGTTTTGGCTGGAATATCCCTTTAAGACTACCTAGAGTGTTAGCAGTGGAACAGCAGCTCTATGCAGTTCATGATCTCCAATAATTCTTAAATTCAGTAAAGTTATAGCAATCGAAAGTACTGTATAGATTTATCTGCTTTTTGTGTATACTGCATATTATAGGACCTATAATTTATTTTATAGTTTACCTTGGAAAAGCCATATAAATGTAGCTAAATGTTCAACTATAATAGTGTGTTAGAGCTAAGCTTGATACTACATGGCCTTGTATATTATATTATTCAGATTGAGGTTCACACCTGACATTATACTTTAAAAAGCAAAAAGAAAATCTAACGCCTAGATTACGAGTTTTTGGCGGTAATGGTGTGCGGGGCTAACAAGCATTTTTTTCTCACCATTCACTTAAGACAACGCTGGTATTACAGGTTTTTACAAACCCGGCGTTAGCCTCAGAAAAGTGAGCGGAGAGCAAAATTTCGCTCCACATCTCACTGTAATACCAGCGCTGCTTACGGTAGCGGTGAGCTGGCTAAACGTGCTCGTGCATGATTTCCCCATAGGAATCAATGGGGGAGAGCCGACTGAAAAAAAGTCTAAGTGTAGTGTAGTAGACAACCCCAAGTATTGATCTAAGCCCATTTTGGTATATTCCATGCCACCATTTCACCGCCAAATGCAATCAAATTAAAAAAAACGTTAATTTTTTCACAATTTTAGGTTTCTCACTGAAATTATTTACAAACAGCTTGTGCAATTATGGCACAAATGGTTGTAAATGCTTCTCTGGGATGCCCTTTGTTCAGAAATAGCAGACATATATGACTTTGGCGTTGCTTTTTGGTAATTAGAAAGTCGCTAAATGCTGCTGCGCATCACACGTGTATTATGGCTAGCAGTGAAGGGGTTAATTAGGTAGTTTGTAGGGAGCTTGCAGGGTTAATTTTAGCTTTAGTGTAGAGATCAGCCTCCCACCTGACACATCCCACCCCCTGATCCCTCCCAAACAGCTCCCTTCCCTCCCCCATCCCACAATTGTCCCCGCCATCTTAAGTACTGGCAGAAAGTCTGCCAGTACTAAAATAAAAGTTTTTGGGTTTTTTTTAAAAGAAAAAAAAAAGCATATTTACATATGCTGTGTTTAGGATCCCCCCTTAACCCCCAACCTCCCTGATCCCCCCCCCAAACAGCTCTCTAAGCCTCCCCCTCAGCCTTATTGGGGGCCATCTTGGGTACTGGCAGACAGCTGCCAGTACCCAATTTGAACAATCAAATGTTTATTTTTTTATTTTTTTTTATTTTTTCTGTAGTGTAGCTCCCCCCCCCCACGCACCAACCCCCACCACCTAAATTACACCTAATGGGGTTTTTTTTTTACATTAAATGTCCCACTTTTATTTAGCTTTGGGACACATTTTTTCTGTAGTGTAGCGGCTCCCACCCGCTCCCTCCCCGTGCACGCGCCCGCCCCCGCCCCCTCGTGCACGTGCGCGCGCCCGCGCGCTCCCCCGGTCTTCCCCGCCCACGATCCCGCCCCCCTCCACATGACCAGGGCCATCGATGGCCGCCACCCACCTCCCATACCGGCTCCCACCCACCAACGATACCGGCCATCGATGTCCGGTGCAGAGAGGGCCACAGAGTGGCTCTCTCTGCATCGGATGGCCGTAAAAGGTTATTGCAGGATGCCTCCATATCGAGGCATCACTGCAATAACCGGAAAGCAGCTGGAAGCGAGCAGGATCGCTTCCAGCTGCTTTCCACACCGAGGACGTGCAGGGTACGTTCTCAGGCATTACCTGCCTTTTTTCTGCGGCCGTACCCTGCACGTCCATGGTCATTAAGGGGTTAAATTACTAGGTGTCCCAATCACTAGGTGTCCCAACCTAACCTCATCAACAGTGCAAAACAATGCATTTTTTTTTCTTGTGTATTTTTGTGTGAATGGTTCAATTATTTGATTTGCATGATTTTTAAATTACGATTTTCATTGTGCACTTTTGTAATTATGCATCTCCTTCATACACGAAAATGCAGTATGCGTCCCTTAGTGAGACACTGTGTTTTCAGGGTAAAAAGTGGTTTTATAGAATTCCACCAGGGAAATAAGTACTGGCGGGCATTCTTAAAGTGAAGTTCAATTCTGATGAATCGTGCCCGATTTTTAATAATCCTATTAAAAACAAGGGCACTTTAATTCATCAAAATTGACATTTCACTCGTTTTCTTCAAACACTTACCTTTTAATCCTGACAGCCGCTGCAGCGCTTCCTCCGCCCGTCGCAAGCCCTCTTTGCGTGTCCAAAATGACGAATCTGGCTTCATCCAATCACGGTGTTGCCTCAGGCCAAGATTCCCCTGGGGGTAGCTGTGATTGGAGGAAGCCGGATTCGTCATTTCTGACGTATGAAGAGGCTTCTGACATCCGGGGGAATCACTGGAGCGGCTGTTAAGATTAAAAGGTAAGTATTTAAAGAAAACGAGTGAAATGTCAATTTTGATTAATTAAAGTGCCCTTGTTTTTAAAAGGATTATTAAAAACTGGGCACTGATTCATCAGAATTGACCTTCACTTTAAATAATCTCACAAGCCCAGAGACCTTTAGATCGTTTAAAGTTTTTAAATCATATACTTTTTATGTATAGTTTTTTTTTAATTCCCCAAGGGCTAGAGGTGGAGCGCTAATTTACAGTGCACCTGTAAACGGGCAAATTCGCCTGTTTAATGCTGCGTGATAAATAACTAGCCATTAGCGGCTGGTTACTGCTACCTCGCGGTAGCAATTAGCGTTTAGAAAATTTGCCCGTTTAACGTCGCGTGATAAATAACTAGCCATTACAAGTGGCTGGTTACTGCTACTGCGAGCTTGCGGTAGCAATTAGTGCTCAGAAAATTAACCAGAGATCAGACCTCTAGTTAATTTTCAAAATAACACCCAATTGCCTCCAAAATAAAGAATATTCATTTTTTTATTTAAAAAAAATGTAGCTTTTTTTTCTTTTTTAAATAAAAAAAAATCCTGCAAAAAGCAGTTTTGAGGGGTTGGTGGGTGCAGGGCACTGAAAAGTGCCTTTACATAGCGGTCTATGGGAGCTTTGTGTTTCCTGTAAATATTTATGTATATGATTATATACATATATATATATGTGTTACTTTGTGTATATACTGTACATATTAGTAATAGCACATAAATATAAATGTATATATATACATATACTGTATATTTACAATCTGCAGACCATCGCTGCAAACTTACCCCCTTCTCTGCTCTAGTTCTCATGCCGTGTCTCATGAGGTCGTGTTCGCATTGCATCTAATTTATAATACCAGTGCACATTTGCGTGCGCTGGTATTACTAAGTGGAGCACAAATATCACTTTCGCAGAAGCAATATTTTTAGCGCCACTTATAATGTAGCCCTAATTCTGGATGGAACTTTGCTAATGATTCACCTCTGACTTGGTAACTAGCAAGAGAGATTGACAAAAAGAGACATTAAGCAAAAGTTATTAAGCTGCGTTTACAGCTTTTGAGGAGCCTTCAATTGCAAATGTAATCAGCAGAAACTGTTTCTTTTACCTCTCTGCTACCTCAGAAGTGGCAAGATCACCCTGATACTTGCTCATTGCGAGTGATTGACATTCCCTGCTCTCGTGCAATTGGGGGTGACATTGCACTGCACATGAAAGCTCTTGTTCAATGCTAAATTTTTCCATTTGATGCAAATGGTGACTGCAGGGAGACAGGTTCTCTACTTGCAAGTCTGTCCCTATGCAATAATAAATTGTGTTTAATGGCTCTTTTATAAACTCTTTGTGGTTTCCTATTATTGACATTTGATACATTGGAACTTTTCCTCACAAAGAGATAATGATTTAGTCATGGCAACTCAGAAAAAAAATAATTAGAAAGAATGAAGGGGATAGGCCCTATTCCTTATAATGCCTCTATTAAGAGAACAGTTACTGTAAGATAGCTAGAGGCATTCATACTGTTTTATATTCATTTAGGACTATATACTTAATATATATATAAAATGTTAATGGGCAATACTTTTTTTATTTGTTTCACTGTAGTGTAAACACATTATAAAATCCAAAAGAAAGGAAGTCCATTGCAGCCAGCACAAACCAATGGTTTATTAGGTAAGAAACATACAGTTTAGAAGTACGCTCCCTAGAACTGATGCGTTTTGTGCACATAGATACACACATTATAGTTTCTGATACCTGGCTTATTTGGGATCATACTTAAAGGGACATTCTAGTCAAAATATAAATGCACATAGATACATTACATCTTTGAATAGAAACATATTTGCAATATAAATGTATTGGCAAAAATGCTTCTAGTAAAAGTTATTATTGTTTTAGTGTTAACATTTTTCTCTGCACGTGCATGTGAAGCATAGCTAGATATTGTCACTGCACCCGCATTTTACATACTGCAGATGCTCAGATTATCAGTGGGGCTTGTATCATGTCAGCAATTAACAAATTGAGTCATTAACAGATGGTAAAAGCACCTTATGCTCTCTGAGCAAGTGCTGTATATAAAATGTTGGTGCACGGTGCATACTTAAATACACTTTTGAGACAGCTATAGATTTTATTAGAAGCATTTTTGCTAATGCATGTATATTACAAAATTGTTTCTGTTTAATACCAAAATGCATCCATGTGGTTTTGGCTGGAATATCCCTTTAAGACTACCTAGAGTGTTAGCAGTGGAACAGCAGCTCTATGCAGTTCATGATCTCCAATAATTCTTAAATTCAGTAAAGTTATAGCAATCGAAAGTACTGTATAGATTTATCTGCTTTTTGTGTATACTGCATATTATAGGACCTATAATTTATTTTATAGTTTACCTTGGAAAAGCCATATAAATGTAGCTAAATGTTCAACTATAATAGTGTGTTAGAGCTAAGCTTGATACTACATGGCCTTGTATATTATATTATTCAGATTGAGGTTCACACCTGACATTATACTTTAAAAAGCAAAAAGAAAATCTAACGCCTAGATTACGAGTTTTTGGCGGTAATGGTGTGCGGGGCTAACAAGCATTTTTTTCTCACCATTCACTTAAGACAACGCTGGTATTACAGGTTTTTACAAACCCGGCGTTAGCCTCAGAAAAGTGAGCGGAGAGCAAAATTTCGCTCCACATCTCACTGTAATACCAGCGCTGCTTACGGTAGCGGTGAGCTGGCTAAACGTGCTCGTGCATGATTTCCCCATAGGAATCAATGGGGGAGAGCCGACTGAAAAAAAGTCTAACACCTGCAAAAAAGCAGCGTTCCGCTTCTAATGCAGCCCCATTGATTCCTATGGGGAAATACATTTTATGTCTACACCCAACACCCTAACATGAACCCCGAGTCTAAACACCCCTAATCTTACATTTATTAACCCCTAATCTGCCGTCCCTGACATCGCCGACACCTGCTTTATATTATTAACCCCTAATCTGCAACTCCGGACACTGCCGCCACCTACATTATCCCTATGAACCCCTAATCTGCTGCCCGCAACATCGCCGACACCTACTTTTTATTTATTAACCCCTACTCTGCTGCCCCCAATGTCGCCGCCACCTAACTACACTTATTAACCTATAATCTGCCGCCGCCGCCAACGTCCCCGCCACTTTAATAAATATATTAACCCCTAAATCTAAGTCTAACCCCAACACCCCCTAACGTAAATATAATTTAAATACATCTAAATAAAATTACTATTATTAACTAAATTATTCCTATTTAAAACTAAATACTTACCTATAAAATAAGCCCTAAGCTAGCTACAATATAACTAATAATTACATTGTAGCTATCTCAGGGTTTATTTTTATTTTACAGGCAACTTTGTATTTATTTTAACTAGGTACAATAGTTATTAAATAGTCATTAACTATTTAATAACTTCCTAGTTAAAATAAATACAAATGTACCTGTAAAATAAATCCTAACCTAAGTTACAATTACACCTAACACTACTCTATCATTAAATAAATTACCTAAACTAAATACAATTAATTACAGTTAAATTAAATAAACTAAAGTAAGAAAAAAAACAACTAAATTACAGAAAATAATAAAATAATTACAAGAATTTTAAACTAATTACACCTAATCTAATCCCCCTAATAAAATTAAAAAGCCCCCCCCCCAAAAAAAAATAATAAAAATCCCTACCCTACACTAAATTACAATTAGCCCTTAAAAGGGATTTTAGCGGGGCATTGCCCCAAAGTAATCAACTCTTTTACCTGTAAAAAAAAATACAATACCCCCCCAACATTAAAACCCACCACCCACACAACCAACCCTACACTAAAACCCACCCAATTCCCCCTTAAAAAACCTAACACTAACCCCTTGAAGATCACCCTACCTTGAGATGTCTTCACCCAACCGGGCAGAAGTGGTCCTCCAGACAGGCGGAAGTCTTCATCCAATCCGGGCAGAAGAGGTCCTCCAAACGGGCAGAAGTCTTCATCCAGGCGGCATCTTCTATCTTCATCCATCCGGAGCGGAGCGGGTCCATCTTCAAGCCATCTGACGCGGAGCATCCTCTTCCATCCGATGACTAACACTAAATGACGATACCTTTAAGTGACGTCATCCAAGATGGCGTCCCTTCAATTCCAATTGGCTGATAGAATTCTATCAGCCAATCGGAATTAAGGTAGAAAAAATCCTTTTGGCTGATCCAATCAGCCAATAGGATTGAGCACGCATTCTGTTGGCTGATTGGATCAGCCAATAGGATTTTTTCTACCTTAATTCCGATTGGCTGATAGAATTCTATCAGCCAATCGTAATTGAAGGGACGCCATCTTGGATGACGTCACTTAAAGGTACCGTCATTTAGTGTTAGTCATCAGATGGAAGAGGATGCTCTGCGTCGGATGTCTTGAAGATGGACCCGTTCCGCTCCGGATGGATGAAGATAGAAGATGCCGCCTGGATGAAGACTTCTGGCCGTCTGGAGGACCACTTCTGCCCGGTTGGGTGAAGACGTCTCAAGGTAGGGTGATCTTCAAGGGGGTAGTCTTAGGTTTTATTAAGGGGGGATTGGGTGGGTTTTAGAGTAGGGTTGGGTGTGTGAGTGGTGGGTTTTAATGTTGGGGGTATTGTATTTTTTTTTACAGGTAAAAGAGCTGATTACTTTGGGGCAATGCCCCGCAAAAAGCCCTTTTAAGGGCTATTTGTAATTTAGTATAGGGTAGGGATTTATTTTATTAGGGGGATTAGATTAGGTGTAATTAGTTTAAAATTCTTGTAATTATTTTATTATTTTCTGTAATTTAGTGGGGGTTTTTCGTACTTTAGTTTATTTAATTTAATTGTAATGAATTGTAGTTAGTTTAGGTAATTCATTTAATTATAGTGTAGTTTTAGGTGTAATTGTAACTTAGGTTAGGGTTTATTTTACAGGTAAATTTGTACTTATTTTAACTAGGAAGTTATTAAATAGTTAATAACTATTTAATAACTATTGTATCTAGTTACAATAAATACAAAGTTGCCTGTAAAATAAAAATAAACCCTGAGATAGCTACAATGTAACTATTAGTTATATTGTAGCTAGCTTAGGGTTTATTTTATAGGTAAGTATTTAGTTTTAAATAGGAATTATTTAGTTAATTGTAGTAATTTTTTTCCGATTATTTTAAATTATATTTAAGTTGGGGGGGTTAGGGTTAGACCTAGGTTTAGGGGTTAATACATGTAGTATAGTGGTGGCGACGTTGGGGCCGGCAGATTAGGGGTTAATAAATGTAGGTAGGTGTCGGGGATGTTAGGGACGGCAGATTAGGGGTTTATAAAATTAAACTAGTGTTTGCGATGCGGGAGTGCGGCGGTTTAGGGGTTAATATATTTATTAAAGTGGCTGCGATGTCCGGTCGGCAGATTAGGGGTTAAAAATTTGATTTAACTGTTTGCGATGTGCGGGGGGGGCCTTGGTTTAGGGGTTAATAGGTAGTTTATGGGTGTTAATGTACTTTTTAGCACTTTAGTTAAGAGTTTTATGTTACGGCGTTAGCCCATAAAACTCTTAACTACTGACTTTTAAATGCGGTAGGACTTGACAGGAGAGGGTCTACCGCTCACTTTTTCCAAGACTCGTAATACCGGCGTTAGACAAATCCCATTGAAAAGATATGATACGCAATTGACGTAAGGGGATTTGCGGTATGCTCGAGTCGCGGAAAAAAAGTGAGCAGTACACCTGTACCTGCCAGACTCGTAATACCAGTGGGGGCTTTAAAAAGCAGCGTTGGGACCTCTCAACGCCGCTTTTTAACCCTAACGCAAGACTCGTAATCTAGCAGTATGTTTGTATAGATCTGACATATCCAGCATTGGTTTAGCATATCATTACAGACCTTCTAATAATTTCCATTATTTTATAACATATAAGTTGATACCCATTTCTTAAAATAGAGAACATTCATACACAATTTGAAGTACATCTCATTCTTTTGTGTGTCTTTTATAGCGGGTTTTCTTTTCATATCATAAAATCTTAAAAACTGAGGTCTATAAATATATTTGCTTCAGTTTGCAGACATGTATATGCAAAGTAATATTTTATTTAAATACTAACAATGGGATTGCTCGCATCTGTTGTGTGACTATTGAGCTGTCTTCTTTTTTTGCCTGTAGCAGTCATGGTTATAGAACATAGAATCACCTTTGGTTCTACAGGACTAGAAGAAAGAAATGAATAATACATAATGAATCAATAAAATTCTTTTTATGACATCATTTGTAGCACTCTTTGAAAAAATATTCTGTTAAATACGGCATTAAAGGGATAGGAAAGTGAAAAAAGTAAAAATTAAATTTGCATGATTCAGACAGAGCATGGAATTTTAAAACACATTTACATTCAGTTTTATTTTATTTTTCTTGGATCCTACGTTGAAAAAGAATATTAACATATCCTGCGCTACTGGGAGCTAGCTGGTGATTGGTGGCTGCACACATTTAGCTCTTATTGACTTACCACATGCATTTGGCTAGCCCCCAGTAGTACATTGCTTAGATCTGACTTTAACTATGTGTTTAATCAATTTGCAGGGGTTAAGCACACAGTTATACACAAGCAATAATGCAATAATTAAATGATCTGACATATTAGACCAGGAGTGTCAAACTCATTTGAGTTGCGGACAATTTTCCATACAAGTGCAACTCACGTTGGCCGCACACTACACTACCTACATATATTGCCTTTTGCTAAACAAAGCAGTGGTGTTTGCTATAACTGTATATCTTTTAAACGATTGTGTTCTTTAACTCCTAAGTAACATACTCTGGCTTGATTAAATGTGCTCTAATGCTTTTAAAAAGGTGACACTCACATTACATCTGGTTGCCCTCCCATAGGGCTCCATGTACTAAATGGCGGGCGGACAGCTTCTCAACTCGCGAAGCTATCCGCCCACCTTCGCTACACGATGGCAGCGGATCTGTTGATCCGCTTGCCCGTATGTATCATTACACACTCATCGGAGTGTGTAATGCCCGCCCCTTCAATCGCGCGACTGAAGGGGCTGTCAATCACCGAGAGCGAGCGTGCTCTCTGTGATTTTGCCTCGCCACCTAAGAGGTGGCATAGGGTGTAGGAAGCAGCAGTCTACTGACCGCTGCTTCTTATATTGCGGGAAGCAGGTTCGCATATGCGAACCTGCCCCGCAAAGGCTCCGGAGCAGCTTTCGCTGCTTCGTACATGGAGCCCATAGAGTCTGTGCTTTTTTTTTCTATAGCAGCCCTGTTCCAAGCATGCTCACAGTTTAACATATGCATAGCATAACATTTCCTCGGCATTATAAACATTGGATCACAAAGCGATTCACTATTTATATAGTGATAGACATATACCTGTTGTGATATCTCTCTCATTATTATTTTTTATATTTTTCATGAAGGTGTTGTGGGCCGCAAAAAATTAAGCCGCGGGCCGCAAGTTTGCCACCTTTGTATTAGACCATTTCCTTTTTTGCACTTTTATATCCGTTAAGTACATCATATTAAATAAATGGCAAATCATGTATGACATTATATATACATTTAGCAAAAAACATTTTATTCTGTACATATTTCTATCTATCCTGCAGTAGAACACCACTTTACCGCTATTTCATCTTGTCACAGAGCTAAGACTGCAGAAAAAAACAGATTATGTTTTTATTTAGTCAGAGTAAATAATATATCACATACATCATTAGTTACCAGTCACAGATAGGAACAAATTGAAAAGTACAGAAAATACTTTGATACAATATTAGATTCCTAGCTGAGTAAGAGCCCAGTGACATTGAATAATATAATGGCACAGAACCTTTATGCCTGAAGCCTCTTTTTTACAGTAAATGAGTAATATTTAGTAGCATGACTCTGTTATATAACAAAAAAGGAGAAGAATCTAGCAAAGAACCAAACAGTTAATGATGAAGCAATACAATCTGAACAAAGAAAAGGGAAAGAGGAGAGGAGCTGATCTTGCTGCATGAGGTATGCATAGAAAAAAATAAGAATAAAGTAGGTTGATGTCACCTTAGTTTGACTCTGAGCACAGTGCCAATTGTAGATTATTTTAACCAGTATTCCCTCTGCTACAAGATTCATTGCTTTTTTTATGCCTTTTTAAGACACAGATAAGTATTACAACTCCATATCTCCTATGAATGGAATATTCAATGAAGTTACAACAATGTGGCACCCTCATTTTCAGCTGTACTGGTGGGCTTATATAATAATATTATTGATATATACATCATGTGCATAATCTACTGTGCTTTTGCCCATGAACTTTATAGTTGGATTCTCATGCACCTGCTGCATAATTCATTGATTGTTTTATGCCTTTGGAAAACATTGATAATTATTACAGCATCTGTATTTCTATGGATTAAATACTCAATAAATGTACAGCAGCTTGGCACAACCTCATTTTCAGCTGTGCTGGGCTTATGTAATAATATATTGATTTATACAGCATGCTCATAACATACTGTGTTTCTTTCCAATGGCATGGAGAGTCCACGATTCCATTCAATTACTAGTGGCCACCAGGAAGAGGAAAAGACACCCCAGCAAAGCTTAAGTATCCCTCCCACTTCCCATACTTCCCAGTCATTCTTTGCCTTCGTAACAAGGGGGAGCGAAGATTGCGCTCTGAAGTAAAATTGAACTAAGTCCTTTAATGGATAGATTCCCTTTAAGTAGGACTGAGGTAATGCTGTGTTCATGTGGAGGTTGCAGGAAGACTTATCTGTTCTCTCTCCAGCAATCTATGCTAACCCCCACCTGGCAACCAGGGTTAGTTACTCTGCTTTCTTTCTACTTCAGATCCCTGTCAGAAGTCTGGATGGATCTTCCAGATCTGGAAGACTGTGTGTGCCCCACAGTAGAGGCACCAAGGTGGGAAGGAACAAGGCACAGAGAGAGCTCAATCTCTCTTTTTTCTTTTTACTTTATGGAGCCTGGGGACTTGTAAAAAAAAAATCCTTGCTGGGAAATCATTCATATGGGCACTATTGGGGCACTGCTGTCACTGTTGGATCCTTTATATAGGATCATATTTTATAATTGGGGCATCTTTATTGAGCAAGGAATAATGGGCACATATATTATTTATAATCCAACCTTGGAAAGTAGACTAAGCCCAGATTGAGGAGTTTTTTATTCTGAGAAGCCGGGTGTGTTATGTAAGGTGTTTCTAACTTTTAAAATTTCACTTTGTTTTATTGTCAGAGAAGCGCCACGTGCTTCTTTGTGTCATTTCCTTTCCTCCTATTGCGGTCACGTGATCTGCTGCACGTCTCTCTGCTTCTACTTCTGTCCTAATAGAGAAGCATGGAGAGCTGTGAACGGCGTGGCAGCAGATCGACTGGTTGTCTGGGAGGTGGTGACTGAGTTGCCCCAGCCTTGCTGGGGTTATAGAGGTGCCAGTTTCATAGCAATCTGGTTTATAGTCACTCTGGTCTTGCAAGGGCTTAGTCTTTAAATTTTATAAAGCTTTAAAATCATTTTGCTATGTGATCCAGTTGCAGATATTTGATCCGGAAATTTTATTCTCATATTGATAACATCCTTTTACTAAAAAAATTTTTTCCAGTGGAATTTTTTAATTCTTTTTTGTGGGAATTGCCTGTAACTTCAGTATGGAGGACTCCGTGGAAAGGGGGTCTAGTATTTATTTACATTTGGATAAGTGTTTATTTTGTGAAGAAGCACATGTGGTCCCCCCTGCTCAATTGTGTTCCACATGTTTAACTTCCATATTGGAGACAAAAGCTAAAAAATCTGCTGTCTCTAATAACATTAACCCATCAGAGCCCTCTACCTTTCAGGACTCTTCTGCTCTTGATATGCCTCATCTTTCTCCTCAGTCGCTAGTTATTACACTGGCAGTGCCCTGCGACTCAGCTTAGTCTCTTTATGGGGGTGTATTTTTACCAGAAGACTTTGCAGCACAGCTCACCTCAGCTGTTTCTGCTGCGCTGAGATCCTTACCTATTGCATGTAAGAGAAAGACTAAACATATTTACTCTGAATCAGGAATATCGTCTAACGCCAAGGCTGCTTTAGTCAGTTTATCTCAAATATCTGATTATGACCATTCTTCTGCGGCCTCTGAAGGCGAGATCTCTGATTCTGATCCTGCGTAAGACAGTCCTGTAGAATCAGAGGAAGTGAGTTTCAGATTTAAGCTTGAACACCTTAGTTTATTACTTAAGGTGGTACTAGCTACTCTGGATGTCTCGGAGCCCACAACAACTCCTAAGGTTACTAAGCTGGACAGAGTTTTTGATGTAAAGCCTAAATATCTGGAAGTTTTTCCAGTTCCAGTGCGTATGTCTGACATCATTTCTAAGGAATGGGAGAAGCCAGGTATTCCTTTTTCCCTGTCTTCTATTTTTAAGAAAATGTTTTCAATCTCTGACTAAGTCTTGGAGCTGTGGCATACCGTCCCTAAAGTGGATGGAGCTATTACCCTCCATCCCTGAGTGCACCCTGGCCAGTATGCAGGTCGTTCGTCTGAGTGCAAAGACTTCGAGTCTTGCTATTCTATCTCGTAGTCATGGTCTGTAGACATGATTTCCAAATCTAGATTTCTTTCCTTACCTTTCAATGGGAAGACTTTATTTGGTCCCAGACGAGATTCCATTATCTCCACTGTGACTGGAGGAAAGGGGGCCTTCCTTCCTCAAGATAAGATATCTTGAGGCCTTAGGGTCGACAATCCTCTAATTTCTGTTTCTTTCACAATTTCAAGGGACAGAAATCCTCTGCCCCCTCAGACCAAAAGTTTCTGGAAACCTAACCAGCCCTGGAACAAAAACAAATATTCAAAAAAGCCTGTCCTAGCAAATAAGTCAGCATGAAGAGACTGGATCATGTAGGGGCAGACTTTCCTTCTTTCAGGACGCCTGGATTCACGATATTTCGGATCCTTGGGCGGTGGATTTGGTCTCCCAGGGATACAAGATAGGTTTCAAGTCTTGTCCTCCAAGAGGCAGATTTCTTCTATCAAGGTTATTTTCAAAACCCTATAAAAAGAGAGGCATTCTTAAATTGTGTAAGGAATCTCTCCTTGCTCAAAGTGATCGCCCCGGTCCCTCTGGCAGAGAAGGGCTTAGGGTTTTATGCCAACATTTTCATCATTCCCAAGAAAGAGGGAACCTTCCGCCTTATTCTGGACCTAAAATGCCTCAACAAATTCCTCAAGTTTCCGTCCTTCAAGATGGAGACTATCCGATCCATTCTTCCTTTTGTCAAGGAGGGTCAATTCATGACCACTATAGACCTAAAGGACGCCTACATCCATGTCCCTATTTACAGGGATCATTTTCTATTTCTGTGGTTTGCCTTTCTAGACAAATACTTTAAATTTGTAGCCCTTTTTTTTGGCCTGGCTACAGCTCCCAGAATCTTTAGCCAGATCTCAGGGAATCGCTGTGGCCCGCTACCTGGACAATATCTTGGTTCAAGCTTCATCTTTTCATTTGACAAGATCTCGCAAGGACTCTCTGTTGTCCCTTCTTCACTCTCACGGGTGGAAGGTGAATCTGGACAAGAGTTCCCTGGTTCCAGATACCAGGGTCTGCTTTTAGGGGACAATCATAAACTTGACCTCTATGAAGATCTTCTTAACAGATGTGAGACAGTACAAACTTCTCTCGGCCTGTCTTTCCCTTCAGTCCTTTGTTCACCCCTCAGTAGCACAGTGCATGGAGGTAATTGGCCTCATTATGGCCTCCATGGACATTATTATTTTTGCTCGCTTCCATCTGAGACCTCTCCAACTATGTATGATCAGACAATGGAATGTAGATAATTCGGACCTATCTCAATGGATCATCCTAGGCAACCACACAAAAAAAGAATTAACTCCTTCTGCAAATAGTGAACATTATCCCCTAACATATTGTCAGGTATTAAATTACCCCTTCAGCAGCTCAGATTTATTGCCTGCCTATTGCACGTTAAGCCAGAAGAACAGCACGCCTCAGAATAATCCTACCTCAACTGCTATAGAACCACTTTGGGAACAACTACCATCAAAAATGGCGTCCAAACCTAACACGAAACAGGATAAAATGCCAAAACCTATATCGGGGAAATCAAACATTATGTCTTCCTTTTTACAGTGTCCTGACTCAGCCAATACCTCTCCTACTAACCAAAAATTGAAGGAAAAACCCACACAAGTACAGCCACAAGAACCTCAAACTGTCAGCTTTCTCCATCTTTTTTGCAAAACTTACCTTCGAAGCAAGACATAGCAGACATAGTCCGCTCTTGCATCAGAGAAGAACTGGCGGAGTTGAAACAGGACATCCACACGCTAGGCTTTCAGGTCTATACCTTGGAGAGCAATCAAGATATCATTAAAGAAGATGTCAATCAGCTGACAGAACAACTAACCTCTCAGCGGGAGACCATCCTTTCTCTTCAAGATAAACTTGATGATTTAGAGAACTGAAGCAGACGCAAAAATGTGTGTATCAGGGGAGTACCTGAGTCAGTCCTGCCAAGAGACTTTCCTGTCTATCTTCAGGACTTGTTTCGTCATTTAAAAGATCCCTCCTACCCTGATGATATTCCTTGGGTTAGAGCTCAGAACCCTGAGACCAAAACCACCGGACTCAGCCCCACCAAGGGGCAGTGTAATACACCTCAAGAACTTTCAGGAGAAAGAAATAGTCCTAAATCAAGCCTGCAAAACCAGCCTGTGAGGTTCAGGGGCAATGTCCTACAGTTTTTCCAGGATTTGTCATCCCGCACTCTGCAACGTAGGAAGGAATTTTCACCCCTCACCACCCTGCTGCGGAACAAAATAATCCTGTACCGATGGGGCTTCCCAACTAACCTCTGGACAATCAGTAATATCACCCGCGTAGTCTGCAAGACCCCAGAAGGAATTCCAACCTTTTGTGCAACACTTGGACTTGACCCCCGTCAGACACCCCCCCCCCTCTGAGCCACTGAGCTCTCAAACCCCTAAAAGACAGAGCACTCCAGGAGAATCCTGGCATACTGCCTTACCTAGAAAAAGCAAGCCAAAAGATGCCACCAACAGAAGACACACTACCACCAGTTCTGCTTCCTCTAACGCCTCATCATAATGAACTCCATAACCCCCTCTTTCTGTACTGTAACGACAGGACTTGATTACTGAGCGATGTCTTCTCCTTGGGATGGGCAAGTAACCTCAGCATTAACATAAACCTTGTCATTGTATAGCTTACAAACCCATGTTAATCTTTGGTATGGAGGCCAGCATTTCATACCTCCCTACATTTCCTACCCCACTCCTCCACCATATACCCACCATTCCCCTCCCTTTCCTCTCCTCTCCCTCCCTACTTTCTAACCCCCACCCTCCCTCCCAGGAACCCGATTAAGATTCCCAATCATGTAAAGTTAATAAACTAATAACACCCATAGGGCGAATTGTGGTGACTCCCCCGAACCACTCTCATATATGCCCATGTAATAGGACGATAGACTTTTTATTTTATTTTACTGAATTCACGTTTGTTACTGTTCATAAGGTTATAATGTTAGTTAAGATTCAACTATTGTTTTGTTACTCTATGTTTGCCTTTTTGCAGAACTTTACCCATTATTTGCTTCCATATTCCAAGCAGTACCAGAGAGTATGTACTATCCCTAATTCCGCACCAACACCTTCCATACTGTCATGCATCCCCATAAAGTGATTACCCCCAACCAACTTACCTTGCTCACACAGAATGCGAAGGGCTTGAACTTCCCCCATAAAAGGTCCAATGCACTCGCAGATCTAGCAAAGACAAATAGGTATAATTTTCTTACAAGAAACGCACTTTAAACAAAATGAAGACCCAAAATACCTAGGGAAAACTTATACCACACACTATCACAGTCAGGTCCAGAAAAGAAAAATGGGGTGAACATACTGTTTAAAAAATCTCTCCCTTTTACCTTGATACAACTCTCCAGAGATGGAGGGGGACACATTTTAGGTTTAGTGGACTTTCTGTATGGCAGACCTATTACCTTGATTAATATTTATGCCCTGCACACAAATCAAACCCCCTTCGTTAAAAACATATTCAAGAGAATACTGGATATTACTAAGGGTCCAATGTATTTAGCGGGAAACTTCAACGCCCTACTGCAACCCCTAAAAGATAGCTCCAATCCTAACATACAGATATCCAAAAAAGTCTGAAGGACCTTAATCTATATGACACATGGAGATTTATCCACCATCATAAAAGGGACTACACCTTTTTCTCGCATCCAAATAAATCTTATAGTAGACTTGATTATGTACTTAAACCAAAAAGGCCTAACACACATACTCCGCAGTGATACCTCACACACATCGTGGTTAGACCACTCAGCTATTAAAGGGACAGTATACTGTCAAATAGTTTTTCCCTTAATGTGTTTACAATTGCTTTTTTTACCAACTGCAGAGTAAAAAATGTATGAAAATTAGCTTGTTAAGGTTTATTTGTGTATATTAAAGCTCTGATTTTGTGTTTTGAAGCCACAACCTAATAAAATGGGTTGAGCTTGTATGCATAATCAGATCTCATTACTTTCTCACATTGTGTACATATACCTGCTTCTTTATCTTATATCTGTCCATAAAACAATCACCAGTACTTGGAGAACAATGGAAAAATCAACATTGTATTACCTTATCTCTGCTATATCCCACTGGGAGTATAATTTATTCTGCTGGCTGTATTTACAAAGCTTATCTATAGCTTGGACCTGCGTCCACAAACTTTCAGAATAGGTGGGGATACCACATGCTAAATCAACTATTTCAAATGCCAATGTAAGGGTAAAGGAGCTACTTGTAAACAATTTAATATACTCCAGCAGGTAAAGTGGATCATTGGAAACAAATTAAAGGGGAGAAAAATTTTGAGTAAACTGTCCCTTTAAAATTAAATTTTCCTGGCCCTAAACACCCTCAGTACCATATTCCTAGAAACTAGATGAATCCCTCCTAAACAATCCTGACAAACTAAACACGTTATCCAAAACCATCTCTGAATATTTTGCAAACAACTCCAACTCTATCACTGACAATTTCAAAATTTGGGAAGCGCACAAATGTGTGTTAAGGGGAGAATTACTTAAAATTAAAGCTCAAGTCCAATGAACAAATCGTACACAATACAAAGAACTAACAGATACTTTTTTGAAACTGGACCTAGCACTAAAAAAAGATCCCACTAATTCTAACATAGAGAAAGACCTACAGACCGCTAGAACAGCCCTAGACAAATTTCTAGACATTGAGTACCAAATCCTACGGAACAAAACTAATAGCATGTTCTATTACGAAGGTAATAGAGCTGGTAAACTACTAGCTTGTGCCTTAAAAAAAAAAAAAAAGAGATTTAAATCCTTTATTTATAAAATCACCACCCCACAAAAAAAATCACTCAAGACTACGCCGGAAATCGTGCTGGCCTTTCAAGAATACTACACAAAACTCTATAATATACATGAAGACCCTCCTACACCCAAACATTTACGCAGTCTCTCAACATACATAGCGAACTGTCCACTACCTTCAATCACTTACAAACAACTATCACATTTAAATAGGCCAATAACCATCCAAGAAACAATGTCTGCCATCACTACCCTTAAACATGGAAAAAGCCCAGGCCCAGATTGCTTCTCATCCAAATATTACAGAGTATCCTCTTCTATCTTAGCCCCACATCTTACATTAATCTTTAACGAGGCAACTGACGAGCACCCCTTCCCACCCTCCATGCTAGAGGCCCTCGTAACGGTAATCCCTAAGCTGGGCAAGCCACCAACAACCCCAGCAAATTTCTGCCCCATCTCATTACTGAATGTTGATATTAAACTCTTCGCTAAAATACTTGCATCCAGAATTAACTCTATACTCCCACTCATAATTCACCCTAATCAGGCTGGTTTTACACCTATGCGAGAATCTAGGGATAACACAACCAAAATTCTAACCCTTTTGGAGCATGCAAATCAACACCTAGGGGGGTAGTTATCAAGCCGTCAACCTCAAATACGCTGGAATTCCGCAGCGTATTTGTGGCGAGGCTGATTCGCCTTAGTTATCAAGCCCTAGATACCGGCAAAAGTAGAATTTTGTGACGTAAGCTTCGATCCGCCGGACTCAGTCCGACACAGATCGATTCTTACGTCACTCCAGATGTTCCGCACACAAGTGCGGCACAATCTGACTACTTTTGCTAGTTATCAAAAAACTAGCAGGTACGCTCAGCACTTTTACGGCCCAGCGTACCTGGTTTTCAATCCGCCGGATCCCATAGGAATCAATGGGAGTCTGACCATAGCGAAAGTTCATGTTCGCTGCTGACAGACATCCCATTGATTCCTATGGGAGATGTCTGCACCTAACACCCTAACATGTACCCCGAGTCTAAACACCCCTAATCTGTCCCCCCTACACCGCCGCAACTAAATAAAGTGTTTACCCCCAAAACCGCCACTCCCAGAGCCCACCGCAAGCTATAATAAACATGTTAACCCCTAAACCGCCCCTCTCCCTGACCCCGCCGCAACTATAATATATGTATTAACCCCTAAACCGCCGCTCCAGGACCCCGCCACAACCTATATTAATATTATTAACCCCTATCCTGCCCCCCCTACACCGTCGCCACCTATAATAAATTTATTAACCCCTATCCTGCCCCCCACTGTAATAAAATTATTAACCCCTAAACCTAAGTCTAACACTAACCCTAACACCCCCTAACTTAAATATTAATTAAATAAATCTAAATAATATTTCTATTATGAACTAAATTAATCCTATTTAAAACTAAATACTTACCTTTAAAATAAACCCTAATATAGCTACAATATAAATAATAATTATATTGTAGCTATGTTAAGATTTATTTTTATTTTACAGGCAAATTTCAATTTATTTTAACTAGGTACAATAGCTATTAAATAGTTATTAACTATTTAATAGCTTACCTAGCTAAAATAAAGAGAAATTAACCTGTAAAATAAAAACTAACCTAAGTTACAATTACACCTAACACTACACTATACTTTAATAAATTATTCCTATTTAAAACTAAATACTTACCTGTAAAATAAACCCTAAGATAGCTACAATATAATTAATAATTACATTGTAGCTATCTTAGGATTTATATTTATTTTACAGGTAACTTTGTATTTATTTTAGCTAGTTAGAATAGTTATTTAATAGTTATTAACTATTTAATAACTACCTAGCTAAAAGAAATACAAAATTACCTGTAAAATAAATCCTAACCTAAGTTACAATTAAACCTAACACTACACTATCAGTAAATTAATTAAATAAATTAACTACAAATAACTACAATTAAATACAATTACATAAACTAACTAAAGTACAAAAAATTAAAAAAATAAGTTACAAACATTTAAAAAATATTACAACAATTTTAAGCTATTTACACCTAATCTAAGCCCCCTAATAAAATAACAAAGCCCCCCAAAATAAAAAATGCCCTACCCTATTCTAAATTAAAAAAGTTCAAAGCTCTTTTACCTTACCAGCCCTTAAAAGGGCCTTTTGCGTGGCATGCCCCAAAGAAAACTGGTCTTTTGCCTGTAAAAGAAAAATACAACCCCCCCAACATTAAAACCCACCACCCACATACCCCTAATCTAACCCAAACCCCCCTTAAAAAAACCTAACACTACCCCCCTGAAGATCATCCTACCTTGAGTCGTCTTCACTCAGCCGAGCAGCGATGGAAACGAAGAGGAGATCCGGAGCGGCAGAAGTTATCCTCCAAGGGGCGCTGAAGAAGTCTTCCATCCGATGAAGTGATCCTCCAAGCGGCGCTGAAGAAGTCTTCGATCCGGGCGATGTCATCTTCCAAGCGGGGTCTTCAATCTTCTTCTTCAGGATCCATCTTCATTCCGCCGACGCGGAACATCCTTCTTTCCCGACGGACTACCGACGAATGAAGGCTCCTTTAAGGGACGTCATCCAAGATGGCGTCCCTTCAATTCCGATTGGCTGATAGGATTCTATCAGCCAATCGGAATTAAGGTAGGAAAAATCTGATTGGCTGATTAAACAAACAATGGCTAAATTTGGATTTGATCAAAAGTTTATAGGGCAAATTTTTGCCTTATATAACAGGCCACAAGCAAAGATAAGATTAAATTATTCCACATCCCATCCTTTTCTGATCACATATGGCACGAGACAGGGGTGTCCCCTTTCACCTCTATTGTTTATCTTAGCTATGGAGGTTCTAGCCATGTACATAAGGAAACAAACAACAATTACTGGATTCTGAATAGGGCAAACCGAATATAAAACCACTCTTTATGCGGACAACATATTCATGACCATAACTGACCCCGATAACTCTGTCCCCTCACTAATCTCGACTCTGCATACTTACGGCCTCTACTCTAATTTCAGTATCAATATCGCAAAATCTTAGGTATAGCACTGCCCAATACCACATTAGAGAAAGTAAAACAGCAATTCTGCTTCCGAACATAAGGCAATAAAATATTTAGGAGTGCAAATTTCACCAAAAACTGAAGACATAATCTCCCTAAACTTTAAAACCTTGATAAATGATATCAGCTCAATGTTACAATCCTGGGCAACCAAGTCCCTCTCTTGGTATAGAAGAATAAATGCAATCAAAATGATAATACTCCCCAAGATTGTATATCTCTTTCAAACGTCGCCTATTCCTATTCCAGATGCACTAATCTTCCAACTTCAAGAATTGCTAAACTACTTTATATGGTCCTATAAAAGACACCGTATAGCTACAAACACCTTATACTGTCCTAAAGAGCTAGGAGGCATAGGAGCACCTATTTTTCAGCACTATAGATTGGCCGCTTTTCTGGCTAGAATAGTTGATTGGTGCAAACATAGCAGCACGAAAGAGTGGGTAATGTTCGAACGCATCCTTTCTAACGACTCCCATCTGGGAGGCCACTGTTGGCTTCCCGCCGATATCAGACATTTACCCCTCAATGCTCCCATAACCATGAGGGAAACATTCAGACAGTGGGATAAACACATCAAAAGATCCCCCCACTTCTCTAGCATATATGGTCCGTTGACTCCACTAGTAGGATATCCCCTGTTCCCACTCCACTCCCTTTTACATACAACAGACAATCCCACCATGATAGAAATGGTCCCGATGCACACACTATATCACAATGGTAAACTGAAACCACACAATGAAACTGTTACCCTACTTGGACCCCAATTCAATAGTTGGTTTAGGTACTTGCAATTAACGCATTACCTGCAGACACCCCCCCACAAGAAATCCCTAAACCGCCCTTTGACAGCCTTTGAAAACATGTGTATACACACTTTCCCCAATAAAGGTATACTATCGCTTATACATAAACAGATCCTCTCATCCTATGCCTCTACTTTACCGTCTTATGCTAAAAAGTGGGAAATTGAAATAGGTGACTCCCACACCAACAAAGAATGGTTGCATATCTTTACCAGCATGAGCAAGTCCTCTTTTTCTATATCAACGCTAGAAATTAACTTGAAGCTTCTAAGCAGATGGTACTATACACCACACCACCTACACCAGTTATTCCCTGGCACACCTGCCGAGTACTGGAGAGGCTGTTCAGATTTAGGCATCCCCACTCATGAAAATTTCTGGAAACTGATCACTATAGAAATCACATGTGTTTTAGATGTTCCTCTTCCTTTCACAATATGGACCTTACGTTTTAACTCCCTCCCAAAAATTAGGTGCAAACTAAGATCCACGCTACTAACAATTATGATCAACACTGCCAAGAGACTAATTCCTTTAAATTGGAAGAAAACAGAACTCCCAACTATCTCCGTTTGGAGTAACCTGGTCTCTCATACAATCCATTTAGAAAAATACCACTACACTCGAAACGCACAGAGGACTATTAATCAATATGTTTCATATGGGAAGAGTACCTACAAGGTTGATTACGCACTAACTAGACCTTTATTTTAGTAACTTAGAGCACCCATTTTGCTACATCATGATTTTTCCTTGTTGAAACCCCCCACGGAATAGATTGCCCTGCATCAGTATGCATCAGTATATACCTCCTACTCCCCCCTGCATATGTCCTGGTACACATGTGCATAAAAAAAATCAACTGTACTTAATTGAAGCAAACCTATAATTGATACATGTATATGTAGTTATATCAAAATTCACTTGTTTTTCTGTTTATGATTGATTGTAAACCAGTTACTGTTGATCTAACTCTAAGAGAGCTGCCAGAAATACATGGACATTTTGCTACACTCTGTATTGAGTGGGACTCTGTCCCACTTGTACAAGGCATATTGACTCTCTGCAACACTTCACCAGTTGCCAATGTGATATAAATTTTTTATCTTTGTTAAACCTCAGGCGTCCATACCTGTATATGCAAATTGTATATTGACCAGCTAACTGTTCACTAAATGTTTCAATAAAGCTCTTGGGGGGGGGGGGAAATAACACAGGATGGGGTCCCCAACAGGAGAGAAAGACTCAAGGTTATAACCAGTTAGTAGAAAGTCACTGTGGTGCACCACAAAGAGTAAAGTTAGCAGTCAAATGCTGTAAGCAAATCTCCTAAGAAGCAGGATGGCATAAGGCAATGCAGGTTAGCATAGGTGCAAAAGCATGTAACAAGCTAGATGGAAAGACAGTGTTAATCAAATCCACAAACATCCAGATATGTCCTTAAAAAGCCAGCATATAATACCCTCACCAAAGGCAGTTGATGACGAAACACACTCACGTATCCACAGGAAACTGCACTTCCAGATTGAGAGGCGGACCGCAGTCAGAGAATTCCCGGCGCCACAGGTCACCAGAAAGCCTGAAGTTTTCCTATGCAGTAATCCTCTTCCGGATATTGTGAAAGGAGCCACAGAGGGTAGGTGACGTTGGAGGGGATCCCCAAACAAGAGAAGGTAGCAACAAACCAACGTGTCCCTGTGCACTTTTCGCTCCTCTATCGTCGTCGCCTGGAGCTTCTTCTGGGTTGTGACGTAATCCCTGTAGTGGTTGACTTTTATTTGTCTGCGGTAATTACATGTTACCCACACATCAATCACAATAGGTTTTCTGGTTTAAAAGCCATAACAAAGTCACGCTAAAGTGAACACTTATGCAATGTGCATATAGCCTTTTCGTTGTGATCCAGCATTTGTTTGTTTGGAAACCACCTAAACAGGGTACAGTCAAAATCAAAATAAACATATATACAAAACCAGTCAAAGGCACAATTATGCATTTTAAATCGCATATACATTAGCTTCAAGAGACATGTAAATGTATGTATTCATTATTCTGGTATTTAGTATGCATCTAAATATGAACAATAAACAGGAACATATTAATTTAATCTAAGAATGATGATTTCTATACACTAAAATTACGTATCACTGAGACTTCAAGAAAAAGGGGGCTAAAATATATACAGTAAACAATTATTAAATGAGGATTTATTTTATTTTATTTAAGGAAGGAAGCAAATTCTAACTTTTCATTGTAACATAACTGAATAATTATGGTTTATACAAATATATAGTGATTATTGTACTGCATAACTGTATACTTGTCTGTTATGTAAATGTATAGTGATTATTGTACTACATAACTGTATACTTGTGGTTTATGTAAATGTATAGTGATTATTGTATTACACAACTGTGAACATATTGTTTATGTAATTGTCTTCTGATTATTGTACTACATAACTGTTTACTTATATTATATGTAAATGTGTTTTATTATTGTACTCCATAAATGTATACTTATGTTTTATGTAAATGTATAGTGATTATTGTACTACATAACTGTATACTTATGTTATCTGTAAATGTCTTCTATTATTGTACTACATAACTGTATACTTGTGGTTTATGTAAATGTATAGTGATTATTGTACTCCATAACTGTATACTTATGGTTTATGTAAATGTATAGTGATTATTGTACTACATAACTGTATACTTATGTTATATGTAAATATCTTCTATTATTGTACTACATAACTGTATACTTGTGGTTTATGCAAATCTATAGGTATTATTGTATTACACAACTGTATACTTATTGTTTACGTAATTGTCTTCTGATTATTGTGCTACATAACTGTATACTTATGGTTTATATAAATGTATAGTGATTATTGTATTACATAACTGTATACTTATGGTTTATATAAATGTATAGTGATTATTGTACTACATAAATGTATACTTGTGTGTTATGTAAATGTATAGTGATTATTGTACTACACAACTGTATACTTATTGTTTACATAATTGTCTTCTGATTATTGTACTACATAACTGTATACTTATGGTTTATGTAAATGTATAGTGATTATTGTACTACATAACTGTACACTTATGTTATATGTAAATGTCTTCTATTCTTGTACTCCATAACTGTATACTTATGGTTTATGTAAATGTATAGTTATTATTGTACTACATAACTGTATACTTATGTTATATGTAAATGTCTTCTATGATTGTACTACATTACTGTATACTCATGGTTTATGTAAATGTATAGTGATTATTATATTACATAACTGTATACTTATGGTTTATATAAATGTATAGTGATTATTGTACTACATAAATGTATACTTGTGTGTTATGTAAATGTATAGTGATTATTGTACTACACAACTGTATACTTATTGTTTACGTAATTGTCTTCTGATTATTGTACTACATAACTGTATACTTATGGTTTATATAAATGTATAGTGATTATTGTATTACATAACTGTATACTTATGGTTTATATAAATGTATAGTGATTATTGTACTACATAAATGTATACTTGTGTGTTATGTAAATGTATAGTGATTATTGTACTACACAACTGTATACTTATTGTTTACGTAATTGTCTTCTGATTATTGTACTACATAACTGTATACTTATGTTATATGTATAGTGATTATTGTATTACATAAATGTATACTTATGTGTTATGTAATTGTCTTCTGATTATTGCACTACATAACTGTATACTTGTGTTTAATGTAAATGTATAGTGATTATTGTACTACGTAACTGTATACTTATGGTTTATATAAATGTATAGTGATTATTGTATTGCATAACTGTATACTTATGGTTTATATAAATGTATAGTGATTATTGTACTACATAAATGTATACTTGTGTGTTATGTAAATGTATAGTGATTATTGTACTACACAACTGTATACTTATGGTTTATATACATGTATAGTGATTATTGTATTACATAACTGTATACTTATGGTTTATATAAATGTATAGTGATTATTGTACTACATAAATGTATACTAGTGTGTTATGTAAATGTATAGTGATTATTGTACTACACAACTGTATACTTATTGTTTACATAATTGTCTTCTGATTATTGTACTACATAACTGTATACTTATGGTTTATGTAAATGTATAGTGATTATTGTACTACATAACTGTACACTTATGTTATATGTAAATGTCTTCTATTCTTGTACTCCATAACTGTATACTTATGGTTTATGTAAATGTATAGTTATTATTGTACTACATAACTGTATACTTATGTTATATGTAAATGTCTTCTATTATTGTACTACATTACTGTATACTCATGGTTTATGTAAATGTATAGTGATTATTATATTACACAACTGTATACTTATTGTTTACGTAATTGTCTTCTGATTATTGTACTACATAACTGTATACTTATGTTATATGTATATGTATAGTGATTATTGTATTACATAAATGTATACTTATGTGTTATGTAATTGTCTTCTGATTATTGCACTACATAACTGTATACTTGTGTTTAATGTAAATGTATAGTGATTATTGTACTACGTAACTGTATACTTATGGTTTATGTAAACTTATAGTGATTATTGTACTGCATAACTGTAAACGTATTATTTATGTAAATATCTTCAAATTATTGTAATACATAACTGTATACTTATGGTTAATGTAAATACAGACGGCTAGATTTGGAGTTTTGTCGGTAACGACCCGAAAAACTAACGCTGGCTTTTTTCTGGCCGCACCATAAAAATAACTCTGATATTGAGAGTCCACATAAAGGCTGCGTTAGGCTCCAAAAAAGGAGCGTAGAGCATTTTTAACGCAGGTTCAACTCTCAATACCAGAGTTGCTTACGCAAGCGGCCAGCCTCAAAAACGTGCTCGTGCACGATTCCCCCATAGGAAACAATGGGGCTGTTTGAGCTGAAAAAAAGCCGCGTTCAGCTCTTAACGCAGCCCCATTGTTTGCTATGGGGAAACACTTCCTACGTCTGCACCTAACACTCTAACATGTACCCCGAGTCTAAACACCCCTAACCTTACACTTATTAACCCCTAATCTGCCACCCCCGCTATCGCTGACACCTGCATTTTATTTTTAACCCCTAATCTGCCGCTCCGTAAACCACCGCTACTTACATTATCCCTATGTACCCCTAATCTGCTGCCCCTAACACCGCCGACCCCTATATTATATTTATTAACCCCTAATCTGCCCCCCTCAACGTCGCCTCCACCTGCCTACACTTATTAACCCCTAATCTGCCGAGCGGACCTGAGCGCTACTATAATAAAGTTATTAACCCCTAATCCGCATCACTAACCCTATAATAAATAGTATTAACCCCTAATCTGCCCTCCCTAACATCGCCGACACCTAACTTCAATTATTAACCCCTAATCTGCCGACTGGAGCTCACCGCTACTCTAATAAATGTATTAACCCCTAAAGCTAAGTCTAACCCTAACACTAACACCCCCCTAAATTAAATATAATTTACATCTAACGAAATTAATTAACTCTTATTAAATAAATTATTCCTATTTAAAGATAAATACTTACCTGTAAAATAAATCCTAATATAGCTACAATATAAATTATAATTATATTATAGCTATTTTAGGATTAATATTTATTTTACAGGTAACTTTCTATTTATTTTAACCAGGTACAATAGCTATTAAATAGTTAAGAACTATTTAATAGCTAAAATAGTTAAAATAATTACAAAATTACCTGTAAAATAAATACTAACCTAAGTTACAATTAAACCTAACACTACACTATCAATAAATTAATTAAATAAACTACCTACAATTACCTACAATTAACCTAACACTACACTATCAATAAATTAATTAAATACAATTCCTACAAATAAATACAATTAAATAAACTAGCTAAAGTAAAAAAAATAAAAAAGAACTAAGTTACAAAAAATAAAAAAATATTTACAAACATAAGAAAAATATTACAACAATTTTAAACTAATTAAACCTACTCTAAGCCCCCTAATAAAACAACAAAGCCCCCCAAAATAAAAAATGCCCTACCCTATTCTAAATTACTAAAGTTAAAAGCTCTTTTACCTTACCAGCCCTGAACAGGGCCCTTTGCGGGGCATGCCCCAAGAAGTTCAGCTCTTTTGCCTGTAAAAAAAAACATACAATACCCCCCCCCCCCAACATTACAACCCACCACCCACATACCCCTAATCTAACCCAAACCCCCCTTAAATAAACCTAACACTAAGCCCCTGAAGATCATCCTACCTTGTCTTCACCTCACCAGGTATCACCGATCCGTCCTGGCTCCAAAATCTTCATCCAACCCAAGCAGGGGTTGGTGATCCATCATCCGGTGGCTGAAGAGGTCCAGAAGAGGCTCCAAAGTCTTCATCCTATCCGGGAAGAAGAGGCGATCCGGACCGGCAACCATCTTGATCCAAGCAGCATCTTCTATCTCCATCCTGAAGACCTCCACCGCGGACCCATCTTCTTCCGGCGACGTCCAACTGAAGAATGACGGTTCCTTTAAGGGACATCATCCAAGATGGCGTCCCTCGAATTCCGATTGGCTGATAGGATTCTATCAGCCAATCGGAATTAAGGTAGGAATATTCTGGCTGATAGGATTCAATTATTAACTTCAATTATTAACCCCTAATCTGCCGACTGGAGCTCACCGCTACTCTAATAAATGTATTAACCCCTAAAGCTAAGTCTAACCCTAACACTAACACCCCCCTAAGTTAAATATAATTTACATCTAACGAAATTAATTAACTCTTATTAAATAAATTATTCCTATTTAAAGATAAATACTTACCTGTAAAATAAATCCTAATATAGCTACAATATAAATTATAATTATATTATAGCTATTTTAGGATTAATATTTATTTTACAGGTAACTTTGTATTTATTTTAACCAGGTACAATAGCTATTAAATAGTTAAGAACTATTTAATAGCTAAAATAGTTCCGATCAGCCAATAGAATGCGAGCTCAATCTGATTGGCTGATTGGATCAGCCAATCGGATTGAACTTGATTCTGATTGGCTGATTCCATCAGCCAATCAGAATATTCCTACCTTAATTCCGATTGGCTGATAGAATCCTATCAGCCAATCGGAATTCGAGGGACGCCATCTTGGATGATGTCCCTTAAAGGAACCGTCATTCTTCAGTTGGACGTCGCCGGAAGAAGATGGGTCCGCGGTGGAGGTCTTCAGGATGGAGATAGAAGATGCTGCTTGGATCAAGATGGTTGCCGGTCCGGATCGCCTCTTCTTCCCGGATAGGATGAAGACTTTGGAGCCTCTTCTGGACCTCTTCAGCCACCGGATGATGGATCACCAACCCCTGCTTGGGTTGGATGAAGATTTTGGAGCCAGGACGGATCGGTGATACCTGGTGAGGTGAAGACAAGGTAGGATGATCTTCAGGGGCTTAGTGTTAGGTTTATTTAAGGGGGGTTTGGGTTAGATTAGGGGTATGTGGGTGGTGGGTTGTAATGTTGGGGGGGGGGGGTATTGTATGTTTTTTTTTACAGGCAAAAGAGCTGAACTTCTTGGGGCATGCCCCGCAAAGGGCCCTGTTCAGGGCTGGTAAGGTAAAAGAGCTTTTAACTTTAGTAATTTAGAATAGGGTAGGGCATTTTTTATTTTGGGGGGCTTTGTTGTTTTATTAGGGGGCTTAGAGTAGGTGTAATTAGTTTAAAATTGTTGTAATATTTTTCTTATGTTTGTAAATATTTTTTTATTTTTTGTAACTTAGTTCTTTTTTATTTTTTTTACTTTAGCTAGTTTATTTAATTGTATTTATTTGTAGGAATTGTATTTAATTAATTTATTGATAGTGTAGTGTTAGGTTAATTGTAGGTAATTGTAGGTAGTTTATTTAATTAATTTATTGATAGTGTAGTGTTAGGTTTAATTGTAACTTAGGTTAGTATTTATTTTACAGGTAATTTTGTAATTATTTTAACTATTTTAGCTATTAAATAGTTCTTAACTATTTAATAGCTATTGTACCTGGTTAAAATAAATACAAAGTTACCTGTAAAATAAATATTAATCCTAAAATAGCTATAATATAATTATAATTTATATTGTAGCTATATTAGGATTTATTTTACAGGTAAGTATTTATCTTTAAATAGGAATAATTTATTTAATAAGAGTTAATTAATTTCGTTAGATGTAAATTATATTTAATTTAGGGGGGTGTTAGTGTTAGGGTTAGACTTAGCTTTAGGGGTTAATACATTTATTAGAGTAGCGGTGAGCTCCAGTCGGCAGATTAGGGGTTAATAATTGAAGTTAGGTGTCGGCGATGTTAGGGAGGGCAGATTAGGGGTTAATACTATTTATTATAGGGTTAGTGATGCGGATTAGGGGTTAATAACTTTATTATAGTAGCGCTCAGGTCCGCTCGGCAGATTAGGGGTTAATAAGTGTAGGCAGGTGGAGGCGACGTTGTGGGGGGCAGATTAGGGGTTAATAAATATAATATAGGGGTCGGCGGTGTTAGGGGCAGCAGATTAGGGGTACATAAGGATAACGTAGGTGGCGGCGCTTTGCGGTCGGCAGATTAGGGGTTAATAAGTGTAGGCAGATGGAGGCGACGTTGAGGGGGGCAGATTAGGGGTTAATAAATATAATACATGGGTCGGCGGTGTTAGGGGGAGCAGATTAGGGGTACATAAGGATAACGTAGGTGGCGGTCGGCAGATTAGGGGTTAAAAAAATGTATTCGAGTGTCGGCGATGTGGGGGGAACTCGGTTTAGGGGTACATAGGTAGTTTATGGGTGTTAGTGTACTTTAGAGTACAGTAGTTAAGAGCTTTAGAAACCGGCGTTAGCCCAGAAAGCTCTTAACTACTGACTTTTTTCCTGCGGCTGGAGTTTTGTCGTTAGATGTCTAACGCTCACTTCAGAAACGACTCTAAATACCGGAGTTAGAAAGATCCCATTGAAAAGATAGGATACGCAATTGACGTAAGGGGATCTGCGGTATGGAAAAGTCGCGGCTGAAAAGTGAGCGTTAGACCCTATTTTGAGTGACTCCAAATACCGGCGGTAGCCTAAAACCAGCGTTAGGAGCCTCTAACGCTGGTTTTCACGGCTAACGCCAAACTCCAAATCTAGGTCAGAGTGATTATTGTACTACAGAACTGTATACTTACGGTTTATGTAAATGTATAGTGATTATTGTACTACATAATTGTATACTAATGTTTTATGTAAATGTCTAAAGATTACTGTACTGCATAACTGTATACTTATGGTTTATGTAAATGTCTAATGATTACTGTACTACATAACTGTATACTAATGGTTTATATAAATGTATAGTGATTATTGTACTATATAACTGTATACTTATGTGTTATATAATTGTCTCCTATTATTGTATTACGTAACTGTATACTTATGGTTTAATAATATCTTCTTATTATTGTACTACAGAACTGTATACTTATGATTTATGTAAATATCTTCTGATTACTGTACTACATAACTGTATACTTATGGTTTATATAAATGTATAGTGATTATTGTACTGCATAACTGTATACTTATGTTATATGTAAATGTCTTTTATTATTGTACTCCATAACTGTATACTTATGGTTTATGTGAATGTATCTGTATTATTGTACTACATAACTATATACTTGTGGTTTATGTAAATGTATAGTGATTATTATATTACACAACTGTATATTTATTGTTTACGTAATTGTCTTCTGATTATTGTACTACATAACTGTATACTTATGTTATATGGAAATGTATAGTGATTATTGTATTACATAACTGTATACTTATGTGTTATGTAATTGTCTTCTGATTATTGCAGTACATAACTGTATACTTGTGTTTAATGTAAATGTATAGTTATTATCAGGGCTGCCACTAGAAATTTTGGGGCCCCTGACTCAACCATTGATCAGCCCCCCCCTCCCCTCCTTTGACATGTGCAATTTTTGACCAAACGTAAAACGTATATGCACTTTATTCTTAAGTGTCTATTTAAACTTGGAAATGTTTTAAAGGTAGTAACATACAAACACACAGGCGCACACATACACTGAAACACACACACACACACACGCACACATAAGGATTCACATATAGACACTCTAGCAGAAACGCAAAGAAACACACTCAGACACAGACACCCAAACAGAAACTCAGCACTTGTTTACATTGACCTGACAAGTAATGAGGTAAACTACAGTTTTGTTATAAAAAAAAAGGAGATTTAGAAAACAAAATATTAAGTTCTGATTTTCTTTTTGTAAAGGAAGATGCCAACTAAATGATGACAACAGCATGCAGTGGCTGAAAGGAAGGGCCCTAAACTGCCTAAACAATAATTTAAAGGTTAAATGGTAGATTGGTGACTTCCGGAAAGGTCTCATTAGTCTCAAAGTCTGTAGAAAGATGTGAATAATCAGTAATAAGGTCAAAATGTCCTAAAAAGGATCAGACAATGGACACACACACACATAACAAACTCAAACTTGCACATACACCCAAGGAAACACCGACAGAGGCAGACTCAGAAAACACACAAAGACATACACACACACACACACACACACACACACAGAGACACCCACAGAAAACACACAAAGACATACACACACATAGAGACAATCACATAAAACACAGAAAAACATACACACACCCTCACTGAGACATCCACAGAAAACACACAAAGACATACACACACCCTCACAGAGACACCCACAGAAAACACACACCATCACAGAGACATCCACAGAAAACACAGACATACATACATACAAACACACACCCTCACAGAGACATCCACAGAAAACGCAGACATACACACCCACCCTCACAGAGGCATCCAGAGAAAATACACAAAGACAAACATACACACTTCCTCACAAAGACACTTATAGAAAAAGCTCAAAGACATATGCACACACCCTCACAGACATCCACAGAAAATGCACAAAGACATACACACCCACCCTCACAGAGAGACCCACAGAAAAAAAATACATACACACTCATAGAGACACAAACCAAAGCACAAAGACATAAACAGACACCCACGGAAACACTCACAGAAGAAAACATTTAAGCACCTTGCATCCCCTAAATCAACAGTGTGTGATATGCATGATAAAAAATTGCAGAAATTAAGAGATCACTTTTTTAAAGAATCATATTTGTAAATGTGCAAACAAAAATAATTCTGTGAATTCAAAATTGTACATTAATGATCTGGGTAGATGGCTAGATGAAGAAAAGTACTTTTAAAAGGTTGACATATGTTTGTTTGATTTTTCCCCTTTTTCCCCAACCAAGAGCACTACTTCAAATATAGTGTACAAATGTTCCCATCTGTCAGCTGTACTTATGGATTTTGGAAATGCTGTACTCTATATGGTCTTGGTGGAACCATAAGCTGTGGTACTCATACCATTAGATCTGGTTAAATGCAGGATTTAGGCCTGTTGGTATGCATTTCAAAATTAATCATGTTGTAGTGTTCCGATCAGCCAATAGAATGCAAGGTCAATCCAATTGGCTGATTGAATCAGCCAATCGGATTGAACTTCAATCTGATTGGCTGATTGAATCAGCTAATCAGATTTTTCCTACCTTAATTCCGATTGGCTGATAGAATCCTATCAGCCAATCGGAATTCAAGGGACGCTATCTTGGATGACGTCATTTAAAGGAACCGTCATTCGTCGGGAAGTCGTCGGCAAGGATGGATGTTCCGTGTCGGAGGTCTTCAGGATGCTGCCCCTCCGCTCTGGATGGATGAAGATAGAAGATACCGCTTGGATGAAGACTTCAGTCGGATGGAAGACCTCTTCTGCCCCGCTTGGATGAAGACTTTAACCAGATGGAGGACCTCTTCTGCCCCGCTTGGATGAAGAATTTGGCTCGGCTGAGTGAAGACGACTCAAGGTAGGGAGATCTTCAGGGGGTTAGTGTTAGGTTTTTCTAAGGGGGGTTTGGGTGGGTTTTAGAGTAGGGGTATGTGGGTGGTGGGTTGTAATGTTGGGGGGTATTGTATTTTTATTTACAGGTAAAAGAGCTGATTACTTTGGGGCAATGCCCTGCAAAAAGCCCTTTTAAGGGCTGGTAAAAGAGCTGATTACTTTGTAATTTAGGATAGGGTAGGGCATTTTATTATTTTGGGGGGCTTTTTATTTTATTAGGGGGCTTAGATTAGGTGTAATTAGTTTAAACTTATTGTAATTTTTTTAAATTTTCTGTAATTTAGTGTTTGTTTGTTTTTTGTATTATAGTTTAGTTTATTTAATTGTATTTTAGTTTACATAATTGTACGTAATTTATTTAATTAGTTTAATGATAGTGTAGTGTTAGGTGTATTTGTAACTTAGGTTAGGATTTATTTTACAGGTAATTTTGTAATTATTTTAACTAGGTAGCTATTAAATAGTTATTAACTATTTAATAGCTATTGTACCTAGTTAAAATAATTACAAAGTTGCCTGTAAAATAAATATAAATCCTAAAATAGCTACAATGTAACTATTAGTTATACTGTAGCTATATTAGGGTTTATTTTATAGGTAAGTATTTAGTTTTAAATAGGAATCATTTATTTAATGATAGTAAATTATATTTAACTTAGGGGGGTGTTAGGGTTAGGGTTAGACTTAGGTATAGGGGTTAATAACTTTATTATAGCAGTGGCGACGTTGGGGGCGGTAGATTAGGGGTTAATAAGTGTAGGTAGGTGGCGGCAACGTTGGGGGGGCAGATTAGGGGATAATAAATATAATATAGGTGTCGGCGATGTTAGGGGCAGCAGATTAGTGGTTCATATGGATAATGTAGGTGGGGGCGGTGTCCGGTCGGAAGATTAGGGGTTAAAAAAAATTATTATAGGGTTTGCGATGTGTGGGGGCCTCAGTTTAGGGGTTCATAGGTAGTTTATGGGTGTTAGTGTACTTTATAGCACAGTAGTTAAGAGCTTTATGTTACGGCGTTAGCCCATAAAACTCTTAACTACTGACTTTTTTTTGCGGTTGGAGTCTTGTCGGTAGAGGCTGTACCGCTCACTTCTTCCAAGCCTCGTAATACCAGCATTAGGCAAATCCCATAGAAAATATAGGATACGAAATTGACGTAAGGGGATTTGCGGTAGCCTCAAGTCGCGGAAAGAAAGTGAGCGGTAGACCCTTTCCTGCCATACTATAAATACCAGCGGGCGTTAAAAAGCAGCGTTAGGATCCCTTAACGCTACTTTTTAACCCTAACACAGAACTCTAAATCTAGGTGAGAATTTCTAAAGCATTGTCAAATAATCATAATTATACTGCTGCTAAAAAAAATGTGTTTTTATGGACCCCTGGCCCCACCATACAACTACTACCACACTGAAGATACAATCCGAAATTGCACTAAGAAATAAAAAACATTTGCTAAGTAAGTCCTACCTCCTCTGCAAATGAAAGTGATCTGCCGTCTGACTCAGGCACATACTGTACAAACAAAGTGCCAAGTCTGTCTCACACTGTGCATAGTGGTTTAGTGCACACTCAGAAATCCTCTCAAATGCTAATACATTACTCCTTGTAATAACATTTCCCATGCTCAATTAGCACTCTGTTGTAGTACCCACTGGTGGCTGACAAAATTTAATTATTATTTTTTTCATTAGTTCTTGCCTAATGGGTCCCCCCTGGCCCATTGGGCCCCTGACAGGAGTCACTCCCTAATGGCGGCCCTGGTGATTATTGTACTACATAACTGTATACTTATGGTTTATGTAAATGTATAGTGATTATTGTACTACATAACTGTATAATTATGGTTTATATAAATTTATAGTGATTATTGTACTACATAACTGTATACTTGTGGTTTATGTAAATGTCTAATGATTATTGTACTACATAACTGTAAAAGTATTATTTATGTAATTTGTTTTAAGTTCTTGCCTCATGGGGCCCCCCTGGCCCATTGGGACCCTGACAGGAGTCACCCCTGTCACCCCCTGATGGCGGCTCTAGTGATTATTGTACTACATAACTGTATACTTATGGTTTATGTAAATGCATAGTGATTATTGTACTATATAACTGTATACTAATGGTTTATATAAATGTATAGTGATTATTGTACTATAAAACTGTATACTTATGGTTTATTAATATCTTCCGATTATTGTACTACATAACTGTATACTTATCGTTTATATAAATGTATAGTGATTATTGTACTACATAACTGTATACTTATGTTATATGTAAATTTCTTCTATTATTGTACTCCATAACTGTATTCTTATGGTTTATGTAAATGTATAGTTATTATTGTACTACACAACTGTATACTTATGGTTTATGTAAATATATAGTGATTATTGTACTACATAACGGTATACTTATGGTTTATGTAAAATTATAGTGATTATTGTACTACATAACTGTATATTTGTGGTTTATGTAAATGTCTAATGATTATTGTACTACATAACTGTAAACGTATTATTTATGTAAATATCTTCCGATTATTGTACTACATAACTGTATACTTATGGTTAATGTAAATGCATAGTGATTATTGTACTACATAACTGTATACTTACGGTTTATGTAAATGTATAGTGATTATTGTACTACATAACTGTATACTTGTGGTTTATGTAAATGTATAGTGATTATTGTATTACATAACTGTATACTTATTGTTTATGTAATTGTCTTCTGATTATTGTACTACATAACTGTATACTTATGGTTTATGTAAATGTATAGTGACTATTGTACTACATAACTGTATACTTGTGTGTTATTTAAATGTATAATGATAATTGTACTACATAACTGTATACTTGTGGTTTATGTAAATGTATAGTGATTATTGTATTATACAACTGTATACTTATTGTTTACGTAATTGTCTTCTGATTATTGTACTACATAATGGTATACTTATATTATATGTAAATGTCTTCTATTATTGTACTCCATAACTGTATACTTATGTTTTATGTAAATGTATAGTGATTATTGTACTACATAACTGTATACTTAAGTTATATCTAAATGACTTCTATTATTGTACTACATAACTGTATACTTGTGGTTTATGTAAATGTATAGTGATTATTGTATTACATAACTGTATACTTATGTTATATTTAAATGTCCTCTATTATTGTACTCAATAACTGTATACTTATGGTTTATGTAAATGTATAGTGATTATTGTACTACATAACTGTATACTTATGTTATATGTAAATGTCTTCTATTATTGTACTACATAACTGTATACATGTGATTTATGTAAATGTCTTCTATTATTGTACTACATAACTGTATACTTGTGGTTTATGTAAATGTATAGGTATTATTGTATTACACAAATGTATACTTATTGTTTACGTAATTGTCTTCTGATTATTGTACTCCATAACTGTATACTTATGGTTTATGTAAATGTATAGTGATTATTGGATTACATAACTGTATACTTATGGTTTATATAAATGTATAGGGATTATTGTACTACATAACTGTATACTTGTGGTTTATGTAAATGTATAGTGATTATTATATTACACAACTGTATACTTATTGTTTACGTAATTGTCTTCTGATTATTGTACTCCATAACTGTATACTTATGGTTTATGTAAATGTATAGTGATTATTGTACTACATAACTGTATACTTATGTTATATGTAAATTTCTTCTATTATTGTACTCCATAACTGTATACTTATGGTTTATGTAGATGTATAGTTATTATTGTACTACACAACTGTATACTTATGGTTTATGTAAATATATAGTGATTATTGTACTACATAACGGTATACTTATGGTTTATGTAAAATTATAGTGATTATTGTACTACATAACTGTATACTTGTGGTTTATGTAAATGTCTAATGATTATTGTACTACATAACTGTAAACGTATTATTTATGTAAATATCTTCCGATTATTGTACTACATAACTGTATACTTATGGTTAATGTAAATGCATAGTGATTATTGTACTACATAACTGTATACTTACAGTTTATGTAAATGTATAGTGATTATTGTACTACATAACTGTATACTTGTGGTTTATGTAAATGTATTGTGATTATTGTATTACATAACTGTATACTTATTGTTTATGTAATTGTCTTCTGATTATTGTACTACATAACTGTATACTTATGGTTTATGTAAAATTATAGTGATTATTGTACTACATAACTGTATACTTGTGGTTTATGTAAATGTCTAATGATTATTGTAGTACATAACTGTATACTAATGTTTTATGTAAATGTATAATGATTATTGTACTACATACCTGTAAACTTATTATTTATGTAAATGTCTTCTATTATTGTACTCCATAACTGTATACTTATGATTCATGTAATTGTCTTCTGATTATTGTATAACTATATACATACTATTTATTTGTATAGTGCCACAAAATTTTACATGATCTAATTATACACCATCTAACTAGTTTGTATAAAAATTTGTGAGAAAGAAAATCCCAGCTAAATTTAAATGTCATTAGCTCTGTAATTTGTTTAAAGGATCATGAAGCCCATGATTCAGGCAGAGCACACAATTTCAAACAACTTTCAAATATTGCAAAGAATAAAAACGGAAGGCGCTCCATTGGTATAGTATTTCACTGCTCCACTCACAATTTGAAATGCTCTATAGTGAGTTCAATATAGGCAGACTGGGTGAATCAGAGCCTCCCAGCTTGCTCCCTCCGGTAAATACAGCTTGCTCAGGAATAGAGTAAGACTCCACTAGTATTAGAAGACTGCAAAACAATAAAAAAAAAGCGCTCCATTGGTATAGTATTTCACTGCTCCACTCTACCACACAAAGCTTCTCATACACGAGGAAGAATACTCACAAATTCTTCCTGAAGAAGTAGTAACACATAGTACTAGGAAATGTGTTGCAGTATTTTATTATTGTTTTTAAAGATTTAATAAACAAATTCACTGTGCCTTAGTTTTTGTTTTTACACTGAATCACATTGGTTGGTGATTTAATATCCCCATTTAATACTATGGGGCCGATTTATCAATGTCTGTCTGACATGATGCGCTGTAGCGTTTCATGTCCGACAGACAACGCTGAATGCCGACAGCATACGCTGTCGGTATATAACATTGCACAAGCAATACTGGTAAACTCGTGTGGAAACGGGGGGCATCAGGGGCTGATCCTTGATGTGTTTTTAACCTTTGGATGGAAGCCTGAACTGGCGTCTTTATTATGTGAACTTCTTTTCAGTAGGACATATTTTATATAAACTTTGAAATATACAACTATTATGTAATTTCATTGCAATCTTTTGATATCCTTTGTTGAAAAACATACCTAAATAGGGTGAAGAACAGTTATGCACTACTGGGAGCTAGCTGCTGGTTGGAAGCTGCACATATATACGCCTTTTGTCATTGACTCACCAGATTTGTTCAGATAGCTCCCAGTAGTGCATTGCTGCTCCTGCGCTAAAGGATACCAATAGAATTATGCATATTTGATATTAGGAGTACATTGGAAAGTTGTTTAAAATTGTATGCTCTGTGAATCATAAAAGACAAATTTGGGATCTTATGTCCTAGAGCACACAATTTTCTAATAAACCTATTGCATTACTAAACACCTATTATAAAATATTTTACAAGATTCTGACAATCTGGTCACAACATGTTTTACTAAGTTTAATCTACCCAGACCAAACACAATTATTAAATGGTAGATCCAAAAGAAAAAAATATATAAAAGTACTATTTGTTCTGTAGAAACAGGAAAATAAGGAAATGAAAGAACTAGTCAAATATAATAAGGACATGGCAATTATAACTATCGATGCAGAAAAAACCTTTTACAATGTTATATGGGATCATACAATATTAAAGGGACATTAAACACTAACGGCTAGATTTGGAGTTTTGTCGGTAACGACCCGAAAAACTAACGCCCGCGTTTTACTGGCCGGACCATAAAAATAACTCTGGTATCGAGAGTCGACATAAAGGCTGCGTTAGGCTCCAAAAAAGGAGCGTAGAGCATTTTTAACGCAGCTTCAACTCTCGATACCAGAGTTGCTTACGGACGCGGCCAGCCTCAAAAACGTGCTTGTGCACGATTCTCCCATAGGAAACAATGGGGCTGTTTGAGCTGAAAAAAAACCTAACACCTGCAAAAAAGCCGCGTTCAGCTCCTAACGCAGCCCCATTGTTTGCTATGCGGTAACCCTTCCGACGTCTGCACTTAACACTCTAACATGTACCCCGAGTCTAAACACCCCTAACCTTACACTTATTAACCCCTATTCTGCCGCCCCCGCTATCGCTGACCCCTGCATATTATTATTAACCCCTAATCTGCCGCTCCGTAAACCGCCGCTACTTACATTATCCCTATGTACCCCTAATCTGCTGCCCTAACATCGCCGACCCCTATATTATATTTATTAACCCCTAATCTGCCCCCCACAACGTCGCCTCCACCTGCCTACACTTATTAACCCCTAATCTGCCGACCGGACCGCACCGCACCGCTATTATAATAAAGTTATTAACCCCTAATCCGCCTCACTAACCCTATCATAAATAGTATTAACCCCTAATCTGCCCTCCCTAACATCGCCGACACCTAACTTCAATTATTAACCCCTAATCTGCCGACCGAATCTCGCCGCTATTCTAATAAATGTATTAACCCCTAAAGCTAAGTCTAACCCTAATACTAACACCCCCCTAAGTTAAATATAATTTAAATCTAACGAAATTAATTAACTCTTATTAAATAAATTATTCCTATTTAAAGCTAAATACTTACCTGTAAAATAAATCATAATATAGCTACAATATAAATTATAATTATATTATAGCTATTTTAGGATTTATATTTATTTTACAGGTAACTTTGTATTTATTTTAACCAGGTACAATAGCTATTAAATAGTTAAGAACTATTTAATAGCTAAAATAGTTAAAATAATTACAAATTTACCTGTAAAAGAAATCCTAACCTAAGTTACAAATAAACCTAACACTACACTATCAATAAATTAATTAAATAAACTACCTACAATTACCTACAATTAACCTAACACTACACTATCAATAAATTAATTAAATACAATTGCTACAAATAAATACAATTAAATAAACTAGCTAAAGTACAAAAAATAAAAAAGAACTAAGTTACAAAAAATAAAAAAATATTTACAAACATAATAAAAATATTACAACAATTTTAAACTAATTACACCTACTTTAAGCCCCCTAATAAAATAACAAAGCCCCCCAAAATAAAAAAATGCCCTACCCTATTCTACATTACTACAGTTCAAAGCTCTTTTACCTTACCAGCCCTGAACAGGGCCCTTTGCGGGGCATGCCCCAAGAAATACAGCTCTTTTGCCTGTAAAAAAAAAACATACAATACCCAAGCCCCCCAACATTACAACCCACCACCCACATACCCCTAATCTAACCCAAACCCCCCTTAAATAAACCTAACACTAAGCCCCTGAAGATCATCCTACCTTGTCTTCACCATACCAGGTTCACCGATCGGTCCAGAAGAGCTCCTCCGATGTCCTGATCCAAGCCCAAGCGGGGGGCTGAAGAGGTCCATGATCCGGCTGAAGTCTTCATCCAAGCGGGCAGAAGAGTTCTTCCATCCGATTGAAGTCTTCATCCAAGTGGCATCCATCCGGAGCGAAGCGGCAGCATCCTGAAGACCTCCACCGCGGAACATCCGTCCTGGCCGACGACAGAACGACGAATGACGGTTCCTTTAAATGACGTCATCCAAGATGGCGTCCCTCGAATTCCGATTGGCTGATAGGATTCTATCAGCCAATCGGAATTAAGGTAGGAATATTCTGATTGGCTGATGGAATCAGCCAATCAGAATCAAGTTCAATCCGATTGGCTGATCCAATCAGCCAATCAGATTGAGCTCGCATTCTATTGGCTGATCGGAACAGCCAATAGAATGCAAGCTCAATCTGATTGGCTGATCGGGTTGATTGACACCCCCAATCTGCAGGGGGTAGCATTGTACCAGCAGTTCACAAGAATTGCTGGTGCAAAGATAAATGCAGACAGCGTATGCTGTCTGCATTTATTGATGTGCAGCAGACATGATACGCTACATTGTATAATGTCCACTCGCACTATAATAAATCTACCCCTTAGTGTCTATAAAACAATGGGAGCTGCCATGTTGTAACTTAGGTTACCTTCTCTGCTGTGGCCAATTAGGGACAGTTATAAATAGGTAACTAGAGTGTTCAGTCAATGGCTGTGTGGACTATAACAGTGTTCTGCACTTCCACTTCCAACAGGAACTTGAAGCTAAAAATTTTAGAAAGAAATTGCAGGAAAAAGGGAAAAAATAAATAATGAAAGTATATTGCAGAGATTTTTTTTATATATACAATTTATCATTTTTTATTACCATCTCAAAGTGTTTAATGTCCCTTTAAAGAAATATAAATCTGGAAATAAATTCATAAGGTATATTAAATTATGTTATATTTTCATTAAATAAACATTCTATGGATGTATAACGCTCCTTTAATTAAAGATATACTATGCACATATTAAAAATAACTTCAGTGTCCCTTTAAGGTGTAACATACAAATACAAGCTATCTTATGTAGTTGTTAGTGAATGTTGTCAGCAGTTTTTACTTTTTATTATGCTTCAAGATGCAGTAGAATTATTTTTTGCTGAGAACACTCGACTGCAACATTTAAGGTGATCAGAAGGTTATTTTACTGATGTAATCTTCTGTTTTATTTTAACACAGTTCTGTGTTTTTCTGCATATTAAATTCCAATCTATAGTTTCATTATGAGGGTTTTGATCTCACATATGTCTCTAGAAACATATTGATCTTAGTCAAATTGTAACCTACCTTGCTCTCATTTTGCTTTTGTACTTATTTATGGTTTGCAGTAATATATAAACTGCAAACTACATTTTTATTGTGCTTGTGTATATATGTATATATAATTAATGATATTTAGTACTATATATATATATATATATATATATATATATATATATATATATATACATACAGTCATATTCAAAAGTTTAGGCACCACTGCTGACAATTTACATGATTTTCATTTAGAAATAATTGGGAGTTTGGATCAGCAATTTCATTTTGATCTATCAAATAATGGAAGGACACACAAATATTTCAGTAGTGAAATGAGGTTTATTGGATTAACAGAAAATGTGCAATATGCATCCAGACGAAATTAGACAGGTGTATAAATTTGGGCACCCCAACAGAAATATTGCATAAATATTAAGTAGAGTCTCCTTTAGCAGAAATAACAGCCTCTACACACTTCCTATAGCCTATAATGAGTGTCTGGATTTGGGATGAAGGTATCTTGGACCATTCCTCCTTGCAAAACATCTCCAGTTCAGTTAGGTTTAATGGTTGTCGAGCATGGACAGCCCGCTTCAAATCACCCCACAGATTTTCAATGATATTCAGGTCTGGGGACTGGGATGGCCATTCCAGAACATTGTACTTGTTCCTCTGCATAAATGCCAGAGTAAATTTTGAGCAGTGTTTTGGGTCATTGTCTTGTTGAAATTTCCAGCCCCCACGTAACTTCAACTTTGTAACTGATTCCTCAACATTATTCTCAAGTATCTGCTGATATTGGGTGGAATCCATGCGACCCTCAACTTTAACAAGATTCCCAGTACCGGCACTGGCCACACAGCCCCACAGCATGATGGAACATCCACCAAATTTTACTGTGGGTAGCAAGTGTTTGTCTTGGAACGCTGTGTTCTTTTGCCGCCATGCATAGGGCCCCTTGTTATGACCAAATAACTCAATCTTTGTTTCATCAGTCCACAGCACCTTCTTCCAAAATGAAGCTGGCTTGTCCAAATGTGCGTTTGCCTAACTCAAGCGACTTTGTTTGTGACATGTGTGCAGAAAAGGCTTCTTCCACATCACTCTCCCATACAGCTTCTCCTTGTGCAAAGTGCACTGAATTGTTGAACGATGCACAGAGACACCATCTGCAGCAAGATGATGTTGTAGGTCTTTGAAGGTGGTCTGTGGGCAGTTTTTGACCGTTCTCACCATCCTTTGCCTTTGCCTCTCCAGTGTTTTACTTGGCTGCCACTTCTGGCCTTAACAAGAACTGTGCCTGTGGTCTTCCATTTCCTCACTATGTTCCTCACAGTGGACACTGACAGCTTAAATCTCTGCGGTAGCTTTTTGTAGCCTTCCTTAAACTATAATGTTGAACAATCATTGTTTTCAGGTCATTTGAGAGTTGTTTTGAGGCCCCCATGTTGCCACTCTTCAGAGCAGAGTCAAAGAGAACAACAACTTGCAATTGGCCACCTTAAATACCTTTTCTCATGATCAAATGCACCTGTCTATGAAGTTCAAGGCTTAATGGGCTAACCAAACCAACTGTGTGTTCCAATTAATCAGTGCTAGGCAGTTACAGGTATTCAAATCAAAAAAATGACAAGGGTGCCCAAATTTATGCACCTGTCTAATTTCGTTTGGATGCATATTGCACATTTTCTGTTAATCCAATAAACCTCATTTTACTACTGAAATATTACTGTGTCCTTCAGTTATTTGATAGATCAAAATGAAATTGCTGATCCAAACACCCAATTATTTATAAATGAAAGTCATGTAAATTGTCAGGGGTGCCTAAACTTTTATATACGACTGTATATATACAAACATAGAGGTGGAAAAATATTGCTCTTGTCAAAACATTACTGAGCCTAATTTCTTACACATCCACTGCAAATTCTTGCCAGCATGTGCTAGTGTAAATTTCCAGGCATTGAGTTTGTGTATCTATGTATATATCCAAAAAAAAAATCTATTCACTGGAAAGTCACTTAATATGTTTGAAGTTATTTTAAAGTTTTTTTTTTTTTTTTTAAGTAAGTGTAGATGACACAAATGCAAAATTTTTATGTTGTCTGAAATTAGGCATAATCAATAGTGCAGGGTTTGTTAATAATAAAGCACAATCTGGTATGACAAGTGGATGGTTGTATAGACATGGGGGCAAAAAAAATAAATCAATTATTAGCAAGTATGGTAATACAAGTGAGAGGATCTAACATTATAGAGGCCATACAGACTAAAGAGACAAGATTAACATCTAGTTTCGACATTAAGGAAGCGTTTAATAGTTATTTTAAAAAAATATATGAAACAAAGGTAATTCATGAGGGGAATAAAGAAAATTTTTGGAAATTATGCAAGGTGCCAATTGTACCAGATAATAAAATTAATAGAATTAAATAGACCCATATCAACTAAAGAGATTAAAAAAACAGTAAAAGCTCTAGCCCTTAATAAGGCCCCAGGCCCCGATCAGTTACATCTGAGTATTATAAGATTTTATCAGATGAAATAACACCATGGGGGCCTAGTTATCAAGCCGTCAACCTCAAATACGCTGGAATTCTGCAGCGTATTTGTGTCGAAGCTGATACGCCTTAGTTATCAAAGGCTCGAGACCGGCAAAAGTAGAATTTTGTGACGTAAGCTTCGATCCGCCAGACTCAGTCCAACACAGATCGATTCTTACGTCACTCCAGATGTTCCGCACACAAGTGCGGCACAATCTCACTACTTTTGCTAGTTATCAAAAAACTAGCAGGTACGCTCGGCACTTTTACGGCCCAGCGTACCTGGTTTTCAAAGCGCCAGCCTGGAGGCAGCGGATCCCATAGGAATCAATGGGAGTCTGACCATAGCGAAAGTACAAGTTCGCTGCTGACAGACATCCCATTCATTCCTATGGGAGATGTCTGCACCTAACACCCTAACATGTACCCCGAGTCTAAACACCCCTAATCTGTCCCCCCTTAACCGCCGCATCTAAATAAAGTTATTACCCCCTAAACCGCCGCTCCCGGAGCCCACCGCAAGCTACTCTATACATATTAACCCCTAAACCGCCGCCTCCCGGAGCCCACCGCAACTATAATAAATGTATTAACCCCTAAACCGCCGCTCCCGGAGCCCACCGCAACTATAATAAATGTATTAACCCCTAAACCGCTGCTCCCGGAGCCCACCGCAACTATAATAAATGTATTAACCCCTAAACCACCGCTCCCGGAGCCCACCGCCACCTACATTATACCTATTAACCCCTATCCTGCCCCCCTATACCGCCGCCCTCTATAATAACGTTATTAACCCCTAAACCTAAGTCTAACACTAACCCTAATGCCCCCTTTACTTAAATATTAATTAAATAAATCTAAATAATATTTCTATTATTAACTACATTAATCCTATTTAAAACTAAATGCTTACCTGTAAAATAAACCCTAATATATCTACAATATAAATAATAATTTATTATTTAGATTTATTTAATTAATATTTAAGTTAGGGGGGCGTTAGGGTTAGTGTTAGACTTAGGTTTAGGGGTTAATAAATTTATTACAGTGGCGGCGTCGTAGTGGGGGGCAGGATAGGGGTTAATAAATTTATTATAGGTGGCGTCGGTGTAGGGGGGGCCAGATAGGGGTTAATAGGTTTAATATAGGTTGCGGCGGGTTCAGGGAGCGGCGGTTTAGGGGTTAAACTATTTATTTAGTTGCGGCGAGGTGCGGGATCAGCAGGATAGGGGTTAATAATTTTATTATAGAGGGCGACGGTATAGGGGGGGCAGGATAGGGGTTACTAGGTATATTGTAGGTGGCAGTGGGCTCCGGGAGCGGCGGTTTAGGGGTTAATACATTTATAAGAGTTGCGGCAGGGTCTAGGAGCGGCGGTTTAGGGGTTAATACATTTATAAGAGTTGCGGCAGGGTCTAGGAGCGGCGGTTTAGGGGTTAATACATTTATAAGAGTTGCGGCAGGGTCTAGGAGCGGCGGTTTAGGGGTTAGTAACTTTATTTAGTTGTGGGAGGCTCCGGGGGCGCCGGTATAGGGGGTAGAACAGTGTAGTTTAGTGTGGGTGCTTAGTGACAGGCTAGCAATAAAGCTGGGAAAAAGCCGAAGAGCAGCGAGATCGGATGAGTGATAACTGTCACAGTCCGCTGCTCATCGCCCCGCGGCTTTTTGACAGCTTTATTTGATAACTTAGGCGAACGTATTCAAGGTCCGCGGCGGCGAAGGTAGGCGAGCTTAGGCGGACGTATTGGGCCGGCGAAGCCAGAAAAGTAGACGGCTTGATAACTACCCCCCCATATCTTCAGAATGTATTTTTTTTTTAATAACTTTATTTTTGCAAAATTTTTTTTACAGGTAAGCTTAAACACTGCCACACAGCATTGTACAATATCTTGTCATCATAAGGCAATAACAATATGAGGTGTAACATGATCTTTTCATGGAATCTGAGTCTGAATTTCATGGAATCTGAGTCTGAATTGTGTCCATCGGATTATCCTGAGCCATGTGGAGCGGTCAAGTTCCCTGCATAATTAGAACTTTTAAGAGAACAAAAACTATACAAAACAATACAAAACAAAACCATAAATAGATATTGGCTAACTGCATCAATGAGCCTAGAGGATGTTACAGGGTGTTATCATACCAAGTATGGGAAGAAATATGCTCCGGGGTATTAACTGCACTATATTGGTGTCTACTTTCACACTCTGTTAGGATTATTTTGCATTTATAGTAGTAGTGCAAAGTCAGGCCTTCCATAATAGGTATTGATGTCTGAAGATTCTAGTTATGTCAATGGGCCGATGCAGTCATGCCAACTAATAACATAAAACATACAACATAAACTCATGACAACTTAAGTACCTTTGAGCTGTAGATAAAAGAGTGATCAAGTTGTTGCGTTGCTGCGTCGGCGGATGGATGTGCCCAAGTTCCTAGGTCCCCACATGTAGTCACCAAGACTTCCAATGAGGTAGTGACTGTGTTAGTCTAGGTTAGCAGTGTTAGTTAAGAGTCAGGGTCTGAGTTCGACTCTGGTATGCACCAGCGTCCTCGTAGGTTCTCATTTAGCATGAACATGGAATTTTGGAAGGGGCGCAGGAGTTTCCTCCTCAGTCCTACTGGTAGATGCAATAAGTACGGGTCCCACTTAGTCATGAATGATTTAATTCTAACATCACGGTCACTTTGTGTGTCTGCGTGTTCTGCCAGAAACTGTTGATGTATAGCATGGGTTAGTTTTTTAAAAGGAGGCTCTCTGTTCTTGGCCCAATATTGCAGGATTAATTTCCTAGCTACCAGCACCACCATATTAGCGAATTTTCGGTGTTTTAGTGGTAATGAGATGTCTTGAAAGAAAAATATGACGGCTGCATTTAAAGTTATATGAGCTGTGAGTACCTTAGACAGCCAAAATCTAACCTTGCCCCAAAACCTCTGCAGCTTAGGGCAGTCCCAAACTAGGTGTGTCCAGTCCGGGGCAGACAGTGAACATTTGGGGCAGTCACTCGCCGCATCTTTTACCCATTTAGCTCTGATTGTCGGTGTTATGTATGCGTGATGTAAGAATTTTACTTGTGTTTCTCTCAAGCTCGCGGACAAAGTCGTTTGTCTGACTGTAGCTATGCTACCCAAGATGTGTTCTGTTGTGACCTCAGGCACCCTTTGCCCCTGCCACTTAGCAATGATGCCCTGCAGTGTTTGCGTTTCATGGTGTGTGGCTATTGCCTTATAAATGGGAGAGATTGAGTGGCTACCCTGGGAGGCCAAATTACATAGAGCGACAATTTTGTTAGAGGTTGGCGAGGTCAGTCCCTCAGTCAGAAGAGTTTGTGTGTAATGTCTACTCTGGAGATAGGCAAATCTGTGTGAGGCTGGGAGGGTGTATTGTGTTTGAAGGTCGGAAAAGGGGAGTGTCTGTTGTGTCATAGGATTGATCAGTTGTGCTACCATAGTCAGTCCTTGGCGTTCCCAATGTTTAAAGGCAGTGGTGGTGTATCCCGGGAGAAAGTTAGGATTCCCTTGAAGTGGTAAGTATTTGCTAAATTTGAATTCCATCCCCCATGTTTTGCAAAGTTTGGTCCAGGCTCTCAAGGTGTCCCTAAATAGTATATTGTGTTTTACGTGTGGGGGGAGCGAGGCTAGAGAGGTATGTGGCAAGAAGGCCGGATGTGTAGGTGCTAGGAGTTCCTTCTCTACGGGGGGTGAAAAATAATCAGATTGCGTTAGCCATCCTACGACTATTTTTGTTAGGGATGCCCAGTTGTACCACCTAAGATTGGGAAGACTGAGTCCACCAGAGTCAACTGACATTGCGAGGTGGAGCCTGTTAATTCTTGGTTTCTTATACTGCCAGACGAAGTTACCAAACATAGTCGTCAAGGCATTTAAATCACGCTTAGTCAGTAGTAGAGGAAGCATTTGGAGGGGGTAGAGTAGTTTTGGTAAGATAATCATTTTCAAAAGATGAATTCTCCCCGTAAGGGATAGTGGCAAGTTTCTCCAACCTGCCAGCTGGTTTTTAACAAGGGTTAGGGTTCTACTTATATTTAGATGGTACAACCTGTTCATGTCAGTGTGTAGCAGTATCCCCAAGTATGTGAAAGTGCCAGAGGTCACCTTTAGGCCTGTGTCCTGCAGTTGTGTTTTCTTAGTGTTCCGTAACCATGTAAGTTCAGATTTATCTAAGTTGATTTTGTAACCAGAGATCGCACTGAATTTATCTAAGATACACAGGAGTTTAGGTATATTAATATGTGGGTTAGAGACATACAGAAGTAGGTCGTCCGCATATAAAGATAGGTGTACTGTCTGCTTATGAATTTTTAGACCTTCACTATGTTGGCGGATGTAACATGCGAGCGGTTCCATTGCCAAGTTGAAGAGCAGCGGGGAAAGAGGGCATCCCTGCCTGGTTCCCCTTTCCAATAGGAATGAGGGAGACACCTGACCATTGATAATAATGGAGGCTGAGGGTGAAGCATAGAGTTGTTGGAGCGCATTGAGAAAATTCCCTGAGATGCCAAATCTGTCTAGTGAGGTATAGAGGTGGTCCCACTCTATTCGATCGAACGCTTTTTCAGCGTCGATGGCGAATAGGCATGCGTCTACATTGGGTTTCTGGTGTTCTGAATAGTGTGTGTTATTGTAGTGAGATATAACTGCCAGTGTTTTTCTGATATTGATCACTGAGGTTCGTCTTTTAATAAAGCCTGTCTGATCTGGATGGACCAGATCAGGCAGTATCTCAGCTAGCCTGTCCGCCAGTATCTTAGTATATAACTTATAGTCGCTGTTAAGCAGCGAGATTGGTCTATATGAGGAGGGCATTGTATGATCCTTATTCGGCTTTTGGAGAATGCATATGTTGGCGTCAGTGAATCTCGTATCTGGGGTAGAAGTCCCTAGAAGGTAGTTGGTGTATGTGGAAGCTAGCGTTGGGGCTATGTCAGTGCTAAGAATCTTGTAGTACTCAATAGGAAGGAAGTCTGGGCCTGCGGCTTTCCCTATTTTTGAGCTGCTAATGGCTCTCAGCACTTCCTGCACTTGTATGGGGGAGTTTAAGCTCTCTCTCTGGGATTCAGACAGTCGAGGTAGCAGTATGTTGTTCCAGAACGCATGCTTGTCCTTTTCTGCAATGTTCTGACTAGTGTATAATGTTTTATAATAAGTTATGAACTCCCTCATTATATCCTTTGTATCAGTCCTAAGGTGTGTCCCAGATTTGATTGCAGATATGAAGGATTTAGGTGTATGAATTTTGACCAGATTTGCTAGGAGTCTGCCTGCCTTGTTACCGTGCCGGTAGAATCTGCCTTGTCTATGTATGTTAAATATATGGTCTAAAATTTGTAGGTGTGAGTCCCGTTCTTGTTTGGCATCATAATATTTCTGGCGATTCTGTGCTGTGGGGTTATTTAAGTAGGTGTTGTAGGTAGAAGTCAGGTTAGAAAGAAGTTGTGTGGCGGTTTTCTTCTGCGACTTAGAATGATGTGCTGTGTAGGCTGTAATTCTGCCTCTAATAACTGTTTTGGATGCATGCCAGAATAGATCAGTGTTAGTTCTATGGCTGTCGTTGTCAAAGGTGTATTCCAGCCAGAAGGCCTTCAGTTGTTGTCGAAATTCTGCGTTAGTGTACAGATATGAGGGGAACTTCCAAGACTTTTTAAGAGGTGATGTTTTGAGGAGTTGTAATGTTAATTTTATGGGAGCATGGTCTGAAATTGTAATTGGGAGAATGGAGGTGTTTAGTATGTTAGGAGTGAGTTGAGGGGATGTGAGGAAGTAGTCAATGCGTGAGAAAGTGTGGTGTGTTTTCGAGGCACAGGTATAGTCTTTGTGGTCAGGGTGTTGTAGCCTCCAAAGATCGTGTAGTCCCAACCCCTCTCTAAACGCTGATATGATCTGTGTTTCTTGTTTGTGTTTGGGGTGCAGTCTTTGCTTTGAAGAAGAGCAAGTTTGGTCATAGAACCTGTCTAATGGGCACGCTTGCGCCATATTAAAGTCTCCCCCCACTATAACATGGGAGTCTGAGTGTTGGGCAATGAGTGACTGCATAGATGCCCAGAACTTCACATCGGAGTGATTGGGCCCATACACATTACATAATTGGAGTTTGTAGTCTTTGGAGTGTATGGAGGTGAAAATGTAACGTCCCTCATCATCTATTTTTGTATTGGAGAAGGTTATAGGTAGATTTTTCCTTACTAAGATTGCCACTCCACGTCTCCTTCCCCCTGAAGGTGAGTAGAGGATGTGCCCCACCCACCGTATTTTAAGTTTTTCATGTTCCTCAGCAGTGAGGTGCGTCTCTTGCAACATAGCTATGTCTGCATGTATGGAGTTGAGGTATTGTATAATTCTGCTCCTCTTGGCCGGGGAGGTAATTCCTCCCACATTCCAAGAGACTATATTAAGGTTTATGGCCATGTGTGAGGTCAATGAGGGAATGTTGGCACCAAGCACGATCTAGGATGAAAGTGGAAGGTGTCACAGAGGGTAGTGAGTCCAACCTGAGTTTGTATGTTGTCGGGGGAGGAGGAGTGCATATGTGCAGTAGTATTGCTGTCAGGACTTGGAGTGGGGAGTATTGTGAAAGGAGACTTACTGGCTTTATAAATGAGGGACAGTCAGGTAGGGAGTTCATCTGTGGTCCAGTTGTCTGTGTGCAGCCAATCCATCCGCCGACCGCAGCCCCTGGGTATTCTGTTATGAGGGAAAGAAAAAGGAGGTTAAGGCACATCCGGCATTTGAAAGTATCCGCTAGGGGCAGTTGCGGTATGGTACACCCTGAGTATATGCATGTACATAGTAACTGAAAAATAGGGGATAAGCCTTTAACGCTAAACAAGTCGGTTAAGGGGACATTGTATGCGGTACTAAGAGAAATAGGGTAACATACAGAAGAGAACAATGAAAAAAGATAAATACATTTAAACAACAAAATAATAACTTGCAGGAACTGTCTCCCTAGGGAGTCTGGAGTCTCTGTAGTGAAGAGAGCGGCAGGCCGCCAGGGCCACTCCCGCTCCCTGTCAGTGTCCTGCAGAGTGGCTTTCCCAAGAGCAACCAGTTCAGCAATGGGAATGTCCACGGCCATGGGGGTTTCCTGTGCCCAGTGACACATGTAGCCACAATCCAGCATCTGGAGGAAAAAAACGGATCACCTGTGGTATGGAGCATGATCCAATCTATTGGTCAGGTTGCAGTTTTTTCAGCGTCTAGGAAGGCTTTCAGTTCCTTAGGAGAGCAAAAGAATCTGGTACCTCTTGGGGTCTGTAATCTGAGTTTGGCCGGATAGAGGAGCGCCACCTGTCTGCCCTCCTCATAGAGCTGTGAGCAGTAGGGGGCAAATTCTTTACGAAGTTTGGTAACTTCTGCCGAAAAGTCCTGAAATAGCAGAAGTTTTTTTCCCTCAAAGAGGACCTCCCCATCGTGAGATCTGTAAGCCCTTAACAGTGACAGTTTTTCTTGGTAATTCAGGCATTTAAATATAACCTGACGAGGTCTAGCAGCTGTGGTGGTAGAAAGGCCAGTGTCTGGGCCAATGCGGTGGGCTCTTTCCACATCTAGCGGGAGACGGTCTGGATCCATGCCCAAGATCTTAGGGAATGTGAGGGCTGTGAACTCCAATAAATCTTTGTTTTTGATGCTTTCTGGGATCCCTATTATACGTAGGTTGTTTCGCCTACTACGATTCTCAAGGTCGTCAACCCTGTCCTGAAGCGCCTGATTCTGGCATAGCAGTTGTCTGAGACAGGTGGAGGTGTTATTCTGACGGTCTTCCATGTCTGAAATCCTCTGTTCCGCCTGATTCATTCTCGTTGAAAATCGGCGCACTTCACTAGTTAAAGTGTCCATACCTGCTTGCAGAGATTCCATTTTGGGCAGAAAGAAAGACTTCAGCTCCTGCAGGACATTTGCTGAATCAGTAATCGCTAGATGAGCGGAGCTTGGTGAAGGGGGATTTTCAATCTGTGTTTCTGTAGCATGTCGTTGCCTCCTGACAGTCTGCTTTGATGTGGACGTCATCTTGCCCTCTAGTGTGCTGGTAAGGGGTTTAAAGTACTTATCAACCTTCATGTGAGATGTAGGAAACTCTGATAATGCAGCAGCACAGTTCAGATAGAAATATAGTATAAAGTGATTATGCCACTAGGTGTCCCTGTTGATTAAAGATGAGGGAGCACTGGAAGAATGTGTAAAAGGCTTGCAGGGAGCACTCCTGTTTATCCTTTGTCAAAGGAAAAAAGCGCTTTTATCAGGGCCCAGTTTGAATCATGCAGTAAATTTGCAGCTTCTTAGAGCGTGGTGTAGCCACATCAGCAGGGCCTGGAGAAAGTATGCTGCGGCTTTTATGATGTGTAAATGACTCTAATATTGTGGTACTCAAAATTTAAGGCTTAAGTGGCATGGGCAAGTGTGTGAAGATTAAATAAAAAGAAAACAAGCAGTCTGTGTGATTGTGCTGTTTTTCGCCCAGCCTATGATGTCATTTGGGGCCTTCCCTTGGTGTGAGCCTGTATCCCAGTACCTTGAGTGTGTCACCTTCCTTTGGCTTTCCTTTTAAATACGATTGTATGCTGCAGGGCTCTTTTCTACTTGCCAGATCCCCTCCGGTGTGTTAATCCGTGGGCAACAATAGCCCCTCTGCTTGTGGAGTAGTGCGGTGCATGTGGCAGAGGTCCGCTCCGGTATGGTGCAGTCTTGTGGGATTCTGTGGTATTTCCTCAGCTGTGGCCGTTACTCAGTCTCTAATGCACCTCCGATATCAAGGGAGCTTGGGATGTATGTTCCGGGCACGCTAGTGAGCTCCGGTGCGTGGCTTGATGCACGTGGGCTCAATCTAATATGGCGCCCGGCAGTTTCTGTTTCTTCGCGCAGCGTTGCGCAATTATGTTTTCCCGGGGGCGAGGGCGATTTAAAAACCCTCCACTGGATGCCGCCGGTAGGGATTTACTCTTACCCCACAAGGCTGATGTGTGGGAAGGCGACTGGCAGCGAAAATAAAGAAGTTTGTAGCCCCAAGTTCACGGAGCTCTCACTCCCTGCTGCCAGTCGCTAGCTCCGCCCACCGGAAGTCCCTTCAGAATGTATTTAATGATTACTGTATAGAGGGGGATAGACATGCCAAAAAGTTTTACTTGTTCACTTGTTACTTTAAATTTAAAGAAAGAAAAAGACCCGGAAAATATGGACTCTTACAGACCTATATCGTTACTAAACACAGATTATAAGATTTTAGCCAGCATATTAGCAAACAGGCTGAAAATCATTCTATCTGCACTTATACATAATGACCAGACAGGGTTTATGAACGGAAGGACCTCCTTTTCTAATATAAGAAAAGTTTTACTTACTCTAGATTATTTCTGGAATAAAGCTAAAGATTTAAAAGAACTAGAGCTAGACAGAGCAATTATTTCCATTGACGCAGAATAAGTGTTTGATTCAGTACATTGGAATCATCTATTTGAGGTCTTGAATAGGTTTGGCTTTGCTGGTCCATTCCACACTTATATCCATACTCTATATAGTAATCCTTTAACAAAACTCATAATTAATGGAGAAAAGACCAATTTCCCCCTCTATAAAGGAACAAGACAATGGTGTCCAATATTACCATTACTATTGAATTTAGTCATAGAACCATTAGTAATTGTTTTATGGGAAAAGATGCGCAGATTAGAATTTGACACAAAGGAAATTCAGATTGCTCTATATGCGGATGATTTACTGTTTTTTATTAGCGACTTAAAAGAAAATATTCTTAAAATGTTTAGTTCTTTCTCAGGCTACAAAATTAATAAGCAAAAATCAGAAATTTTGTGGATCACAAAAATCAAGGGCCCGACTGTACCTAACCCCTTCAAAGAATTAAAAAAACATTTGAAATATCTTATATTTATAAGGCCCAAGCATATAAAAAATTTAATAAAGCATTGAGAGTCTTTTTTTGGGGGGTAAAAGCAAACCAAAATTATCATTGATAAACCTGAGGCAACATAAGTTTTTAGGGTTGTCTCCCTGTGATATCCAAATATAACTGGGTTTGTCTAGCCAAAACAGCAATAGACTGATTACTGGATATAGGCTATTTCCAATTAATAGAAGTAGAGCAGAACATGTTCAAACCAGTTTCGCTAAAAGTAGTACCCCATCTAGCAATAAAGAGCTTACCACACAGGGCTAAGAGAATGATTACCTTTAAAAACCCAATCCTTGCTTGGCAAAAAATAAGGATTTTTTTGCTTATTTGCAGCTGAGACTCTTTGCTAGTGCTACGGGAGCCAATCTTGGGGACTCCTGGGTTTTATGTGACCCATTATTTAAATTATTTAAAGCAGGAATATACTCTATTGGTATACATTTTTGAAACAAAAGAAGGTGAAGTCTGCTTGAATAATCTAACTGCAAGATGGTCTCATGACGTTAATTCAGAAAACAATGATCTGATTCAAAAAAGTATTTTGAGAGTGTGGAAAGCCACCCTACTTATGTCATGGCGCAAGTCACATATTAAACTTATAATTAGGTCATACATCATACCTTGTAGGATGGCCTTCTGGGGCACTGATAAATTTGTAGTTTGCCCAAGATGCAGTCTTCAAGCTGCTAATCTAATGTATTGTTTGTGGTATTGCCCAAAAGTTAAAACATTTTGGTATAAGGTTTCTTTTTGGCTCTCCAAGATTATGAGGCAAAATATTTATTTACAAAGAGATGATATTATATTCCTCAAAAAAGGAAATGTATTAATTTTGGGATACTCTGTGGGAGAAATATTATCTTCAGCTCCTGGAACTCTAGAAAAGGTTCTAGTTTTGCACAGTTTTTAAGAAAACTTGAAGCAAAATGATAATTGAACAGTTTGACTTTGTAATGAATTCAGAAGCAGATGTATCTTTATTTTTCTAAAAATGGGAGATTGTATTGTATCCCTGTCTGATAAGGTCCAAAAACAGATTGTCACACCTTTCTTTAATTCTAGTTATGTGCAGGGTGCCATTTTAAGGGGAGAATTCCGATGGGATCTTGATGCAGTAAGAGTGATGACCTATTTGGAGTTAGTTGTTTTTTTGGGAGGAGATTGAAATAGTAAATAAGAAAAAAAAAGGTTACACAAGTATGCTTATTTCATATCTAATATAAGATGTCTGAAAATTAAGACAATAGGCAAATTGATTTATACACTTTATTTGTTTATGAATTATTGTTTTTGTCAATCAGATACTTGACTATGACATATTTATATTTTATTTGCTTATGAACTTTGGATATTATGAATCAACTATCGGTCTATAATATGTTTTATCGATTTGTTTTTTCCTGTTGGTGTAACCTAATTTATAAATAGATATTTTAAAAAAAGACAAGCGGATGGTTAAAATTTGTAACTAATGCATTTTAAAGGGACATTCCGGTCAAAATTTAAATGCACATAGATGAGTTACATATTTGCATAGAAACATATTTGAAATATACCTATACTTGCAAAAATTCTTCCAGTTAAAGTTATCACTGTTTTAGTGTTAAAGGGACACTGAACCCACATTTTTTCTTTTGTGATTCAGATAGAGCATGCAATTTTAAGCAACTTTCTAATTTACTCCTATTATCAATTTTCTTCGTTCTCTTGCTTTCTTTATTTGAAAAAGAAGGCATCTAAGCTAAGGAGCCAGCCAATTTGTGGTTCAGAACCATGGATAGCACTTGTTTATTGGTGCTGTCCAATCAGCAAAGACAACCCAGGTTGTTCACCAAAAATGGGCCGGCATCTAAACTTAAATTCTTGCCTTTAAAATAAAGATACCAAGAGAATGAATAAAATTCTATCATAGGAGTAAATTAGAAAGTTGCTTTAAAATTGCATGCTCTATCTGAATCATGAAAGAAAAAATGTGATTACAGTGTCCCTTTAACTTTTTTCTCTGCACATGCATGTGAAATATAGCTAGATATTCTCAGTGAACTAGCATTTTAAATACTGTAGCTGCTCAGAGTGGCAATGGGGCTTGTATCATGTCAGTAATTAATAAAAAAAGACCAGATTACAAGTGGAGAGCTATCGTTAGCTCGAGGAGCATAAACACGATCATGAGATTGTGGTGTTCTTTATGCTCAAATCCATACTACAACCACTAACCCCCCACAGCCCAAACTACCCCACTACTCTATTAGTGGGGGTAAGCGCTTAGCGGTTAGCGCGTGAGTATGGGTTTTAGTTTTTTTCCCCACTTTTTTCTCTCCATTGAAGTCTATGGGAGAGTACATTAATGCGGTTGTGATAGTCTAACTTCTGCTCTTTGCGTGCATCGGGTTAGCACGCAAGTGAAAATATTTACTTTTAACTTGTAATACCCAATGCGTGCAAAGAGTAGAAGTTGAGTCGGAGTTAGCGTGTGAGCGGGAGCAGTAATTACCACCCCACTTGTAATCTAGCCCTGAGTCATTATCAGATGGTACAAGGAAGTGCTGTGTTTAAAATGCTGGTGCACGGAGCATACTTAAATACAGTTTTTGAAACGGCTATAGCTTTTATTAGAAACATTATGGCTAGTACATGTTTATTACAAAAATGCTCCTATTCAAAACTGAAATGCATCCATGAGCAGTGGCGTCACTAGGGTTGGTGTCACCCGGTGCGGTAACTTATGGTGTCACCCCCTCCCCACAGAAAGCAGACACACACAAACACAAAAACACAGGCACACACACATACAAACACTCCGATACACTCAGACACACTTAGAAACATACTCAGACACACACAAAAACACTCAGGCACACACACAAACACTTAAACACACACACACACACAAAAACACTTAGGCACACACACAAACACACACACACAAAAACACTCAGGCACACACACAAACACTTAGACACACACACACACAAAAACACTCAGGCACACACACAAACACTTAGACACTCAGACACACACACACAAAAGCACTCAGACACACATACACACAAAAACACTCAGGCACACACACAGAAACACTCAGACACACACACAAAAGCACTCGGTCAGGTGCCTGGCATCCCCCTCATGATTTCCCAGTTCCCGTTTAGAGAGACAGCACAGCAGTGAGTGACTCCACTGCTCCACACGTCACTGAGCAGTGAGCACAGATAGGCAGGCAGATTTAGGCTAGCAGGGCAACTTTGCAAGCCTCACGGCATGCCCACAACATTCATAGTGAAATTGGGCAGGGGAGGAGCAAAGTACAAACAAGCAAAAGCAGCCGGGAAAACTATTTGCGGAAATTGCAGCGCTGGCTCAAGGGGCAAAAAAATGAAGTGTCTACAACCTCCCCAGTCCCACTAATGTTTACAAATGCTGGCCCCTCTAATAAAAATATCTATGCATCTCTACATTGTATTTCTTTGAATTTCAATAAAATTTCAATAAATTTAAAAATTTAAAAACCCTGGTGCGGCCCGCACCCCCTAGTGACGCCACTGTCCATGAGGATTCCAATTTTGACTGGAATGCTCCTTTAATGAGGGCAAAACATTTTACAGCACTCCCTATGATTTTAGTGGATAGTACTGAGAGTGCTATTAGCGTGTTCATTGTACTCGTATGTATTACAATTGGTGAGTTAAATTGATTGTCAATCATAGCATTTGTGAATTGCTAGGATTTACTATTGGAACAAATAAAGGGGACTTTCAGTCATGAAGTATAAAATACTTTATGCAGAAAATTCCTTTATTTGTTTAACGGGTTCGCCGCACTGAGCTGCTCAAGCAGCCCACAGCAGAACGCTGTTTATCTAAGAGGTGACCTTTCCACCTCTTAGCCAATAGCTGTGCGTTCCAGTATTTTATACTACATGACTGAATGTTCCTTTTATTTGTTCCAATGGTCAATCCTAGCATTTCACATACGCAAGGATTGACAATCACATTGCGTTGCACTCTAGTGCAATACAAAACGCCACTGTTATTTTGCTCTTTTAAATGATTATTGCTTGCTAGTTTGCATAACAAAACACATGACAATGATATGGAAATAATTGTTTTAAGTTATGTTTAGACTTAATATTTATGAAACTATATTATTATTTAAAAAAATGTTCTGTGGCAGAATTAAAGGGATATGATATATGACAAGGGGAGGGACAGGTAAAGAGTCAAAGCTGTAAGTGTAAATTTGTAATTTATCCAATATACACAACGCGGAAAACAATTCAAGCAAGATGTCATACACTATAAAGAAATTATAAATAGATGCCTAGAAAGCAAAAAGGGTTATCCAAGTCACAGACCAAACTCAAAGTCCCAATCAGCAAATTACAAAAAGCTCATGTGAAATTCTGGCAAGCCACAGAATTCACAGCACCAAGACATTGGCATTGAGGTCATTTAAAATGAAAATTGTCTGTCAAAATGGACGTAAGCAGTGCTCAATCTTGTCTGCAAACACACGGCTAGATTTAGAGTTTTGTCGGTAACGACCCGCGTAGCTAACGCATGCTTTTTTTTCCCCGCACCTTTTAAATACCGCTGGTATTTAGAGTTCACAGAATGGCTGCGTTTTCAGTGCATTAGGCTCCAAAAAGGGAGCGTATAGCATAATTTTACCGCCACTTCAACTCTAAATACCAGCGGTGCTTACGGACGCGGCCAGCTTCAAAAATGTGCTCGTGCACGATTCCCCCATAGGAAACAATGGGGCAGTTTGAGCTGAAAAAAACCTAACACCGGCAAAAAAGCAGCGTTCAGCTCCTAACGCAGCCCCATTGTTTCCTATGGGGAAACACTTCCTAAGTCTGCACCTAACACTCTAACATGTACCCCGAGTCTAAACACCCCTAACCTTACACTTATTAACCCCTAATCTGCCGCTCCCGCTATCGCTGACACCAGCATTATACTATTAACCCCTAATCTGCTGCTCCGGACACCGCCGCAACCTACATTATCCCTATGTACCCCTAATCTGCTGCCCCTAACATCGCCGACCCCTATATTATATTTATTAACCCCTAATCTGCCACCCCCAATGTCGCCGCCACCTACCTACAATTATTAACCCCTAATCTGCCGATCGGACCTTGCCGCTACTATAATAAATGTATTAACCCCTAAAGCTAAGTCTAACCATAACCCTAACACCCCCCTAAGTTAAATATAATTTTATTCTAACTAAATAAATTAACTCTTATTAAATAAATTAATCCTATTTAAAGCTAAATACTTACCTGTAAAATAAACCCTAATATAGCTACAATATAAATTATAATTATATTGTAGCTATTTTAGGATTAATATTTATTTTACAGGCAACTTTGTAATTATTTTAACCAGGTACAATAGCTATTAAATAGTTAAGAACTATTTAATAGCTACCTAGTTAAAATAATTACAAAATTACCTGTAAAATAAATCCTAACCTAAGTTACAATTAAACCTAACACTACACTAGCAATAAATTAATTAAATAAAATACCTACAATTATCTACAATTAAACCTAACACTACACTATTAATAAATAAATTAAATAAAATACCTACAAATAAATACAATTAAATAAACTAACTAAAGTACAAAAAATAAAAAAGAACTAAGTTACAAAAAATAAAAAAATATTTACAAACAATAGAAAAATATTACAACAATTTTAAACTAATTACACCTATTCTAAGCCCCCTAATAAAATAACAAAGCCCCCCAAATAAAAAAATGCCCTACCCTATTCTATAATTAAAATAGAAAAGCTCTTTTACCTTACCAGCCCTTAAAAGGGCCATTTGCGGGGCATGCCCCAAAGAATTCAGCTCCTTTGCCTGGAGAAAAAAAACATACAATACCCCCCCAACATTACAACCCACCACCCACATACCCCTAATCTAACCCAAACCCCCCTTAAATAAACCTAACACTAAGCCCCTGAAGATCTTCCTACCTTATCTTCACCACACCGGGTATCACACCGATCCATCCTGGCTCCGATGTCTTGATCCAAGCCCAAGCGGGGGGCTGAAGACATCCATCCTCCGGCTGAAGTCTTGATCCAAGCGGGCAGAAGAGGACATCCGGACCGGCAAACATCTTCATCCAAGCCGCATCTTCTAAGTTCTTCCATCCGATGACGACCGGCTCCATCTTGAAGACCTCCAGCGCGGATCCATCCTCTTCTTCCGACGACTTCCGTCCTCTTCTGCCCGCTTGGATCAAGACTTCAGCTGGAGGATGGATGTCTTCAGCCCCCCGCTTGGACTTGGATCAAGACATCAGAGCCAGGACGGATTGGTGTGATACCCGGTGTGATGAAGATAAGGTAGGAAGATCTTCAGGGGCTTAGTGTTAGGTTTATTTAAGGGGGGTTTGGGTTAGATTAGGGGTATGTGGGTTGTAATGTTGGGGGGGGGGTATTGTATGTTTTTTTTCTCCAGGCAAAAGAGCTGAATTCTTTGGGGCATGCCCCGCAAATGGCCCTTTTAAGGGCTGGTAAGGTAAAAGAGCTTTTCTTTTTTAATTTTAGAATAGGGTAGGAGGCTTAGAGTAGGTGTAATTAGTTTAAAATTGTTGTAATATTTTTCTAATGTTTGTAAATATTTTTTTATTTTTTGTAACTTAGTTCTTTTTTATTTTTTGTACTTTAGTTAGTTTATTTAATTGTATTTATTTGTAGGTATTTTATTTAATTTATTTATTTGTAGGTATTGTATTTAATTAATTTATTGATAGTGTAGTGTTAGGTTTAATTGTAGATAATTGTAAGTATTTTATTTAATTAAATTATTGATTGTGTAGTGTTAGGTTTAATTGTAACTTAGGTTAGGATTTATTTTACAGGTAATTTTGTAATTATTTTAACTAGGTAACTATTAAATAGTTATTAACTATTTAATAGCTATTGTACCTGGTTAAAATAATTACAAAGTTGCCTGTAAAATAAATATTAATCCTAAAATAGCTACAATATAATTATAATTTATATTGTAGCTATATTAGGGTTTATTTTACAGGTAAGTATTTAGCTTTAAATAGGAATAATTTATTTAATAAAAGTTAATTTATTTTGTTAGATTTAAATTATATTTAAGTTAGGGGGGTGTTAGTGTTAGGGTTAGACTTAGCTTTAGGGGTTAATACATTTATTATAGTAGCGGTGTGGTCCGGTCGGCAGATTAGGGGTTAATAATTGTAGGTAGGTGGAGGCGACGTTGGGGGCGGCAGATTAGGGGTTAATAAATATAATATAGGGGTCGGCTGTGTTAGGGGCAGCAGATTAGGGGTACATAGGTATAATGTAGGTTGCGGCGGTGTACGGAGCGGCAGATTAGGGGTTAAAAAAAATATGCAGGTGTCAGCAATAGCGGGGGCGGCAGATTAGGGGTTAATAAATATTATGTAGGTGTCGGCGGTATTAGGGGCAGCAGATTAGGGGTACATAGGGATAACGTAGGTGGTGGCGGTGTGTGGTCGGCAGATTAGGGGTTAAAAAATTTTAATAGAGTGGCGGCGATGTGGGGGGGCCTCGGTTTAGGGGTACATAGTTAGTTTATGGGTGTTAGTGTACTTTAGAGAACAGTAGTTAAGAGCTTTATGAACCGGCGTTAGCCCAGAAAGCTCTTAACTCCTGTTTTTTTTCTGCGGCTGGAGTTTTGTCGTTAGATTTCTAACGCTCACTTTAGCCACGACTCTAAATACCGGCGTTAAAAAGATCCCATTGAAAAGATAGGATACGCAATTGACGTAAGGGGATCTGCGGTATGGAAAAGTCGCGGCTGCAAAGTGAGCGTTAGACCCTTTCCTGACTGACTCTAAATACCAGCGGTAGCCCAAAACCAGCGTTAGGAGCCTCTAACGCTGGTTTTGACGGCTAATGCCAAACTCTAAATCTAGCCGACAGTGACTAACATGATTGTTGCAGATGTATGTAAGAAGTTTATTCACTTGCATAAATAATCATCTGAATCAATTATGTTATTTATAGGTGCAAATATGTACTTCTGGTGGTGGTGTTGACTGCATAGTTTGTACTGTAAGACCCAGAGAAAATTGAGAGACAGAATTAGAGATCATGTTAATAACATCAAAAATGGCTTTCAAGGCCACTTTGTCTCTAAACATTTCAAGGAATGCCATAATAGTAATGTTAGGGATCTATGCTGGTGGGGTATTAAAAAGGTGAAACAGGATGGTAGAGGTGGTGACTTTGAAAGAATGATTTTATATAAAGAGGCAGAACTAATATATAATTTTGGTTCATTAACACCCGAAGGGTTAAATGCTGAATTAGACTTGAATCCATTTCTACATTAAGATAGTTTAGTTTGTTAGCTATAGTTATATTCTAATAAGCTTTGCTCCTCTCAGTGATATAGGGACCTTTAAAATTAGTCTTAATGTTCTATAATATATGTCTTCACATTAATTTAAGAATACATTGAGTACATAATATAAATGGTCTTCTGCTTATTATTAAAATATATGTATTACTGATATTGATATTAATATACCTATCTGATTAATTCATCCTATTTTTTAGTATATTTTAGATATATGGTTTTATAACAATCAATTTTAATATATACTAAACCCTTTCAACATTGTTATTTTTATTTATGTTTTATATATAATTGTTATTGATTCTCTATTATAATGATCAATTTGTCCATTGTATTGCTAGATTTTATGTTTTAATATATAATTGTTATTATTATGAACAATTTACCTAGTGTATTATGAATAATAAATATCCTTGGCACACATTTTTTAAAACAGCTATTATGAACATAGTATCTAAGTATTCTGTTTTATCTCACATTTAAAATATTTTATGAATTTCTGTTTTTAGTTTAAGATTGTATAAAGTTTATTAAGTGATTTAAAAGATAAAAGTACTCTTAAAATTTTATATGTGTTTAACGATGCTGAAAAGAAAAATTGGACTTTACCAATCAGAAATGAATTGAATTTATACAGGAAGTGGTTAAGGCTATAAAAAGGCAGTACATGGATCAGTCTAAACATCTTGATAAAGGCCTGCATACGGCTGAAACGCGTAGATGCAACACTGATTTTGATCTGAAAGACTTGGGGAAAACTATCACTACTACAGAGCGCTCTGTGCGAACAGATTTCAAATTTCCCGCATTTGGATTGACAGCGGAGAAACCCCCTCACTGATTGGAGGATTACCCCATGTGACAAGTGCTACTACGTCTCACGCCAAAGTTCCCGACGGAGGAAATTTTTAGCTACGAGGAGGACGTCGACACCCGAATGATAAGGTGATATCTATGCCCATTCGAGACTCTGAACATAAGAGAGTCTGCCCTGGATATACAGTCCCGTAGCAAAAAGGTATTTATAATTACATTTTGGAACGATTTGGCATCAGTGGAAATAACCATCTTTTAACAGGCTGCCTATAACTATACAAAGTGCTGAATATCAGACTGCTTTTAAACCACTCATTGATCTTCTATCTCCTAAGCATCGTTAAAAACGATTGAACTTTGGACTGAGCTGTATTCACAGTATATTTGCACCTTATTCATTTTATTAAGAGCAATTAATTTAAGCGTATGATTTTAAGATTGAGATTATTTTAGTGTGATTATTTAAACCACCGGTGGTATATAAAATTGTTATTTATTGTTTGATTTGTATATATATTATTACCTTGTCTCATTAAATATTAGTGAATATATTAATTATATTTGTATTACTTTATGGTTTTTATTGCAGCTTCTTTAAGATATATATACTCGTCTTAACATTGTGTGATTTATTTAAATACCTAGCTTTCTAGCGCCACATCCTTTTTTATTACAAAAAGCTCATGTGAAATTCTGGCAAGCCAAAGAATTCACAGCACCAAGACACTGGCATTGAGGTCATTTAAAATGAAAATTGTCTGTCAAAATGGACGTAAGCAGTGCTCAATCTTGTCTGCAAACAAAGTGACTAACATGATTGTTGCAGAAGTATGTAAGAATATGTTATGTATAGGTGCAAATATGTACTTCTGGTGGTGGTGTTGGCTGCATAGTTTGTACTGTAAGATTCATGTATATTTGTAGATATTTGTTAGCACCTTAGTCATTGGGAATATTCTGCTTTGGAACCCTTGCTGTGTTGGCTCACTCATGCAAGCCCACTTACCGCAAGTTAAAGGAACAATAAATCCAAACATTTTATTTCATGAATCAGATAAGGCATACATTTTTAATCAACTTTCAAATTTACTTCTATTATCAATTTTGCTTCATTATTTTAGTATAATTTGTTGAAGGAGCAGCAATGCATTAATAGGAGCTAGCTGAAAACATCAATAAGACAATCACAAGAGACATTTCTGTACAGTCACCAACCAGCAACTAGCTCCCAGCTCCTGAGCCTACCTAGGTATTCTTTACAACAAAGGATAACAAGAGAACCAAGCAAATTTGATAATAAACGTAAATTGGGAAGTTGTTTAAAATTGTATGCTCTATCTGAATTATAGGAACATTTTTGGGTTTCATGTCCCTTTAAGAAGAATAGCTCACACGTTAATTTGGGCTGATTGACCAATCGCACAGGAGCAGGGGGTAGTTTTGTGCACTGCACTGCAAATGTTTTACCTTTTTTGTGAGATATTTTATTTTGTTCATTGAAAATAATACCATTTCAATGACGCCCACCATGATTCTACTCTGAACACAAAGGACAGTAAGTGCTGGACAAGTACAAACAACAATGTGTGCCAAATAAGGAGTCTCCTAAAGTGCCATAAAACAGGTTGAGCTCTGTGCATATCCTAAAAGGGCTAATTAATTTAAAATAGTTTGCATAAAAAAATTGTTTAAAAATTGCTGACAAGTATTTTAAAATAATTTTCAAAAATAAGCAAAATGAATTACACAGCTAAGCTGCCTGGAGCAGCCAACTCCACCTCCCTTATCAGTGTTTAGACACAGGCATTGTATTTCAACTGAGTTCCCAGCTTCTAGGCATGCTCCAGCAGATAATCCCTATTCACTTTTGCATTTTACCAAAAGAACAATAAACATAGATACAGCCATAAAAGGTATTGTGTGGGGGGAGTTAGCGCTTTTCAATTCAGAAACTAAAAAGAAAGGGTTAATGGCGAGGCACTGCAGTATAAATTTGCAGGTAAAGTAATTAAAGTACATACATTTTGTCTCTATCCCAACTTGTTTTATGTCCCTTTAAGGATAAAATAGCACTGCCTACTTTAATGTCCATTTAATATCTGTCTTTATTTACTAGTAACATTGCTAAAATAATTGTGTTAAAGGGTTAGCCCTCACAGACTTAAAGGGATATAAAATCCCAAAATGTGTCTCTCATGATTCAGATAGAGCAAGTGATTTTAAACAACTATCTAATTTACTTCCATTATCAATTTTTTCCTTGTTCTCTTGGTATGTTTTGTTGAAAAGCAGGGATGTAATGCTTAGGCGTCGGTCTGTTTCTGGAGCACTATATGGTAGCAGTTTTTCAAGAATTTATTTGCAAGAGCACTAGATGCTAGCACTATTTCCTGCCATGTACTGCTCATAATGCATACCTAGGTATCTCTCCAACACAGAATATCATGCCAACTAAGCAAATTTTATAATAGAATACATTGGAAACCTTTTTTTTTTTTTAATGATATGCTCTGTCTGAATCTCAATAGAAATTTACATCCCTTTAAATTACAGAAAAAGGCAAAATACATAATGAAAGTATAATGCAAAGTTGTTTTTTTTTTATGCATAATTAAAGTTTGACATCACAATCCCAAATTGTTTCATGTCCTTTAGGAAAAGGTTGCTACTGTGTTATATAGTGGACTAGATGATAGCATTATACTCAGTAATGTAATGTGCTTCATACTCTTTATTCTAGTTAAGCAATTAGTGTTGGTTACAGGGGCAGTTCTAGACCATTACATTGGGAGGTGCTAATGTTTGACCACAAAGCTTAATTTCGCAGAATAGTGCAGTTGGAACAGGTTGAGGATATCACACTAACAGTTCCTGCCTTTATTGTGTTTTATGTCCCCTTTCTTCCTTTCTCATTATTCAGTATAGAACATTGTAATAAAACGAGTGCTAATGCGCAAATTACAGATTACTGGCACTTCTAAGACTTTATGGTTCTACAGTGATGAATAATGAGCATTACATTCCCAGAACACGCACTAGAATTACCACTGATATATATTAGATATTAGACATGTGCAAAACCAGGTCTTTGTGTATTGCCCTCAGGGTCGGCTCCAGAAAGAATGAAATGGGGGGGCATTTTTTTTTCACGAGGGGTCACGCATTTACATAGCATGTATGAGAGTCAAAATAAGAGCAGACCTACATATTCTGCAGGAAAGTGTAGCTTCTGGCTGGCTTATCCCCCACTATTAACATTTGGAGAATATGTGCTAAATCACTAGGTAAAAGAATGAAGTCTAAATCCTATGCAGTGCACTAAAACAGAGCCATTAAACGTGAGACCCCCAATGCAATAGCTCCTTAAACACAATTCACCCCTTAATCACCATGATCCAAAACCCTGAAACTCATTCTCAAATCTCAATCATGTCCCCTAAACAGCCATGCACCCCAAACCCCCCAATGCAATTAACCCCTTTGTTTGCAATAGCAGTGAGGATACTAGGTTTTCAGGTACTGGTAATTTTGTGGATTAGATTTAGCTATACCTGTTTCGCAATAACTAACGGATATCAGGCTACTTAATAGGGTTGCACCGATACCATTTTTTTATGACTGAGTACAAGTACCGATACTTGTTTTCAAATACTCGCCGATACCAATTACTGATACTTTTTTTTAAATGTCATGTGAGAGTTTACCAAGAACAATACAGACTAATTATTTGAGATTCCTTCTTTATAATTATAAAGGGCTGTAATTCAAAAGATTATTAACATTATGAAATAATAAAAAAGTTCACTAAACATGTTTATAAATAAAAAATATTACAATAAAATATTACATTTAAAGGGGTGATGCAATTGGGTTGTAGGGCTGTTATATAACATCAATCTGACATTTGTATGGAGGTTCGACTCTAAGTTGAACAGTCTTTCACTTTCCACACTACTGCATGGGGCAGAAAGATATTTTTGGGCCATTTTAGCCAGAGCTGGAAATCTGTTTTTTAACTGCCCAGTACTTCAGGGGTTTGTCTGAACGAGGTACAGTGATCTCTCCTACAATAATACAAATAACAGCAATTTGTATTGGCAGAACAGTAGTAAACAATTTTTAGTTTAGTCTCCACTCCAGTTTAAAATGAAATGGGAACATGCAGTTTGAAAAAACGCCACAAGATAGCATATGGGTAGGAAGTGGAGGTATCGGTTTAAGTATCGGTGCATTTGCACGAGTACAAGTACTCGGTATCAGTACCGATACCGATACTAGTATTGGTATCGGTTCATCCCTACTACTTAATACAACCTATGTACTGTGAACCTATAAGAATATGATTGTATCATATAAATATAAATCTATAAATGGCTACCGGCTTCTATCAACGCCTCAAAAGTCCACTGTGATCTTAGGCCCGGCTGACTTATATTTATATGATACAATCATATTCTTATCATGGTCTATTGTTTAAGAAAATGAGTAACTCACACTAGGTAAAATTAATAGGGTTAAAGGGACAGTCAACACCAGAATTTTTGTTGTTTAAAAAGATAGATAATTCCTTAATTACCAATTCCCCAGTTTTACATAACAAACATAGGACTGCCCCCTTATTTCAGTTCTTTTGACAGACTTGCATTTTAGCCAATCAGAGCTGTCTCCATGGTAAATTCACGTGCATGTGCTCAATGTTATCTATATGAAACACGTGAACTAATGCCCTCTAGTGGTGAAAAACTATCAAAACGCATTTAGATTAGAGGCGGCCTTCAAGGTCTAAGAAATTAGCATATGAACCTCCTAGGTTTAGCTTTCAACTAAGAATACCAAGATAACAAAGCAAAATTGGTGATAAAAGTAAATTGGAAAGTTGTTTAAAATTACATGCTTTATTTGAAACATGAAAGTTTATTTGGACTTGGCTGTCCCTTTAAAGACTAGTCCAAAAAGTTTCTAATTAACTTCCAATTCCAAATAAGAGGTTAAGACACGGAGCTCCTTGCAGATGCGTGATGCGACCTCACAGTTCGCCAGCTAACTCCGCCCCCAGCATGCAGCATTACATAACAATTCATTATTTTATTTATTATTTTTAAAGCGTATGATCATATCAATATTTTTTGAGGGGGCACAGCATTCCATTTGGGTGGGCATTGCCCCCCAATGCCCCCCCCCTTGGAGCCGACCCTGATTGCCATATAATATATCCTGCTCCAAAACAGCTGAACACAGCTACCTGCGGTCATATTTGGCATTCGTTTGTATTTTTGTATTTTGTATTTTTTGTATTATGTTTGTTGCAGAAAGTACACGTCTATTAGATATCACCTCAAGGTTGTATGTATTATTTATTGATTTATTTTGTCTCAAAAGTATTTTGTGTTACAGGGATAGTAAACACCAAACATGTTATTGTTTAAAAAGATAGATAATCCCTTTATTTACCATACCCCAGTTTTGCATAAACAACACTGTTATAGAAATATACTTTTTACCTCTGTGATTACCTTGTATCTAAGCTTCTGCTGACTGTCTCATGATCTCAGATCTTTTGACAGACTTGCATTTCAGGCAATTAGTGCTGACTCTTAAATAACTTCACGTGCATGAGCACAATATTATCTATATGAAACACATGAACTAACGCCCTCTAGCTGTAAAAAACTGTCAACTGCAGAGGCGGCCTTCAAGGTCTTAGACATTAGCAAATGAGCCTACCTAGGTTAATCTTTCAACTAAGAATATACAAGAGAACAAAGCAAATTTGATGATAAAATTAGAAAGTTGTTTAAAATTACATGCCCTATCTGAATCATAAAAGTTTAATTTAGACTTTACTATCCCTTCAAATCAATACTAAGGGTTCCATATACTAAGCAGAGTAAGCTTCTTCCGAGTTGTTGAGGAGCAGGTTCACACATGGAAGCCTTATTCCCGCAATGTAGTAGCAGTGATCATCAGAACCCTGCTTCCTATACTCTCTGCCACTATTGTTTTGGTTTTGAACACTTTTGCTAAGGTGATTGACAGGCCCTTCTCTCACACGATTGGTCACGCAAGAGAAGGGGGTGGTACTATAGAGTGGCAGTAGATGAACAGGGTCCGCTATCCATATGCTGTCAACACATGTGGACTAGTTTTCAAGTTGAGAACCTTGTTTGCACGCCTTTTAGTACATGGATCTCTGTATGTCTACTTTACTTCAAAGGATTTAATTTACTGGCGAAATTGATCAGAGTGTAAACTATACAAACATTCAGTTCAGAGTTTTGAACAAAATTAAAAAAAAACACAAAACATTGAGATACAGAATTTATATGGAAATACAAAGTGTCAGAACTTTTAAATGAACAGATTCCACAGGATGGCAGAGGACAATGTAATTACTGACCTAACATAATGTAATCTAAAGCTTTTATATGAACAAGCTCCTGGTAATTTGTTTATTTTTTATAGCAACATGACTGACCTGTTCACAGTCAGTTGTTATCTTAGATTGATTAAGTATGGAAAAAAAAATGTTTACCCAAAGAATAGTTAAATGAATGAAACGAAAATTGGCATGGTTCCCAGCAGTTATTATGCAAATTCTATTTTTTGTAAACAGCAGTTTAATTATGTAAAGCTAATTACATTTCATGAATTGCACACATTGTGAATTGACTTTTTCTGTATTGTTAAAGAGTTTTTTTATGTATATTCTTTTGTGAAAAAAAAATTAATATAAATAAATTCAATTCATGTGGATTGTTTAGCTAGAAATACAAACAGTCGCCTTTGGGTCCCATTTATTATACAGTGGATGGACAAGTTTATATTATCTATCTATCTTTCATTATCTATCTATCATCTATCTATCTATCTATCTATCTTTTGTATGTCTGTCTGCCTTCCCATCTATTATCTATATATTTCTTTATTAGTGTGGGATAATCCAATTAATTAATTAATTAATTAGTAAAAACCTTGCAAAATTATTCTCATGACAGTGGTATTCAAATCCCTCAGATGTACTTTGGACACATGTTTTCTCATGATTTTTGCACATTTGTTATTCATCAGTTTGACCCCCTGAGAAATCCTAAAAAAAATATTTTGGCCTTTTTCGACCAGCAGCACTAATGAGAAATGCCTACTGTGTTTGAATGCTGGTTGGTCACAGGGGCGGACTGAGACTAATCAGGGCCCCATTCGAAAATTAGGCAAGGGCCCCCACTGTCTCACACTGACCCAAATTTATTAAAATGTATTCAAATGATCATGGAAGCCTCCCTGTCCTGCCCCCACTAGGCAGCCCGTTGTCAAGGGCCAGAGACAAGGCCCCCATCCTCTAAGGCCAGACCCCACAATCCATGGCCCTCACAGCAACAGACCCATGACAGGATCCCCCTACACTCTAGGGCCCCCGAGCAACAAACCCCACATCCAGGCACAGGAGACCTGGAGATACCATTTGTGGGCCCCCCTAGATGCTGGGCCCTCGGTCCAGGTCCTATTTGCCCAGCTTATCAGTCCACCCCTGGTTGGTCACAATTTTTAATCAGTTCATGAAGTGTGCAATACACAATTTCATATTATTTGTTTTATATTTTTATATCACAAATGATATTGTTTAAAATATTAGAATTACTGAAACACTGGCAATAGTCCCAAATAGCTTATCATTTGTATTGATATATATGGCATGTATTGCTAGTTTCATGTATATTTCCATAGTATATAAAGTTATTAATATAATTTATGTAGTATTTTACATTACATATGTATATATACTGTAACGTTTAACCTCAGACTAGTAAACTATAGCAATATTTGATATCATTCACACACACACACACATATACCGTATGTATATATATATATATATATATATATATATATATATATATATATATATATATATATTAGGCAATAAGCCCGCCCAGAGGGCAGTCTATGTTTAAAAAATACAAAGCTAAAGTTACAAAAAATAAAAAAGTAAAATTACAGAAAAAAAATAAACAAAGCTATCCATAAAAAATTACAGAAAAAAAATAAACAAAGCTATCCATAAAAAATTACAGAAAAAAATAAACAAAGCTATCCATATATCTGATATCACACACACACACACACATATATATAAATATATATATATTTATATACATATACATACTGGGCAATAAGCCTGCCCAGAGTGTGTAGTCTATGTTTAAAAAATATAAAGCTAAAGTTACAAAAAATAAAAAAGTAAAATTACAGAAAAAAAACAAAAAAACTATCCAAAATAAAAAAATTAAACTTAAACTAATACCCCTATAAAAATAAAAAATCCCCCCAAAATAAAAACACCCCATAATCTAATACTAAACTACCAATAGCCCTTAAAAGGGCCTTTTGTAAGGCATTGCCCTAAGTTAAACAGTTCTTTTACTTACCCCCCCCAATAAAAAACCTAGGGGCATTTGTATTGGCATTCAGCTCTTTTACTGCCCTTAAAAGGGCAATCAGCTTTTTTCCAGCCCAAAAAACCCTAATTTAAAAAAACAAAAAACAAAACAAAACAAAAAAGCCTAAGACTAAGCCCCAAATAGTTACTCACCATTCCTGAAGTCCGGCGGAGAACTTCTTCTTCCACGCGGCTCCATCATCTATCTTCATCCGGAGCGGAGGTGCAGAGCTGGCTTCCCCAATGCGCAGATCTGGAGTGGCGGCCCTCAACGGCAGCAGTCCTCTGCGGCGGCAGCGTTCCTCGGCGGTGTGGAGGCTCCTCTCCATCCGATGTTCGTTGTACACTGAAGATTGAATGTAAGGTACTGCATTCAATTTGGGGCACCTTGCATTCCTATTGGCTGAAATTTTTAAAACAGCCAATAGAATTAGAGCTACTGAGATCCTATTGGCTATTCAGATCAACCAATAAGATTTCTGTAGATCTCATCCTATTGGCTGATTTCAAAATTTCAGCCAATAGTAATGCAAGGTACCCCAATAAATATGGGGTACCTTGCATTCAATCTTCAGTGTGCTTTGGGCGATCGCATGAAGAGGAACCTCCATGCCGCCGAGGACCACCACTGTTGAGGACCGCCACTGAGGATCCGTGCATCGGGGAAGCCAGCTCCGCACCTCCGTTCCGTGCCGCCTTCGCTCTGGATGAAGATAGAAGATGATGGAGCGGCCTGGAAGAAGACCACCTCCGCAGGACTTCAGAAACGGTGAGTACCTATTTGGGTCCTAGTTTTAGGATTTTTTATTTTTTTGGGGGTGGGGGGTTATTTTTAAGATTAGGGATTAAATGGGCTGGAAAAGAGCTTGTTGCCCCAGTAAATGAAACCCCTCTATCCACCATTCCCCCCACATTGCAACTTATAATAAATGTGTTAACCTCTAAACCGCCATGCACCTCAACGCAAACTAGCTATTAAAACTATTAACCCCTATTCTGCCATGCCCCCATATTCCAAAGTATCTATTTAAACCATTAACCTCTATTCCGCCAACCCCCATATCGCAAAGTATCTATTTAAACTATTAACCCCTAATCCGCCATTCACCCACATCACAATTAACCTAATAAATCTATTAACCCCTAAACCTCCATTAAACCACATCACAATTAACCTAATAAATCTATTAACCCCTAAACTGCCAAACCCCACAATGCAAATAACTAATCACTAAGCCGCCTAACCTAACACCCCCTAAATTAACCCCATTTCATAAATTAAAATAATCCTAAATTACAATTAAAATAATAAATCCTAAATTACAATTAAAATAAAAAAATTAACATTACTTTAAAAATAAAAAAACTAAGTTTAAATTAAACAAAAATGTACAAAAAATAAAAAAGCCTAACATTACATAAAATAATAAACCAAATTATCATATATAAAAAAATTAAATCTAATCCCTATGAAAATAAAAAAAACACCCCCTACTCTAATACTAAACTACCATTATCCCTTAAAAGGGCCTTTTGTAGGGCATTGACCTAAGTTAAACAGTTATTTTACCTTAAAAAAAAAATAAGTTCCCCCTAACAGTAACCCCCCACACACACCTTAAAAGGGCATTCAGTTCTTTTACAGCCCTTAAAAGGGCATTCAGCTTTTTTACCGCCCATTAAATCCCTAATCTAAAAAATATTTTTTTTTTTTTAAAAAAAAGCCTAAATCTAACCCCCAGATGGGTCCTGAAGTCCGGCGGTGAAGTCTTCTTCCAAGCGGTGACCTTTTCTATGTTCATCCAGCACCGCGGAACTGAAGACCGACGATCGCATAACTGAAGACCGGCAACCGCGGAACTGAAGACCGGCGACCGCGGAACTGAAGACCGGCGACTGTGGAGCCAAGGAGCATGGAGGATCCTCTTTGTACGATCACCGCCGTACACTGAATATTGAATGCAAGTTACACGTTTAAATATGGCATACCTTGCATTCCTATTGGCTAATATGATTTTTCAAATTCAAATCAGCCAATAGGATGAGAGATACTGAAATCCTATTGGCTAATTTGAACAGCCAATAGGATTTCAGTAGCTCTCACACTCCTTGGCTCCGCGGTCACCGGTCTTCAGCTCCGCGGTCCTGGATGAAGATAGAAGCGGTTGCTGCTTGGAAGAAGACTTTACCGCCGAACAGGACATCTATCTGGGGGATTTTATGGGCGGTAAAAAAGCTGAATGCCCTTTTAAGGGCAGTAAAAGAGCTGAATGCCCTTTTAAGGGAAATGCCCATACATATGTCCCTTTAGGGACAATGGGTAGTTTAGGATTTTTTAGTGTTAGTTTTTTTTATTTTGGGGGGTTTTACTGTTTACTTTTTTTTATAAAAGTAAAAGAGCTGTTTAACTTAGGTCAATGCTCTATACAAAATGCCCTTTAAAAGGGCTATTAGTAGTTTAGTATTAGGAGTGCAGACTCCTAAATAACTCCACGGGAGTGAGCACAATGTTATCTATATGACACACAAAATGCTCTGAGCTAAGAGGCGGTTTTCAACGGTTTTAGAAATCAGTTTGAGCCTACCTAGGTTTAGCTTTTCAAAAATATCACCAAGGGAACAAAGCAAATTTGATGATTAAAGTAAATTGGAAAGTTGTTAAAAATTGCATGCCCTATCTGAATACTGAAACTTAAATTATTTTCATGATTCAGATAGAGCATACAATTTTAAACAACTTTCTAATTTTCTCCTATGATCATTTTTTGTATTTTTATTTGAAATAGCAGGAATGCAAGCTTAGCCGGCCCATTTTTGGTTCAGTACCTGGGTAGCACTTGTTGAATGGTAGTGCTATCCAGGTGCTGAACCAAAAATGGGCTAGTTTCTAAGCTTACATTTCTGCTTTTCAAATAAAGATACAATTAGAATGACGAGAAATTAATAAATAGTAGTAAATATAGAAAGTTGCTAGCATACAAAAAAAGAAAGAAGGTAGAAAGCACTCTCAGGATTTTTCAAAATGTATTGTGATGTTTTGGGGATCTTCTGAATATATAAAGTTGTATACAAAAGTTTAGGCACCCCTGACAATTTCCATGATTTTCATTTATAAATTATTGGGTATTTGGATCAGCAATTTCATTTTGTTCTATCAAATAACTGAAGGACACAGTAATTAGACAGGTGCATACATTTGGGCACCCTTGTCATTTTGTTGATTTGAATACCTGTAACTACCTAGCACTGATTAATTGGAACACACAATTGGTTTGGTGAGCCCATTAAGCCTTGAACTTCATAGACAGGTGCATCCAATCATGAGAAAATGTATTTAAGGTGGCCAATTGCAAGTTGTTGTTCTCTTTGACTCTCCTCTGAAGAGTGGCAACATGGGGGCCTCAAAACAACTCTCAAATGACCTGGAAACAACGATTGTTCAACATAATGGTTTAAGGGAAGGCTAAAAAAAAATATTGCAGAGATTTAAGCTGTCGGTGTCCACTGTGAGGAACATAGTGAGGAAATGGAAGACCACATGCACAGTTCTTGTTAAGGCCAGAAGTGGCAGGCCAAGTAAAATATCGGATAGGCCAACATCATCTTGCTGCAGATGGTGTCACTGTATATCATTCAACAATTTAGCGCACTTTGCACAAGGAGAAGCTGTATGGGAGAGTGATGCGGAAGAAGCCTTTTGTGCACACATGCCACAAACAGAGTCGCTTGAGGTATGCAATTGCACATTTGGACAAGCCAGCTTCATTTTGGAAGAAGGTGCTGTGGACTGATGAAACAAAGATTGAGTTATTTGGTCATAACAAGGGGCGTTATGCATGGCAGCTAAAGAACACAGCGTTCCAAGACAAACACTTCCTACCCACAGTAAAATGTGGTGGATGTTCCATCATGCTGTGGGGCTGTGTGGCCAGTGCTGGTACTGAAAATCTTGTTGAAGTTGAGGGTCGCATGGATTCCACTCAATATTAGCAGATACTTAAGAATCTACACTGGCATTTATGCAGAGTAACAAGTACAATGTTCTGAAATGGCCATCCCAGTCCCCAGACCTGAATATCATTGAAAATCTGTGGGGTGATTTGAAGCGGGCTGTCCATGCTCGGCAACCATCAAACCTAACTGAACTGGAGATGTTTTGCAAGGAGGAATGGTCCAAAATACCTTTATCCAGAATCCAGGCACTCATTACAGGGTATAGGAAGTGTGTAGAGGCTGTTATTTCTTTTAAAGGAGGCTCTACTAAATATTGATGCAATATTTCTGTTGGGGTGCCCAAATTTATAGCACCTGTCTAATTTAGTTTGAATGCATATTGCACATTTTCTATTAATCCAATAAACCTCATTTCACTACTGAAATATTACTGTGTCCTTCAGTTATTTGATAGATCAAAAAGAAATTGCTGATCCAAACACCCAATTATTTATAAATGAAAATCATGGAAATTGTAAGGGGTGCCTAAACTTATGCATACAACTGTATATATATATATATATATATATTTATTATAAATATATATATATTTATATGTTATAAATAAATATATCTATCTGTGGGGTCTATTTATCAAAGCGTCAATTTCAGTCAATACGCTCGCCAGACATTGCTGACGCGGATCTGAATATGATCCCCCTATTTATCAAAAAAGTTGTCAAAAACACGCGTGTTAAGTATGGTGCGAAGAGCATCGTACTGTTAACTAACAGTCATCAATGTTGCGGTTATTCTGTTTTTTCAAAACTTTATTTATACCATTTCATTACTGTCCATGAACAAGTACATTTCTCTAAAGCTAATCTTTTATTTTTCAACTGTTAATGTCCAAGAAATAGCTACATTTATACCTCAACAAACAATATCTCATAAAAAGTTATTTTTATATTTATTTGTTATACAAAAAAATCTGTTATATGATACTTTCACATAAATTAATGTGTATTTGTATTTCTAGAAGTCATGATATGCTTTTATCTCATACTTTTTTTTTTATAAATTATTATTAATGCTAGAATTTGTACATATATATATATATATAGAGCATTAACCCCTGCAGTACTGGAAGTGGTAACCTAAGGGATCCGGTCAGTGGGCGGGGCTAAGGGATCAGGTTAGTAGACAGGGCTAATGGACCCTTCTGCCCACTGGGCATTTGCCCGGCATGCCCTATGGCCAGTCCGGGCCTGGGTTAATACATTAGTTATTGCGGTGGGGGGATGTGGTTGAGAGGTAGATATTGCGCATACGTTAGGTGTTTGATTTTATTTTAACAGCGAGCGACAGGTAAAATATACACGCTGCACTTGTATGCAGCGCCATATATATGATCGAGTGTAGTGTAAGGTCGGGTTGCCATAGTAAGCTATTAATGTTTTAGAAATCCGGCCTCGGGTGGGAACGCTAACTTACATCTAAACGAAAAGAGTTACCATACGCAAAGCGGAAACCTTTTTAATGGAAACCTGGTACTTAAAATGGAGCCGAAAATTACTTTTAGCTGTCGGCCGCTTTGGTAGCTCACGGCTCCATTTTTAACGGCTCAATGGAAGCGAGCCCATAGTTGGGTTTTAGCAGTGAATTTTTTTTTACTTAAGAGCTTTTAATAAGTTAGCTTTTTCGCTATAGATATAAAAATAAAGAGAACAACAAATAGGAGCGCCCTATATCACAGTTAAAACAATGTAAAGTGCAAATTAAATAAATAAAACCGTAAAACTCAATAAAAAAGGATATGTATTCCTTTTATAAATCTCCAGGAATTTCAGGAAACAGCAATATGGGGCTGCTGCCACGCCCACCATCCTTACGCTATGCTACGCACATCCGCTGTATTGGAGCCAGCATTATATCAAGCAGCTGGTGCAGTATACACTAGTGTTTTTATGCTTATTGTGCTTTTTAACTGTCATATACCATGACTGTGTCGTTAAAGACTGATAAGGTTACTAGTGACTTCAGTGACTACAGTCTCACATGGGACAATCGTTTGGGATTAAAGGAGGTCCAGTCTGAATGCTATATCCTATTTGAACTGAGACTGCTACTGATTGATTTCCATCTTTACGTGCTTTTACATACCTCATATGTTTGAGAGTTTATAGTGTGAGTGTGCATTTGTGTTTGAATAAATCAAGTTGTTTTTAATGTACTTCACTTAGAGGGGTTTGCGCCTCTCTTTTTTTGTGTCTGTTCTCCTTTGGCTATAGATATGTATAAAATGTTGTATCTGGAGATGTAAAAACAAGATGAAAACATTTGAAACCCAATACTTTTCAGTTCAGTAAGTGAACAAAATCTACCCATCTCTACTCTAGCAGGGGGTGTCAATCAGCCGATTGTATAGGATCGGGCGGATTGATGTCTGCAGCCTCAGAGGCAGCAGACCAGTTAAGGAGCAGCGGTCTTAAGACCACTGCTTCATAACTGCTGTTTCCGGCGATCCTGAAGGCTCGCGCGGAAACAGGGGCATCAGGGACCGTTTGGCCCTTGATAAATTGGCCCCTTAGCTTTTAAATCCATTGTAAAATAGACTCCAATTAGAGGATATTTTGAAATCCTTATAATAACTGTTTATATAACAGGATATGCCATTTTTATTAAAGGGATACTAAACCCAAATTTTTACTTTCATGATTCAGTATGCAACTTTAAGCAACTTTCTAATTTACTCCTATTACCAATTTTTCGTTGTTCTCTTAGTATCTTTATTTGAAAAGCAGAAATCTTAGCTTAGGAGCCGGTTCAGAACCTGGGTAGCGCTTGCTGGTTGGTGGCTAAATGTCCCTTTAAGCCAAATTGATTCAATTAACCCTTAATAGCACTAAGCAGCTGATACCCAGGCTTTGGAAACAAGTAACAATGACTACTATACAAGTTTTTATATCTCAAATAGCTGAATCTCTCCTTAGAAAAATATTTTTATTTGTTAATAAAGAAACTAGATTTGTTTCACAACATGATGCACCTATGGGAATCGCAACCACAAATCTCTTTATCAGCCGCACCTTAACTGAAGTTACTAATGACATCTGCAAACATCTTATACCATTAACTCTCCTTAAATAGCAATGAACAACCAATCCATTTTTTTAGCCTGTTTAACCTCCTTGCTTAACCTCTTGAGTGCTAACGACGGCTCTAAGCCATCGCAAATTGTCTCACTCAGGTGCTAACGACGGCTCAGAGTCGTCGCAGCACTCTCCCACCTTGAGGGAGATCTGGAGGCTTCCACCCACTCCTACCCTGGCGATCATGCCTGTATAGTGACAGGCATTGCCAGGGCTTCACGTTTTGCACAGTGATGTCACGCGCAATGATGTGATGATGTCACTGCGCAACTTTATTTAAAATGGACAATGCAAAGTATAGGAAAGGGGGCATGCTGCTTAGGGTCCCTCAAGCATCTAAGCAGCTACAGACCCCCAAGACCCACTGTTGGAAAGGTAATCGCCTTTCCAATGGTATAAGTCTTGCCGATCTGTAAAAAAAAAAAAGTAAAAAAATGTTTTATGTAAAAACATAAAAATAAATAAAATAAAAAAATTCAGCTTAGCACCCAGGTGGGAAAGTGCTTAGCACTTAAAGGGTTAATATTGTTCAAAATATTTTGAGAGTCAGATAGTGTTCTTTTTCCTTTTTATTAGTTTTTACTCTTGTTATTATTGGAATATGCTGAAACACAACTGATATTATTTATACAAAAATGCAACAGCTGTTGCACAAAGGAAAAGTGCCTTTCTCTTGTTTATACAATTGAAGAAACAATATCAATGTGGAATCACACCATACATTCATACAAAATATATTTAATGGGGATATAAAAAAACAGCCACTCACACACACTTGCACACACACACAAATTAAAAGTAGCTTGAAGTGGGAGTGTTATTGGAGGAAATCTCCGTATTAAACTAAATATTATGACAGATAAATATGTTAGGATTAGAATATCATAGAGGGAAAAGATATACTCTATAAAAACCACTCCACAAAACTATGGAAAGAGTAGTTTGAAGCGTGCCTACAAATTATATCACGGCTAAACCTGGTAAACTCCTTCTATAGCGGGAGCTAATTTACTTTTAATTTGACTAATATCATAACATAGTTGAAGACCAACAGTAATCAATAGCAGTATAAAAAGAGGGATTATTCCCTCGTGAGAGTGCCCCTGACGTGCATTTCACATAAAGCATTTCTTCAATTCTATTAACAAGAGAAAGGCAGTTTTCCTTTGTGCAACAGCTGTTGCATTTTTGTATTATTATTTTCATTTATTTGTATAGCGCTGCCAAATTCCGTAGTGCTGGGTACAGTGATAGGGGTATACAATGACAAGGATTTGTGATAAAATACAAAACATAACAAAACTAAATAAATCTAGTACAGGAGGAATAGGGCCCTGCTCCGGAGAGCTCACAGTCTATAGGTTTAGGGTGCAGAGACATAAGGTTGGGGTAGCTTGTCACATAGGTTGTAGTTGCAGCAGTAAGTCAGGCAGTTCATGTATTAGTTTGGTTAAGATGAAGATGGAACATGAGCAGCACGTGCAAAGTCTTGGAGACGGGAGTGGGGAATACTTCACAATAAGAGAGGAAATATAATTAGGAGTTAGACTGTTGAGTGCTTTGTAAGTTAGGGTTAATACTTTAAATTGTATTCTGGAGCGTATGGGGAGACAGTGTAGAGACTGGCAGAGCGGAGCAGCTGATGTAGTTTGGCGACTTAGGTGGATGAGTCTAGCAGAAGCATTCATAATAGATTGGAGGGAGGATAGGCTGTGTTTTGAAAGGCCATTTAGAAGTAGATTGCAATAATCAATGCGTGACAAAATGAGGGAATGAATAAGTATTTTTGTAGTTCTTTAAATAAGGAAGGGACAAATTCTGGAAATGTTGCATAGGTGTGAATGGCAGGATTTGATAAGCGCTTGTATATGTGGGTTGAATGTGAGTTCTGAGTCAAGTGTGACCCCAAGACAGCGAACCTGGGGTGAGGTATTGAGAATAGAGTCTCCAACCATCAGAGAAATGTCAGGTGTTGGATGTCTCGAAGAGGGGGAATAAGAAGTAGCTCAGTTTTGGACAGATTGAGTTGGAGGTAGTGTGAAGACATCCAAGAAGAAATTGCAGAGAGGCAGTTGAAAATCTGGTTGAGTAAAGCGAGAGAGATATCAGGAGAGGAAAGATAGATTTGGGTATCATCAGCATATTAGTGATACTGGAATCCAAAGGAGGCTATACGTTTTCCTAGGGAGGATGTATAGAGAGAGAAAAGCAAGGGACCCAAGACAGAGTCTTGCGGTACTCCAAAAGAGAGAGGCATAGGATCACAAGATATGTTGTTAAAGTAAACTGAAAACGAGTGGTTTGAGAGATATGAGGCAAACCAGGAGAGGGCTGTGTCTTGGATGCCAAATGAATGTAGTATTTTTAGGAGGAGAGGATGGTCAACTGTGTCAATTGCAGCGGACAGGTCAAGAAGAATTAGTAAGGAGTAGTGGCCTTTTGCTTTAGCTGATAACAGGTCATTTGTTACTTTAGTAAGAGCGGTTTCTGTTGAGTGTTTAGAGTGTAAACCAGATTGTAGTGGATCAAGTAAAGAGTTAGTTGTGAGAAATTGTGTTAACCGATTATAGACCAGTCATTATAATAATTTTGGAGCAAAGGGCAGTAAGGAGACCAATCGATAGTTAGAAGGGGTGGAGGGGTAAATCAAGGGCTTTTTTAGGATTAGTATGATTGATGCATGCTTAAATGTATCAGGAAATGTGCCAGCAGTAAGAGATTGGTTAAAGAGATGAGTTAGGGTTGGGGTTAGTGAAGCAGAGAGAGAGGGAATATGTTGTGAAGGAATAGGGGCAAGTGGGCAGGTTGTGAGATGAGCCAAGGATAGGAGTACAGAGACTTCTTCCTCTATTACAGGAGAGAAGTAGCATAGAGTTTTGTTAATAGAAGGGGTGGGTAGGATTGCTGGATTTAAGGGATGTGAGGTGCAGCTATCTTTTCTAATGGTGTTAAGTTTATTTTTTTAGTGATCAGCAATAATCTGAGCAGTGAGGTTGGTATTGGAGCGGGGGTGCAGGCAGAAGTAGAAGGGAGTTAAAGGTTGAGAACAGCTTTCTGGGGTTGAATGTGTGAGATGACACAAGGGTGGAGAAATAAACTTGTTTGGCCAGGCTGAGCGCAGAGTTGTAGGACTTAAGGATGAATTTATAATGCCGGAAATCAGCAGAGGTGCGTGATTTCCTCCACTGCCGTTCAGCAGCCTGTGAACATCGCTGAAGATATCTGGTCTGTTTGGTGTGCCACGGTTGCCGTCAAGTGATTGATGAATGGTGAACAGTGGAGGGTGCAGCTTTGTCAAGTGTTTATTTTAAATTGTTACATATTACAGCCTGACACTCTTGTGTTCAGCAGTTGGCAAAGTTATGCTATTTTGATATAACTGTTTGAATAATATAATTTCAACTTAGTTACAATAACCCTCTACCTCTCTACAATACAATTGATATTATGTTTGATCCTCCCAAGTATACCACTGTGTTTAAAATATCACTGTCAATTTTTTTTTTTTATGAGACATCGTTATCCTTCCTAGCACTTCAACGGGATGATTGACCCTGTACTCCTCTTAAAGGGATATAAAGTCAAAATTAAACTTTCATGATTCAGATAGAACAGGTAATTTTAAGCAAGTTCATAACTTACTCCTATTATCAATTTTTCTTCGTTCTCTTGGTATCTTTATTTTAAAAAGCTGGAATATAAGCTTAGAAGCCAGCCCATTTTTGGTTCAGCACCTGGGTAGCGCTTGCTGATTGGTGTCTAAATGTAGCCATCAGCAAGCGCTACCCAGGTGCTAAACCAAAAATGGGCCAGCTTGTTAGCTTACTTTCCAGCTTTTTAAACTAAAGATACCAAGAGAATGAAAAAAAATTGATAATAGGTGTAAATTAGAAAGTTGAATAAAATTGCATACTCTAACTTAATCATTAAATTTTATTTTTGACTATACTATCCCTTTAAACCTTCATTCTGTAACCATTCTCACTAAAGGTATTTTCCCTCAATCACCAGGACTTCCAAATGACTTCATTTAGTAGACAATGGGCATCTTCATTTGAAGCCTTTTTTGCCATCTGATGAGTAGTTACAGATTGATATTACTTTTAAAAACACTATCTCTTGCACAAACACACTAAAGGGGTGAAAATTCCAGTTCTGATACTTTTATCACTGGGATACACATAATCCGTTACTCTGCAACATTTTAATCAGTTTACAGAGCACCATTAAATCTCCACACCTCCCTAGGCTACATTGTGACATTCACAGACTTTGTTGCACTGGGAAATAACCTCATTTCATCTCTTCTCAAGGCTTCCAAAACTCTAATTATAGAATTCAGCAGACCTCTTTTCACCACCCAGAGGGTAAGTACTGTATTATGCAATTTTCCTTTTACACAGGCAAATAAATTTAAATATAAACTCAAACTTTGGCTTTAGTCAGCTGAGTAAGGGAAGGGACTGCTTGAGGGGTTTCGCACTTAGGGTGGGGGAAGCTTTCTTTAAACTATATTCTTTCTTGCAATTCATGTATAATTGCTATATGAAATTTTAAGCGTGAACAATACGAGTATATTTTGCAAGCTGTTCTAAAGAGAAACCTAACGCAACATTTGTAACGTAAGCTGACCGACCTCCCGCACCCTGTACAAGATGATTGAAACACTAGTAACATCTGAAGTTCAAGAACTTCTTTACCAACTGAACTCACTTTTGGAGCAGGAGATAAAATGCCAGCCAAAAGCTTGTGGTTTGCGTCTTATTGAAACGTCCCATGATAATGGCCTAAGAATGACTGCCAGGCTTCGTGACTTTGAAGTGAAGGATTTGCTTAGCTTAACTCAGTTCTTTGGTTTTGGTACAGAAACATTCTCTTTATCTGTGAAACTCATGGACAGGTTCTTAGCGAAAATGAAGGTACAACCTAAACATTTAGGTTGTATAGGGCTGACCTGTTTCTACCTTGCTGTGAAAGCAATAGAAGAAGAAAGAAATGTGCCTCTTGCAACAGACTTGATAAGAATAAGCCGGTATAAATTCTCTGTGTTTGACATGATACAAATGGAAAAGATTGTGCTAGAAAAGCTTGGTTGGAAAGTGAAAGCTACAACTGCATTACATTTCTTGCAACTCTATCATTCCCTTGTCTATGAAAACCTGACTACTGAAAGGAAAAAGCTGTTTGTCTTTGAAAGGCTTGAATCACATCTTAAAGCCAGTCATTGTAGAATTGGGTTTTCAAAAGACAAGCCATCTATATTGGCACTGTCTATAATGGCATTGGAGATGCAGGAGCAGAAGTAGTTTGAGCTGAATGATGCTATTGAATGCCTCCAGAAACATTCCAAGATTGGCAGCAGAGACATTTTGTGTTGGAAAGAAATGGTATCAAAGTGCCTTGCAGAGTATTCTTCAAGCAAATGTTCCAGGGCAAATGTTCAGAAGCTGAAGTGGATTGTGTCAGGGCGTACAGCACGACAGCTGAAGCACAGCTACTACAGAATAGCACATCTCCCTACAATTCCAGAATCTGGCTCTTAAGAGGTCCTCCATTGAAAATTAAACCTCCATCTGACGATGCTTATGGACTCTGGTTTACCTGGAATTCTCTTAACTGAAGACTGGAGGGGGAAAAATAAACTTGGCAGCTAATTTTGCAGTTCCCTGAAGTGTTGAACAGATTTTTTTTTTCATAGTTGTATGGAAATATGGACATGACATAATTTTTATTTATTGTATTGACAAATACACTTTTTTTGTTTTTTTAATACAACCATGGGATAGCGAATTATCAGTTACCATATTGGTATTAGATTTTTGACTTGTTGGCCAATGATTTGCTGCCTCTTTAGGAATCAGTCCCCCCCGTCCCCGTCCCCATGTGAAGACTTATGTAATAATGGATTTCAACAATAGGTGTCTGGTCATAAACCTGATTTAATCCACAATTAAGCTTAACAGAAAGTTAGTGTTTCTACAGTTAGAGGTGAATGTAGAGTAACACTAAGGGGTAGTATGTAAGGCTATTGCTGTCTGACTTTACCTATAAATGAGAGACTGGTAAAGTGATTCTGTAAGTTACACTGCCCACATATCAAAATGCACTTTATCTGGAATAATCGGCATTTCTATTGGTTGAGGTTTGGATACAAATTAGTATCGTGTGAACTAGAAATACCTTTTTATTATTGTTTTGTCTATAGATTAGATTCTTGCTGTTTTATGGATTACAGAAATGTAATGAAATGTTAGAACTTCTCCTTTGTATTTATAAGCACACATTAATATATCCTTATTTAATTTTCACAATGCTGAAAAATAGCAATACAATATGATCCTTCTAAAAATGTTTTTTTCTTCAAAATGAGCAGAGTTCAGTGTAGCTACTGCCTTTAGTAAGAGAAGGGAGCTACCAATTTAAAAACATAAAGGGACATTGAAAACTAAATGCATTTCATGCCCCTATCTAATAATGCGTTACACCATATTGGAATTCGGGTTAGGCTGCAGATATCTGAAGGTCAGTAGCTGCACATGTGCAAACATGTCGGCACAGGAATGAAATGTGAATTTCAACATGGTGGCACCTATGGCTAGATGGAGGCGGGGAATGTTTAATGTCCATTAAGGTTCTACTGTCAGATGATTTATGAAGCAAAAGTAATCTAAGCATGAGCAAGAAAGTGACTGAAGCTAGTGCATATGTTTCCTAGCAACCACTAAAAAGGAAAACCTTTCCCTTTTTGTAGAGACCCCTTGTGGGGCTGTGGCAGGAAGTAATGGACTTTGCACACATGAAGTTAAAGGTAAAATCATCTTAATAGAAAACCATTGCAATACATATTAATAATTTTTAAGTATAACCCACAGCTTACTTTTTTTTTTCCAACTATAAAACAGTGTGTTTACTTTCTTTACAAAGTTACTGTATGCCTACTTTCTGCTATTCTTTTCTGAACATAGATCCCACAACATAACCTCTGTTTAAAATAAAAAAATGGGGATTGTGTATACTTCCAGTTCATGAATTAATAGCAAGTTGCACAGCACAGAATACTAATTGTTTCCCAATATATTTGTGTCAATATGTTGGACTTTTTTTTTTCCCTTTTATCTTAACAAATGGAGTACTAGAATGTTAAGATTTTTATTTGGTCGGTATTTGTTACATTTGTAATCTGTGACTGCCTATCTAAATTTTAAATGTAAAGTTTTGAGGCAGAAATAACTATTCTTTTAAAAAGTGAATATTTTCAGGGGGCATTGAATGTTTAAAAATATAAAATATGTGCAGTCTTTTAGTTTGTAACTTGTGAGAATCCCTTCCCCCCCCATATACCTTTTTAAAAAAAAAAAAAAAAAAAAAAAACATTTTAAGCACTTCTATTGAATCAACCTAAATGTTGTGGTTTTGCATTACTGTCTTCTATCATGCACTGTTCTAAAGGTAATGTTACTGGGATAAACTAATGCTAAGTATTTAAACTGAAAGTGATATCTTTGAGGAAGCCGAGAGCAGTGTTCCCTCTGGGGCCGGTTTTGTGGGCGACCCAGCAGTGAGACAGTTAATAAGGGATCTATTACTTGCAGTTTGTATTGTGTAGCGTTTGCTAATTGCTCTGATTGGCTGTTTCGCTGCTGGGCTGCTCACGGGGCTGGCCTTGGAGGGAACACTGGCCAAGAGCAAAATGTTAGACCATCATACTGTGACATGTAACTATTTATCTGCCCATGTACTAGTGGGGCACTTCAGTAAGCTCATATATAAGTAAATATGGTATGCATAAAATTAATGCATGTAGAGGTGGAACCCTGTTAAAGTTTAAAACTATAATTTAAAAAATCCTTTTTTTAGGTGGCCAAGCACTATAGTGCTGGTTAGTTTTAAATTTGGTTCCATTTTTTCCCCCATATGGAAACACTGAAATTCTCAAATTTAGCTAATATAACAGGTTTTATGGTCAACCCAAATCAGATTGAAAAAGTCATTGTTGCATAGTGGGGTGTTTTTTTTTTTTTATATATATTAAGTTGGAATCTTTGCCAAACCTTCACACAATATGCAAATGTGTTCTGACAGCATAGTTCTTTTATTTATATATAAACTAATACTTGATGCCTTAAATGTATAATCTACAAGAAAATTACTTCATTGAACTATTGCCTTTTGATGTTGGGTACAAGAAATGATTGATCAGGTGTTCCAGTTGATGAATGTATGTAATGGATGTGTCCTCATTGTTTAGTGCCTCTGTAAAATGCAGTAAGAATTGTGCCTTTCAATAAATTTATTGAAATGTTAAAAAAATAAAAAAAATAAAAATAAACTCAAACTTTGGAAATTCTTATTTTAATACTAGAAATGCTGTAATCTTCTGACTTTATCAGATTAAAAAAAGATGTGACATGAGTGAATAAACCACCATACCTCTAAATGCTACATTGTAAGCTTCACCAAAATTGTAAAACTGTTCAATAACTGCACTTCCTCTCTTTTTCAAGACTTCCAATACTCTAATTAAAGGAGTCAATGAACCTGTTTCCAATTTCAGTGGTGATGTATTGTGCAATTATTCTCTTAGACAAACAATTAAAAAATAAACTTACTTTAGAAAGTCCCATTTTAATATTAGAACTTTACTTTTTAACTCAGACTACAAAATGTGACAGAGCCCTTTTCACCAATTATTTTTACTGCTTCTTTTTTTTTCACAGGATGTTATTATCCAGCAACCATCATATATATCCACCATCACTTTAATCAGAATTGAGGAAGTATGATGTGAAATGTCAGGGGTTTCTCTGATTTTTTAACTTGCACACTATGTTTCTCTCTCTCTCTCTCTCTCTCTCTCTCTCTCTCTCTCTCTCTATATATATATATATATATATATATATATATATATACTTTTCTAACCTCGGGACCCTGGACAATCAGGGAAAGGGATAAGTGGGTGATGAAATTATTAGTAAGGGTAACCCCAGTTGGGGGAATAACAGAGTTTAGGTTCAGCACCCTGGATAGTGCTTGCTTATTCAGTGCTTACATTCAGCCACCAATAAGCAAGTGTAACCCAAGTTCTGAACCAAAAATGGGTTGGTTCTTAAACTTTACATTCCTGCTTTTTAAATAAGGTAGCAAGTGAACAAAGATACATTTGTTAGGATTCTTCAGATATTTTTCCCTATCAAACCAATCCTGCCCAGTAGTCTTGTTATCCTGGTGTCAAGTGGAGTGATAACGAAAAATCTTAGGTATTGTAGCGTTAGGACCCAGGAGGGGATGTGCTGAGCACCAGGAGGAAAGCCAGGAAATGACCGGAAAGGTCAAGGCAGAGTCGACAGGGCAGGAGGTCAAACCAAACAGTGATAGGAACCCAGGAGGGGATATGTTGAGCACCAGGAGAAAAGCCAGGAAATGACCAGAAAGGTCAAGGCAGAGTCGACAGGCCAGGAGGTCAAACCAAACGGTAATAGGAAACAGAATCAGAGTCCAAAAGGTTAGTCAGGGAAATCCAAGGTCAAAACCAATCGGTCAACAAACAGAGAGAAATCAGCAAGCAGGAGAATGCTCAAATGATGTCCGAGTCACAAGCCAAAAACGATATCCAATATATAAGTATAAGGCACACCCACAAGTTAAACTCAACACTAGGGCAATGAGATAGAGAAGCTGAATGGCATTTAAAGGAAAAAGGGCGCAAAGATGACGCAAGAATGATGCGTCGGAAATGGAACGAGTGAAAAAAACGTGAGGCGTCAATGATGACGCGAGACGTACAGTGTCATAACTATCATAACTAGGCAACCCAGCATGATACCAAAATTGATAATAGGAGTAAATTATAAAGTTGCTTAAAAGGGAATGTTCTATCTGAATAATTAAACAAAAAAATTGGGTTTAGTATCCTTTTAAATGGTTGCTTCCCTTACACACCCTCACACAGTTAAAGCTAAAGAAAGTTACTTTCTAACTCATTATTAGTAATACTGATCTGATAGTTAGATTGAAACATAATCTAGTGTTTTTTTAATTTTCTTTACTGCATTTTAAATTAAGTTTATCTCAAATTTAATTCAAGAAAAATAAAATGTATATTTTAAATTGAATCTACATTCTACTATTCTATGTTAGCCACATACATGTTAGTAGCTCAGAATTATAAATTTTAAATTGAATTATATAGGCTACACAGCTCTGAGCTAACCTACAAATATTACTGATCAAGATAATCCTAAGAGATCATAAAAATGAATACACTTATTATTTCATTACGTTCAACAGAATTTAACCTGTACTTCTCTTTAACCTTCATTTTGCCTTTGAAACATTCTGCAACCAGTATAATCACTAAAGGGCCAGATTACAAGGGACACACAATCAAGTACGTGCAAGTGAAAAGGGGTTTCTCACGGGTGTTTGTGTGCTTCGGGTTCGTATTACTAGTTGAAAGTAAATGCGAACAAGTGAGTGCAATTTAGATTTACGCTAGAATCATGTTGTTAAAATGTTGCATCGTTTTATTTTAAAGCAATGGGGAAATGAATAAACCGCTGAAATAGAAAATTCAGCCTTACCTTCAGTTTAAACTTGTATTGTTTTATCAAGTAAATATGTGTCAGAAAATAAAGCCCAATAAAAACATTTTACCCGTTCTTTTTAAAAGAGTTTAAATGCTAGTCTCACACATGCCACAGTGCCTGCCTCATGCCCCAGTGTAACCCATACAACAGTATCATCTATGTTCTCATGATGTTACTAGCGCCGACCATGAGCGGGTTGGCATCTGACGTCACTGCTGACAGCTAACTGGAGTGTCCCCCAGCACACAGGCAATCCACAGTGCAGACAGCTGTTACTCACAACAGTTGCTCCTGAAGCCACCCTACGCATTTGTCTGGATCCCGGCTGGACTTTTTCAAGGGTATTTGACAGTTTGTTGTAAAAACTGATGTGATCTGCATCCTGTATCTGCAATTTATACTAAATGTGACTAGCGCTCTCTAATGGTCAAAAGTAGCAGACCTGGAGATTCTAATCATCATAAGTAAACAATCAATTCATTAAAACATATGTGAATATAAAAATAAATCTATAAGAACAATAATCGCAAACACAATAATTTGATCAAAATATCTATAAATATAAATACAACTACAAACACTTTGAAATACACTTTAAGATAAAATCAGTAACATTTCGTATACACCCAAAGTATCCTATTAAGAGAGAGGGAAGATATAAGTATAGTGAAAGATAACAAATAAATATATCTATATCTATTTCTAAATCTTTTTCTACATATGTTGACATGTCTATAAATGATAATATTAATATATTTACATATAGGCTGCTAGATCCAAGTCATCATTCAGACCCCTGGGATGTAAACAACCAATTTTGTAAATCCAGTAGCTCTCCTGCTGTCTCAAAGCCAGCAGTCTATGATGAACCTTTTAAGGTAGCCAATCTATCACCCTCACATTTAGAGACGAGGGATTACAGTTATGAACCTCACAAAAGTGGTTAGGGATACTGTGTTTTATGGGTTTATCCCTTGCCATTTTAATGTTGTATATGTGTTAATTTACTCTAGTTTTTATCTTTCTTTTAGTACGTCCCACATATAACAGGCCACACTCACATGTGGGTGTGGCCTGTTATATGTGGGACGTTCTAAAAGAAAGATAAAAACTAGAGTAAATGAACACATATACAACAATAGAAAGACAAAAGATAAATGAACCAGTAGAAAGAATCAACTGAATCACTCCTGGGCGCTCACAGTCAAATAAAAGCTATGCCACAAGGTATATACTCTATACCCAGCACCTCATAAAAGTATATATATTTTCAGTAAGAAGTATCCAGCTGCCAAAACCCAAAATAGCAGAGGAGACCTATCACTCCTCAATAAAGAACATAAAAAGAAAGGGGCAGGGTGGCGCAGAAATCTCAAACTAAAAAATATATAATGAATAAATAAATAAAATATAATACAGTTTATAGTAAAAAATTATAGCAATACGAAGTTATAAAACAATATATATAAAATAAATAATATAATATATAGTGTATAGTGTTACAAATGTCCATAAGCTATAAGAAATCCTAAACGATCAGAGGTAATCAGGAGCACATCAAAATACGGAGAGCAAAGTCTTCAGATGTTAGTCCCCTATTAGATGTGCACTTACTTGAATGAACCTCAATCACATGAGGTAAGAATGTAGCACTTTCATAAAAGAGTGAGGCACTCCCTGTAGAAAAGATTGAATGATCCACTGGATCTCCCAGAGTGCAGGCTTCTGTATCTTGGAATATGGATAGTAGAATCCTCCAAATGTCCTCGTGCTCTCTTTAGTAAGTAGTAACTTCCAATTCCAGTGTTTTATGGGTTTATCCCTTGCCATTTTAATGTTGTATATGTGTTAATTTACTCTAGTTTTTATCTTTCTTTTAGTACGTCCCACATATAACAGGCCACACTCACATGTGGGTGTGGCCTGTTATATGTGGGACGTTCTAAAAGAAAGATAAAAACTAGAGTAAATGAACACATATACAACAATAGGGTTAATTGTACAAATACTTTATAGAAAACTTACAGACATGTTCCTTACTTAGTAATTATCTTCTAAATCATTGCGGCATCCATTTAAACATCCCACATAAGTAAACATATTGCATTAATTGAGTTCTATTCCCAACCATTAGAAAAAAAAAACTGTGACACTCCAGTTACAGGGTAACTTTGTATTGTAGATTCCGACTATGGCATATTTTTTTCTAGATTGGCTCTAATATAATTGACAAACATAAAAAATGCAAGAAATGTAATGATCAGCCCTTCCCTACCCACAAATCACATGGAAACTCTCTTAAATTATACAAATACCTTATGGCTTCATATTCAGTACAATAACATCAAAACAAATATAGCTGATTGAGATAATCACATGTAATGCATAGAAAAATGCTATTTGTAAGTGGCTATGGACAAAGTGCACCTTTATGTTCATATTAATACCCAATATTTTAAAGTTAGAGAGCATGTTTTGCACCAAAACTTCATAATTGTCTGCATTGTGGTTACCCTAGAAGAAGCTTCAACATCATTCATAAACTTAAATAGTTGCTGAGTTTACAAATTTGAGGACCATCAAAGATTCCTGCTTTTAGTTTTTCAAACCTCAGTCCAAGGAACAATCCATAAATGTATTTGAAGCAAGACCTATCTCTTTCCAAGGCCTTAACAAATTATTTTAGTCTAAGCTTAATATGGAGTGATGGAAGAATTATTTTTTTCTCTGTCAACCAATGATGTTTGCTGCACCTACAATCATGTCTTCCCTTGAAGGCCATGTCACCTTTTCTTCAATGATCAGGCAGATGAAACAAGGATACTTTGTGTATCCACTCTGCTGTGCCAGCAAGAAGTTCACCATCTTTAGATCAACACAAATAAACCACTGGTGCTCATGAAAGGAGAGTTTCTGCAAGACCATTCTGATATGTTCTCATTCTTCTTTAAGTTTTGTTGATTGAGCCATTGGAAGAGATGCATAGTGGTTACCATTGTGCAATAAGACACATTTTAAGATTAGATTAAAGAATACATTACATAAAAACAATGTTACCCAGTAAAAATACAGATATGTCAGCAGTCACAGATTGTATTGAGGTAATATAAAAAGTTGAGGGGCATCCATTATCTCAAAAACTAGAGTCAATTCATTTTAGGATTCAGCACACCAAAAATGTCCTAAATTCATTCAAACATCATTGCCAACTAAAAAAAAAAAAGGTTTCTTTTGTTGACCTGTGTTGTAAAGTCATATAAAAATGTGATTATATGGTGGTTTTTAAGTGACCTTTACTTTTAAAGAGTTTAATATTGGTATTCCAATTCAATAGAAAATACTTTCAAGGAAATTTTTGCCTGACTTTTGAAGTTTTTTATTTCAAGAACCTTGACCAAATTAAAATGTCATATTTATCAGTATTGTTATTATTTTTTGTATTGCACCAACACCCTGCTAGGCTATATAGGAGATACAATAAATAAAGATGAAAGAAAAGGCAGACTTGCATATTAATACAATTTCCATTGTTAAAACAAAAATTAAAAATACCCTGGTAAAAACGAATATATAACTGAAATCTGATTATTTAAATTTGCATTTTAGTCGTAGTTAAGTGCACATTTAAAAAAAATAAAATATTCATTATAAATACTGAATTCATTTTCTCTATGTTTTGCTTTCCCATTTGCTGCCTATATTTTACTCCAATGTGGAGTTTAGAAATCATCATGAAAACTGCCTTTATTTTTAGAATATAGACAAACAAAATGTCCTTTTCTATCATACTCATAATTTGGGTATCTTAACTAGTTTAAACAGCCTCACTTGTAATAGATTAGAATACCCAAACCCTACCCAAATTGATCATGAAGATTTTGCACAAAATGTAAAAATATTACAATTACTGATACACTGGTTACAGTTTGCAACTTAACCTCACTAAAAGACAGTGAGGCAAAAGAAGGGATTGTAGCACTCGCCCTCTAACTATTTATAACAATATAAAATATAACTTTTAATAATGATATATAAAACTGTACAGGAAAACCTGTTACAACAAGTCCCACCACACTCTAACAATCATTCATATGGTTCCACACCTCCCTGTTTCCTGGACGATAACTGCATACATCGGCATCAGGTGACAGAGGTGTGAGAGCCGGTAAAATACACAAACAACGCGTTTCGACGTGTAATGCGCCTTTATCAATGTTACTATTATTTACAGAATGATGACAAATCTTGTTATAACAGGTTTTCCTGTACAGTTTTATATATCATTATTAAAAGTTATATTTTATATTGTTATAAATAGTTAGAGGGCGAGTGCTACAATCCCTTCTTTTGCCTCACTGTCTTTTAGTGAGGTTTAGTTGCAAGTTCATTTTTTTGGGCAGCACCGGTCCTTCCTATCTACTTAGGGCTTATCCTCTAACCCCACTTTTTCGCAGTGCCAGTAAATCTCTAATGTTTAACACTGGTTACAGTACCAAATAGCTTAACATTTCTATTGATATATATGACATATATTGCATGTTTCAGTCACAGAGTATGGTTCCATAGTATATACAGTTTCTAATATAATTTATGTAGCAGTTTACATTATATATGTATATATAGTGTATAAATAAATTCAGGGCTTGAAATTTCCACTAGTTCACTAGACTACTAGTCCTGGATGAGTAAGAAATTGCAGTGGACAAGTAAAAATTTTGACTTTTTCCATAACATTGAGTGGCCTTTTTCTATAACATTAACCCTAGACTAGTAAACTACATTGATATTTTTCCTCTCCTTATACTGTATAAATATATATATATATATATATATATATATGTGTGTGTATGTGTGCGTCCATGTGTGTATGATTTGCTGCAGTACTGTATCTTTCCTGTGATAAGCCTATTAAAGAGTAAGACTTTAAGTGATACGAAGAAAGAACTAACACTATTGTTAGTATTTAGTAAAATAATGACATTTATGTTTTCCATTATTATTTAAGAAATTGCAGTTAGTATAATGACCAACATCTGAGATATGAGAATATAAAGAATTGTTACAGTAACATCTTAAATAGATAAAATTCATGAATAACAGACAGAAGACTGTATTTAGTTTTGAACATGGCATTTAATTTGAGAATACAGAGAACATGGTGCGTAAACATCAGTTCAGTAGAGTAACTACAATTTGCAAATCAGTGGAAGTAATTGAGAAAATATATTGATGCTTGTCATTTGTATGAGATATCTTTACAGTATTTTAGTTTATTGGAATATTCATGTGTTATAGATATCAGTGGTACCATATATCAACCAGCCTGCTCTTGCATTGGTACAAATATTCTTTTGCTTTCACATCATAGAACCAAATTGTAAAAATACGTACCAGGCAGAATTACAGGTCAATACTCCTATAATCATATTAAGTGAGATAGTAAAAGTGCTTACATTCCGGCTTCAAAACAAGTTTAACATGCATAATCTGAAATTGCTTACTATACTGAATACAAAGGTTTGTATAAGGATTGCTGTTACATATTTTCATTCTTAAAATAGGCAAATTTGTTAATATTCATTTTTATTTATACGGTCCTATATAGAATTGTAAGTAGAATTAATTTAAAATAGATACTATATGATGCAATTTGCTTTGCAATATTTAAACATATCTTTAGGGAGGTTTTATATAAAATAAAGTTCAGTGACTTGCTACATTGTTAATAAATCACCAAGATGTACAATTGTAATAGAATATTATTATATCATTTTGTCATTTATAACTGTTTAGAATATATCTTTCTAAATGGATGTGATCAAAGCATAATTTCCCCATAAGATTATCTTGATCATATTTAGGATATAAATGATTTTTTTCCAATATTCTTTCTGCTTCTAAACATAGACAATTCTGTGTTCTCATATAGTTACAAAAACTGTACATTACAAACAGTATAGAAACAAACCAAAAAGAAAAATAATGAAAAAAGAAAAAAAAAAGGCAGCACATTCTGGCTAATAATCTATATGCAGTTAGATTTACAGATAAAAAAAGAGCATTGGACCTAATTCCTCATAGTGCACAGTAGATACAGTGTAGAGCTATTATTGGTGGGAAGGATTTGGAGTTGCTAGTTCTCATCAGCGCAGAGAACTAGAGACAGTTCTGTTCTGTAAAGCTTTCCCCCATCTGACAAGGCCATGATGCCTTTCTTGTATGTTGGAAGACTGTTAATGTCGAGGTCCTATTTAAAGAACAGATAATACTTTGTAATCCAGTTTAGTTAACCATATGACCAAACCAATTTGCAAATGAATCATGGCAAAATATTTCTTCGTATTTATAGAGGTTCTGCTCTTATGCTGTATCTCATCTCATTTTTAAACATTGTGCATAACTATTGCTCAAGTTCCTTAAGTAATTTCAAAAGATGTCCAAAACTACATGACCAACGTATTCAGTGCAGAAATTACATCCGTATTACCAAGTCTAAGGCTTCTTAATGTGCTTCAGTAATTACGGTGAGTTCTCTCTTTATCCTTCTTTATAAATTAGTCAGATTTTAAAAATCTAATTTAAATCCAAATTATCCCTTCCAAAAATAGTCAGCCATTACCTTTTTATTCTTTTCACAAAGATCTTTCAGCAAGGCATCCAATTCATTTTCATCTATGTATCCGCTGCCATCCTGCATGATAAATAAATGGAAAGCAGTCAAGTGATCAAAGACCTTAATTTATTATTCTGTGACATTGCTTTCACTTTACAGACACAGCTTCAGCCTTCATGAAATGAAGAGTGTTAATGCTGTTTTATATATATATATATATATATATATATATATATATATATATATATATATATATAATGAGAGAGAGGCAGCCTTTTTAGCATACTTAATATATGGTCAGTAATATATATATATATATATGTATATATACATATATATATATTTACACAGTATATATATATATATATATATATATATATATATATATATATATATATAGAGAGAGAGAGAGAGAGAGAGAGAGAGAGGCAGCCTTTGCAGCATACTTAATATATATGGTTTGTATGAATCTCTTAAATAGTGCCTAGTTGGAAGTATCTAATAACACTAGGCTTGCCTATATTTCATATAAAATATTACAAAGTGACCATTATTAAGAAATAAAGTAACATTTTGTGGACAATTTACAGAACACATTTAAATAGGACCCTCTTGGAAAATACTCTTAATTCAAGTGTAGAATATACAGTAACTAGGCTTATATGTAATTAGTGTAAGAGTATTACCAACTAACCCTTAAATAGAAAAAACAAACATTTGGTCAACATGCGTAAACCATTTAAGAGGGCCCACTTAAAATACTAGGCGCATCCAATTTTTGTATTTATGTATTCCCACTTAAAATACACTTATATGCTGGATATTGAGTATATAATAATTAAACTCAGGTAAAGTGCATATAATATATGAAACAAATTAACCTCTGCAAGCTAAAAGAAGTATCAACTAGCCAATATATCCGAGCCTCAATTAAAAATACACTTATTACAAGCTGAAGTGTTGAGTACTTGCTAATTAGTCTGGTGTGCAATGATATACAAATATCACAAAGTGGAACTTGATAAGCTATAGCAAACATTACCTTGTCAAATAACTCAAAAACTTTATTGAATTCTTTTCCACACATTTTGACTCCCTAGAAAATAAAGAAGGGTTTTAAGTATTATGAATATAACTTTTTATTAGAAATTAATTTTATTGATACAATATCGTTATACCTGAAATTTTAGTAGAAAATTCTCTTGTACAGGGAGCAACCTGCGAGTAAAACCAAGTATATTACATATAATTAAGATATTCATTTATATTAATGTCATATATAAATAAAAACAGGCTGATAATTAGGCATGTTTCAGTTCCCACAATGGAAATGTGTCAATATAGTGCTTGAAGAACCATTCAAATTAATTGTATGTTCATTAATTTTCATGAAGCAGTGACAGCGTGAGGCTAAGTATACTTAATGGCAAATGCTGCTCAGATCTTAAAGACAGAGAGGTTAAAGGGACAGTCTAGTCAAAATTAAACTTCATAATTCAGATAGGGCATGACATTTTGAACAACTTTCCAATTTACTTAATCATCACATTTGCTTTGTTCCCTTGGTGGTATTTTTGAAAAGCTAAACCTAGGTAGGCTCAAACTGATTTCTAAACCGTTGAAAACCGCATTTTAGCTCAGAGCATTTTGAAAGTTTTTTTCACAGTTAGAGAGTACTAGTTCATCTGTGTCATATAGATAACAGTGTGCTCACTCCCGTGGAGTTATTTAGGAGTCTGCACTGATTGCTAAATTGCATGCCTGTCAAAAGCACTGAGATAAGGGGGCAGTCTGCAGAGGCCCAGATACAAGGTAATCACAGAGGTAAAACATATATTAATATAACTGTGTTGGTTATGCAAAACTGGGGAATGGGTAAAAAGGGATTATCTATCTTTTTAAACAATAAAAATTCTGGTGTAGACTGTCCCTTTAATGCCACCAGAGACATTGTACATTTATTACAAATATGATATTCAGAAAACCCAGATCAGTAAAATACCTTCTACTTTGCCAATCACAAAGCAGATACACAAAACATTACAAAAATGTTATATCAAAGATTATTTTACTATATACATATATACATATAAAACATTTATTAACTGATTATTTTAAAATAAAAAATAATGACCTAAACTCTTATATCATTATGGAATTTCTCTAAAAAATGATTTACACATTACCAAATGACAAGAAAACTAACTCAGAGACTTATTATTTAAAGGGACCTTAAACCTTTCTGTCTACAGTTGGTTCGATAGATTAAAAGATCAGCACAGTTTGAACATCATTATAACAGATTAACACCCTTTTAGCTGCAATTGTTTTTCAAAGGTCAAACTTCACCCTCTACTTTCCTTATTTGGAGAAGCCAATCTGGACCTAAGTCTGGAGAAGGCAGGGCTAAACCCTTCAGGATAGGGGCAAGTGTTAAAACATTAAAGGGACACTAAACCCAGTTTTTTTCTTTCATGATTCAGACAGAGCATGCAATTTTAAGCAACTTTTTAATTTACTCCTACCATCAATGTTTCTTCAGGAATTCAAAGCTTAGGAGCAAGCCCATTTTAGGTTCCGAACCCTGGATAGTACTTGCTTATTGGTGGCTACATTTAGAAAACCAATAAGCAAGCATAACCCAGGTTCTGAACCAAAAATGGGTCGGCTTTTAAGCTTCACATTCCTGCTTTTTAAATAAAGATAACAAGAGAACAAAGAAAATTTGATAATAGGAGTAAAATAGAAAGTTGCTTAAAATTAAATGCTCTATCTTAATGAAAAAAATTGGGTTCAGTATTCCTTAAAGAGGAAGCAGGAAGTCACGTGATTGTTGTTGCGGTCACGTTATTCCAATGCTGGGATTGGATCTTGTGGGACTTCCTACGATGTTAGGCACGTCCCCCAGTCGGATGTTTCTTTTTAAGAATGCAGATTAGGAGGTTCCATGCCGTCCTAAGGGTGTGAAGAGGATAAGAAAACAAGCTGCACATTGGGGTGAGATATGTGCTAAGGTTAGGCTTATGAAGCCTGCAACGTGCTCTTTCAGTTTTCAGGACTGCCAAATCCACAATTTTAAGGCTTAAATTATAGGGAAAAGGGGCAAAATAAGTATTGAAAGTATAATGAAAAGTTGTTTCATTATGCATAATAAGCATTTTATATTATAATCTTAAAGCATTTACTGTCCCTTTAACACACTGCAACATACCTTTTCCAGCTGTCTGTTATTTTTCGCTGGCACTGCAACTATTTACTGTCTTTTATGTATGTCTCTAATATTATATAGTATTGCTATGCATACGTGTCATATGACCTCTATAGCTGTACTGCTTCGATCATATATTACTGTACCCCCTTTAAGCACCGAGCCTTTCAAATAAAGATTATGAAATGATACAAGTTTATGCATTACAGTATACATCCCTATTTATACAGTACAGCTGCAGTTCTTACACCTTCTGAGTACTACTTTTAAACATCAAACAAATGTGTCCTGTTAGAACCTAGTCTAGTGCATTATTTGTTGGCATATAAGACTCAAGTTTTTGTTTTAAATAATGACATTAAAAAGTCATTTGTCTTGTTTCCACACACAGAATAGTGAGTGATCCTAATGCTGTATTTTTTAAGCATTAGATGCATCTTACATGCTTATTACCAGTTTAAGCACATTTGCAATTCATCTATCCTTTCATTTAATCTCTTCTCTCCCTTTTTCATTTTCCATCACATTAATTCACATCACTTATTATCATTCTCACATAACTGTCATTCTCAGGGACATACCCCTTTTTTTTTTGCATTACTTGTTACTCTCATTCTTTTATTCCCTTTTATTCTCTGCTACCTTGTCCCTTTCCACTCTATTTCCTATAAGTTATTTGACTTGAGTTCTTTCTATTTCATCACTGCTTATCAATAAATGCAAAACCTTTCGCTGTTTCAAATCAATGTACTCTTACACTCTCTCTGTATTACTGAAGTCTTGCATTGGTTTTACCTCCTTATTTACATAATCTTATATGCGTTCCTGACTCTGTATTTGCAGGACTCCAGCATACTGAGCCTGGCTTCCCATGTAGTACCTGTCATGTGACAATGAACCTCACAATGCCTTGCAGATGGCCGCTCTAGTAAGATGTGTTTTGGGGAATTCCCTGAAAAAGCCCCAGTACTTCTAATGCATCCCAGGTTTCCATTACCCTATAGGAGGAGTTTTCAAACCTGTCCCAAACCCCCCCTAACAGGCCAGATTTGCAGAATTATCTTGAGTGACAGCAGGTTAATGACTGTGTTTACTAATCATCTGGTTATTTCACCCTTTCTCCAGCTTAGATATTGTAAAAACCTGGCGTGTTAGGGAAGCTTGAGGACAGGTTTGAAACCCCCTGCCCTATATGAATAGCAATGTCAAATACCTTACACAATGTCATCATTTTCCTTACAATGATGTTTTCTACAACTGCATAGTCAGATGACTAAATAAACAAGGTAATATTTGCTCAGTCCATCACAACTAATTATTTATATAATTCTTAAGGGACATTTTAAAGGGACAGTAAACCTTAAAAATAATGTTATATAATTCTGCACATAGTGCAGAATTATATAACATTATATTAGCCAAATATTATTTAATATGCGCTGAGGAAATATAACAGACCCGCTCAGCAGAGAGCGGGTCTGTGAAACAGCGCTTTCTTTTAAAAATGAATAGGGGAAATTACGTTTAAATAATATTTGGCTAATAGAATGTTATATAATTCTGCACTATGTGCAGAATTATATAACATTATTTTTAAGGTTTACTGTCCCTTTAAAGCAAAACAATGCATGTACCAATTTGTTTGAGCATATCATTTTTTAACTTACTATAAATTTAAACCATGCAAAGTGGTTATACACACAGATCAAGTACAGTTTGGGAGGTGCAAGCTTTGCAGCCCCTGAGGAGGTCACTGTCAGTCACCCAGTCGGGAGTGTCAGTTGCATGATCTCTGGCAGTTTTCTTGCTTGGAAGCAGCAATATTTTTGACTCCCAAGTGGTATTTTACCTTTGTGTTTAACTCCCACAAAGGGTCAGTAAGTAATGCAAAATGACAGGCTTTTAGTAAACTAAAAATGTTAAATCAAAGTAAAGAGTTAAAAAAAGAAACAGATTGTGTCAAAAAACAGCATCTTGTTTTCTTGCAAAATGAACACTTAAAAATTCTCAATGTAGCCAATGCCTGTAATGACATAAGGGAGATGACATGTTGCTAACTTAAGTTCTTCAGTGGCATCCTGTTACATGATTTTTCTGCACAAGTCCTCTACTAAAGTGGGAAAGAAACTGACTCCCTAAAATTAAACTATATTTAAACTGGAGCACAGGTGAAATAATCAGCTGATTAGTAACCATGGTTATTTTCCCTGCTCTCACCCAAGGTAATCCTGAAAACACGGCCTGTTGGGGAGGTCTGAGGACAGGTTTGAAAACCAGTGACCTAGACCAGTAACTTGGGTTGTCTACTTAAAAAAAAGTATAGTTTTGACAGGTAAATAAAAAAAATGGCTCTATTTCTGTTTAAATGGAGTGATAGCAAAAATGCTAAAAATTCTGTGGTCTTTTGGGCAAGTTCTTCTCTGAAATTCCTAGTAAATTTAAATTTGCCTAGTGGTGAATAGTAAACCACACAGAGTTACACATTTCATACTGCACTACAACAATGTATTCTGCCAGGAGTACACAATCATGAAGTGTTGTATCTTTTTATACATTATTGCCCACTCATCACAAACTTTTGAGCATTGGACTGTACATGACACAAAACTATACTTTTTGTGATAAGGTATCCTTTTATTTTAGTGCGGGGGTATCTTTCTTGTTTTAATGTGTTATCTTGGTATTCTTTACTGAAGATTAAACCTAGGTAGGCTGAGCTTAGGACTATGCTCTTTTCATTTTATGGCAGCAGTGTTTGGAGAAATGTTTATAGCAATCTTATACATTGTTGCAGATAGCTAAAGACAAGTGCACACACTTGAGCTCACCTAAGATTACTTTTTAACAGGGGATATCCAGAAATCTAAGCAAAATTGATAATAGGGGAACATTGGAAAGTTGTTTAACCCCCTTAATGACCAGCGACGTATCTTGCTGTTCTTTCAATGGGGATTGCGATTTTGATAGCACGGTCTTGCCGCCAGCTGTGAGAACGCCCTATTCTATGATGACAGCCATTGGAAGGGAGGTCATAACAGCATGGTCCTTCCACTCCCCGTGCCCCGAGCCCCGTGTTATTATGACCTGTTAAACCCTTAAAGGCCAGCGACGTACAGGGTACGTCGTGGTCATTAAAAGGACAGTAAACTATAAAATTGTTTTTATATGAATGTATTTTCAATTAATTGTTATACCAGCTGCAGAGTATAACATTTATAAAAAAATTGCATTTTTCGGTTTATTTGTGTATATGACGTAGCTGGTGAACCACAGCCTATAACAATGGGTTGAGCTTCAGGTAATATCAGATCTCATTATGTTATCACTTTATGTACACAGACTTGCTTCCTTATCTTATATTTGTCTAGAAAATCAAAGCTTAATACTTAGAGAACAATGGGAACTTATCATTTTATTACTTAACTATCATGCCCCCCACTGAGAGTGTAATCTCTTCTGCTGGCTGTGTTTACTTAGGCTATTCAATAGAATATACTCCAGTATAGAAACTTTCAGTATAGGTTGGGATACCACAGGCTAAATCAGCTATTTCAAATGCCAAAAAAATGGGTAAAGGAGCTACTTGTAAACAATTTAAAACACTCCAGCAGGTAAAATGAATCATTGAGAACAATTTAAAGGGGAGAACATTTTGGGGTGAACTGTCCCTTTAAGGGGTTAAAATATTGTGTTCTACCAAATCTATTTACATGTAATTTTCATATTACTGTCCCCTTAAAATAATATATGAATCTTGTGATTGTAGTTTTTTTTAGTATGCTTAATATGTATTTGTGATACCATATTCTACAGTAGGGAAACATGCTAGTTAACTGAGACCTATTAAAAACATAAACAGGCGATAGCCCATAAGTTATATGAACAATCTAAATGCATTAGAACCCAACGATAACAAATTCACTTTTCCATTGTGTAATATCAACTGTACTGTGTTTCTGACCTATTGTAATCATCAAAATAATAAAAACCTAATCAATGGAAAACACTGCTATTGCATGAGAGTAATATTTAACCTTGCAGACATTATATAACTATAATTAACTATTAAATCATTTACAATTGTAAGAAATACTTATTAGCACCTTACCTTGCCATTTCTGTAAGTCCAAGTTTTCCATCGTTATTGGTATCAAACATTCTGAGCTGCAAATAATGCAATTCTAAATCAGTTTTCTAAAAACAGCAACAGTTTATCAATTATTTTAATACAATAGTATAGTTATATGTCCCAGTTACATGTTATGAGCCTGATAGAAATCAAACAAAATCTTTGGGGGCTTTTTTTGTGAATTATATTATAATGTATGTGTCTTTCCTTCACACCTAGAACTCTGCATAGTGGGATAAACAGCCCTCAAGCTAAATCTTGCCTTACTAAAATTATACGAGAGATATCGCTCTACTGGCGAGACTTTTTAGAGAATTTCACCATAGCAGAGAGCTTTAGACCATCAGACCCATTGTGAGCTACATTAATAAGATATTACTGTAGATATGTAATATAGGGAAAGGACCATCTAGAGTTGTTTACAAAATAAGAGTTTGATCACAATTAAATGATTTATGTATGAAAATCACCATAAACTTTATAGAAATATCAGTAGATTAACAGTAGACTGTGGTTGACCACTAAGTGTTAAAAAAAAAAAAAGAATGGTAAAGTTTGCATTGTTTTGCAGTCCATAGTGGTATTCCTTGAAAAGTCTCTTCAGTATGTTTATCATATTCCGTTTGATGTGGCCAATTAGAAGTATAAATATAAATAAGCTCATGCATAGATTAACCACTTGCGCCATTTGAATGTAAGTACAGGTAGCCCAGAAGGAATGGTTGTAAATCGAAACCGTTGTAAATTGAAACTCAGTTTATAATGTAAGTTAATGGGAAGTGAGGGAGTTAGATTCCGGGCCCCTCTCAAAATTGTCATAAGTAACACCTAATACATTATTTTTAAAGCTTTGAAATGAAGACTTTAAATGCTAAACAGCATTATAAACCAAATTAAATAATCACACAACAGACTGTATCATCAAACTAAGTTTAATGAATAAAAACATTTTTTTACTTGCATTTTTCTGCAAACAGTTCTCTGCATTGTTAGCATGTTAGATAATATTGGGTCTGCACCTATTCTATGCATTTCAGTCTGGAGTGATTAAGCAGTTAGGCACCCTCACATCAAGCAGCTGGACAGGAAGATAATAGGGAAGTGGCTGCTAGATCTTGTTGCTTGAAAGCTGCTCGATAGTTAAGGTCTGTTCTGTGTACACAGATTAATTTCAGTCTGCTAAGGTGCATAACTTTGCTGCAACACAAGCGGACAGCTCCACCTACTGGCTATTTTAATTAGTGCAATGCTTTTCAATGGTTTTCAATAGCAGTCACATGACTGAAAAAAAAAAGCAGTCACATGACTGAAACGGCGCAAATTGAACCGGCGTAAATCAAGGGCCACCTGTACTAAGCCACAGAGTACTTTGCTCAGCAAACTGTGTTGACGGAGTACCTATGTCCAGCACTGTGGCATATGCTGCTGTCCCCGCTGCCAGCTTTAACAGTGGAGACTGCTGCTGGGGGCAGAAAGCATCTGCCTTTATATAGTAAGGGAGCACAGATCATGCTACCTTACTATATAAAGCCAGATCGTGGATCACTGATAGTGTCTGTGTCACTCTCTGTAATGATGATTGTTGGTGCTGAGTGGGAGCAGTGGGAATGAAGCAGGTGAATCTTCCCAGCGAAGAGGGGGAAGGGAGGGGTGGGATTCCCTACACTACGGAAGAAAGTAAGGCAACAGAGAGGGAGGGATGGGGATGCCCTGCACTATGGCACGATATGGGCTGGAGAGGGATAATGCAAAGTAATCTTGGAGGGGGTCAGCTATACTTCAGAAAACAAAAGCTCTAAACATAAAATATATAAAAAAAAAAATAGTTTCACTTATTACACTTGACAGTAATAAAGATGGCAGCCAGTAGTGTGAGGGGGAGGGTTAAAGAGCTGTTTGGTAGGGATCAGGGTGATGGGTAGGTAAGGAGGAATCCTTAAACTACAGAAATTGAAAATAAATAAAATCCATAAACTGCATACTTGCAGACTGTCTGCCAGTACCTAAGATAGTGGTGGTGACCAGTGGGGGAGGGAAGAGAGCTGTTTGAGAGGGATCATGGGGTGGGAGGTTTCAGGTTGGAGGGCAATTGATAGACTTGAGCAAATATTAACCTTACATGCTACCTGATTAACCCCTTCATATTTTTAAAAGAACTGTTCCGGTGTTAGATACTCAGCTGATGTTTGGAACCTGTGTCTGATTGTTTTAGCATTGACGATACCTCATAGAGATTGAGGTTATGTTTGTGAGTACCTCTGTTTTTTATAATAAATTGAGCCTTACTTAAAACAATATTACGCTATGTGCGCTATGTTTCTTTCCTCTGTATAATACTACATGATCGATCGGAGAGGAATCAGAGACAGTGATCTAAGAAAAGTAACCGGCGTAGAACTACCAATAAGTTGTGGAAACAAGCCGCTTCCTGGAGATTAATACCACTATATCTGTGACAAATCGCCTAATCCTTACCTCATCCGATTGAGGGTGATTAATGTAAGTAGAACTGGAGCCCAGAAATAGGATATCTGGATATAAAGGAATTTATCTATAATAAATGCACTCCCTACTATAAAGGACTGGTCTTCTATGTTAATGGACATTTATTTACTTACTGTCTGTGTTCATATATATTCTATTGCATGTTTTAGTGTACTTTAATTCTGTATAATAGTTTGATATCTGCGAACTTTTATGACATTCCCTGAAGTGTATTTGGGGTAAGAATATCTGAAAGCAACCACGCATTTATATATTTGCTTATCTTAAGAAAAAAGAGGGTGTTATATGTATACATATCACATTTAAACAGGTGTTTCATTCCTGTATTTACTTGATACTTAATGATAGTAGACCATAGTATACTATTGTAACAAATTATCCATTTGGTGTGTATGAGCAAACCTTTCTAGTTCTATATGAGGTGTAGCGCTGTGTAGTGTACCACATCTTTTTGGTTTATATATATATAATATATATATATATATATATATATATATATATATATATATATATATATACGTATATATATATTATAGTTGAGAGTTTTGTGGATGGAAAAAATGCATTTATGGTTGCGAGTGTTTTTTGGGCGAATTCTATAACTACATCGCCTATAAATGGTCCCAATACTTAAGAAATTACTGTATTGGAACAATCATGTGAAAAATGGTGCAGACCCATAAAAAAAAGAAGGGAGATAAAGTGATAGATAATAGTATCACTAATAAAGACTTGGAATTCAGCACTCTTTTATAATATCAAAACAGGACACTCATTAGAATAAAGTATCAAAATATAGGTTTATTTGTGCAAAATGCTGGGCAAAGGCTCAAGGCGGAAACAGTATCAAAGCTGGCATATGATACTACACTTAGCGTGATTAAAACACTAAAATTTAAACAAAGACATTATCTAACTTTAATAGAAAGGACCGGCCCCAATGTCTAACAATGCAGGTTTATAAACAGCAAAAACAGTGTATACAAAACAGCACAGTGTATGCTGTGTAAAGTATATGGCTGGGTGTGTACAGATCAATACAGCCCGTTCAGAATCACAGACCTACATAGGTTTTAGTTACAAACTGAGCTGAACCGAATATAGGACAAATATTCTCTGGGCATAACCACCATAATAAACAAAATAGTACATATATATCTCTCTTAATGCACAAACATACATAAGGTATATTACAATTTCAATTTAATTCATATGTGCAGAGGAGGCTAGATGTGTGGCCATGCACAAGGTGTTAAAAAAAGCGTCTGTATATGTATATAGCAGGGCGAAGTACAATAACTGATGTTGGTGGTAAACAAAACGGACGTATATTTCCATCAGAAGCAGTTCATGGTTCTGAGAACTCAAATAGATAGAACAGTCCGTTGGTTAGTGGCAAGTCATTATGGCAATTAAAGCTATGTCTATGAGTAAGGCTACATACAGCCGAAACGCGTAAGACGTTTACCAGCTGAGATTTTGGTTTTATCTTTTTTTTTCTGTGCTCTTGTCTAAATTATTAAAGTATACCTATTTTTATGTCAGGAGGCTGGCTGAAGTTGTTTCCTAGTTTTGCGGCAAATAAAGCTGCCACATTAGACAAGTCTCAGAGTTCAGTGAGGATAAAGCGGATTTTAGGCAGTCAGAGTATTTTATAGCACTCTTGGGGGTTAATTTTGAGAACTTATGCAGTTCTGCTTTACCAAATGAGTGTTAGTTTATTGCATCATTTTAGACATAGCCAGGGTCGAAACTACAGGGGGTTCAGAGGGCGCAATTGCGACTGGGCCCCCAAGGGTGGGGGCCCAGCTTAAAAAAATTAAAAAAAATTAAAATAAAAAACGTTGACCTGCCACTGCCTGCACTGATATCAAGTGAGTGTGACATGAGGCTTCACTAGTGTCTCTGACTACAGGGGTTAGTGTTTATGTTTTACCCATTGGTGTTTATGTGTGTATGTATGTGACTGTGTGTGTATTTATGCATGTGTGTGTGTGAGTATGTTTGTGGAACCGGCAAATTACAGACCTTGTTACTACAGCATGAGGGGGAGGGGGGAAAACAGTGTCACTATACAGTACCACTATATACAGTACGGGGGGGGTGCTACTTTATAAAGTACTGGGGCGGGTAGGGTCAGGCCAGCCATCTCACTGGCAGATTACAGACTGTGTCACTTACTCACTATATACAGTACTGGTGGGTTAAACAGTGTCACTATATACAGTAACAGGGGGTCAGACCATCTCACAGACTGAGCACAGGGTACCTCCTTTTGCAGACGTAATCTGATACACATTTTTTTTTTCTGTGTTAAATGTTAAAAAAAAAAAAAAAGATATGTATCAATTTCACTTTTTGGGGGGGGGGGGGTTGGGGGGGCCCTTCTTAGATTCTTACACCTGGGCCCTGTGGTTTCTAGTTACACCTCTGGACATAGCTGAGGAAAAAGACCTTACAATGATAAAAAAAAATAATTAAAATATATATGTTTGGTCTTAGCTAACTTAGAGGAGGCTAATGTACAAGTTTTAAGATTTTTTTCTACTGTTAGAAAGCTACCAGTTTTTCTGGATTGTGATAATTAATCTTATTAATAATTATATATATATGTTTTTACTTTTTTGGGTAATTTTCCAATAATTTCTGAATTCTGTGATAAATAAGTCCTCTGAAAGCTCTTTTTATGCAAATAATAAATATGTATAGTTTTCATAGGTAAATAAAAAAACAAAGGTTCTGCTTCTGTTTAAACGTAGTGATAGCAAAAATGCTAAAAATTCTTTGTTATTTTGGGCAAGTTTTTCTCTGAAATTCCCTGTAGTGAAGGGGTTAAATGGCATGAAACCCAAACATTTTTCTTTAATGATTTAGATAGAAAATACCATTTTAGAAAAAGTTTCCAATTTGCTTCTATGATAAAATTTGCTTTGTTCTCATGTTATTGTTTGCTGAAAAGCTATCTAGATAGGTAGCATGCACGTCTGTAGCACTACAAGGCAGGAAATAGTACTGCCATCTAGGGCCCTTCTTATTGTATAAAAATCTTGCAAGACTGCTGCTATATAGTGCTGCAGACATGTGCACACTTCTGAGCTTACCTTCTTGCCTTCGGTGTATAATATGATAATGAAGCACGATTTATGTATATACCATATATACATCACTGGTGATTCCTAAACTACTAAAAGCTAGAATAAAAGTGGAGCACAAAACATTGCTTCAGCTCCTATTATCAAATTTTCTTCATTCTCTTGGTATCTTTATTTGAAATGCAAGAATGTAAGTTTAGATGGGTTGTTCTTGCTGATTGGTGGATAAATTCATCCACCAATAAAAAAGTGCTGTCCAGAGTCTGAATAAAAAAAAAAAGCTTAGATGCCTTCTTTTTTAAATAGAGATAGCAAGAGTACAAAGAAAAATTGATAATAGGAGTAAATTAGAAAGTTGCTTAAAATTGCATGCTCTATCTGAATCACAAAAGAAAAATTTTGGGTTCAGTGTCCCTTTAATGCAACAAAAGGGAATACACCTTTTAGTAACTGACACACAAGTTAGATCACTGAAACTAAATTGAATACACCTATGATTTCCAATTAGCCTAATTGCATGAGCATAGTTACCAGAACAGTCTAATTTTTTGACCAATGGGCTGTGTCTATCTGCAATTCTGCATCATGTCTCCACATGGAAAAGAATTGACAGAGGAATTGTTTAATTATGTGTAGTTTGCAATATACTTTCATTGTGATGTTGTTCCTTTTTCCTGTAATTTGACTCTGAAAGTTGTTAGCTTTCTAAATTACACTTAGTTTCTTTAACCCCTTAATGACAACTGACGTGCCAGGTACGTCATGCATTAACAAGCAGTTTATTAAAAAAAAAAAAAAAAACATCTTATTTAGTACTGGCAGACTTTCTGCCAGTACTTAAGATGGCGGTAACAATTGTGGGGTGGGGGAGGGAAGAGAGCTGTTTGGGAGGGATCAGGGGGTGGGATGTGTAAGGTGGGAGGCTGATCTCTAAAATTAACCCTGCAAGCTCCCTAAAAGCTACCTAATTTAACCCCTTCACTGCTGGGCATAATTCACGTGTGGTGCGCAGCAGCATTTGGCGGCCTTCTAATTACCAAAAAGCAACGCCAAAGCCATATAAGTCTGCTATTTCTGAACAAAGGGTATCCAAGAGAAGCTTTTACAACAATTTCTGCCATAATAGCACAAGCTGTTTGTAAATTATTTCAGTGAGAAACCTAAAATTGTGAAAAATGTAAAGTTTTTTTTTTATTTGCTCGCATTTGGCGGTGAAATGGTGGCCTAAAATATACCAAAATGGGCCTAGATCAATACTTGGGGTTGTCTACTACACTACACTAAAATTAACCCTACAAGCTCCCTACAAGCTCCCTAATTAACCCCTTCACTCCTGGGCATAAAACACGTGTGGTGAGCAGCGGCATTTAGCTGCCTTCTAATTACCAAAAAGCAACCCCAAAGCCATATAAGTCTGTTATTTCTGAAAAAAGGGGATCCCAGAGAAGCATTTACAACCATTTGTGCCATAATTGCAGAAGCTGTTTGTAAATAATTTCAGTGGGAAACCTAAAGTTTGTGACAAAATTTATGAAATAGTTAACTTTTTTTTTTTTTTTATCGCATTTGGCGGTGAAATGGTGGCATGAAATATACCAAAATGGGCCTAGATCAATACTTTGGGTTGTCTTCTAAAAAAAATATATACATGTCAATGGATATTCAGGTATTCCTGACAGATATCAGGGTTCCAATGTAACTAGCGCTAATTTTGAAAAAAAGTGGTTTGGAAATAGCAAAGTGCTACTTGTATTTATTGCTCCATAAATTGCAAAAAAGCAAAGAATGTGTAAACATTGGGTATTTCTAAACTCTAAACTTAGCATGGGTGTTTTTTGGTGGTTGTAGATATGTAACAGATTTTGGGGGTCAAAGTTAGAAAAAGCGTGTTTTTTTCCATTTTTTCCTCATATTTTATCTTTTTTTTTTTTTTAGTAAATTATAAGATATGATGAAAATAATGGTATCTTTAGAAAGTCCATTTTATGACGAGAAAAACGGTATATAATATGTGTGGGTACAGTAAATGAGTAAGAGGAAAATTACAGCTAAACACAAACACTGCAGAAATGTAAAAATAGCCATTGTCATTAAGGGTAAGAAAATTGAAAAATGGTCCGGTCATTAAGGGGTTAAAGTTATTTTTCCCCTTATCTCTCCTGTTGAAGATAATTAGTGACAAGGCAATGGATTTAACTGTTAAAGTAATTAACTAATAGGGTTACCCCACAGCCTTTTTATTGCCTATTTAATACATGTCCATGATTGTTCCCAGGAGGAACGATAGACAAGGGGAAACTTTATAGAAACTAATGTGCTTTATAGAAATTAAAACTTTACACTTATAATTTCCATATTTAAACAGCTAATATAATTATAAAAATACATCTACATATTATTCTAAGGCTTATCTTTGCTTTGGCTAAATCATTACATTTAGAGTGTATCTCTTTAAACTTAAATGGTGCTACTAGTTTCAATGCACATACACTTCTAGATCTCTTGTGATTGTTTCTTCTTCAAATTACATGCATTTCTACTCATTAGGAATTAGGGCACTTAATAATAGCAGAGTACATTTCTCTGAACTGGTTATCAGAGCTCATAATGACTTTGCCTTGCAGCATTCCCGTTAAACAAAAGCCATCTCTTTGCAGCACCTATTAACCATAGCCGATCTCTTCCAAATCTCAAAATCTAATGGTATTATTTAGCTCCATGTTCCACAATATATCATTTAGCAATGTGATGAGGTCAAATTAATGAACAGACTAATTTAATGTGTCAGTCTAAATATAGAAACATATCATAAAATTCTTGGTCACATGGGTTCAATGCTGTATGTAAAATGTGTATGAGAATTATTATTATTTTTTTTAAATTAATGGGACATTCATCTTTTAGTATAATTTATATGGTTTAGCTTTATGGCACTTTCCAGAGTAGCTAGATTTAAAATGAATAACTTTCACATTATATTTAGCTTTCAAAATTCCCTTGAACTAGTTAAATCTCTAAGCTACAGAAATCAGGTCAGATTTTGTTTGATTTTCCTTTGTCCTAAAAAATTTAATTGAACTGAGTTTATTATATCAGTCAGGGTATGAAAACAAAGCATGTGGTCTGATTAAATTATTAGTTTTATTTACAAAATTATAATGTCTAGTTTACCTTAAAGTGATGGTAACTCCTAGTGTTTCTGAAATGCTAGGATTCACCAGTGTTACAAATAAAGGGGACTTTAAGTCATAAAGTATAAAATATTTCATGCTGAAAGTTCCTTTATTTCCTTTATTTTTTCAATGATGTGACATTTCCACCTTTTAGCCAATAGCCGTGAGGGCCAATCGGCATTATACTGTATAGCTAGCATGCTATTGGCTAACATCACCTCATTGATATAATAGGGTTCTGCCGTGGGTGGACTTAGCACCTCAGCGCGGCGAAAACTCCAGGGAAATATTTTTGTACTTCATGACTGAAAGTCCCCTTTATTTGTAGCACTGGTAAATCCTAGAACTGGTAAATCCTAGCATTTCCAAAATGCTAGGATTTACCATCACTTTAATAATGTGACACATATTTACTTAGTATTTGTTTTAAACACACAGATTGAAACTTGCAGAAAAGCTTATTCAAGTGGTAATTCAAGACCATACAATTTGGGGGTTGTATGCATGAGATGACCACAGACAAGATGAGGTACCTTGTCTTATCCTACTTAAATTATGCTTGGGGGGTAAAACAATAATGAATTGTGTTGTGCACCCATGAAACTACCACTGGTTCCTTCAAGTTAATCATTTTTAAAGGGATTTTAAAGCATTGTGTCTTTGTTACATTGAAAAGAGGGTACTTTAAAATGTTTTTGAGGTTTTGTTATTTTCCTGACTAAATAAAGTTGTTTTATTGTTTGTTGGTATTTATTATTATAAATAGACTTGTTTTAATGCATGTGTATGTGTGTGAGAGAGCTATCCTTATCAACCAGTGAGCAATTTATTCTTAGGGATCAGCTATGCAAAAACACACATTTCCTGTTGATTTCAATATGTTTTTTTTTAATTTAAATCTCAAAGGGACAGTAATGTCAAAATTAAACGTTATATGATTCAGATAGCAATTTTAAACAGCTTTTCAATTTACTTTTATCATCAAATTTGCTTTGTTCTTTTGTTATTCTTTGTTGAAGGCTAAACCTAGGTAGGTTCATTGGCTGATTTCTAAACCCTTGAAGTACGCCTCTTATCTTAGCTTTTCACATATAGACAGTGCTAGTTCATGTGTGCCATATAGGTAACATTGTGCTCACTCCCGTGCACACTAGCTGAAATGCAAATTTGTAAAAAAAACACTGAGATAAGGGGGCAGTCTGCAGAGGGTTATATTAAAGGTAATCCCACAGGTAAAAAAGTTTATTAAATATAACAGTGTTGGTTATTCAAAACTGGGGAATGGGTAATAAAGGGATAATCTATCTTTTTAAACAATAAATCCTTATTGTCCCTTTAATGGTATTATAACTGTATGTTTCTGTAAATAGGCTGGGGAATAACCATATCTACAGTACCCTTAATGAAAATGTGTTTTTTCCCCACTGTATTCTATTATGTTATGAATTGTAATTTTAGTTAAAATAATTATTTCTGGCCACAGCAAATCCCTGAAATTTGAAAACTCTATACAACATTGTGGCATAGAACTTTATGGCTTTGTCTACATATATACAATATGTGACAAGTGTAAATAACCAGTTTCTCCTGAAAAAAATATCAACCTTTCAATCATCATCTATACACCTGTCATGAATTTTTGAGGCACCATTAACTGGGATGATTTTTCCATTACCAGTTCTAGAGAACTGGTTGTAAACTGCTTAGTTAGTGAAATAATAATACCTTTTTCTCCAACTAAAGTATTTTTTAAAGGGAATCAGTTATAGAATAAAAACTGTCAGATAAGTCTTTCTAGTTAAATAATTCATGGACTTGAAAAACATAATTTATGCTTACCTGATAAATTTATTTCTCTTGTAGTGTATCCAGTCCACGGATCATCCATTACTTATGGGATATTAACTCCTCCCCTACAGGAAGTGCAAGAGGATTCACCCAGCAGAGCTGCTATATAGCTCCTCCCCTAACTGCCATTACCAGTCATTCGACCGAAAACATGCAGAGAAAGGAAAACCATAGGGTGCAGTGGTGACTGTAGTTTAATGGAAAAATTACCTACCTTAAAGTGACAGGGCGGGCCGTGGACTGGATACACTACAAGAGAAATAAATTTATCAGGTAAGCATAAATTATGTTTTCTCTTGTTAAGTGTATCCAGTCCACGGATCATCCATTACTTATGGGATACCAATACCAAAGCTAAAGTACACGGATGACGGGAGGGACAGGCAGGCTCTTTATACGGAAGGAACCACTGCCTGAAGAACCTTTCTCCCAAAAACAGCCTCCGAAGAAGCAAAAGTGTCAAATTTGTAAAATTTGGAAAAAGTATGAAGAGAAGACCAAGTTGCAGCCTTGCAAATCTGTTCAACAGAAGCCTCATTCTTAAAGGCCCAAGTGGAAGCCACAGCTCTAGTAGAATGTGCTGTAATTCTTTCAGGAGGCTGCTGTCCAGCAGTCTCATAGGCTAACCGTATTATGCTACGAAGCCAAAAGGAGAGAGAGGTAGCCGAAGCTTTTTGACCTCTCCTCTGACCAGAATAAACGACAAACAGGGAAGACGTTTGTCGAAAATCTTTAGTTGCCTGTAGATAAAATTTCAGGGCACGGACTACATCTAGATTGTGTAGCAGACGTTCCTTTTTCGAAGAAGGATTAGGACACAAAGATGGAACCACAATCTCTTGATTGATATTCCTGTTAGTGACCACCTTAGGTAGGAACCCAGGTTTAGTACGCAGAACTACCTTGTCTGAATGAAAAATCAGATAAGGAGAATCACAATGTAAGGCAGATAACTCAGAGACTCTTCAAGCCGAGGAAATCGCCATTAAAAACAGAACTTTCCAAGATAACAACTTGATATCAATGGAATGAAGGGGTTCAAACGGAACCCCCTGTAAAACATTAAGAACTAAGTTCAAACTCCATGGTGGAGCAACAGTTTTAAACACAGGCTTGATCCTAGCTAAAGCCTGACAAAAAGCTTGAACGTCCGGAACTTCTGACAGACGTTTGTGTAAAAGAATGGACAGAGCTGAAATCTGTCCCTTTAAGGAACTAGCGGATAAACCCTTTTCTAAACCTTCTTGTAGAAAAGACAATATCCTCGGAATCCTAACCTTACTCCATGAGTAACACTTGGATTCGCACCAATATAAGTATTTGCGCCATATCTTATGGTAAATCTTTCTGGTAACAGGCTTCCTAGCCTGTATTAAGGTATCAATAACTGACTCAGAAAAACCACGTTTTGATAAAATCAAGCGTTCAATTTCCAAGCAGTCAGCTTCAGAGAAATTAGATTTTGATGTTTGAAGGGACCCTGGATCAGAAGGTCCTGTTTCAGAGGTAGCGACCAAGGTGGACAGGATGACATGTCCACTAGATCTGCATACCAAGTCCTGCGTGGCCATGCAGGCGCTATTAGAATCACTGATGCTCTCTCCTGTTTGATTCTGGCAATCAATCGAGGAAGCATCGGGAAGGGTGGAAACACATAAGCCATCCCGAAGGTCCAAGGTGCTGTCAAGGCATCTATCAGAACCGCTCCCGGATCCCTGGATCTGGACCCGTAACGAGGAAGCTTGGCGTTCTGTCGAGACGCCATGAGATCTATCTCTGGTTTGCCCCAACGTCAAAGTATTTGGGCAAAGACCTCCGGATGAAGTTCCCACTCCCCCGGATGAAAAGTCTGACGACTTAAGAAATCCGCCTCCCAGTTCTCCACTCCCGGGATGTGGATTGCTGACAGGTGGCAAGAGTGAGACTCTGCCCAGCGAATTATCTTTGATACTTCCATCATTGCTAGGGAGCTTCTTGTCCCTCCCTGATGGTTGATGTAAGCTACAGTCGTGATGTTGTCCGACTGAAACCTGATGAACCCCCGAGTTGTTAACTGGGGCCAAGCCAGAAGGGCATTGAGAACTGCTCTCAATTCCAGAATGTTTATTGGTAGGAGACTCTCCTCCTGATTCCATTGTCCCTGAGCCTTCAGAGAATTCCAGACAGCGCCCCAACCTAGTAGGCTGGCGTCTGTTGTTACAATTGTCCAGTCCGGCCTGCTGAATGGCATCCCCCTGGACAGATGTGGCCGAGAAAGCCACCATAGAAGAGAATTTCTGGTCTCTTGATCCAGATTCAGAGTAGAGGACAAGTCTGAGTAATCCCCATTCCACTGACTTAGCATGCACAATTGCAGCGGTCTGAGATGTAGGCGTGCAAAGGGTACTATGTCCATTGCTGCTACCATTAAGCCGATCACCTCCATGCATTGAGCTACTGACGGGTGTTGAATGGAATGAAGGACACGGCATGCATTTTGAAGCTTTGTTAACCTGTCTTCTGTCAGGTAAATCTTCATTTCTACAGAATCTATGAGTCCCCAAGAAGGGAACTCTTGTGAGTGGAAAGAGAGAACTCTTCTTTTCGTTCACCTTCCATCCATGCGACCTTAGAAATGCCAGTACTAACTCTGTATGAGACTTGGCAGTTTGAAAGCTTGAAGCTTGTATCAGAATGTCGTCTAGGTACGGAGCTACCGCAATTCCTCGCGGTCTTAGTACCGCCAGAAGAGCACCCAGAACCTTAGAGATGAATCGGATCATGCAGGAAATACAATGAGCTTCTGACTGAATTTTTTGACCTCCCCCTCACACACAACAGTGAGAGAGATCAGTAAACTGTCATAAATTAAATAAAACAACTGCCAAGTGGAAAAAATAATGCCCAAAACATTTTATTCACCCAGTACCTCAGAAAATGAAACGATTTTACATGCCAGCAAAAAACGTTTAACATAAATTAAGTGTTATTAAAGAGCCTGTTGCCAGTCCCTGCAAATTAGGCTAAAGTCTTATGCACACAGTATAATTCCAGTGAAGTGCCATTCCCCAGAAAACTGAAGTGTAAAATATACATACATGACAGCCTGATACCAGCTGCTGCTACTGCATTTAAGGCTGAGTTTACATTATATCGGTATGGCAGAATTTTCTCATCAATTCCATTGTCAGAAAATAATAAGCTGCTACATACCTCTTTGCAGATTAAACTGCCCGCTGTCCCCTGATCTGAAGTTTACCTCTCCTCAGATGGCCGAGAAACAGCAATATGATCTTAACTACGCCGGCTAAAATCATAGTAAAAACTCAGGTAGATTCTTCTTCAAATTCTACCAGAGAAGGAATAACACACTCCGGTGCTATTATAAAATAACAAACTTTTGATTGAAGGTATAAAACTAAATATAATCACCATAGTCCTCTCACACATCCTATCTAGTCGTTGGGTGCAAGAGAATGACTGGTAATGGCAGTTAGGGGAGGAGCTATATAGCAGCTCTGCTGGGTGAATCCTCTTGCACTTCCTGTAGGGGAGGAGTTAATATCCCATAAGTAATGGATGATCCGTGGACTGGATACACTTAACAAGAGAAATTAGAAGATAAAATGTATTTTTGATCACTTTGCAAAAACCTGTAATTTATGAAGAAAATGAATAAATGCATTCAAAACATTTTAAGGGCTTGATTTATCAAGCCCTTCACAATCATTCAACTGAAGGTCCTCAAAAGAGAACTTGCAGTCAGTATTTATCAAACAGCGGCCATCAAACTGCTGCTTCCCAAACCTCTTCTCCACCAATTAGGTGAATTTCAATATCCCCGGTCTCGTTTGACCGGGGAGATTGACAGCTCCTGCCCACGCTTGATTGGCAGGCAGGGGACAGTATTGCACAAGAGCACAAAATAGCGTTCTTGTGCAATGCTGAATCCTGGCAACAGAATTCTGCCCACCAGAAGCAAGCTGCGGTGGACAGGGGCGAATATGTATGCCCCTGTCCGCCGACACTTGATAAATCGAGCCCTAAGCATACTTAAGATCCTGATTTCACAGATGGGTGACTAAACCCCCATTTGAGAAAGTATACAGGCTTTTACTCTTGACCAATGTCACTTAGTGTAAAAAGAAAAAAAACATTTTCAAAATTAAGCAGTAAACATAAAATGCTTGCAAATATACGCCTAGATTACGGGTTTTGTCGGTAAGGCTGTGTGGTGCTAATGAGCAGTTTATGCTCACCGCTCACTTACAGACAGCGCTGGCATTACGGGTTTTTAGAAACCCGGTGTTAGCCGCAAATAAGTGAGCATAGAGCAAAATTTAGCTCCACATCTCACCTCAATACAAGCGCTGCTTACGTTAGCGATAAGCAGGTAAAACGTGCTTGTGCACGATTTCCACATAGGAATCAATGGGGGAGAGCCAGCTGAAAAAAAACTTAACACCTTCAAAAAAGCAGCGTAAAGCTCCTAACGCAGCCCCATTGATTCCTATGGGGAAACAAAAGTTTTGTCTACACCTAACACCCTAACATGAACCTCAAGTCTAAACACCCCTAATCTTACACTAATTAACCCCTTATCTGCCGCCCCCAACATCGCCGACACCTGCATAACATTATTAACCCCTAATCTGCTGCTTCCGGACACCGCTGCCACCTACATTATATTTATTAACCCCTAATCTGCCACCCCCAATGTTACTGCAACCTACCTACACTTATTAACCCCTAATCTGCCACCCCCAACTATATTAAATGTATTAACCCCTAAACCTAAGTCTAACCCTAACCCTAACACCCCCTAACTTAAATATAATTTAATTTAATCTAAATAAAATAACTAACATTAAATAAATTATTCCTATTTAAAACTAAATACTTACCTATAAAATAAACCCTAAGCTAGCTACAATATAACTAATAGTTACATTGTAGCTATCTTAGGGTTTATTTTTATTTTACAGGCAAGTTTGTATTTATTTTAACTAGGTAGAATAGTTATTATTATTAATAATAATAAAAAGCCCTACCCTATACTAAATTACCAATAGCCCATAAAAGGGCCTTTTGCGGGGCATTGCCCCAAAGTAATCAGCTCTATTACCTGTAAAAAAGTACAATACCCCCCAACATTAAAACCCACCACCCACACACCCAACCCTACTCTAAAACCCACCCAATCCCCCCTTAATAAAACCTAACACTAACCCCTTGAAGATCACCCTACCTTGAGAAGTCTTCAGCCGGGCCGAAGTCCTCAACGAAGCCGGGCGAAGTGGTCCTCCAGACGGGCAGAAGTCTTCATCAAGCCCGGCCAGAAAAGATCCTCCAGATCGAAGCCGGCCAGAAGAGGTCCTCCAGATGGGCAGTCTTCATCCAGGCAGCATCTTCTATCTTCATCCATCCGGCGCGGAGCGGCTCCATCTTCAAAACATCCGACGTGGAGCATCCTCTTCCAACGAAGTCCAACTGAAGAATGAAGGTTCCTTTAAATGACGTCATCCAAGATGGCATCCCTTCAATTCCGATTGGCTGATAGAATTCTATCAGCCAATCAGAATTAAGGTAGAAAAAATCCTATTGGCTGATGCAATCAGCCAATAGGATTGAAGTTCAATCCTATTGGCCGATCCAATCAGCCAATACGATTGAGCTGGCATTCTATTAGCTGATTGGATCAGGCAATAGAATGCAAGCTCAATCCTATTGGCTGATTGCATCAGCCAATAGGATTTTTTCTACCTTAATTCCGATTGGCTGATAGAATTCTATCAGCCAATCGGAATTGAAGGGACGCCATCTTGGATGACGTAATTTAAATGAACCTTCATTCTTCAGTTGGACTTCACTGGAAGAGGATGCTCCGCATTGGATGTCTTGAAGATGGAGCTGCTCCGCGCCGGATGGATGAAGATAGAAGATGCCGATGAATGAAGACTTCTGCCCATCTGGAGGACCTCTTTTGGCCGGCTTCGATGAAGACTTCTGCCCGTCTGGAGGACCACTTCACCCGGCTTCGTTGAGGACTTCGGCCTGGCTGGGTGAAGACTTCTCAAGGTAGGGTGATCTTCAAGGGGTTAGTGTTAGGTTTTATTAAGGGGGGATTGGGTGGGTTTTAGAGTAGGGTTGGGTGTGTGGGTGGTGGGGTTTTAATGTTGGGGGGGGGTATTGTACTTTTTTTTACAGGTAATAGAGCTGATTACTTTGGGGCAATGCCCGGCAAAAGGCCCTTTTAAGGGCTATTTGTAATTTAGTATAGGGTAGGGCTTTTTATTATTTTGGGGGGCTTTTTTAGGAGTTAATAGGTAGTTTATGGGTGTTAGTGTACTTTTTAGCACTTTAGTTAAGAGTTTTATGCTACGGCATTAGCCCATAAAACTCTTAACTACTGACTTTTAAATGCGGTACTAGTCTTGACAGGAGAGGCTGTACCGCTCACTTTTTGGAAGACTCGTAATACCGGCGTTAGGCAAGTCCCATTGAAAATATAGGATATGCAATTTACGTAAGTGGATTTGCGGTATTACCGAGTCTGGCCAAAAAAGTGAGCGGTACATTTGTCATTTCAAGACTCGTAATACCAGCGTTAGGACCTCTCAACGCTGCTTTTTAACCCTAATGCACAACTCGTAATCTAACCGATAATTTTCCTATACAAAATTTTATAAAATTTCATCTATGTTTGCAATCACTAAGTTCTCCCTTTTTTCAGTTTTTTTATTTTAGATCAGATAAACAAGGAACTATGTGTCACGCCGTGCCGCTCTAGCTGTTGCTAGGGATGCAGCACCTGCTGTTCTGCTCATTGCCTAGGGGGAAGTCGACTCCTGTCTGCGTGCAGCAGTGACATCATCGCTGCACGCTCCCTCCATTCTGAAGCCGGTCAGGATCTCATGTGGCGCGAATCCTGCACCTATGTAAGTTATTCACTTGCTACCTATCACTGCCCAAGTATAGGTATTACTTTGTGTGCTCCTGGGTGTGATAGCTTACTGTATTCTGGAAGTATTGGATTGCCTCATTGTTGATAAACTCTGCCTGTCTGACTACTTAAACTCTGCCTGCCTGACTACTCTGCTTGCTTAATTCTTAAAGTACTGGATCGCCATACTCTTGCCAAAACCTGCCTGTCTGACCATTCAAGTGGTTTATCTTGGACTGCCTTACTGTTGCCAACACCTGCCTGTCTGACCATTCAAGTGGTTTACCTTTGGATTGCCTTACTGTTGCCAACACCTGCCTGTCTGACCATTCAAGTGGTTTACCTTTGGATTGCCTTACTGTTGCCAACACCTGCCTGTCTGACCATTCAAGTGGTTTACCTTTGGATTGCCTTACTGTTGCCAAACCCTGCCTGTCGGACCTTTCTAGTGGTTTACCCCTGAACTGCCTTCTGCTGATTCCCTGCCTGTTGCCGCTGCAGAATATCCAGCCTGTGGTGAGTGCTGCTTACCTCATCTTGCGTACTTTCTCTGCTCTCGGATAAGAAGACTACTGGCCAAGTTCGGTCTGATAGTGGAATATCCCACGAGCATTACATTATACTTAGGCCATGGACCCAAATGAGTTAGCAAGAGCAGTTTATCTTCAAGGACAGATGTTGGGAACCCATACCACACAGTTGCAGAGTGTGGATTCCAAACTAGAGGCTATAACTGCTCAACTCTCTGCACTAGTTGCAGCAAGGAATACCACTCCTGTGGTTGTGCCGCCAGTCTCTGCTCCTAGTACTGCGGCTTCTTCCCCTGCTTCTGGAAGCATTCCCCGGATACCATTGCCTGACAAATATGAAAGTACTATTGATTGTAGGGGTTCTCTTAACCAGTGCAGGCTGCACTTCCGTAATGATCCTCACACCTTTCAGTCTCACCAGTCAAGAGTCACATTTATCATTTCCTTACTGAAAGACAAGGCCCTAGCCTGGGTTTCTCCCTTTTTGGAACAGAACGCTCCACTCCTGAATGATGCTGATGCGTTCATTTCTGCATTTTCTTCTGTGTTTGGGACTTCTGGCCGTACTTGTGCTGCAGAATTTTCTCTCCTAGATCTCCTCCAGGGCAATAGAACCATGGCACAATTCGCCATCGAGTTTCGCACCTTGGCACTTGAAACCACTTGGGATGGCAGTGCTCTCAAGGCAGCCTTTAGGAGGGGTCTGCATGAACACATCAAAGATGAACTCACTTATCGTGATATTCCTTCTTCTTTGGATGACTTTATTACAATTTGTATCAATATGGTCACTCGCTTCCAGGAGAGACAAGCCGAGAGAGACAGAACTCGGAGGGTCCTTCCCACCCAGTGGCGGATCCAGGGGGGGGGCAATGGGGCAATTGCCCCCCCCCCCCCCCGAGAATATACTGAGAGGGCTTCCCTTCCCTGTGACTGTAAGTGAACTTGGCTATAAGAGTTTAAATGGTGCTGCGCGTGCGCGATGGACCAATTCTACGGCCGTTTTTTTTTTTATACTAACGTTTCTCCTCCTCTTACATGAGCCTTAGCCGTGCGCCCTGTGTGATGCCTGTAAGCTGCTAGAGAGCTGTCGCGCGAGTTCCTCAGTCCGTGTGTCTGCCACAGGACAGTCCTGCACCTAGTGACTAAAACCGTAGTTCATGAAGGGCTACTGTGTGTGAGCGAGCCCTGCTTGTTTTAATGCTTATTCGCGCCGCACACGTGTGTTGAGAAGGATAAGTTTCTGCTGCAGCCTTCATCTTTGCGACCACTGTATTCATTATCTCGTGCAGGTTTGTTTAAATTAATAACGTTATTTGTATTGTATGCATGCTTGCACTAGCTATAACGCAAAATAATAGAACAATATTAATAAACACAGGTGTTCGCTCTTATGTAGCGTATAACTGCATAACCAATTCAACTATTATGGGTTTTAGAAGTTGGGGAAACTGACCCTTATTTTCTGAATAAAACTACTTCTGGCTAATGCGACGTTTGTCGTCTTCCCCTCAGTGTATACATCTGTGCCACGTCCCTGTCATCTACAGTAAATGCCCATATGTTTTACCTATTCTTAGACGTGTTTTGTGGTGTTATATGCATTGTAATGGCGAGTCACACACGCCAGTAATGGGGTGCCAGTAATGGGGTGTAGCTTAATGCAATCTGGCCCACTCCCACGACACATCTGACCAGAGAGCTGTCTGTGTCAGATGTCTAGGAAAGAGTTTTATGTGTGAGAGGGGTAGATGTGGCAATACTGAGATACTAACTACTGAATATACCTGAGGTTTATGTATACATATACACACAGTTACACACACATGAATACACACACACACACATACTTACATACACATACATAAATAGCTACACACACACATTATACATACATACACACAGTTACATACATGCATAAATACACACATATATACTTACATACACATACATACACACATGCATACATACATACAGTACATACACACACAAATACATACACACACACACACACACACACATAAATATACACACACATAGTTAAACACACATACATACACACACACATACATTCACAAATACACACACAGGGACTTCTAATTGTGTTTTTGAATAAGGTTAGAGCTGTACGATAGGTTAAATAAAATAGTCTGTTCTATAAGCACTCATTATTTTCTGTCCGCCGCCACAAAAAAATCTGGAAGTGCCCCTCCCGAGACCAGGCTCTGGATCCGCCACTGTTCCCACCTGTCCTTCTATTTGTCCGGTTTCTGCAGTATCTTCTACCCCTTCAACAGCACCAGTTATCCCAGTGGAGGAACCCATGGATCTCTCCTCCTTCAAACCCTCAGAGTCTGAAAGACAGAGAAGGAGATTGAGACTATGCTTTTATTGTGGTTCTAACACCCACCAACTAAGGAATTGTGACATTCAGCCGGGAAAAGCCAATGCTTAGAGGATAACACTGGGATACCTCTAACCATGATCACTACTAAATCCCCTCACTCCTCTTGGATTCTGGTACCTGTTACCCTTACCTTCTTTTGGAATACTGTCCACACTCAAGCCTTCATTGATTCAGGGCCAGCTGGAAAGTTTCTAAATCACCGTTTTATGATTCAAGCTGGCTTGCCTCTTCTGCAGAAAAGACATTGTCTCAAAATAACTACTATGGATGGCACCTCCCTTAGTTCAAGGTTGATACATTTTGAGTCAAACAGTCTCTCCACTCACTGAATTGACAAAACGGAACAAGGACTGTAAACATTGGCCCCCTGAGGCCATAAATGCCTTCTCTCATCTAAAAAAGGCTTTCTATGTGGACTTTCTCAGATGTGTTTGAGAAGAAAGCAGCCAATGTGCTGCCACCCCACCGTCCTTATGACTGTAAAATTGATCTCTTTCCTGGAGCCCCACTTTGTAAAGGGAGGACTTATCCACTCTCCAAAGCTGAAACCAAATCCATGCTTCTTTTTTGTCAGTAAGAAGGATGGTGGGCTCAGACCCTGTATCGACTACAGGGCCTTGAACAACATAACTATCAAGAATCGCTATCCCATTCCATTGATCACTGAACTGTATGACTCACTCCAGAATGCTCGCTTCTTCACCAAGCTGGATTTACGTGGGGCATACAATCTTAATCGTATCTTCCCAGGCCACAAATGGAAAACCCTCAACACGCCCCTGTGTAACGCCCCTGCAGTCTTCCAGGCATTTGTCAACAATGACTTCCATGACCTCCTCAATCTCACTGTCATCGTCTACTTGGATGACATCCTTATTTGCTCTTCTACTCTGGAGGAGCATCATAAGCACGTGAGACAGGTACTTCAACATCTCAGAGACAATTCTTTGGTAGCCAAACTAGAAAAATGTGAGTTTGACCAAGTTCAGATCCAGTTCCTTGGTTATGTTATCTTGAAAGAAGGTTTTGCTACGGATCCTGCTAAACTCACTGCAGTTTTAGAATGGCCTTAACCTACTTCATTAAAGGAATTACAGAGATTCTTGGGGTTCTCCAATTATTACCGCAAGTTTATAAAGAACTTTTCTCAAACAGTCTCTCCACTCACTGAATTGACAAAGTGGAACAAGGACTGTAAACATTGGCCCCCTGAGGCCATAAATGCCTTCTCTCGTTTAAAAAAGGCTTTCTGTTCTGCTCCTGTGCTTCGCCATCCTGATCCTGACATAAAGTTCACTTTAGAGGTTGATGCCTTCGAAAATAGGGGCTGGAGCAGTTCTAACCCAAAGGAAACCTTTAACCTCCAAGTCGCACCCTGTAGCCTTTTTCTCCAAACGTTTTACTCCTGCAGAGAGGAATTACGATGTGGGTAACTGTGAACTCTTAGCCATTAAGATGGCCTTGACTGAATGGCGTCATTGGTTAAAAGGCACCACCAATCCCATTCAGATTCTCACCGACCACAAGAATCTGACTTACCTAGATACTGCTCATCGACTCAATCTGACAGGCCAGGTGGGCCTTGTTCTTTTACCGTTTTAACTTTGTGGTCTCTTATCTTCCTGGGACCAAAAACAAGAAGGCTGAAGCCCTTTCCCATCAGTTTCCTCACTCAAGTGATTTCTCTAAAGCTCCTATTGAACACATCATACCTCCCTCTTGTGTAGTTGCTCAACTGAATACCACCCTTCTTCAAATACTGCAACATGCCCAGTCTAGTAAACCCCCTGAAGCCCCCGTGGCTTCCGATATCTTTTTTGTACCTCTGAACCTACGCACTCCTGTACTATCCTGGGCTCATGATAGTAAACTCTCAGGACATCCTGGTTTGACAAGGACTTTTAAGCGTCTTTCCCAACATGTATGGTGGCCTACTATGAAGTCTGACGCTCAGGATTATGCGAAAGCCTGCACAACTTGTGCTGCCAACAAAACTCTCCGATCCTTGCCTCCCGGTTTGCTCCAACCATTGTCCATACCCAAACAACCATGGACACACATAAAAATTGATTTAATTGTGGACCTTCCTCCTTCTGACTACCATACAGTTATCTGGGTTGTGGTTTAGGTACCCCTAACAAAACTACCTTCTGCACAAGAATTATCGTCTTTTTTTTTTTGCATGTGGTACGACTTCATGGCGTTCCTGCAAATATTGTTTCCGACAGAGGTCCACAGTTCATCGCTACCTTTTGGAGAGCCTTTTGTAAGTTGATTTGAACCACTGTTTCCTTGTCTTCTGGCTACCATCCTCAGACCAATGGACTAACTGAGAGAGTAAACCAGGATCTTGAGGCCTACCTTAGAGCCTTTGTCAATGCTTTCCATACCAACTTATCTGAGTTGTTACCCTAGCTAAGCTGGCAAGAAACACTCATTGGCACTCTTCTCTTCGATGCTCTCCATTTCAAGCCACAGCAGGGAATCAACCTTGTGTCTTCCCTCTTTCTGCTCAGTCCACTGGAGTTCCTGCTGCAAACCAACACATTACTGAACTCACCACTCATTGGCAACGTATTCACTCTCAGCTACGTTTAGCTGTCTCTAGATACAAAAAATGTGCTAATCATCATAGAGCTTCTGTACATGCCATCTTGGTAGGTGAAAGTGTTTGGGTCTCTACTCGACATATTCATCTACACGTCAACCCTGTCACAAATTGGGGCCTAGGTTTATCAGTCCTTACAAAGTCCTGAAAAGACTGTCTCCTGTTGCCTACAAAGTGGCCTTACCAAAAACCCTGCACATACACCCAGTCTTCCACATCTCACTACTCAAGCTTTACATGAAGAATACATATACCCGGCTCCAAGCTCCTCCTCCTCCACTCCTGGTCCATGGTGACCCTGAATATGAGGTTGCTAAGATCCTGGACTCCAGATACAGGCACAGACAACTGCAGTATCTGGTACATTGGAAGGGTTACTCTGTGGCAGATCGTTCCTGGGTTCCTGCCTGTGATGTGCATGCTCCATCTTTGGTCTCCAGGTTTCATGCTGCTCATCCTTTAAGGCCGACTCTGGTGCTCCTGGGTGTGATAGCTTACTGTATTCTGGATTGCCATACTGTTATTGAACTCTGCCTGTCTGACTACTCTGCTTGCTTAACCCCTAAAGTACTGGATTGTCTAACTGCTTTTGAACTCTGTCTGTCTGACTACTATGTTTACTTAACCCTTAAAGTACTGGATTGCCTCACTGTTGATGAACTCTGCCTGTCTGACTACTCTGCTTGCTTAATCCTTAAAGTACTAGATTGCCATACTATTGCCAAAACCTGCCTGTCTGACCATTCAAGTGGTTTACCTTTGGATCGCCTTACTGTTGCCAACACCTGCCTGTCTGACCATTCAAGTGGTTTACCTTTGGATTGCCTTACTGTTGCCAAACCCTGCCTGTCTGACCTTTCTAGTGGTTTACCCCTGAACTGACTTCCGCTGATTCCCTGCCTGTTGCTGCCTGTGGTGAGTGCCACTTACCTCATCTTGCATACTTTCTCTGCTCTGTAATATTCCCTATCATTCCAGGCTCAACGCCGATATAAGAAGACTACTGTCCGAGTTCGGTTTGATAGTGGAATATCCCACAAGCATTACACTATGAGCCATGACATCAGCAAAACAACAAAAACATAATTTATGCTTACCTGATAAATTTATTTCTCTTGTAGTGTATCCAGTCCACGGATCATCCATTACTTATGGAATATATTCTCCTTCCCAACAGGAAGCTGCAAGAGTCCACCCACAGCAAAGCTGCTATATAGCTCCTCCCCTAACTGCCATATTCAGTCATTCGACCGAAAACATGCAGAGAAAGGAAAAACCATAGGGTGCAGTGGTGACTGTAGTTCAAATGAAAAAATTACCTGCCTTAAAGTGACAGGGCGGGCCGTGGACTGGATACACTACAAGAGAAATAAATTTATCAGGTAAGCATAAATTATGTTTTCTCTTGTTAAGTGTATCCAGTCCACGGATCATCCATTACTTATGGAATACCAATACCAAAGCTAAAGTACACGGATGATGGGAGGGACAAGGCAGGTACTTAAACGGAAGTTACCACTGCCTGTAAAAAACCCTGTCTCCCAAAAATAGCCTCCGAAGAAGCAAGGTATCAAATTTGTTAAGTATGAAGCGCAGACCAAGACTCCGTCTTGTAAATCTGTTCAACAGAAGCCACATTTAAAAAAGGCCCAAGTGAAAACCACAGCTCTAGTAGAATGAGCTGTAATCCCTTCAGGAGGCTGCTGTCCAGCAGTCTCATAAGCTAAATGAATTATGCTTTTTAACCAAAAAGACAGAGAGGCTGCTGAAGTCTTTTGACCTCTCCTCTGTCCAGAATAGACAACAAACAAGGTGAACGTTTGATGAAAACTGTAGTAGCTTGTAAGTAAAACTTTAAAGCACAAACCACGTCCAATATTGTGTAATAGACGTTCCTTCTTTGAGGAAGGATTAGGATACAAGCATGGAACAACTATCTCTTGAGTGATGTACTTGTTAGATACCACCTTAGGAAAAAACCCAGGTTGGTACGCAGGACTACCTTATCCGTACGAAGGACCAGATAAGGAGAATCACATTGTAACACAGATAACTTGGAGACTCTACGAGTCGAGGAATTAGCTACCCAAAAGGAACTTTCCAAGATAAAGATTGATATCTATGGAACAAAAAAGGTTCAAACGGAACTTCTTGAAGAACCTTAAGAATCAGGTTTAAGCTCCATGGCGGAGCAACAGTTTTAAACACAGGCTTGGATCTCACCAAAGCCTGACCAAATGCCTGAACGTCTAGAATACCTGCCAGACGCTTGTGCAAAAAAATAGACAGAGTAAAAATCTGTCCCCTTTTAAGGAATTAGCTGACAACCCTTTTCTCAAAAACATCTTGGAGAAAAGATAATATCCTGGGAATCCAGACTTTACTCCATGAGTAACCCTTGGATTCATAACAATCAGATATTTACACCATATCTATGTTCAATTTTCCTAGAGACAGGCTTTCATGTCTGTATTAAGGTATCAATGACTGACTCGGAGAAGCCATGCTTTGATAACATCAAGCGTTCAGTCTCCAGGCAGTCCATCTCAGATTGATTCTATTTAGATGGTTGAAAGGACCCTGAGGTAGAGGGACCTGTCTCAGAAGCAGAGACCGTGATGGAAAGGATGACATGTCCACCAGATCTGCATACCAGGTCCTGCGTGGCTACGCAGGCGCTGTCAAAAACACCAAAGCCCTCTCCTGCTTGGTCTTGACCTCCGGAGGAAATCGCACTCCCCCGGAAGAAAAGTCTGAAGACTTAGAAAATCCACCTCCCAGTTCTCAACACCTGGGATATGGATAGCTGATAGACAAGAGTGAGTCTCTGTCCAGTGAATTATTGTAAGACTTCTAACATCGCTAGGGAACTTCTGTTCCCCCTTGATGGCTGATGTAAGCCACAGTCGTGTATTTTGTCCGACTGAGTATGATGTACCTCAGAGTTGCTAACTGAGGCCAAGTCTGAAGAGCATGGAATATCACTCCCAGTTCCAGAATATTTATTAGAAGGAGGGTCTCCTCCTAAGTCCACTATCCCTGAGCCTTCAGGGAGTTCCAGACTGCATCCCAACCTAAAAGGCTGGCATCTATTGTAACAATTGTCCCATCTGAACTGCGGAAGGTCATACCCTTGGACAGATGGACCCGACATAGTCACCAGAGAAGAGAATCTCTGGTCTCTTGGTCCAGGTTTAACAGGGGGACAAATCTGTGTAATCCCCGTTCCTCTGACTGAGCATGCATAGTTGCAGCGGTCTGAAATGTAGACGTGCAAACGGTACTATGTCCCTTGCCGCTACAATTAAGCCGATTTCATTCATGTACTGAGCCACCGAAGGGCGCGGATGGGATGAAAAAACACGGCAGAAATTTAGAAACTTTTGACAACCTGGACTCCGTCAGGTAAATTTTCATTTCTACAGAATCTATCAGAGTCCCTAGGAGGGAAACCCTTGAGATTGGGGATAGAGAACTCTTTCCTTGTTCACTTTCCACCCATGTGATCTCAGAAATGCCAGTACTACGTCCGTATGAGACTGGGCAATTTGGATGTTTGACGCCTGTATCAGGATGTCGTCTAAATAAGGGGCCACTTCTATGCCCCGCGGTCTAAGGACCGCCAAAGCGACCCCAGAACCTCCATAAAGATTCTTGGGGCTGTAGATATCCCAAAGGAAAGAGCTACAAACTGGTAATGCCTGTCTAGAAAGGCAAACCTGAAAAACGATGGTGATCTTTATGCATCACAATGTGAGGATAAGCATCCTTCAAATCCATTGTAGTCCTCTATTGACTCTCCTGGATCATAGTTAAGATGGTACGAATAGTTTCCATCTTAAATGACGGAATTCTGAGGAATTTGTTTAAGATCTTTAGATCCAAAATAGGTCTGAAGGTTCCCTCTCCTTGGGAACCACAAACAGATTTGAGTAAAAACTCTGTCCCTGTTCCTCTCTTGGAACTGGATGGATCTCGTACACAATGTAAGAATGCCTCCTTCTTTATCTGGTTTGCAGATAATTGTGAAAGGCGAAATCTCCCCTTTTTTGGGGGGGGAATCTTTGAAATCCAGAATATATCTCTGGGATATAAATTCCAATGCCTAGGGATCCTGGGCATCTCTTGCCCACGCCTGGGCGAAGAATGAAAGTCTGCCCCCTATAGGATCCGTTACCGGATAGGGAGCCGTTCTACATGCTGTCTTAGAGGCAGCAGCAGGCTCCTTGGCCTGCTTATCTTTGTTCCAGGTCCAATTGTCTCCAGACCGCCTTGGACTGAGCAAAAATTCCCTCTTGTTTTGCCTTAGAGGAAGAGGATGCCACACCTGCCCTGAAGTTTTTAAAAGGCACGAAAATTAGACTTTTTTTTTTTTTTGGCCCTTGATTTGGACCTATCCTGAGGAAGGGCATGACCTTTTCCTCCAGTGATATAAACAATAATCTCCTTCAAACCAGGCCCGAATAGGGTCTGCCCCTTGAAGGGAAGTTAAGTAGCTTATTTATTAAAGTCACGACAGCTGACCATGATATAAGCCATAGCGCTCTGCGCGCCAGTATAGTAAAAAAACAGAATTCTTAGCCATTAGTCTAGTCAAATGAACAAGGCATCAGAAAACAAAGGAATTGGCTAGCATAAGCTTGTCAAATATATTCATCCAATGGAGTCGCTTAACTGTAAAGCCTCATCAAGAGACTCAACCCAGAACGCCGCAGCAGCAGTGACAGAAGCAATGTATGCAAGGGGCTGCAGGATAAAACCCTGTTGAATAAACATTTTTTATCCATTGGATCTAAAAAACACAACTGTCCTCGTCAGAGGTAGTGGTACGCTTAGCTAGAGTAGAAACTCTTCTCTCCACCTTAGGAACTGTCTGCCAGAAGTCCTGTGTGGTGGTAACTATTAGAAAACATTCTTCTAAAAAATAGGAGGGGAAGAGAACGGCACACCTGGTCTATCCCATTCCTTATTAAAAAAAAAAAATTTAGTAAACCTCTTTAGGTATTGGAAAAACATCAGTACACACCGGCACTGCATATTATTTATCCAGTCTACACAATTTCTCTGGCCCTGCGATTGTACACATTCATTCAGAGCAGCCAAAGCCTCCCTGAGCAACAAGTGGAGGTTCTCAAGCATAAATTTTAAATGTAGAAATATCAGAATCAGGTTAAATCATCTTCCCTGAGTAAAAAAAAAATCACCCACAGACTAAGCATATTGTGAGGTAGTATCATACATGGTTCTTAAAGCGTCTGTATGCTCTGTATCTACCCCCAGAGCTAACTGCTTTCCTTTAATTTCAGGTAGTCTGACTAATACTGCTGCCAGAATATTATTCACCACCTTTGCCATGTCTTGTAAAATAAACGCTATGGGCGCCCTTGATGTACTTTGCGCCATTTGAGCGTGAGTCCCTGAAGCGGGAGTCGAAGGGTCTGAAACGTGGGGAGAGTTAGTCGGCATAACTTTCCCCTCGACAGAATCCCCTGGTAAAAGAAACGCTATGGGTGCCCTTGATGTACTTGGCGCCATTTGAGCGTGAGTCCCTAAAGCGGGAGTCAAAAGGTCTGACACGTGGGGAGAGTTAGTCGGCATAACTACCCCCACGACAGAATCCTCTGGTGATAATGTTTTTAAAGACAAAAAATGATCTTTATTGTTTAACATGAAATCAGTACATCTGGTACACATTCTAAGATGGGGTTCCACCATGGCTTTAAAACATAATGAACACAGAGCTTCCTCTATGTTAGACATGTTAGAACAGACTAATAATGAGACTAGTAAGCTTGGAAAACACTTTAAATCAAGTTAACAAGCAAATATATAAAACGTTACTGTGCCCTTAAGAGAAACAAATTTTGTCAAAATTTGAAAAACAGTGAAAAAAAAAAAAAAAAAAGGCAGTAAAACAAACGAAATTTTTACAGTACATGTAATAAGGTAACAGAGCATTGCACCCACTTGCAAATGGATGATTAACCCCTTAATGCAAAAAATAGATAAAAAAAAAAAAACGACATAGACATTTTTAAAAACAGACACAACAAACTGCCACAGCCAACAGTGGGAAGCTTCAGTTAACTGTTTCTATGCAAAATTTAAGCCAGCCATGTGGAAAAAACTTAGGCCCCAATAAGTTTTATCACCAAACATATGTTAAAAAACGATTAAACATGCCAGCAAACGTTTTAAAACACATTTTTACAAGAGTATGTATCTCTATTAATAAGCCTGATACCAGTCGCTTTTACTGCATTTAAGGCTATACCAACATTACAGTGTTATCACCAATGTACGTTAAAAAACGATTAAACATGCCAGCAAACGTTTTAAAACACATTTTTATAAGAGTATGTATCTCTATTAATAAGCCTGATACCAGTCGCTATCGCTGCATTTAAGGCTTTACTTACATTACTTCGGTATCAGCAGTATTTTCTTAGTCAATTCCATTCCTAGAAAAATATTTTACTGCACATACCTTATCTGCAGGAAAACCTGCACGCCATTCCCCCTCTGAAGTACCTCACTCCTCAGAATGTGTGAGAACAGCAAATGGATCTTAGTTACGTCTGCTAAGATCATAGAAAAACGCAGGCAGATTCTTCTTCCAAATACTGCCTGAGATAAACAGCACACTCCGGTGCCATTTAAAAATAACAAACTTTTGATTGAAGAATAAACTAAGTAGAAAGCACCACAGACTCTCACAACCTCCTATCTATGTTGAGGCTTGCAAGAGAATGACTGAATATGGCAGTTAGGGGAGGAGCTATATAGCAGCTTTGCTGTGGGTGGACTCTTGCAGCTTCCTGTTGGGAAGGAGAATATATTCCATAAGTAATGGATGATCCGTGGACTGGATACACTTAACAAGAGAAATGAAACCAGTAGTGATTGATGGTCACTTAGAAGCAACAAGGATGTGAAGCAAGTTATTTGATAAAAAAGAACTGCCTCTTTCCAATATAGAGTGTTAGGGGTCAATTTATTAAAGTCTGGCGGACATGATACACTATAGCGTATTATGTCCTCCAGACATCGCTAAATGCGGACAGCGTATGCTGTCCATATTCAGCATTGCACAAGCAGTTCTAGTGAACTGCTTGTGCAATACCGCTCCCTGCAGATTCAGGGCCAATCAGCCACTAGCACTGGGTGTCAATCAGCCCGATCATATAGGATCGGGCGTATTGCTGTACGCAGCCTCGGAGGTGGCGTATAAATTAAGAAGCAGTGGACTATAGACCATTGCGTCTTAACTCCTGTTTCCGGCGAGCCTAAATTCTCGCACAGAAACAGGGTGAATTGGCCCAATTCGGACAATAATAAATTGACCCCTGTGGGTATATTTCTATTGTTATGGGTGAAAAGGGCCTATGCAGAATCATAACCTCTAAAATAGCAACAATGATATGAGTACTTTGTTAATGATATGACAATCATTTGGCAGCTGTACCAACAAAGCATCACCTTCAAAATAAAGGGGTTTGTGAACCCTCATTCAAAAGCCCAGAATCCTCTCTTTCAAACATTCCCCTCTAATTAAATCTAACGTGGAGTTAGAAACTCTCTAACAGTGCCCCTCCCCTTCCATTTAATTTTTTTTCTTAAGGCCAGTGGGGTTCGTGTTTGCAATGTGACCACATGTACCCTAGGACTAGGGGACAAGTAAACCTTAATTTCAAAGAGAAGATACGTTCCCTTCAAATGATGAAGTCACCTGCCGCTCTAGATCAAAAAGAGGGGGGGGGGGGATGGCGGTTTTGATAGAGCCTTCTCCTTTTCAACCAAAACAGATGTTTAACTGCTGCAAATGATCATCAACTTTACACAAATCATGAGCATCTTTCAGGGACATGCAACCTCTTGTTTAAGAGAACAGACTCCTCTCTTACAAATTAGAGGTTGGTCTCTAATCCTCCGCATTTAATAGGTTGAAAGCAGTTAAAATATCATGCTGCATTCTTTAGCAGTTCAGGAATATATCCATTAAAATGCCTATTAAGTATATTTTATCTCCTTTGCTGTGGCCAATTAGGGACAGCTATTGCAATGATCATGCAATCACTGCAGGATTGGGTAACGATCTTAAGAACACTTCTACAAAGTGGACAAAATAAATAATGAAAATACATTAGGGAATATATATATATTCATTTTTTTAAAGTTCCTGAATTGCTCACAGCTATGTTCCATTTCCAGATATTAGTCACATCCCTGTTTTTAAAGAGTTAGCTCTAATATGACAACAAGCATGATCGATTGGGAAAAGAAGAGTAAAAGGGCGAGAAAGCTTTAGAGGAAAATGGAGAAGTAAAGGAGAAAAACAGGGGTAGAAAGAAAGATGGAGAAGCACAGATTAAAAATGGGGACAGGGATAGCATGAGAGCAACAGACTCCTCATTGGCATTCTACACAGAGCCAATAAACAACCATTAAACAGCAGATTTAGGACAAAAACAGAACACAGCCAAGCCCCCAGTGAACCAATTGGATTATGACAGCAGACATCAAGAAACCGGAAGACTATAAAATATCTGCTTACTAATGTCTGCTTACACTGGAAAATTTGAATCACAATTTCCTCAACAGTTAGAAGCACAAAACACTAACTCCTTAAAGAAATGTTTAACAAAGTTAAATTAAATGAAAAATATACACAATGGGGCCTATCTATCAAGCTCCGAATGGAGCTTGTGTTGCCCGTGTTTCTGGAGAGTCCTCAGACTCGCTAGAAACAGCAGTTATGAAGAAGCGGTCTAAAGACCGCTGCTCCATAACCCTGTCCGCCTGCTCTGAGCAGGCGGACAGGAATCGCCGCAATTCAACCCGATCAAATACGATCGGGTTGATTGACACCTCCCTGCTGGCGGCCGATTGGCCGCGAGTCAGCAGGGGGCGGCGTTGCACCAGCAGCTCTTGTGAGCTGCTGGTGCAATGCTGAATACGGAGAGCGTATTGCTCTCCGCATTCAGTGAGGTCTTGCGGACCTGATCCGCACTGTCGGATCAGGTCCGCAAGACCTTTCATAAATAGAGGCCAATGACTTCTAGATCTAGTTAGTGGTTCCTGAGGACTGACACATGGAAGTAGTTGTATGATACTCTACAACAGTATATCTTGGGTAACTATATTGTTTTTTAGTCCCTGTGGTTAGTCCACTGCGGTGCAACATTTTGCTCTGAAGTTGAAATCATAACAATAACAAATGTTCAAAATAACTGTCCTAGAACACATGAATTCAGATTTGTATACCCCTTTGCTTTCATTAATAAAGAACTATTCCCATGATTATAGTCAGTTCCCTGAATTTTAACCTTTGAAATTTAAGAAACATTGAATACATTTGACACAGCAACAAGCAAAATCAGGTAATTACGGCTATTATTATATTTTAACATCAATCATAAACTGTATCTTTTTTTTAATAAATTGAGTTATCTACCCATAAAAAACTCACCAATAATATTTAATCAAAGATTACTGAAAGCTTACCATTGTATGCGTATATTCATCTAATTTTGAGTCTTCAAAAGGTTTGTTTGCCTTCTTTAATAAATCTTTAAGAAAATTCTAAAAGAACATGAAATTGAGTTATTACAGTATATATATTACCATATTAATGTGTATATTTGCTGTTGAAATTACATTCAAAATATTGTTAAAAGGACATACTGTGTTTCAGCATATATCTATGTTATAGTGCAATATTACACAAATCACCTCTTGAAAACTACTGAAGCAATGTAAACAACAATTTAGTAGTTATAAGCTCAAAAGCATTCAATTTAAAGTGCAGAAAAAAAAAATCAATGAAATATTACATATTGTATTGGAATATTACAAATTATTATACTAAAACTATGCAATGTTCTAACCAATAGGTGTGTATTAAAGGGCCATTACAGTAAATACAATGACATTGTCTAATAAATAAGAGAATGTAATCGAATATAATGACATAAGATATAGCTTGCAATATAAAATTGTTGTGTGGAAATTAATGTGCAATTTAAATACCCTATGGCCAACATTAATATACTTACACACACACACACACACACACACACACACATATATATATATATATATATATATATATATGTATATATATAAATACACACACACTATATATATATATATATATATATATATAAATACACACACACATAAATATATATATATATACACACACATATACATATATATATATATATATATATATATATATATACACACACATATACATATATATATATATATATATATATATATATATATATAAACACACACACATATACATATATATATATATATCCATACATATACATACATACACAAACACACACACACTGAAAGATATTTAGCGTTCCCGCTTGAGCTTAAATATAGATAATCCTTTGACGTGTGCCTAGTTTTGCGCACGTATTGAAAGTAAAACATTTGAGTGAAACCCAGCATGCACTAACCAAAGGACTTTGCAATATCATATTAAAGGGACAGTTCACCCAAAAAAATTCTCCCCTTTAAATTATTCCCAATGATCCTTTTAACCTGCTAGAGTGTATTAAATTGGTTACAAGTAGCTCCTTAACTCCTATTTCAGCATTTGAAATAGCTGATTTAGCCTGTGGTATCGCCACCTACACTGAACAAATTAATACTGGAATATAGGCTATTGAATAGCCTAAGTAAACACAACCAGCAGAAGAAATTACACTCTCAGTGGGATACAGGATAGTTAAGTAATAAAATGATAATTTTCCATTGTTCTCTCTATGTATTGAGCTTTGGTGTTCCAGATAAATAAAAGATAAGGAAGCAAGTCTGTTTACACAAACTTAGAACATAATGAGATCTGATATCACCTTTATCACCTTTAAGTTCAACCCATTGTAATAGGCTGTGGTTTCAAAGCACAAAATCAGCTACTTCATATACACAAATAAGCATGAAAATGGAATTTCTCAAATATTTTATACTCTGCAGTTGGTATAACAAGTCATTTAAAATACATTAATGGAAAAATAATTTTACAGTGTACTGTCCCTTTAACAATAAAGCAGTCTTTTGGAAATAATCTACGTAAAAATACGTACAAAATTAATTTTTTGAAAGCATTTAAAACTGTTGCCTTGTTAGCAACATGTGTAGAGGTTTGATAATATGTAATAAAACACTTTAAAACCCTGATAAACATGTTTATTCTGAATCCCCTGATTTGGGTCAATAAGCAATCACTGTGATGTATGTAGTCAAGTCAGGCAATTTTAAGCATTTTGCAGTATACTTAGGTTACAGAATTTGAGATCCAGCTTCACAATTTTAAATGTGTGTGTGTGTGTGTGTGTGTATATATATATATATATATATACAGTGAAAGCAGTCAAATCAAATAATGTATATATACAATGCTGTTTGTTTTATTTAATTTTATTAATGAATGAATAAATTAATAATTAAGTAAATATAGACATATGAGGGGTTATTCAGGGATACCAGTGTTACAATCAGGGCTGCCATCAGGGGGTGACAGGGGTGACTCCTGTCAGGGGCCCAAATTTTGACATCCACCAGAGGGTACTACAGCAGAGTTCTATTGAGCATGGGAAATGTTATTACAAGGAGTAAAGCATTAGCATTTGAGAGGATTTCTTAGTGTGCACTAAACCACTATGCATAGTGTGAGACAGACTTGGCACTTAAGTTTGTACAGTGTGTGCCTGAGCCAGACGGCAGATCACTTTCATTTGCAGAGGAGTTAGGACTTACTTAGTAAATGTTTTTTTATTTATTTGTGCAATTTCAGATTGTAATTTCAGTGTGGTATATAATTGTATGGTGGGGCCAGGGGTCCATAAAAACACATTTGCTTAGCAATATGCAGCAGTGTTTTTATGATTATTTGACAATGCTGTAGAAATTCTATATTTAAAGCCATGCAGAAATGTTTCCTCCTCAATACACAAATGGTAGGTGCTCTTTTGGCAGATATGAGTTTTTTTTAAATAATATATATATATTTTAATTGCATTCCAGTTTACTTCCCCTTTATGCAAGGACTTTCCAGATGGCATTTTATCTAAGATTTTTACATCTGCATAAAATGTTATACTCTAAGGCTAAGATTGCTCAGTGTTTGAAATGAGACAGGTTAACTTACCACTGTTCAGTTAACACTACAGCTGACTTAATTTTGAAATACATACAAACAAGCCTAAATCCTGCATTTAACCAGGTCTAATGGTATGAGACTGAGTACCACAGCTTATGGTTCCACCAAGACCATATAGAGTTCTGCATTTTCAAAATCCATAAGTACAGCTGACAGATGGGAACATTTGTACACCATATTTGAAGTGGTGCTCTTGGTTGGGGAAAATGGGGAGAGAAAAAACCAAACATATGTCAACCTTTCAAAAGTACTTTTCTTCATCTAGCCATCTACCCAGATCATTAATATACAATTTTGAATTCACTGAATTATTTTTATTTGCACATTTACAAATATGATTCCTTAAAAGGTGATCTCTTAATTTCTGCATTTTTTTTTAATCATGCATGTCACTCATTGTTGATTTAGGGGATGCAATGTGCACAAATGTTACCTTCTGTGAGTGTCTCTGTTGGTGTCTGTGTTTATGTCTTTGTGCTTTTGTTTGTGTCTCTATGAGTGTGTATGTATTTTTTTCTGTGGGTCTCTCTGTGAGAGTGTGTGCGTTTGTCTTTGTGCTTTTTCTATGGGTGTCTCTGTGAGGGTGTGTATATGTATGTCTGTGTATTTTCTCTTGATGCCTCTGTGAGGGTGGGTGTGTATGTCTTTGTGTGTTTTCTGAGGATGTCTCTGTGAGGGTGTGTGTATGTATACATGTCTGTGTGTTTTCTGTGGGTGTCTCTGTGAGGGTGTATGTATGTCTGTGCATTTTCTGTGGGTGTCTCTGTGAGAGTGTGTGTATGTCTTTGTGTGTTTTCTGTGGATGTCTCAGTGAGGGTGTGTGTGTGTATGTATCTCTTTGTGTGTTTTACAGTATGTGGTTGTCTCTCTGTGTGTGTATGTCTTTGTGTGTTTTTTGTGGGTGTCTGTGTGTGTGTCTTTGTGTGTTTTCTGAGGCAGTCTCTGTCAGTGTTTCCTTGGGTGTATGTGCAAGTTTGTGTTTGAGTTTGTGTGTGTCCATTGTCTGTTCCTTTTTAGGACATTTTGGCCTTACTACTGAATATTCACATCTTTCTACAGACTTTGAGACTAATGAGACCTTTCCGGAAGTCACCAATCCACCATTTAACCTTTCAATTATTGTTTAGGCAGTGCAGGGCCCTTCCTTTCAGCCACTGCATGCTGTTGTCATCTTCCTTGACAAAAATATAATTAGAACTCCATATTTTGTTTTGTAAATCTCCTTTTTTTTGACAAAAACAGAATTTATGCTTACCTGATAAATTACTTTCTCCAACGGTGTGTCCGGTCCACGGCGTCATCCATTACTTGTGGGATATTCTCCTCCCCCACAGGGAAAGGCAAGGAGAGCACACAGCAAGAGCTGTCCATATAGTCCCTCCCAGGCTCCGCCCCCCCAGTCATTCGACCGACGGTTAGGAGAAAAAAAGGAGAAACTATAGGGTGCCGTGGTGACTGTAGTGTATAGAGAAATACATTTTTCAAACCTGATTAAAAAACCAGGGCGGGCCGTGGACCGGACACACCGTTGGAGAAAGTAATTTATCAGGTAAGCATAAATTCTGTTTTCTCCAACATTGGTGTGTCGGTCCACGGCGTCATCCATTACTTGTGGGAACCAATACCAAAGCTTTAGGACACGGATGAAGGGAGGGAGCAAATCAGGTTACCTAAACAGAAGGCACCACGGCTTGCAAAACCTTTCTCCCAAAAATAGCCTCCGAAGAAGCAAGAGTATCAAATTTGTAGAATTTGGCAAAAGTGTGCAGAGACGACCAAGTCGCTGCCTTACATATCTGATCAACAGAAGCCTCGTTCTTGAAGGCCCATGTGGAAGCCACAGCCCTAGTAGAGTGAGCTGTGATTCGTTCAGGAGGCTGCCGTCCGGCAGTCTCATAAGCCAATCGGATAATGCTTTTCAGCCAGAAAGAAAGAAAGAGAGGTAGCAGTAGCTTTTGTCCTCTCCTCTTACCAGAATAAACGACAAACAAAGAAGAAGTTTGTCTGAAATCCTTTGTTGCTTCTAAATAGAACTTTAAAGCACAGACTACATCTAAATTGTGTAACAAGCGTTCCTTCTTTGAAACTGGATTCTGACACAAAGAAGGGACAACTATTTCCTGGTTAATATTCTTGTTGGAAACAACTTTTGGAAGAAAACCAGGCTTGGTACGCAAAACAACCTTATCTGAATGGAACACCAGATAGGGTGGATCACATTGCAAAGCAGATAGTTCAGAAACTCTTCTAGCAGAAGAAATAGCAACCAAAAACAGAACTTTCCAAGATAGTAACTTGATATCTATGGAATGTAAGGGTTCAAATGGAACCCCTTGAAGAACTGAAAAAAACAAAATTTAGACTCCAGGGAGGAGTCAAAGATCTGTAAACAGGCTTGATTCTGACCAAAGCCTGTACAAAAGCTTGTACATCTGGCACAGCTGCCAGTCGTTTGTGTAACAAGACAGATAAAGCAGAAATCTGTACTTTTAGAGAACTCGCTGACAATCCCTTATCCAAACCTTCTTGGAGAAAGGAGAGGATCCTGGGAATTTCAATCCATGAGAATCCCTTGGATTCACACCAACAGATATATCTTTTCCATATTTTATGGTAAATCCTTCTAGTCACAGGTTTTCTGGCTTGGACAAGAGTATCTATCACTGAATCTGAAAACCCGCGCTTGGATAAAATCAAGCGTTCAATTTCCAAGCAGTCAGCTGGAGAGAAACTAGATTTGGATGTTCGAATAGACCTTGTACTAGAAGATCCTGTCTCAAAGGTAGCTTCCCTGGTGGAGCCGATGACATATTCACCAGGTCTGCATACCAAGTCCTGCGTGGCCACGCAGGAGCTATCAGAATCACCGAGGCCTTTTCCTGTTTGATCCTGGCTACAATCCTGGGAAGGAGAGGGAACGGTGGACACGCATAAGCTAGGTTGAACGACCAAGGCGTCACTAATGCATCCACTAAAGTCGCCTTGGGATCCCTGGATCTGGACCCGTAGCAAGGAACCTTGAAGTTCTGACGAGACGCCATAAGATCCATGACTGGAATGCCCCATAATTGAGTCAACTGGGCAAAAACCTCCGGGTGGAGTACCCACTCCCCCGGATGGAAAGTCTGATGACTCAGATAATCCGCCTCCCAGTTGTCTACTCCTGGAATGTGAATTGCAGATAAATGGCAGGAGAGATCCTCCGCCCATTTGATGATCTTGGATACCTCTCTCATCGCCAAGGAACTCTTTGTTCCTCCCTGATGGTTGATGTAAGCTACAGTCGTCATGTTGTCTGACTGGAATCTTATGAATCCGGCCTTCGCTAGTTGAGACCAAGCCCGGAAAGCATTGAATATCGCTCTCAGTTCCAGGAAGTTTATCGGGAGAAAAGACTCTTCCCGAGACCATAGACCCTGAGCTTTCAGGGAATCCCAGACCGCGCCCCAGCCTAATAGACTGGCGTCGGTCGTGACAATGACCCACTCTGGTCTGCAGAAACTCATTCCCTGAGACAGGTGATCCTGTGACAACCACCAACGGAGTGAGTCTCTGGTCATCTGGTCTACTTAAATCTTTGGAGACAAGTCTGTATAGTCCCCATTCCACTGCTTGAGCATGCACAGTTGTAATGGTCTTAGATGAATTCGAGCAAAAGGAACTATGTCCATTGCTGCAACCATCAACCCTACTACTTCCATGCACTGAGCTATGGAAGGCTGCAGAATAGAGTGAAGAACTTGACAAGCGTTTAGAAGCTTTGACTTTCTGACTTTTGTCAGGAAGATCTTCATTTTTAAAGAATCTATTATCGTTCCCAAGAAGGGAACTCTTGACGACGGAGGCAGGGAACTCTTTTCTACGTTCACCTTCCACCCGTGAGATCTGAGAAAGGCTAGAACAATGTCTGTATGAGCCTTTGCTTTGGAAAGAGACGACGTTTGGATTAGAATGTCGTCCAGATAAGGTGCCACTGCAATACCCCTTGGTCTTAGAACTGCTAGAAGGGACCCTAGCACCTTTGTGAAAATCCTTGGATGATATTTGTGGATAGGAATATGTAGATACGCATCCTTTAAATCCACGGTAGTCATAAATTGACCCTCCTGGATTGAAGGTAAAATTGTTCGAATGGTTTCCATTTTGAACGATGGAACTCTGAGAAATTTGTTTAGAATTTTTAAATCCAGAATTGGTCTGAAAGTTCCCTCTTTTTTGGGAACTACAAACAGATTTGAGTAAAACCCCTGACCTTGTTCCACAGTTGGAACTGGGTGTATCACTCCCCTCTTTAACAGGTCTTCTACACAATGTAAGAATGCCTGTCTCTTTATTTGGTTTGAAAATAAGTGAGACATGTGGAACCTTCCCCTTGAGGGTAGTTCCTTGAATTCCAGAAGAAAACCCTGAGAGACTATTTCTAGTGCCCAGGGATCTAAACATCTCTTGCCCAAGCCTGAGCAAAGAGAGAGAGTCTGCTCCCTACAAGATCCGGTCCCGGATCGAGGGCTACCCCTTCATGCTGTTTTGGTAGCAGCAGCAGGCTTCTTGGCCTGTTTACCCTTGTTCCAGCCTTGCATTGATTTCCAAGCTGGTTTAGTCTGGGAAGCGTTACCCTCTAGTCTAGAGGCTGCCGAGTTGGAAGCCGGTCCGTTCCTGAAATTGCGAAAGGAACGAAAATTGGACTTATTCTTAGCCTTGAAAGGTTTATCTTGTGGGAGGGCATGGCCCTTTCCCCCAGAGATGTCTGAAATAATCTCTTTCAATTCTGGCCCAAAAAGGGTCTTACCCTTGAAATATTAAGCAATTTTGTCTTGGAAGATACATCCGCCGACCAAGACTTTAGCCAGAGCGCTCTGCGCGCCACAATTGTAAACCCTGAATTTTTCGCCGCTAACCTCGCTAACTGCAAAACGGCGTCTAAAATAAAGGAATTAGCTAACTTAAGTGCGTGAATTCTGTCCATGACTTCCTCATACGGAGTCTCCCTACTGAGCGACTTTTCCAGTTCCTCGAACCAGAACCACGCCGCTGTAGTGACAGGAATAATGCACGAAATAGGTTGAAGGAGTTAACCTTGCTGTACAAAAATCTTTTTAAGCAAACCCTCCAATTTTTTATCCATAGGATCTTTGAAAGCACAATTGTCCTCAATAGGAAAGGATGTGCGCTTGGCTAGAGTAGAAACCGCCCCCTCGACCTTAGGGACTGTTTGCCATGTGTCCTTCCTGGGGTCGACCATAGGGAACAATTTCTTAAATATAGGAGGAGGGACAAAAGGTATGCCTGGGTTCTCCCACTCCTTATACACTATGTCCGACACCCGTTTAGGTATCGGAAAAGCATCAGGGTGCACGGGGACCTCAAGGAACTTGTCCATCTTGCACAATTTTTCTGGGATGACAAGATTGTCACAATCATCCAGAGTAGATAGCACCTCCTTAAGTAATGCGCGGAGATGCTCTAATTTAAATTTAAATGTCACAACATCAGGTTCTGCCTGCTGAGAAATTCTTCCTATATGAAATTTCCCCATCTGACAAACCCTCCCTCACTGCCACTTCAGATTGGTGTGAGGGTATAACAGAAAAATTATCATCAGCGCCCTCCTGCTCTACAGTGTTTAAAACAGAGCAATCGCGCTTTCTCTGAAATGCTGGCATTTTGGATAAAATATTAGCTATGGAGTTATCCATTACTGCCGTCAATCGCTGCATAGTAACAAGCATTGGCGCGCTAGAAGTACTAGGGGTCGCCTGCACGGGCATAACTGGTATAGACACAGAAGGAGATGATGTAGAACTATGTCTACTTCCTTCTAGATAGCACCTCCTTATCTGAGGAATCATCCTGGGCAACTTTACAATTTGTGACAGTACTGTCCTTACTTTGTTTGGACGCTATGGCACAATTATCACACATATTTGAAGGGGGAACCACATTGGCTACCATACATACAGAACATGATCTATCTGAAGGTACAGACATGTTAAACAGGCTTAAACTGGTTAATAAAGCACAAAAAACGTTTAAAAACAAAACCGTTACTGTCTCTTTAAATGTTAAACAGGGCACACTTTATTACTGAATATGTGAAAAACTATGAAGGAATTATCCAATCTTTACCAAATTTTCACCACAGTGTCTTAATCCATTCAAAGTATTGCACCCCAATTTTCAAGCTGTTAACCCTTAAAATTTTGAAACCGGAGCCGTTTACAATTTTAACCCCCTTACAGCCCCAGCCACAGCCTTTGCTGCGACTTCACCAATCCCAGGGGGGTATATGATACCAAATGAAGCCTTCTAGGAACGTTTTTAGTGGATTCCAGACCCTCACACATGCAGCTGCATGTACTGTACTCAAAAGTAACTGTGCAATAATGGCGCGAAAATGAGGCTCTGCCTACTACAGAGAAAGGCCCTTCCTGACTGGGAAGGTGTCTTAACAAGTGCCTGGTGCTAAAAACGTTCCCCAATGTTATAAAAGTGTGAAATTCAACTTCAAACTGCATATAATACTTAAATAAAGCAATCGATTTAGCCCCTAAAAGTGTCTATCAGTTTATAGCCCATAATAAACCCTTTATTCTGTTTGAGACTAAGAAAATGGCTTACCGATCCCCATGAGGGAAAAATGACAGCCTTCCAGCATTACACAGTCTTGTTAGAAAAATGGTCATACCTTGAGCAGAAAAGTCTGCAAACGGTTCCCCCTAACTGAAGTTCTCTCATCTCAACAGTCCTGTGTGGGAACAGCAATTGATTTTAGTTACTGCTGCTAAAATCATACACCTCTTATAAACAGAACTCTTCATCTCTTTCTGTTTCAGAGTAAATAGTACATACCAGCACTATTTTAAAATAACAAACTCTTGATAGAAGAATAAAAAACTACAACTAAACACCACAAACTCCTCACTATCCCCGAGGAGATGCTACTTGTTCAGAGCGGCAAGGAGAATGACTGGGGGGGCGGAGCCTGGGAGGGACTATATGGACAGCTCTTACTGTGTGCTCTCCTTGCCTTTCCCTGTGGGGGAGGAGAATATCCCACAAGTAATGGATGACGCCGTGGACCGGACACACCAATGTTGGAGAACCTGTAGTCTTCCTCATTACTTGTCAGGTCAATGTAAACAAGTGCTGAGTGTCTGTTTGGGTGTCTGTGTCTGAGTGTGTTTGTGTGTTTCTTTGCATGTCTGCTAGAGTGTCTATATGTGAATCCTTATGTGTGAGTGTGTGTTTCAGTGTATGAATGTGTCTGTGTGTTTCTGTGTTTGTGTGTTACTACCTTTACAACATTTCCAAGTTTGACTACTCTTAAGAATAAAGTGCATATACGTTTTAGTCACTTGGTCAAAATTGCAAATGTCAAAGTGGGGGGGGGCCTGATCAATGGTTAAGTCAGGGGCCCCAAAATTTCTAGTGGCGGCCCTGGTTACAATGCAACTATGGCTAATTTTGAAAAACAAATGGTTTGGAAATAGCAAAGTGCTACTTGTACTTATTGCCCTATAACTTGCAAAAAAAGCAAAGAACATGTAAACATTGGGTATTTTTAAACCCAGGACAAAATTTAGAAACTATTTAGCATGGGAGTATTTTGGTGGTAGTAGATGTGTAACAGATTTTGGGGGTCAGTTAGAAAAAAGTGTGGTTTTTTTCCAATTTTTTCATCATATTTTATAATAAATGATAAGATATGATGAAATAATGGTATCTTTAGAAAGTCAATTTAATGGCGAGAAAAACTGTATATAATATGTGTGGGTACAGTAAATGAGTAAGAGGAAAATTACAGCTAAAGACAAACACCGCAGAAATGTTAAAATAGCCCTGGTCCTTAACGGTAAGAAAATTGAAAAATGGTCTGGTCACTAAGGGGTTAACTTGCTTCTCTAAAATATATATTTTACATTACCTTAAGCTCATCAGTTTCTATGAAACCACTGTGATCAGTATCATATCTTCTCCATGTCTGAAAAGAGAATAAGTAAACTATTATATCTGATTTTTTTTTAAAACATTGTCACAATCTAAAGCATTATTTCACGTGTATAGATGTTTAAAAATGTGTTATTACTGCCAAAAGAGAGACTTTAAAGGGATATGAAAGTCAGAATTAAATTTTCATGATTCTGGTAGAGCATGCAACTTTAAAACACTTCCAAATTCACTTCTGTTATAAAATCGACTTTGTACTCTTGGCATCATTTGTTGAAAAGCATATGTACATATGCTCAGCTGCAGCAGTGCACTACTGGGAGCTTTGTTGATTGGTGGCTGCACATAGTTGTGTTCAGTTATCTTCCAGCAGTGCATTGCTGATCGATCTAGAGTTGACTTTGCAGTGGTTAAACACAGTTATGTGGAAGAAACAGCAGTAATGAAATGCTGTATTATATTAGAGCATTTTCTTTTTGCACTTTTATGTCCCTTTACATTATGAATATAAAATTTGATTATTACAGAACATGATATTTAAAGAAAAAAAAAATGTTACCAAGCAACACAAGGTGAATATGTCTCATATTCTGAACTAACTTTAACAAATTTTAAGAAATGCGTTTCATTCATGACAAAACAAGTTAGAGCCCAGGTTCTAACACCCCCCTTACAAATATTATACACAAAATTGTAAAACACTTTAATAAAAGACATGTTGTTCAAAAGATTATTTTTTTCCTCACTTGAGAACACAAGGACTTCAAGCAATCTTATTCTCTGAGCTGTCCTTTCAAGCAGTGAGATATTTTAGTCAGTGTAACGAAACCGTCCAGTAAAATAACAGCGTGAGACAAAATTCACTCTTCAATGGATCTGCCACCGAAAATGTTATTCTACTTGAACTTTACAGCAGCATATGATATTCATACCTGATGCAGCTTCCTGTGAAGATTAATGACATTGATGCTATACATATGCAGGTTGGGATTTATGAGCGTCAAGGCACCATCTCTGATCTTTTGTGTGCTTCTGTATCTGTGTTTGAATGTGTTGATTATGATGAAGCACCTCAAGTAGAAAACGATTGAAATATAGATAATCTGGTGTGCTAAAGATCTGAGGCAGCTATGAAAACCAAGACACACACACATCTAAAATAAATTGTCACTTAGCAAATTGTCTTGGTGTTGTGATGTGTTGTAATGTGTCACAACAGCTACTTTGAATGGGTACTATAATGAACAATAGCCATTGATATGGTCAAACGTTTGAGCCAGAGTGAGGTGCAAGATCAAGAAGAAATATGCTTTTATTTATTTTTTCTTTAGTCAGCAAAAAGTGTCACTACGTGGAAAATGTAAACATAAAAATTTCCATACGTATTTTATTGTTTTTAAAAAAGCACTTAACGTAAAAAAGTGCATATCCAACTGGGATAGCTCCACCCATTACCCTTTATAAAGTGAGCACTACATTCTTATAGGTTAAAGATAACAGACCAATTGCAAATCCATCAAACTTCTCACCTCCATATTATAAACTATGCTAGATGTAAATTACATTGGTGCAATAGGATTACAAAAATAATATTTTTTTAATTAATTAACACATAGATTACAAGTTTTGCGTTACGGATTGTAACGCTGAAAATATGACATTTTCAGTGTTAAAACAGCATAGCAGCTATTACAAGTGTTGTCGGTATAGCTGTACCGCACACCTTTTAGCCTGTAACGCAACGTTAGCCCCGCACATGTAAAAATGATTTTTTTTTCATGGGATTCCCATAGCGCCGGTATTACAAGTTTTGCGTTCTGGCTAAAAAGTGAGAGTTACAGCCTAAAATGACAAGATCCGTACCACCATCTAAAGTCAGTAGTTATGAGTTTTACGCTACAAAGCTCTAACATAAGACTCATAACTAAAGTGTTAAAAGTACACTAAAACCCATAAACTACCTATTAACCCCTAAACCGAGGCCATCCCGCATCGCAAACACTATAATACATTTATTAACCCCTAATCTGCTGCTCCCGACATCGCCACCACTAAAAAAATGTATTAGCCCCTATTCCGCCGCTCCCCAACATTGTCAACACTATAATAAACTTATTAACCCCTAAACTGCCGCCCTCCCACATCGCAAACACTATTTAAATATTATTAACCCCTAATCTGCCGTCCGCCCCACACCGCCGCTATAATAAACCTATTAACCTCTAAACCGCAAGCCCCCCACAACGAAATATACTAAAATAAACTATTAACCCCTAAACCGAAAAACCCTCCCACAACAAAATAAACTAATTTAATCTAGAAACCCCTAAACCTAACGACCCTCTAACTTTATATTAAAATTAAAATTTCCCTAACTTAAATTAAATTAAAATTTACCTCTCAAATTAAAAAAAAAATAATTGTAAACTAACAATTAAACTAATATAATTATTAAACTAACTACCAATTAAATAAAACTAAACTACCAATAAAAGATCATAACACTACTCTAAAAATTACAAAAAGTATCTAATTACAAAAAATAAAAACCAACTAAATTACAAAAACAAACACTAAATTACGAAAAATATCAAAAATAAAAAAGAATTACACCTAATCTAATAGCCCTATCAAAATAACCCCCCCCCCCAAAAATAAAAAAACCCTAGCCTACAATAAACAACCAATGGCCCTTAAAAGGGCCTTTTGTGGGGCATTGCCCCAAATATATCAGCTCTTTTACCTGTAAAAAAAAGACCCCCCAACAGTAAAACCCACCACCCAACCAACCCCCCAAATAAAAAAACTATCTAAAATAACCTAAGCTAACCATTGCCCTGAAAAGGGCATTTGTATGTGCATTGCCCTTAAAATGGAATTTAGCTCTTTTGCTGCCCAGACTCTAAACTAAAAAAAAAACCCACCCAAAAAATTATTTTAAAAACCTAACACTATCTCCCGACGATCCACTTATAGTTGTTGAAGTCTCGCTGAAATGATCTTCATCCAGCCAGCGAAGTCATCATCCATGCGGCAAGAAGTCTTCATCCAGACGGCCTCTTCTATCTTCATCCAGCCGGCGAAGTCCTCATCCAGACGGCAAAAAGTCTTCATCCAGACGGCCTCTTCAATCTTCATCCAGCCGATGCAGAGCGGGTCCATCCTGAAGACATCCGGTGTGGAGCATCCTCTTCATACGGTCACCGCCGTACAATGAATCTTCAATGCAAGGGACGTGATTCAAGATGACGTCTCTTGCATTCCTATTGGCTGAAAAATTTGAATCAGCCAATAGGAATTAGGGCTGCTAAAATCCTATTGGCTATTCAAATCAACCAATAGGATTTAAGCAGCTTTCATTCCATTGGCTAATTCAAATTCCTATTGGCTGATTCAAATTTTTCAGCCAATAGGAATGCTAAGGACGCCATCTTGAATCGCGTCCCTTGCATTGAAGATTTAGTGTACAACCATATGAAGAGGATGCTCCACGCCGGATGGCTTCAGAATGGACCTACTCCGCGCCTCCGGGATCAAGATAGAAGATGCCACCTGGATGAAGATTGAAGAGGCCGCCTGGATAAAGACTTCTCGCCGCTTGGATCAGGACATTGCCGCCGGGATGAAGATTGAAGAGGCCGCCTGGATGAAGACTTCACCGGGCTGAAGATCGTTCAAGCGGGACTTCAAAAACTGTAAGTGGATGGTCAGGGGGTTAGTGTTAGACTTTTTTAAGGGTTTATTCGGTGGGTTTTATTTTTTAGTTTAGGGTCTGGGCAGTAAAAGAGCTAAATGCCCTTTTAAGGGCAATGCCCATACAAATGCCCTTTTCAGGGCAATGGGTAGCTTAGGTTTTTTAGATTTTTTTTTATTTTGTGGGTTGGGGGGGGGGGTTTGTAATGTTAGTGGGTCTTTGTAATTTTTTTTCAATAAAAGAGCTGATATCTTTAGGACAATGCCCTACAAAAGGCCCTTTTAAGGGCCATTGGTATTTTATTCTAGATTAGGTTTTTTTATTTTGGGGTGGTTTTTTTATGGGTGTTAGAATAGGAATAATTTTTTTAATGTTTGATAATTTGTTATTTTGTGTAATGTATATTATTAGGGGGTGTTTATTTTTAGCAAAATGGCTATTTATCTCAGTGCAATGCCCTACAACAGGCCCTTTTAAGGGGCCCCCAAAAGGCCCTTTAAGGGCCCTTGGTAGTTTGGGGGTGTTTGTATTTCTTTGGAGCAAAAGAGCTGTTTATCTCAGGGCAATACCCTACAAAAGGCCCTTTTAAGGGCCCCCAAAAGGTCCTTTTAAGGGCCCCTGGTAGTTTAGGGGATGGGGGGTTGTATAGTATTAGGGGGTCTTTGTATTCTTTTTAGAGCAAAAGAGCTGTTTATCTCAGGGCAATGCCCTACAAAATGCCCTTTTATGGCCCCCCCCAAAAGGCCCTTTTAAGGGTCCTTGGTAGTTTATTCTAGAGTAGGGGTTTTTTTTTTGTTTTTTTAAGGGTATTAGAATAGGATTAATCTTTATTTTTTTGGATAATTTCGTGGTTTTTTTTGTGAAGATATTTTTTTATTTTTTGTAATGGTAGTTATTTTAAATTTTTTGTAATCGTAGTTTTTTTATTTTTTTTAATGGTAGGTTTTAGTGTAAGGCAGATTAGGTTTTATTTCACAGGTAAGTTTGTATTTATTTAACTAGGTAGTTAGTAAATAGTTAATAACTGTTTACTAACTAGTCTACCTAGTTAAAATAAATACTAACTTACCTGTGAAATAAAAATAAAACCTAATCTAGCTACAATATAACTATTAGTTATATTGTAGCTAGCTTAGGTTTTATTTCACAAGTAACACCTAGATTACGAGTTTTGCGTTAGAGGCTTTGCGGTGCTAACGAGCAGTTTATGCTCACCGCTCACTTACAGACAGTGCTGGTATTACAGGTTTTTACAAACCAGACAAGAAGTGAGCGTTGAGCAAAATTTTGCTCATTACCGCACTCCAATACCAGCGCTGCTTACGTTAGCGGTGTGCTGGTGTAACGTGCTCGTGCAAGATTTCCCCATAGGAATCAACGGGGAGAGCCGGCTGAAAAAAAGTCTAACACCTGCAAAAAAGCAGCGTAAAGCTCCTTAACGCAGCCCCATTCATTCCTATGGGGAAATAAAATTTACGATTACACCTAACACCCTAACATGAATCCCGAGTCTAAACACCCCTAATCTTACACTTATTAACCCCTAATCTGCTGCCCCCGACATCGTTGACACCTACATTATATTATTAACCACTAATCTGCTGCTCCGGACACCGCCACCACCTACATTATAGTTATGAACCCCTAATCTGCTGCCCCCAACATCGCCGACACCTACCTAATATTTATTAACCCCTAATCTGCTGCCCCCAATGTCGCCGCCAGCTACCTACACTTATTAACCCCTAATCTGCCGCCCCCGTCACCGCCACTATATTAAATGTATTAACCCCTAAACCTGTCTAACCCTAACCCTAACACCCCCTAACTTCAAAATAATTTTAAATAATCTAAATAAAATTACTATTAATAACTAAATAATTCCTATTTAAAACTAAATACTTACCTGTAAAATAAACCCTAAGCTAGCTACAATATAACTAATAGTTACAGTGCATCTAGCTTAGGGTTTATTTTTATTTTACAGGCAAGTTTGTATTTATTTTAACTAGGTACAGTAGTTATTAAATAGTTATTAACTATTTAATAACTACCTAGCTAAAATAAATACAAAAGTACCTGTAAAATAAAACCTAACCTAAGTTACAATTACACCTAACACTACACTATAAATTAATTCCCTAAATTAAACACAATTAAATACAATTAAATGCAATTAAATAAAATTAGCTAAAGTACAAAAAACAAACAAACAAACACTAAATTACAGAAAATAATAAACAAATTACAATATTTTTAAACTAATTATACCTAATCTAATCCCCATAACAAAATAAAAAAGCCACCCCAAAAATAAAAAAGCCCTACCCTACACTAAATTACAAATAGCCCTTAAAAGGGCCTTTTGCGAGGCATTGCCCCAAAGTAATCAGCTCTTTTACCTGTAAAAAAATTACAAATCCCCCCCCCAACATTAAAACCCACCACCCACACAACCAACCCTACTCTAAAACCCACCCAATACCCCCTTAAAAAAACTTAACACTAACCCCTTGAAGATCACCTTACCGGGAGAAGTCTTCATCCAACCGGGCCGAAGTCCTCAACAAAGCCAGGAGAAGTCTTCATCCAAGCCGGCAGAAGTGGTCCTCCAGACGGGCAGAAGTCTTCATCCAGACGGCATCTTCTATCTTCCTCCATCCGGCGCGGAGCGAGTCCATCTTCAAGACATCTGACGCGAAGCATCCTCTTCAATCGATGGCTAACACAGAATGAAGGTACCTTTAAGGGATGTCATCCAAGATGGCGTCCCTTCAATTCCGATTGGCTGATAGAATTCTATCAGCCAATCGGAATTAAGGTAGAAAAAATCCTATTGGCTGATGCAATCAGCCAATAGGACTGAAGTTCAATCCTATTGGCTGATCCAATCAGCCAATAGAATGCAAGCTCAATCCTATTGGCTGATTGGTTCAGCCAATATGATTGAACTTCAATCCTATTGGCTGATTGCATCAGCCAATAGGATTTTTTCTACCTTAATTCCGATTGGCAGAATTCTATCAGCCAATCGGAATTGAAGGGATGCCATCTTGGATGACGTCACTTAAAGGTACCTTCATTCTATTTTAGTCGTCGCCAGAAGAGGATGCTCCACGTCGGATGTCTTGAAGATGGACTCGCTCTGCGCCGGATGGATGAAGATAGAAGATGCAGTCTGGATGAAGACTTCTGCCCGTCTGGAGGACCACTTCGCTCGGCTTGGATGAAGACTTCTCCCGGCTTTGTTGAGGACTTCGGCCCGTTTGGATGAAGACTTCTCCCGGTAAGGTGATCTTCAAGGGGTTAGTGTTAGGTTTTTTTAAGGGGATATTGGGTGGGTTTTAGAGTAGGGTTGGTTGTGTGGGTGGTGGGTTTTAATGTTTGGGGGGGATTTGTAATTTTTTTTACAGGTAAACTGATTACTTTGGGTAAGTGTACTACTAGTGTAGGGTAGGGCTTTTTTATTTGGGGGGGGGCTTTTTTATTTTGTTAGGGGGATTAGATTAGGTGTAATTAGTTTAAAAATATTGTAATTTGTTTATTATTTTCTGTAACTTAGTATTTGTTTTTTTTTGTACTTTAGCTAATTTTATTTAATTGTATTTAATTGTATTTAATTTAGGGAATTAATTTAATTATAGTGTAGTGTTAGGTGTAATTGTAACTTAGGTTAGGTTTTATTTTACAGGTACTTTTGTATTTATTTTAACTAGGTAGTTATTAAAGAGTTAATAACTATTTAATAACTATTGTACCTAGTTAAAATAAATACAAACTTGCCTGTAAAATAAAAATAAACCCTAAGCTAGTTACAATGTAACTATTAGTTATATTGTAGCTAGCTTAGGGTTTATGTTATAGGTAAGTATTTAGTTTTAAATAGGAATTATTTAGTTAATGATAGGAATTTTACTTAGATTTATTGTAATTATATTTAAGCTAGGGGGGGGTTAGGGTTAGACTTAGATTTAGGGGTGAATAACTTTAGTATAGTGGCGGCGATGTTGGGGGCGGCAGATTAGGGGTTAATAAATGTAGGTAGGTGTCGGCGATGTTAGGGACGGAAGATTAGGGGTTAATAATATTTAACTAATGTTTGCGATGAGGGAGTGCGGCAGTTTAGGGGTTAATATATTTATTATAATGGCGGCGATGTCCGGTTCGGCAGATTAGGGGTTAAAAATTTAATTTTAGTGTTTGCGATGCGGGAGGACCTCGGTTTAGGGGTTAATAGGTAGTTTATGGGTGTTAGTGTACTTTTTAGCACTTTAGTTAGAAGTTTTATGCTACGGCGTACCATAAAACTCTTAACTACTGAATTTAAAATGTGGTACCAGTCTAAACAGGAGAGGGTGTATCGCTCACTTTTTGTCAGACTCGTAATACCGGTGCTATGCAATTCCCATTGAAAAAATAGGATACCCAATTTATGTAAGTGGATTTGCGGTTTTTCCATGTCTGGCCAAAAAAGTGAGCGGTACACCTGTACCTGCAAGACTCGTAATACCAGCGGGCGTTAAAAAGCAGCGCTAGGACCGACCAACGCTGCCTTTTAAGCCTAACGCAAAACTCGTAATCTATCCGTATGTATTTAGTTTTAAATAGGTATTATTTAGTTAATAATTGTAAATTTAATTTAGATCTAATTTAATTATGTTAAAGTTAGGGGGGTTAGGGGTAGGTTTAGGGTTAGGTTTAGGGGTTAATATAGTTTAATTTAGCTTGTTGCGATGTGGGGGGGCTGGCAGTTTAGGGGTTAATAGGTTTATTTAGTTAATAATTGTAAATTTAATTTAGATATATTTTTATTATGTTAAAGTTAGGAGGTGTTAGGGTTAGGTTTAGGGTTACGTTAGGGTTAGGGTTACGTTAGGGTTAGGGTTACATTAGGTTTAGGGGTTAATATAGTTTAATTAATCTTGTTGCGATGGGGGGGCTGGCGGTTTAGGGGTTAATAAATGTAGTATAGTGGCGACGATATTGGGAGCGGCAGATTAGGGGTTAATTATTTTATTTAGGTAGCAGCAATATCGGGAGCGGCAGATTAGGGGTTAATAACTGTAGGCAGGCATCGGCGATGTCGGGGCAGCAGATTAGGGGTGTTTAGACTTGGGGTTTATGTCAGAGTGTTAGGTTTAAACAGTATTTTTATTTTTCCATAGAAATCAATGGGGCTGCGTTATGGAACTTTTGTTTCCGCGATCGCAGGTGTTGTTTTTTTTTTTTTTGCCGGCTCTCCCCATTGATGTCTATGGGGAAATCGTGCATGAACACGTCTCAGCAGTGCTCTGATTGTTTGTGGTATGGAGCTCAACGCAATCATATCGCACGCAAAAGGAGTATGAAAACTTGTAATGGCAGCGCTATAGGAAATTAAATAACGTAACTTTTGTTGTGTTTGTTAATTTCTCTATCGCACTCAAAACTCATAATCTAGGTGTAATTTCTTAATTATATTTACATATATACACATATAAGACACAAATGTAATGTAAAGACAAAATGCTCTTTTCTGTTATTTACAAGAGGCTATATTGCTTAAAAGTTGTTATTGCACTAATGTAGCTATGAATAAAAGGAATTTCTTAGATAATAATTAATCCTTTGTATTAAGTTAATTATATTAACAGTACATCTTGGACCCTCCTCATCCTTCTGTGTGTCTATTTTCCACAAAAGAGTTAATAAAGAAAAAGTATGGATAATTTGAATGTACCATACAGCAGCAGTGTTTGCAACAATGTTAGTTATAAAGTTATACATATAGTGCTCAAGACAAGTGTGAACTCCTCAGCCTTCCTCAGTACCCTCTAATGAAAGGATACCAAGAACAATGTCAAGTTTAGGCCTGGTTGTCGTTTCTTCACTTGATTAAAAATTGTTGTAGGCTTCAATGAAGGTTTGTTATTTAGCAATGTATTAGAATCTACCTTTAGCTAAATCTCTCCAAAACTGAGCTCCTTATTCCCCCCCTTCTTCCAAAATCCCTAACTCGCAACTTTCTCTAACTGTTGATAATATCATTACACCAACCCCACATGTCGGATGTCTTGGGGTCACCTTAAAAATATCTCCAAAATTCGCCACTTCCTCACACAAGACATAATGACTTTAATCCACTCTCTCATCATTTCCTGCCTTGACTATTGCAACTCCATCCTCTCCGGCCTCCCTAGCTGCCATCTATCTCCCTTACAATCCATAATAAATGCCTCTGCTAGGCTAATCTTCCTTACATGTCATTCCTCATTTGCTGCACCTCTATGCCAGTCCCTTCATTCCTCTAACCTCAAGAATAAAACATAAAATCCTGACTCTTAACTTTTAAAGCTCTCAATAATACTGCTCCACCCTACGAGGCCTATTTATTAAAGGTCTGTCGGACCTGATCCGACAGTGCGGATCAGGTCTGACAGACCTCGCTGAATGCGGAGAGCAATACGCTCTCCGTATTCAGCATTGCACCAGCAGCTCTTGTTGGTGCAACACCGCCCCCTGCATATTTCCTGCCAATCGTCCGCCAACAGGGGGGTATCAATCAACCAGATCGTACTCATCAAACATGCCTAGAAACACCCAAACCCCCTAGAATTAAAGCATTGAAGACCCTTTTTAAAACATTCCCCTATATAGCTCAGCAGTTAAAGATTTAAAGGAATAGTAAAGCCAAAATTAAACTTTCATGGTTCAGATAGAGCATACAATTTTAAGAGACTTTTTAATTTACTTCTATTATCAAATTTCCTTTGTACTTTTGTTTTAAAATCATACCTAGGTAGTATCAGGACAAGCAATTGACTACTGTGAGATAGCTTTTGATTAGATACTGTGCATATATGCTCTTGTCCTTGGCTCACCAGATGGGTTAATCTAGCTCACAGTAGAGCCTTACTACTCATTCATGAAAGGATACCAATATAATAAAGTCAATTTCAATATAGAAGTAAACAAAAATAGTTTAAAATGTTATGCTCTTCCTGAATCATGAGCAAAAAAATCCGGGTTCCATGTCCCTTTAATTGTTACTTAAAAGGGTTAATATATTTCACACAAAAAAAGTTTTAAGCTTGCCTCTCAAGGAGATTAAGTGTAAGTACCTGCATGAACTCTTCACTTGACTTCAACTGCTGTCTGAAGAATAACAAAAAATTCTCTTCAGTTGGCAATATCTGAGCAAGCTGAAAAAGATAAGAATAATGGAATTAAATTCATGCATTACTAGAGGGCTTCATTCAGTTTTCAGCCACATGTTAAAAACATTTCCCTGTATACAGCAAACTACTTGAATAAGAATTACACTTGCACTGAACATTCTTACAGCTTTATATATTTTCTAAGCTTCTTAAAAAACAAACAAAAATGTGTTGCTCTTAAATCAATAATAAGGGCAGTTGCAGGGATTTTGAAGAATTTTTAAATATAATTTATCTGCCCTAGGATTTATGCAATAAATGAATATTATAATCATGGGCATCCACAATTTTTTTTTAAGTGTGTAGACAGGGTGTGTGTGTGTGTGTGGGGGGGGGGGGTTAATGAATAAAATGCCTGAGCAGAATATTAGTGGCAACATGTGCAGAAGGAGAGAGTTGCTTAACCCCTTAGTGACCACAACACTTTTCCATTTTCTGACCGTTTGGAACCAGTGTTTGTGTTTAGCTGTAATTTTCCTCTTACTCATTTACTGTACCCACACATATTATATACCGTTTTCTCGCCATTAAATGGACTTTCTAAAGATACCATTATTTAATCATATCTTATAATATACTATAAAAAATTATAAAATATGATGAAAAATGGAAAAAAAAACACTTTTTCTAACGTTGACCCCCAAAATCTGTTACACATCTACAACCACCAAAAACACCCAGTTTCTAAATTTTGTCCTGAGTTTAGAAATACCCAATGTTTACATGTTCTTTACTTTTTTTTGTAAGTTATAGTGCAATAAATACAAGTAGCACTTTGCTATTTCCAAACCATTTTTTTTTTTCAAAATTAGCGATAGTTACATTGGAACATTGATATCTGTCAGGAATCCCTGAATATCCCTTGACATGTATATATATTTTATTTTAGTAGACAACCCAAAGTATTGATCTAGGCCCATTTTGGTATATTTCATGCCACCATTTCACCGCCAAATGCGATCAAATTAACATCATCATTAACTTTTTCACAAACTTTTTCACAAACTTTAGGTCTCTCACTGAAATTATTTACAAACAACTTATGCAATTATGGCACAAATCATTGCAAATGCTTCTCTGGGATCCCCTTTGTTCAGAAATAGCAGACATTTATGGCTGTGGTATTACTTTTTGGTAATTAGAAGGCCGCTAAATGCAGCTGTGCACCACACTTGTATTAGGCCCAGCAGTGAAGGGGTTAATTAGGGAGCTTGTAGGGAGCTTGTAGGGTTAATTTTACCTTTAGTGTAGTGTAGTAGACAACCCAAAGTATTGATCTAGGTCCATTTTGATATATTCCATGCCACCATTTCACCGCCAAATTTGATCAAATAAAAAAAATTGTTCACTTTTTCACTAACTTTGGGTTTCTCACTGAAATTATTTACAAACGGCTTGTGCAATTATGGCATAAATGGTTGTAGATGCTTCTCTGGGATCCCCTTTGTTCAGAAATAGCAGACATATATGGTTTTGGCATTGCTGTTTGGTAATTAGAAGGCCGCTAAATGCTGCTGCGCACCACACTTGTATTATGCCCAGCAGTGACAGGGTTAATTAGGTAGCTTGTAGAGAGCTTGAAGGGTTAATTTTAACTTTAGTGTAGAGATCAGCCTCCCATCGGACACATCCCACCCCCTGATCCCTCCCAAACAGCTCTCTTCCCTCCCCCACCCCACAATTGTCCCCACCATCTTTTTTTTATTTTTTATAAATAAAATATATTCTGCCCCCTTAGCCCCCAACCTCCCTGATACCCCCAAAGAGCTCTCTAACCCTCCCCCCACTAACTATTTGCCACCATTAGAGGCAACTAGGTGACCACCTAAGGGTGCCTCAGCAGGGGAGGGGGGGCACACATTTGGTGCATGACTTAATTTTTTCTTAATGTGTATGTTTATTTTTTTGCTGACATAGGGCTAGATTACGAGTGGATCGCTAACAGTTACGCGCAAGCAATAAGGAGTTTATCACTGTGTTTGCACGCATCTGATTTTTACACATATAGGGGCCTTTTTATCAAGGGCCGAATGGCCCCTGATGCCCCTGTTTCTGCACAAGCCTTCAGGCTCACCGGAAAAAGCAGTTATGAAGCAGTGGTCTTAAGACCGCTGCTCCTTAACTGGTCCGTCTGCTCTTAGGCTGCGGACATCAATCCGCCCGATCTCATACGATCAGGCTGATTGACACCCCCCGCTAGCGACTGATTGGACACAAATCTGCAGGGGTCGACATTGCACAAGCAGTTCACAAGAACTGAGTGGATCATGTTGGACAGACCGATGATAAATCGGCCCCCTTGTCATATATATAAGTGCATTGGAACCCTTTGCCATTAAGTAGATGAAAACATGTAAAAGCATATGTATGCTATATTAATATTTAATAAAGTGTTATACTGTGTATTTACTGTAAATATTTCAGCTTCCAAACACGATCACATAATCTCAAGTGCACTAACCCGACATGAAAATATGAATATTTCACATTCCAATGTTCTGCACATATCAGAATATGTTCTATATATTTCTAAAAAGATATTCCTATATATCTATATATACAGTTGTATGCAAAAGTTTAGGCACCCCTGCCAATTTCCAAGATTTCCATTTATAAATAATTGGGTGTTTGGATCAGCAATTTCATTTTGATCTATCAAATAACTGAAGGACACAGTAATATTTCAATAGTGAAATGAGGTTTATTGGAAAACAGAAATATGCATCAAAACGAAATTAGACAGGTGTATAAATTTGGGCACCCTTGTTATTTTGTTGGTTTGAATACCTGGAACTAGCTAGCACTGATTAATTGGAACACACAATTGGTTTGGTGAGCCCATTAAGCCTTGAACTTCATAGACAGGTGCATCAACTCATGAGAAAAGGTATTTAAGGTGGCCAATTGCAAGTTGTTGTTCTCTTTGACTATCCTCTGAAGAGTGGCAACATGGGGGCCTCAAAATAACTCTCAAATGACCTGAAAACAAAGATTGTTCAACATTATGGTTTAGGGTAAAGCTACAAAAAGCTATCGCAGAGATTTAAGCTGTCAGTGTCCACTGTGAGGAACATAGTGAGGAAATAGAAGACCACAGGCACAGTTCTTGTTAACTGACTTTTAATCCAACAAATAAATACACAAAGGAGCTTCATGCACTCTTAGACTCTGCAGTGGAAGAAGGCTTCCTAGATCAAGAAATAGCAGACCACTGCTTAGTTGAATACCCCATCATTCCTACCTTTCGCATAGTACCAAAGATACACAAAACCCTCATCAATACACCAGACAGGCCCATTGTGGCCAGCAGAGGTTCACTATGCGAAAGGATAGGAAACTGGCTTGACAATGTATTACAACCCATTGTCAAGTCTTTGCCAGGGTATATACGTGACAGCACACGTCTTATACAGCAAATCCAAGAAATTACCTGGCAGGACAACTATACATGGCTCACTATTGATGTATCAGCTCTTTATTCGAGTATTCCTCATGAGGAAGGCCTAAAAGCTCTTACATACATGCTGAAAAGACATACCAGTTATCCAGAAGAATGTATCAATTTTCTTGAAGAACTCACGATTTCTTTTAACACACAACTACTTTGTCTTTGAGGGCCATTACTACCTCCAAAAATGTGGCACGGCCATGGGGGGCCAAGTTTGCCCCCTCATATGTGAATCTGTATATGGGGTATTTTGAACATCTTTATCTTTTTGGGGGTGGACTGGCCCTCGGCGACAAAGTAGTTGTGTATGGCAGATTCATTGATGATCTCATCCTTATTTATAGGAATAATACTGAATTAACCATACAATAGATCATCACTATCTTTAACAACAATACACTTAATTTAAAATTCACTTATAAACATAACGACCTCTCAATTGATTTTCTTGATCTCACATTGGAACATAACTGTGAAGGCAAAATAATAACTAGTACCTTCAGAAAACCTCTATCAAGAAACACCATTCTCAGAGCTGACTCATGCCATGCTCCACACATGCAAAAAGGCATCCCTAAGTGCCAATATTTAAGATTGCGGAGAAACTGCAGCTCCCTTCATTTTTACAATAAACAAGCAGATGAACTCACCCATAGATTAATAGCAAGAAGCTACAAGAAGAGCATTCTTCTTAAATTTAAATCTCAAGTAGCAAGAATGGATAGGATTACACTCCTTAACAGAAACGCAAAAACCAAAACCAAAAGAGTAGTGACAATAAAACCCCCGTACCGAGAGAGAACATATGCTTTGTAACCAAATATAGCAATCAATTCTACACTATCATCAAAATTATAAAAAAAATATTTACCAGTCCTCAATGGTGACATGACCTTGAGAAACAAACTGGAACAAAACATAAAATTTGTGGCCAAAAAAGCACCAACTATACGTGATAAGATCACACAGAAATTCCACAATAAAATCCCACCTACTACCAATTGGCTAACACCTATCAGAGGGAACTACAAATGTGGCCATGTACCATGTAAAAGCTGTAAATACACTGAAAAAAGTCTCACTTTCAGCTCTTCACAAACTAACAAATCATATTCCATAACTACTAGAATGGATTGTACATCCACTTATATCATATACCTTATTACGTGCACACATTGCCAATAACAATACATAGGTATAACGACACGACCACTAAAAGATTGTATAAGAGAACATCTCCTATCAATAGAAGAGGAAATCCCTAGAACCCCAGTGGCCAAACACTTCCACACACATGAACAGAGATTAACTCATTTTTCATTTAAGGCAATCGAACATATAATAAACAACCCGTTAGGGGGTGATAGAAATAAGTCACTATTCAAAAGAGAAGTATACTGGATATTCATGTTACAGACCAGAGCACCACAAGGCATGAATAAGAGATATGATGTTAATTTATTCATAGAGTAATCAGTGTATATCCACCTTTTCCTAGACTCATCCTCCCAATAAAAAGAAAAGTATCTCCCTCTCTATCAAGAAACCCTTCATCCCAGCCCTTCTTCCTTATCCTTTTAGCGCTAGCCTTCAATGAACACATAGGTCCAACCTAGTCATCATATCAATTACCCCAAGATAGACTAGACCTTCATTAGATATTGAATAAGTGATATGATGCGTACTTTGTCTATAAATCTCCACCAAGAGCTTTTCTCACACACATACTGATCATCATCAGCCATAACACAATGATTCATATCATAAGACTTTTATTGTGATTAAACAAATCAGTTTTGATCCTCCCCCCTACCCTATTAACTACTTCAGTCCATCTGGTAAATATAACCTTTTAGGCAAGTACTGAATGTACAACTATATTTACTTTGGTTTCACAACCAATTAGTGAGCCTTTCTAGACTTCCCCCAGAGGTTGCTTTCCTCTCCCCTTCTAATATCCTATTAGTCCCTTTCAATTATCTTATAAGAAAATGCTTTTAGCTCATTCATTTATTGGTTATAATCTCTCACTCTGCATTGTCATTAACATTCCTGCTTTTGACTATACAGATGCTATATGGCTACGCTATCTCTACGCTAACTCTAAATTTCCCCCTTTTGTAAGTAACTAGAGAATGACACCCCCTCCCCTCATAAGTGACAATTATACAGCCTCTCATGACATTCTAAATATGTCATGAGTCATATATTAACTATAAATACTCATTCTTACTTTAGGGGTGATACACATAGATGAATAACATATAGTTCATCTTTTTTTCTCTTTCTTTTTTCCCTTATCTCGTACTAATGAAATGAAGCAATGACAACTTAATATCATCCCTTAATGTTATTAACTATTTTAACCAATAATTATGCATTGTATCTTGTTTTTTGTTTGCCAAATGTCTTTTATCATCATCCATGTTTTAGGACCTCTATGGCCACTAACACCATGTGTAATCACCCTTTATGTGTTCATTTAATTGCCTTAACTGCAATTTTTAATCTTTTAAATATACACATTTTCTTACCCAACTGAAACCTAATGAGTGAACATACTAATTTACCAGCCAATGGCAAACACATTTTCACTGTAAATAATCACTGCATTTTAGATAATTGTTATAGGTGTTATCTGTTTTTCTCTGCTCAGGATCAGCATAATAGGTGATTGTTATGTCTCTCCTATCAGGTACATTCAGGTGTCTTCCCTTTAAAACATTGGCTTATACGGTTTATCATATACACAAAGGGTTAATACCACAAACCTGCTGATAGGCTCCTCTCGCCTTTATATTGACCCTGATCAGCAGAGACCAATATCTCTGATGAAGCGCATGTGCCCATGCGCGAATCGCGTCAGATAGGAGCTTACCTTGTGTTTTTTATGGAAGCCTGCTCCTAATAAACTTTGCATATTTACTTAAAGACTCAGCACTCCTTTTTCCTCGTTTCACAGTTCTTGTTAAGGCCAGAAGTGGCAGGCCAAGTAAAATATTGGAAAGGCAAAGGATGGTGAGAACAGTAAAAAAACAGCCCACAGACCACCTCCAAAGACCTACAACATCATCTTGCTGCAGATGGTGTCACTGTGCATCGTTCAACAATTCAGCGCACTTTGCACAAGGAGAAGCTGTATGGGAGAGTGATGCGGAAGAAGCCTTTTCTGCACACACACCACAAACAGAGTCACTTGAGGTATGCAAATGCACATTTGGACAAGCCAGCTTCATTTTGGAAGAAGGTGCTGTGGACTGATGAAACAAAGATAGAGTTATTTGGTCATAACAAGGGGCGTTATGCATGGCGGAAAAAGAACACAGCATTCCAAGACAAACACTTGCTACCCACAGTAAAATTTGGTGGATGTTCCTTCATGCTGTGGGGCTGTGTGGCCAGTGCCGGCACTGGGAATCTTGTTAAAGTTGAGGGTCGCATGGATTCCACTCAATATCAGCAGATACTTGAGAATAATGTTGAGGAATCAGTTACAAAGCTGAAGTTATGCCGGGCTGGATATTTCAACAAGACAACGAACCATATCACTGCTCAAAATCTACTCTGGCATTTATGCAGAGGAACAAGTACAATGTTCTGGAATGGCCATCCAGTCCCCGGACCTGAATATCATTGAAAATCTGTGGGGTGATTTGAAACGGGCTGTCCATGCTCGGCAACCATCAAACCTAACTGAACTGGAGATGTTTTGCAAGGAGGAATGGTCCAAAATACCTTCATCCAGAATCCAGACACTCATTGCAGGCTATAGGAAGCGTCTAGAGGCTGTTATTTCTGCTAAAGGAGGCTCTACTAAATATTGATGCAATATTTCTGCTGGGGTGCCCAAATTTATGCACTTGTCTAATTTCGTTTTGATGCATATTGCACATTTTCTGTTAATCCAATAAACCTCATTTCACTACTGAAATATTACTGTTTCCTTCAGTTATTTGATAGATCAAAATGAAATTGCTGATCCAAACACCCAATTATTTGTAAATGAAAATCATGGAAATTGTCAGGGGTGGCTAAACATTTGCATACAACTGTATCTATACCTATATATAATTTATATATATATATATATAATAAATATATATTTGTGCAAAAAACATCCAATATATAAATATGTATTTATAAATAAATAGAACGTATTCTATTATGTGAAGAACATTGGAATGTGAAATATTCATATTTTTATGTTGGGTTAGTGCACTTAAGAATATGCGATCGTGTTTGCAAGTGAAAAGGATGTTAGGTTTTCCCCCCCACTTTTTTTCTCCATTGACTTTGATGGGGGAATACGTTATCACAATTCTAAATTCGGCTTTTTACACGCGTCAGGTTAGCGCGCAAGCGAAAACAGTTTACTTTCAATTCATAATACAACCACAACCCAATGCGCATAAAAACCTTGAGCGGGAGCGTTAAATAGTGCTCCACTTGTAATCTGGCATTATCTTGGGCTTCATGTAAGTTTTAGAAACAAAAATTTGGGCTTGATCCCGAGTCAGTTGCAAAAAAAGAATCAACCCTGTAGGGTTGTAATAACAGTTATTAAGACAACAAATAGGAAGCGCTGGAAAAAAGAAATAAAAACAAGATAAACCCAGCAACCACAGGTGTAGCCTTATCAGACTAGGTGCACGTAGGAAAAGCTGGCGACCTCCAGCCACACATAGATCCACAAGAATAATAATCCTCAGCACCTTTCAACCTTTGAAAGGTGCTGAGGATTATTATTCTTGTGGAAAAAAGAAAAGGAGGCAATTCACACTTAGAAAATCCCCCTTTCTTAAACCTGCTAACCATTTTGGTCACCTTAAGGAAATCCTGGGGTCTCTTTTAAACGGCTGTTTGGCGAACTGCACACAGTGTTTCTCACGCCTTTAACACAGACCGTTACAGCTCCCCTTCCTACACCTGCTATTTACAGGTGCTCCTTATGGACAAGGTTTACACAGTAAGTAATTTGAGGGATTTTCTTAGTGTGAATTACCTCCTTTTCTTTTTTCCAGCGCTTCCTATTTGTTGCCTTAATAACTGTTTCTGTGTTTTGATCGTTTCTCTGGGTCAGTAATATAATAGGGCGCACACTATCTTTTGTGCTGAGAACTTTTTTGATTTTTTTTGTGTTTGACTTACGGTTGTAATAACCCCTTGACCACCAATAACTTCCAACCCTTAGCAGCAATAACCACTGGTACTTACATTTTTGTAATCTGTCTCCTTTGCTATGCACTAAAGGGTTAATCTGTGCTGTGCTTGTTTATGGCAGGTGAAATAAACACATCTGGAAATATAAACCTCTTTAATTTTACACTAATTCATCAAGCACCAGTTTAAATAACTTAGCGCTGTATCTGACCCTCCAAACAATGAACAATTAAATATTCTAACATTACAGCTCTTACCACATCAGTGTTTTAATCCATCAGCCTATCTATTTATAACAATAAAAACACATAAAATGCCTGCTACAGTCCTAGGTGAGTCACAGTTTCATTGACCTATTTTCGCAGAGCTGTTACTTTGCAATCCTGTGTGACCTCTCATTAATGGGCGAAAAGCAAGTTGTATAAGGTCAGCTTCACTTTGCCTTGGAGACTGGCACTAATCGCCTAAGGATATATTCAAGGCTCCATTCTGGTTTTAAAATCTTTTATTTTTAAAGCCTGTACCCAGGGCTAAAAAGAAACATATCCCTTATTAAATATTGAAGAAGTCATGCATAATTTCAAATATCCAATAAGTATGAAATACTATACAAATTGAGGAAAGAGCTACAGTTATATTTCCAATTAAGGGCTATAATGAGCTGCCTTTGAAATCTTTGATAAAGCTTTTTTTGTTCAACAAAGTAGCACTCTACTTGATACTTTAGTAAGAATGTGCATGTCAGAAGTAATGCAAATTAGTTACAGAAAGTTAAAGGGACATTGTACTCAAACATTTAAATGATACGTCTCAAAGATCAGCAATTTTTAATATGTTGACATTTTTTTTTTTGGCCCTGAAAAATGTAACTAAAAGCTGTTTAACTTGTAACTAATACAGCTGTACCAATTGTGTACATCCTACTAATGCCCAATAGCTGATAACTGATGAGAGAGAGAGAGAGAGAGAGAGAGAGGAGAGAGACACAGAGAGAGAGAGATAGAGGGAGAGATGGAAAGAGGGGGAGAGAGAGAGAGAGAGAGAGAGAGAAAGATAGAGAAGAGAGACACAGACAGAAAGAGAGAGACAGAGAGAGAGGAGAGAGACAGAGAGAGAGAGAGAGGGAGAGATGGATAGAGGGAGGGAGGGAGAGAGAGAGAGAGAGAGAGAGAGAGAGAGAGAGAGAGAGAGAGAGAGAGAGAGAGAGAGAGAGAGAGAGAGATAGAGAAGAGAGGCACAGATAGAAAGAGAGAGACAGAGAAAGAGAGAGAGGAGAGAAAGACACAGGCAGAAAAAAGAGAGAGACAGAGAGAGAGACACACAGAAAGAGAGAGGAGAGAGACACAGAGAGAGATAGATATAGAGGGAGAGATGAAGAGAGGGAGAGATAGAGGGAGAGAGTGACAAGAGAGAGAGAGAGACACACAGAGAGAAAAATAGGGAGATAGAGGGAGAGAGACAGAGAGAGAGAGAAAGAGATAAAGAGAGAGAGAGAAAGAGGGAGAGAGAGAGACAGAGAGAAAGAAAGAAAGAAAGGAGAGAGGGGGGAGAGAGAGCGAGAGGGGAGGGGAAAGACAGAGAGAGGAGGGGAAAGACAGAGAGAGAGAACAAAAATTACATATTAATGCAAAAATGTAAATTCCCAATCAAATATGAAAAAAGAAACATTGGGAATTTGGAAATGACATAGTTTTTCAAATAATATTTCAGTTCAGTTGGGAAAAGAAGATTCATTTTGGGATTTCCAAGCTATTTAACATTTCATTGGAAACTTAAATTCTGTGATTAATACATGTTTTCTGTTGAATTCCTTATGTTTTATTGTAAAAACAGAAATATATATATATATATATACTGTATATGTGTTTGTATGTATGTATGTATATATGTAGTTTCTTCACCTGCTACCTCTCCAATTAGAAGAAAGTATTTGCACAAATCTAGGCATCTGAAGTCCCCATATCCTCTTGGTGCCTGACAAACAGGAGTCCCATTCCCAAATATTCCTACTTCTCTTTGCATTTTGTGAAAATGAAAATTAATGTCATGGGATAGGGAGAAAAGGCTTATTAGGCTTGTTCTACATTTGGAACATTGTAAGAAAAACAACAACCAAACAACAAGAGGCTGCTAATGAGATTACACTTTATTTCTCTTCTCCGTCACTATACATTTGCACCTTACTTGCTCAATGGTCATATTAAATAAAAACACTGTTTTTCTAATCTCTGATTTCAATTCTAATATACAAGATAATGTGCCCAAAACCTCATTGCTTTGAGGAACATTCAACTAAAAATATATATTTCATGTTGGTGAATGAGCATCATGAAAAGTTAAAACTGCTTTAAGGGACATTAAAGTGCAAAAATGGAATATTATTGCAATATTGTTTGTTTATAATTATGTTTAACCCCTGCAAAAGTGTTAAAAACATAGTTAAAGACAGGTCCAGAGCATCAATGCACTACTGGGACCTAGCTAAACACATCTAGTGAGTCAATGACAAAAAGCATATGTGGATAGCCACCAAACATCAGCTAGCTACTAGTAGTGCATTGCGGCTCCTGAGCCTACCTAGGTATGCTTTTCGGCAAATGATACAAAGAGAGAGTAAATTTGATAAAAGAAGTAAAACTGAAAACTCTTGTAAAACGACATAATATGGGTCATTTTTATCAAGCTCCATATGGCGCTGCTCCATAACCTGTCCGTCTGCTCTGACGCAGCAGACAGACATCACCAGAATTCAATACGATCGTTTGATTGACACCCCCTGCTAGCAGCCGATTGGCCGTGTGAATCTCCAGGGGGCGGTATTGCACGCAATGGTGCAATGATAAATGCCGAGAGCATATGCTGTCAGGATTTATCGAAGTGCAGCGGACATAATCCACAATATTGGATCATGTCCACTCGCACTTTCTTAAATAGGCCCCTATAACTGAACGGTAAAAGTTTAATTTGGGCTTTCATGTCCCTTTAAATTGAAATCACAACTAACAGGACGTATATATCTGTGAAAACTAAACCAAAGGGTTAGATTACTCACAGGTTTATAAGGGCAGCTCCCATAGCTATTCTGGCGGAACGAGTTATACATCCACCAGCATGAAAACAAAATCTAGTTTTATCCAAGATAAAGACATCTGTGTTTCAAGACTATAACATATGTTTAATGCTTCTCTTTTAGATGTAATAATAAATAAATCAACCAAAAATGTAGATCCTAAAAGATTAATATTTGCGCCCATGTCTTTATTAGTTTTACAAAAACATCTATTCATATAATTATACGTTAGGGTAAAATACATTAGTATGCTGTTTGAAGATTTTTTATTTCTTTCCTCCTCTGATTATTATACTGGTATTTAAATAAAGCTGTTACAATACAAAAATCTCATTATCCCTTTATGTTAGTGAGATGTATGTTCAGATGTAATTCTGGACAATCACTATCAATCCAGAAAACAAACATATTTCAATTGAGTTAGTAAAGAAATCTGAGAGTATAATGGTTTGAGTCCACATTTAGAAAGGATATAGGCTATTATTTTAAGGAAGAATAACATCTATTTTGAAATAGAAAAAAAAAAACACAAACACATCGCAATTGATTTTCCTAATGGCTCCTAAATGAAACATAATACTTTTAATGTCCAAAGAATAAGTGCATTTTGTTCTAGTGTATACGGAGGATAATACAATTGTATATTTATATGTTTGAGGCTGGAGGACATTTAAAAGTCAGAGAGTATTGTAGTGTGCTGAGTTGTATACATAGCCCTCATCTTAGCAAATATTATTAGTATTTCTACTAAATATGTATAGGTAAATGTAATTATATAAATACTGCTCATTTGAAATCTTTTATTTTAGTTGCTAGTCCACTATCGGAAATCTCCAGCCCTGCATATACATGTATATGTACCGTATATTAGTTATAAGTTGCTACCAAACATCTTAAGCATCATTTCACATTCCCCAAAATAGACTTTCGGATCATATACTTAATTTGTTCCATAAAAATAGCAACTAAAAATTAGAAAATACGTTCTTTGTTGTTTTACATGAAATACAGCATCCTATATATACCCTCTTCTAAAATATAACCTGTTATACACATAATCACTATACTAATTTTTAATGATACCCTAATCTTGTACTTAGATAAGCCAGAGGCTATGTGCCCTAGCTAGAGTTGCAACCTCAGCCATGTTTTCCTGGACAGTTACAAGTTACATATGATGCAAGGCAGGTCTACCCTTTGGGCGGGGGCGAGAGGGGCACCTGCATATGGCCTGTGCTTTGGGGGGCCCCAAACTTTCAGGGGTGAGGATATGAGAAGGAGCCATATACAACCTGTATTTAGTTTTTGAAGAAGTGTTTATGGTATCAGGAGGTGTAATAATAATGGTTACTTATACTGTTACAATGTGTGCAATAAGATGAGGTGTTTGGATCTCAATAGTCAACTTGCATACAGGTGACTGTTATTTATAGATGTCCCCTGCTGTCTACTGGAACAAGAGACACTTAGTATGAAAGAAGTGAATCTCCACTTTAATATAAGGGGTGGTTTGTATAGTATATGCTGCCTGTAAGTGATTAGGTGTCCATATACCCAGATCAGATTTGGTAAAAGTTATGGTGAGTAATAAGACAGGAAAAAATCGTTCAGACAAAGTAAAATGATTAAACATATTTGAATGTGTACCACAGATGAACAAATATGTTTTCTAAAAAAAAAATCAAAATTGAAAAAAGCATGAAATTCTGGGAAAATAAAATGGTGTTCACAATGTCTTATCTTTTTGCTTAAAGGGACATTAAACACTAAATACATTCTTTATAGAATAATGCATTTAAAGAAAAGATTATTCTGAGAATAATACGTAGATGTATTTTTTAAAGTTTCATTAGCTGTTTAAATATTGACAAACAATGGGAGCTGCCATGCTGTAACTTAGGTTACCTTCTCTGCTGTGGCCATTTAGGGACAGTTAAAAAAGGTCACTAGTTCTGCACTTCCATTTCTAACAGGAAATGAAAAGCTCACAATTTCAGAATGGAATTACAAGGAAAGTGTACAAAATACATCATGAAAGCATATTGCAGAGTTTATATATATATATATGATTTATTCATTTGAAATTACCATCTCTAAGTGTTTGATGTCCCTTTAAAACTTGTTTTTAACACTAACACCCTAATGCCAGTACAATGCTGCTTAAGATAGCTTTATAGCACAGACATTGACTTCCATTTTATTCCAAGAATAATCTGAATTCTGCATATATATAGGATCTACTGAGCACAAGTGAAAGAAATATTACAGCCTTTTACATGCATGTGTCTTCTGGAGAAACCAGGCAAAAAGTTTCTACTGTACATACAGAAACAAATCTTATATTTGTGTGGAACGGCACACGTATAAAAATGCCACAATTCCCTACCCAACTTAGGGCTAGGTTACAAGTGGTACGCTAACTGTTGCCCTCACGCAAAAAGGGGTTCATCATAGCTCTTTGCATGTGTCGAAAGTAGCGAGTATAGTACAGGATTAAAGTAAAAATGTTTGCGCTAGCACAATTGAATATAACCCGCATCAGGATAGCGCCAGTACTGGTTAACTGTTACTCTGAATTAAAACGTTGCACAAAACACATCAAAATTATATTTAAAAGTACAGTTACTCTCATAATAACACTATCTAATGAAATTATTCAACAAAAAATTGCTATAAAAAGATATAAGAGTTCAAAGATATGTATTCTTAGGTGTTGGAAAAAAAGGCATGCAAAGGACTTTAACATATAAATACATACATATACATGTGAAGGACCCTGTAAAGCTGCTAGATATTTTTATATATTTGTGCCTGCACACAGAGCTTTATAAAATAGTCCATTTAATGCAATAATGTTATCAGGGTCCGAGGTTCTATTCCTGCTATGGACAAATTAACAATTCATATTTTGTAGGCTAATAAATTGCCCACCATTAAGTTGTGTAGTGATAACAACTTCATGGTTACTGAGGCCAAGTTCTGAAATGCTTTGAGTTACCTTGGAAATAAAATATATCAATAATAACTATAGTATTAATATTATAGGGTGACAAGACAGCTCCTAATACATGAAACTCAAAACTTTTTATTTCATGATTCAGATAGAGCATACACTTTTAAACAACTTTCCATTTGATTTCTATTATTAAATTTGCTTAATTCTCTTGGTATCCTTTGTTGAAGGAACAGCAATGCACTGCTGGGAGCTAGCTGAACACAGTAGAGCCATTAACAAGAGATATTTAGGTGCAGCTACCAATCAGCAGCTAGCAGCCATTACTGCTCTTGTATCTACCTAGATATTTTCTTTTTAACAAAGGGTGCCAAAAAAACTAAGTGATAACAGAAATAACTTTGAAAGTTATTAAGAATCGTATGCTCTATCTGAATTCTGAAAGAAAAATGTTAGGTTTCATGTCCCTTTAAGTGTGAAATGCATATTCCTTTTACTTTGTATAATTTTAACAGAGAGAGAAAAGGTTATGAAAATGCAAGCTTGACAGTAAATCAATCTAAACAGCAGATATATTCTGGAGATATCTTGTTTAAAGGGCACGTTTGTAGTAACACAATACTTATGTAAATCGTGTACACACGCTTTGAAATGTTTTGGCTTCTAGGCAAATTCCACCTGCATTTACCACTGGTTTAGTTCTGTAAATATTTCCATAATGCCTTATATATGAAGCTAGATTTTTGTGAATAAAAAAGTATGCAAACTGTAGATACATTTGTAAACATCTTGTAAATATAAGCTCAAACATCCATACATTTCCCAATATGTATGTGACTTATCAATGGACATGGCAGGATTGAATTATTCAAAGATAGATAGACAGACATTTTTTGGTTGAGAACCTGGGTTATGCTTGCTTATTGGTGGCTTAAATGTAGCCACCAATAAGCAAGCCCTATCCAGGGTGCTGAACTTAAAATGGGACAGCTTATAAGCTTTACATTCCTGCTTTTTAAATAAAGATAGCAAGAGAACGAAGCGAAGAAAAATTGATAATAGGAGTAAACTAGAGAGATGCTTAAAATCTCATGCTCTATTTGAATCATGAAAGAAAAACATTTGGGTTGAGTATCCCTTTAAGTAAATATGTTTATTAATATAAATATGTTTTTTTCTCATAGCAGTTCAAATTGTAAATAATAATAAATATAAAAAGTATACAAAGCCATATATTTAAAAACAAAAGCAATTCTAGATTCTAGATGCAAACAGGAATACTCAAATAGTAAAATACAAATTGTGGCAGACAGATCCATAGTCAAAATACTTGTCTGACGCAGGCAGCAGAGCCACATTGGTAATGTTTGCAAACCACAATGATGTCAGCGTTTAAGGGGACATGAAAGTCAAAATAAAATTTTAATAATTTGGACAGTGCATGTCATTTTAAGACAATTTTATTGTAACCTCTGTTAGCACATTTACTTTGTTATATTCGTATCCTTGGTTGAAAAGCATACCTAGGTAGGCTCAAGCGCAGCAATTCACTACTTGGAGATATCTGCTGATTGATGGCTGCAAACCTATTGCCTGTAGCTCCCAGTAGTACATTGCTGCTGTGGAGCTGACTTTAACTATGTGCTTACTCCCTTTGCAAGGGTTAAATACATAGTTATATGCAAGCAACAGTGCAATATTAACATGTTCTTCTTTTTGCACTTTTATGTCCCTTTAAACAGTGATTTTACAGCTCTGCAGCTTACTGAAGGCGCTCAAACTGATATACTTGAAGGGAAAATGAACTATAACATTTTCTCTCTTTAAATCGGTTTCCTGTTATCAGTGTTAATTTCGTCGACTAAAACTAGACTAAAATGACTATAAAACTAAAGAAATTCTGATGACTAAAATACGACTAAAACTAAAATAGTATTTTAGTCAAAAGACTATGACTAAAACTAAATCAAAATTTGCTAACAAAAACATTTTATGCAAGGTGTTACAATTAATCGATATCCAATTACTGCTCTTTTGTAAAATTTACAAAACTTAATTTTATAAAATTTTAAGATATGTTATATACCACAATAGTTAAATCTGTATTGCATGTTCAAACCTTAATACCATAAATAAAAACAGATTAAGAAACCTTTACTCCAGGAGTATATAATGAGTTTGGAAGTTCTAGAGCAGTGCTAATATCGTTGTCGAAATATTTTCGAATCTGTGAACAATCAATTGATTCTTCCTATAGAAATAAGCATAACCCATGAGTATGGGTTTAAGTCATGCTGTACTAGCTGCAGAAACTTTTTGTTGTGTTGAGTTACTTGATTCTTGTTTTAATTATTACAGAGAACTGTTAAAGTTTTTATATTGGGTAATTTGTTCAATACAGCCAATACAGTTTACAGGTTTTTTTTTTTTGGTTTTTTTTATATTTTAAAGTTGCACTTTTGTTTGTTTATGAAACTTGGTTTTATTTAATTTTAAGTTTAATAAAGATGTTAAATATCACAACGGCTAAATCTATGTCTGTATTGCATGTTTAAACCTTAATACCATAAATATTAACGTTGTTATGTTTACTCCTGCTGTATATTATCAGTTTGTAAATTATAGAGAAATGTTTAAATAATGCATTACACTTTAACTAAACCCCTTAGGTTTTAGTCGACTAAAATCTACTGGAGATTCAGTCGACTAAAACTAGATTAAAACTAGTACAATTCAGATGACTAAAACTAGACTAAAACTAAAATGGCATTTTAGTCAATAGACTAAAACTAAGACTAAATCGAAATTTGCCGTCAAAATTAACACTGCCTGTTTTATATTTTACCTGCTGGTTTGTATTAAATTGTTTGCAAATAGCTCCTTTGCCTTTATTTTCTCATTTTAAACAGCTGGTTTAAACCATCATATATACTGAAAATACAAAAACTGCAGTCTTCTCTATAGAAAATATGTCAATAAGAGGCAGCAGTAGAGATCAACCTAGCTGTAGGGTCAGGGGATATATTTGTGTATCTAATATAGCTGGTTTTGCTCATTGAACCTCCCACACATTGCTTTTCCAGCAGGCTCAGCTGTAGCGTATCATGTCCGACAGACATCGCTGAATGCTGATAGTATACGCTGTCGGCATTTATCATTGCACAAGCAGTTCACCAGAACTGCTTGTGCAATGCCACCCACTGCAGATTTGTGGCCAATCGTCCGCTAGCACGGGGTGTCAATCATCCCGATCGTATAGGATCAGGTGGATTGAAGACCACAGCCTCAGAGGCAGCGGATCAGTTTCCGGCGACCATTCGGAGCTTGATAATTCGGCCCCATAGTGTGTAAGTAAAAATACTTACTAGTTCATCTTTGGCCATTTTGAGATGGCTGCCTGAGCCCTCCTACCCCGACATCATCCTGATCTTGTACACATTGTCCACAAATGGAAACAAGTCGATATTGCACGGTCCCCTGATTAGCAATGTGCAATGCGTCGTTTATGCTCAAGGGTTTTTTTTCAGTTAGGAACTCTAGTATTCTAAAAATCAGGTGCTAATGGAGAGAGGATTATTATCTTTTAACTGATTGCATTCTAGGCGTAAAAAGTAGAAAGAAGCTTTCTCTGAGTTATACTTAAGTAATCAGCCGTTGCCAGTGAGTATGTAGTACTATTACTAATACTGTCACTGCTCTAAGCTTTTGTTCGTACAGTAAGGAGGCTGCGGCCATAGAAGTGCTCTCTATTAATATCCCTGACTTATTTGTGGGTAACAAGCAATCCACTGCTTACTGTATGAACAAAAAGCTAAGAGCAGTGACAGTATTAGTAATAGTACTACAACCTACAGATGCCAAGTGTTAGCAAATGCCACTTTCCTAATGGCTGAAGGCTGGCACAGTTTGTAAATTAACTGCTTCACTGACATAGAGAGCTGCATTGCATTGCCTAGCTAATGGGCTAATAAAGTATTACCCACTGGTGTTTTAGAGTTACTTTTATTGTATGTGCCATCACTTTACATTATTTACATCAGACTTTGTCTCCAGTGATGGCCGCAGATGCAGATAGGAGAACTACTGTGATAGATGCAGTCATACTCACTGGCAACGGCTGATTACATAATAATAGGAGGTATGACTCAGAGAAAACTTCGTTCTACTTTTTACACCTAGAATGCAATCAGTTAAAAGATAATAATCCTGGGGGGCGTGTCCGCAGCCAGTGGAAAAAGCATATTCGCTGACTGTAAACAACATCCAGCTAGGTAAGCAGGGCATTCCCATTCCTAAACCAGAAGCTTTTACCAGCTTGCAAGAATCAAAGTGGCATAAGGCCTTGCTGGAAGCACTACCGACCCGCAGTGTAATGACTCATTACACATATTTGAAGGGCTCCTTTCAGATGCGGACAATAAATGAGACTTTCCTACAGTCTAAATCCTGGGGCTAAAAGTATATTTATAACACATTCTCAAGGTTGTCTACAACCTTCACGAGTTACTTAACTGTACCTTGACTTACTTTGAGTCACATGTTTATATGCCGTTATGTTTTATTGTTTTATAGTATATCTATACCAATTTTCTAGTTATCTTCCATGGGAAGAGTTTTTAAGATATTGACTTTCACACTGCCAACATGTCTTATCCCATTATCCCATATCTTTTAAGGCCTATTATAGATAAAGTAATGAAACAAGTGCACTGTTAATGTCTGGGCACCCGCTGTGCGGCTTACGGCCGGAGCTGCAGGGGGGGGGGTGGATAATAAAACACAGTTTACATGCACAGATTAGTCAAGCACAGGCATAATCACTAGTATACCCTTTATGAAGGGATAGTTTTCACTATGTTTTTTTATATATCTTATACCAGAGTTCAACATTCAAATTTCCCCTTTGGCCTTTGTTATTACACTCCCCAAACGGTATTATCAATATATATATTAGAAAGGCAGATAGTTTTCTTTTCTCACACAATCACTTGATGACAGTTAAATCACACCAAAATATTAAGTTATTAATCTGTAAAAAAGCTCTTCCTCTATACAATAGAGATATCATCCTCTTATTCTTTACTAGCTTTACTACATCTGAGTAGATGCATATGGAAAAGAACATCACAAGGAGCTAAATATATTATTTGCAAAGATACGGCGAGATTACGAGTCTTGCGTTAGCCTTAAAAAGCAGCGTTGAGAGGTCCCAACGCAGCTTTTTTCCTAACGCTGGTATTACGAGTCTTGAAATGACAGGTGCACCACTCACTTTTTTGGCTAGACTCGGTAATACCGCAAATCCACTTACTTAAATTGGGTATCCTATATTTTCAATGGGACTTGCATAACGGCGGTATTACAAGTCTTCCAAAAAGTGAGCGGTACAGCCTCTCCTGTCAAGACTGGTACCGCATTTAAAAGTCAGTAATTAAGAGTTTTATGGGATAACGCCGTAGCATAAAACTCATAACTAAAGTGCTAAAAAGGAGGGCTCAGGCGGCCATCACAAAACGGCCGAAGATGAACTAGTAAGTATTTTTACTTACACACTATATATCGATCCACATTGGGATCATGTTTGCAGTACTAATCATTGCAAACATTATCTAAATAAATAGGAACATTTTTTATGTTGACTTGCCCTATAACAGAAAACAAATTTTACAATACAGTGTCCCTTTAAGAGAAAAGTAAAAAATGGGAGATTGTAATGTAAAATGTTTAGTTATGCAAAACAAAACAACTTTGCTTTATAGATTTGTGATTTGTTTTGTCCCATTTTCATGTAATGTAGGTCTTAAAATTGAGAAACTGAAAATGCACACTGCATACTTCTCTAGGCTCACCCTGCTACATATCTTTCTCTAATTTGCATTAACAGATAAGAACAGTGACTAGCCTTGTCAGCTGTGGATTCAAGCCCAGATTGGCTCCTCCAAATGAAGCAAGAGGTGGCTGAAGTTTGGCTGTTGAAAAACAATTACAGCAAGCACAGTGTTAACTTGTTTAAAAAATGTTTAGACTTGGATGGAATGTTATTCTATAGCAAGAAAATATAAATGACTTGTAATTAGAAGGTGTTTACTGTCTCTTTAATTGACAAGTAGAAGTGCTAGTGGAAACAATGTATAATGTGTAGATTTCAGTAAAGAATAGAGATCAGGGTAAGAAATCTCCCCAGCCTCCTAATACAGGCTTTTTTTTTCTTTCAGTCTGACTCAAATTGTTTCAAATATATAAGGAATCACTTTATATTTATTTTTATATCTTTATAAAAAATATCTTTTAATGAATCTCATATATATTAAAAGATCATGGGCCAGATTACGAGTGGAACGTTAACAGTTATGTGAAAGAGAAAACATAATTTATGTAAGAACTTACCTGATAAATTAATTTATTTTATAATGGCAAGAGTCCATGAACTAATGACATATGTGATATACATTCCTACCAGGAGAGGCAAAGTTTCCCAAACCTCAAAATGCCTATAAATACACCTCCCACCACACACATACTTCAGTTTAACGTATAGCCAAGTAGTGAGGTGTAAAAAGGAGTAAAAAAGCATACAAAAAATATTGTGTTTTTATACAAAAAATATAACCACTAAAAACAGGGTGGGCCTCATGGACTTTTGACATTATGAAAGAAATTAATTCATCAGGTAAGTTCTTACATAAATTTTTATTTTTTTTCATGTAAATGGCAGGAGTCCATGAGCTAGTGACATATGGGATAAAATACCCAAGATGTGGAAGTCCACAGAAGAGTCACTAGAGAGGGAGGGATAAAATAAAAACACCTATTTCCGCTGAGAAATAAAATCCAAAAAATAAGTTCTTATAAACAGAAGAATCAAACTGAGACAGCTGCCTGAAGAACTTTTCTACCAAAGACTGCTTCTGAAGAAGCAAATACATTGAAATGGTAAAATTTAGTAAATGTATGCGAAGAAGACCAAGTTGCTGCTTTGCAAATATGATTAACTGAAGCTTCATTCTTAAAAGCCCAAGAAGTGGCAACTGATCTAGTAGAATGAGCTGTAATTCTCTGTGGCTGAGACTGTCACGCCTCCAAATAAGCCTTGTGAATCAAAAGCTTTAACCAAGATGCCAAAGAAATTGCAGAGGCTTACTGACCATTCCTAGAACCAGAAAAGACAACAAATAGACTAGAAGTCTTCCTGAAATCCTTAGTAGTCTCAACATAGTATTTCAAAGCACTTACAACATCCAATGAGTGTAATGATTTTTCAAGCGAATTCTTAGGATTCGGACACAAGGAAGGAACAACAATTTCCCTACTAATGTTGTTAGAATTCACAACCTTAGCAAGAAATTTAAACGAAGTCCGCAAAACAGCTTTATCCTGATGGAAAATCAGAAAAGGAGACTCACAAGAGAGAGCAGACAATTCAGAAACTCTTCTAGCAGAAGAGATAGCCAAAAGGAACAATACTTTCCAAGAAAGTAATTTAATATCCAAAGAATACATAAGCTCAAAAGGAGGAGCCTGCAAAACCTTCAAAACCAAATTAAGACTCCAATTAGGAGAAATAGATTTAATAACAGGCTTGATACGGACCAAAGCCTGAACAAAACAGTGAATATCAGGAAGTTTAGCAATCTTTCTATGAAATAAAACAGAAAGAGCAGAGATTTGTTCCTTCAAAGTACTTGCAGACAAACCTTTATCCAAACCATCCTGAAGAAACTGTAAAATTCTAGGAATATCCATATCTTCAAATTTAGAGATTTGAGATCCTGATGGAAAAAAAACAGCCCTTGAGACAGAAGGTCTGGCCTTAAAGGAAGTGACCAAGGTTGGCAACTGGACATCCGGACAAGATCCGAATACCAAAACCTGTGAGGCCATACTGGTGCTATCAGAAACACATGCAACTGTTCCATTATGATCTTGGAGATCACCCTTGGAAGAAGAACTAGAGGCGGAAAAATATAAGCAAGTTGGTAAGACCAAGGGACTGCTAACGCACCATCTCCGCCTGAGAATCCCTGGACCTGGAAAGGTATCTGGGAAGTTTCCTGTTTAGATGGGAAGCCATCAGATCTATTTCTGAAAAGACCCCACATCTGTACAATCTGAAAAAAAACACATCTGGATGGAGAGATCACTCCCCCGGATGCAAAGTCTGACGGCTGAGATAATCTGCTACCCAATTGTCTACACCTGGGAAATGAATCGCAGAAATTAGACAAGAGTTGGATTCCGCCCAAGAAAGTATCTGTGATACTTATTTAATTGCTAAAGGACTGAGTGTCCCTCCCTAATGATTGACATATGCCACAGTTGTGATATTGTCTGTCTGAAAGTGAATGAAAAGTTCTCTCTTCAATAGAGGCCAAGCCTGAAGAGCCCTGAAAATAGCACAGAGTTCTAAGATATTGATTGGTAACCTCGCCTCTAGAGGATTCCAAACCCCTTGTGCTGTCAGAGACCCCCAGGCAGCTCCCCAACCTGAAAGACTTGCATCTGTTAAGACTACAGTCCAGGAAGGACGAACAAAAGAGGCCCCTTCAATAATATGATGATGGTCTAACCACCAAGTTAGAAAGAGTATAATGCTGGGATATAAGAATATCAATTGTGATATCCTAGTATAATCCCTGCACCATTGATTCAACATGCAAAGCTGCAGAGGTCTCATATGAAAATGAGCAAAGAGGATTGCATCCGATGCTGTAGTCATGAGACCTAAAACTTGACCTAAAACTTCCATGCACATAGCAACTGAATGGAATGATCGAGACTGAAGGTTTTGACAGGCTGAAACCAATTTCATTTGTCTCTTGTCTGTTAAAGACAGGGTCATGGACACTGAATCTATCTGGAAACCTAAAAAGGTGACCCTTGTCTCTTCTAGCAAGAATAGCTAAAGACATAGATTTAACATTAATCTTGATGATATAATAAATAGCATCACAGATAAAATGATTAGCATGTTTAAGCAAACAAACAATGCTAGACAAATCAGGATCTGTTTCTTGATGTGCTAAGCTATCCAACCAAAAAGTTGATGCAGCTGCAACATCAGCCATAGAAATGGCAGGCCTGAGAATATATCCAGAATGTAAATAAGCTTTCCTTAGATAAGATTCAATCTTCATATCTAAAGGATCCTTAAAATAAGTACTATCTTCCATAGGAATAGTAGTATGTTTGGCAAGAGTAGAAATAGCCCCATCAACCTTAGGGACTTTTTCCCAAAACTCCAAATTAGCCACTGGTAAAGGATATAATTTCTTAAACCTAGAAGAAGGATTAAAAGAAGCACCAGGCTTAGACCATTCCTTAGCAATCACATCAGAAACTGCATCTGGAACTGGAAAAACCTCAGGAGTAATCACAGAAGGTTTAAAAACAGAATTTAAATGTTTACTGGTTTTGTTATCAAGAGGATCAGACTCCTCATTACCCAAAGTAACCAATACTTCTTTCAACAAAGACCGAATATATTCAATCTTAAAAAGATAAGAAGATTTATCAATTTCAATGTCTGAAGTAGGATCTTCTGAAGCAGAGAGATCCTCTTCAAAGGAGGATATTTCAGTATGTTGTCGTCATCACAAATTTCATCAGTTTTATGAGAAGTTTTAAAAGACCATTTACGTTTATTAGAAGGTGGAATAGCAGGCATAGCCTTCTGTATTGCATCAGCAATATAATTTTTCATATCAACGGGGATATCATGTACATTAGATGTTGAAGGAACAACAGGTGCTGTACTAGTACTAATAGAAACATTATCGGCATGCAAAAGCAACTGTTACATAATATAGCCGGAGATATAATCTCAGCTTACTTACAACAGATACACTTAGCTTTGGTAAAACTGTGTTCAGGCAGCATGGTTCCTACAGTAGCTTCTGAAACAGGATCAGACTGAAACATCTTGCAAAATGAAAAAGAAAAAATAACATTTAAATAAAATATCCAATTTCCTCATATAGCAGTTTCAGGAATGGGAAAAAATGCATATGATAAATAGGCAGAAAAAGCAAACAGCATAGCCCTCTAGAATATAAAGAGAGCAGGGAGCATAAAGGAAGTGGAGTAATATAACCAAAAAATATTTGTCGCCAAGTATGACGAACAACGCAAAGTTAAAAAATGTGTGGCGCCAAACAACATCCGGAAATTATGCAACTCGCGTCATAATAAGCACGACTTTGTGCCCAACAAATGTCAATAAAGATGCAGGATATGGTGAAACGACACCATAGACGCAAATTTGTGCCCAAAAATGTTTGCACCAAAAATTATGCAATAAATAACAGCATTTTGCGCCCTCGCGAGCCTAGACTTGCCCACAAAATTTAAGGAAAAAACAAGTCAAATTGGAAGAAAAAAAAAAACAAAACACTAAACCCCAGGTAAAAATGTTTTTTTTTTTTTTAAATAACTTCCTAACTTCCTAAAACATGATTCTTATACTGAAACTGTTAGACTGCAAAGGGAAATACACATAGACCTGACTCATGGCAAATATATATTTATATTTATATAAATATATAAGTAAATACATATATTTTAAACTTTATATTAATATGTAAAGTGCCAAACATAGCTGAGAGTGTCTTAAATTATGATACATAATTACCGAAGACACCTATCCACATATAACAGACAGCCAAACCAGTACTGAAAACTATCAGCAGAGGTAGTGGTATAAGAGTATATCCTCAATCTGAAAAGGGAGGTAGGAGATGAATCCCTATGACCGATAACAGAGAACACTTGAAAAGACTTCCCATGAGTGAAACCATAAACATCAACAGGCAATACTCTCTTCACATCCCTCTGACAAACACTGTACTCTGATTGGAATTGGGCTTCAGAATGCTTAGAAGCGCTTATCATAGAAGAAAACATAAAAATCAAGCACAAACTTACTTCACCACCTCCATAGGAGGCAAAGTTTGTAAAACTGAAGTATGTGTGTGGTGGGAGGTGTATTTATAGGCATTTTGAGGTTTGGGAAACTTTGCCCCTACTGGTAGGAATGTATATACCATACGTCACTAGCTCATGGACTCTTGCCATTTACATGAAAGAAAAGGGGTTTATAGCGGGTATTACAAGTTGAAAGAGTTCTTGTTAAGAGTGTCGCAAAACAAAAAAGTGTCAAAAAACACTTTAAAAATACATTACAAAGTACAGTTACACTCATAATAATACTATCTAATAAAAATGCACAAAAAAGTTATAAGGACTCAAGATATGAAGTCTCAGGTGCTAGAAAAAAAAACTGTCAAAGGGCTTTAACATAGAGATACATACATATACATGTCTAAAGATGGATATATATGTATAGATACAGTATACTGTATGTTTTCATGTGTGTACATATGTTGTTTTTTTTAACCACCCTTGTAGCTGGAACAAGGGAACTCTTTTCCAGATTCACTTTCCATCCGTGGGAACGTAGAAAAGACAACAAGATCTCTGTATGAGAGTTTGCTTGTTGAAAAGATGGCGCCTGAACCAATATGTCGTCCAGATAGGGTGCCACTGCAATTCCCCGAGACCTGATCACTGCCAAGAGAGCCCCCAGAACCTTTGAGAAAATTCTGGGAGCTGTGGCAAGGCCAAGCGGAAGAGCCACAAACTGAAAGTGTTTGTCTAGAAAGGCGAATCTCAGGAACTTGTGATGATTTCTGTGAATGGGAACATGAAGATACACATCCTTCAGGTCTATGGTCGACATGAACTGACCCTCTTGAAAAAAGGAAGAATGGAACGAATGGTTTCCATTTTGAAGGAAGGTACCCTGAGATACTTGTTGAGACACTTCAGATCTAAAATAGACAAAAAGATAGAGAGAGAGGCGCCAGACCCATAAAACAGTATCGTTTTGGTGAGAGGGAATATGTACAGATAAAAGTCCCCCCTATGAGTGAATACTCACAATAGTGGTGGTACTTTCAGCGTGCCTTACACCGCAAGTCGGGACCGTTAAGAGTCGCCCGACAGACACCCCCAGGCAGATGACGTCACCGTCAAAGCTCCAATACGCTGTAGGCAGTATCGGTCCGTAGGATCCCCTTGAACTCAGCTGGGACTAGCGGCGTTCAGTATCACCATAGGAGTGTGCCAACGAAAACTTTGTTAGCGGTCAGTGGACAGGTATTCAATACAACAGGAGAACGTATGGTGGAAGTAAAATCTTAGTTTATTGTTGATAAAAACAAACAGCAACGCGTTTCTCCTTTGAGAAAATTCTGGGAGCTGTGGCAAGGCCAAACGGAAGAGCCACAAACTGAAAGTGTTTGTCTAGAAAGGCGAATCTCAGGAACTTGTGATGATTTCTGTGAATGGGAACATGAAGATACGAATCCTTCAGGTCTATGGTCGACATGAACTGACCCTCTTGAAAAAAAGAAGAATGGAACGAATGGTTTCCATTTTGAAGGAAGGTACCCTGAGATACTTGTTGAGACACTTCAGATCTAAAATAGGTAAAAAAAAAGTTCCCTCTTTTTTGGGAACCACAAACAGATTTGAGTAAAAACCTAGACCCTGTTCCCTTAGTGGAACTGGAACAATCACTTCCAGGGAGAAAAGGTCCTGTACGCAGTTCAAGAATGCCTCTCTTTTTACCTGGTCTGTAGATAATCTTGAGAGGTGGAATCTGCCCCTGGGAGGGCAAGATTCTATTTTGTAACCCTGAGATACTATATCCACAGCCCAAGGATCTGGGACATCTCGTATCCATGCTTGACACAACAGGGAAAGTCTGCCCCCCACTTGATCCAATCCCAGACCGGGGCAAACCCTTTATGCTGACTTAGACTCAGCTGAGGGTTTCTTAGATTGTTTCCCTTTGTTCCAAGACTGATTGGGTTTTCAAGAAGACTTGGACTTCTCCTGCTTGGAAGAGGGAGAGGAAGACTTTTGACCTTTGAAGTTACGAAAGGAACAAAAATTACTTTACGTCCTTTAGGTCTGTTCTTCTTGTGTTGTGGTAGAAAAGACCCTTTTCCACCCATAATATCCGAAATTATTTCTGCCAGACCGGGTCCAAACAGGGTTTTACCCTTATAAGTTTGGACTTGGAGGTAACATCAGCTGACCAAGATTTTAGCCGCAAAGCCCTGCGGGCTAGGACGGTGAAACCAGACATCTTGGCTCCCAGTCTAATAACTTGCATGTTAGCAGCAGAAATAAAGGAATTGGCTAATTTGAGAGCCTTAATCCTATCTTGGATCTCTTGATTCAGACAAGGCATTGCACCAGCACTTGCTACTGTGGCAATACAAACTGCAGATTGCCATTGAAGACCCTGATAAACATACATCTTTTTCAAATATGCCTCCAGCTTTTTGTCCATGGGATCCTTAAAAGAGCAGCTATCCTCTATAGGGAAAGAAATAGCTCCTTCTACTTTAGGCACCGTGCACCATGAATCTTTAATGGAGTCAGCAACAAGAAACATCTTTTTAAAAATGGGAGATGGGGAGAAAGGTATCCCTGGCTTCTCCCTTTTCTGTGAAATAATCTCTGTCACATGGTCTGGAACAGGAAACACTTCGACAGAGAGGAAGGAACATCATAGTATTTGTTAAGCTTACTAGATTTCTTAGGGTTGACAGCGACAGAAGAGTCTGAGTCGTACAAGGTAGCCAATACCTCCTTTAACAGTACACAAAGGTGTTCAAGCTTAAATCTGAAGTTTACTTGTTCAGTATCAGATGAAGGAATTATATTGTTCGAATCTGAGATTTCCCCCTCAGAGGCTACCGAGGTATCCTCCCCATCAGACTTATGAAGAAGGGCAACATGCGTAGCAGCAGATGGAACAGACATCTTACACTCTGAAAAATGTTTAGTTTTCCTCTTGCGTTTCTCCAATGCAGGAAAAGCAGATAAAGCCGCAGAAAATATCTGTGCAACAAAATCTAACAGCAAATATACACCTCCAGAAGGCTGAGAGGAACCGCAGGGCACTGTATGTGAAGTCAATGAGGCTTGGCACGTTTGAGGAGAAAGCTGTGTCAATGCCTGAACAGCATCATCCTGAGAGACATTGGGCTCAGAGGGCAACAATTTATCTCTAAATTGAAGAGTTCTAGCTAACCATGCAACACAGAATTGCATAGGCAAAACAATTTGTGCCTCTAGGCATAACAAACATTTGTCAAAAGACACAGAGTCTTGATCGATGTCCACAATACAAGATAAAAATTCCCCAAATTACAGAAATATTTTAAATACTACTGTCACTTTAAGAGATTTCTTACACCACAGCCGAGTAACGTTATGAATAATTATTGAATAATTTTTAATAACAAGAAACCCAATCAGGCCCTCTACACCTCAGACAGACTGAGGTGCTGTACCGTAACATTTATTCACAATTTTTGGCTGCCAAAAGTCTCTTGAAAAGCAGATCAACACAGAAGAGACTGAATTTCAGTGATGCTGCTCCACTCCGTGAATATCCGACAGAAGAGGGAAGTCACATGACCGGCAGAGAAAAGGAAATTGCGCAGCAAGTAAAAGCGTGTGTTTCCCTTTGCCTACAACACCGGAGCTCAACTTCAAGCAGTCTGTCAGTTAGCCCAGCGAAATAAACTGCCAAAATGTAAGTTTATTCATAAAGCCCAGTAAAAAAAAACATAAGCCTCAAACACATACTAAATAACATACTAAATAAAGTATTTTGTAACTTAGTCCCAAAGAGGAAAACGTCCCAATACAGGGAAGATTAACCCATAGTCTTCACATAATGTGCCTGCCTTCTGCCTATATGTCCCCATATACTGCAAATGAAGTGCAAGTCTCCAAGAACTAGAAAACAAAAGCACTTACCTGCAGTCTAGCTGTCTGGCAGGAAGACAGCTCACAAGGCGCAAAAGGACACATACTCCTTACAGAGACCTGTAGAAAAAGAAAGAACAGAGTAACCAACTTTGGCTTTCTATAACTAGGGCAGCAATATGTTAGGAAACAAAGTAAGGACCACCTCACAAATTCCTTACTGCTTAAAGCCACCACTACTCTACTTAAGAGATTGATGCGGACTCAGCTAAACCCAAATCCTTGCTTGCAGGGAAAAGTACCCAAAGAAGGAATTCATATCTTCAGATACCAACCTTCACCTTCTCCATTATACAGAGGCAAAGAGAATAACTAGGGATTATGGTTAGAGGAGTGACACTTAACAACTTTGCTGTGGTGCTATTTGCCTCCTCCTGCTGGCCAGGAGTGATATTCCCCCTAGTAATTGGAATGACATTGTGGACATATCTTGGGAAAGAAAGCATATGTATGCAATATTCATATTTAATAAAGTGCTATACTGTGTATTTATTGTAAAAATGTCACATTCCAATTTTTTTCACATATGTTCTAAGTGTTTATAAATATATATTCCTCTAAATATATATATATGTATATATCTATGCCTATATATAATGTATGTATATATATATATATATATATATATATATATATAGGGATAGATATATATTTCAGCAAAATACCATCAGATATATGTAGAAATATGTATTTATGAATAAATTGAACACATCCTTCTATGTGAAGAACAGTGGAATGTGAAATATTTATATTTTCATGTCGGGTTAGCGTACTTGAGAATATGTGATCGTGTTTGCACGCATTGTTCCACCCCCTTTTTTGCTCCATTGACTTCTATGGGGTTATACGTTATTGCGCACGCAATGTTTTAAGTTTTTATGTGCATCAGGTTTATGTGGGAGTGGAAACTGTTAACTTTAAACTTGCAATAAGAGTGCTATCCGACGCGTGCGAAAAGCTTATTTCTAGCGTAATTAGCTATCGATCGGGAGCTTTTAAAATACTGTTCCATTTGTTATCTGTCCCTATGTCTTGTGTATTAGTTATAGATTTTTATATTTTTTATAAGGAAAAGTCTAGAATACCTTTTAAGCCATATTTGGTATCAAACTACAACAGATATTTTGAATTTGTTTTTGCATTGAGGGGACTATTTCAGAAAAATCTGCTATACAAATAGCCCGTGTGAGCTGGATTTATCTGTATCACAGCGTATAAATGTAAAGTACTCTAAATTCTACATATTTTGAAGATTTTCTTCAAGTTTTGTATGGTAGAACACAATACCACAATATTTTCCAACCAGCAGTTGCAAACCTTAATTTGACTGACAGTGTTTTGATAGGCACAAGGAATAATGTTGAGGATGAAACAAGAATTAAAAATAAAAAAAAAAACCCTACAAGTATTTTCAGTAAATAACCTTACTTAAAAAAACAAGAGCCTTTATACAATCCATTTTAGTAGAAGCATCATATGCCCTAAAAAGCTTTTAATGGTCATAAACCCCCCCCAAAAAATAAAAAAAAAATATGCATGATTCTGATAGAGCATACAATTTTTGAACATCTTTCTAATTTACTCCTATTATCTAATTTGCTTCATTCTCTTGGTATCCATTCTTGAAGTAGCAGCAATGTACTACTGGGAGTTAGCTGAGCTAATTGAATGAGACAATGACAAGAGACATATATGTGCAATTACCAATTAACAACTAGCTTCCAGTAGTACATTGCTGCTCTTTAGCCTACCTTTGGTATGCTTTTCAACAAAGGATACCAAGTGAACAAAGCAAATTACATAGTAGAAATAAATTGGAAAGTTGTTTAAAATTGCATGCTTTATTTAAATAATGAAAGTTTAATTTTACCTTAACTGTTCCTTTAAGGGAAGAAAATATAAAATAAGATTGCTGTCAAAAACACAAGCGTGTGTGATTGTTTATCATTGTACATAAATTGTGACATATGAATACAAATCTACATTTTCAAATACAATATTTTTTTGGGAAATACAATTTTCTTTTAGAATACAAATCTTTAATTACAAATAATTTTTTTTTTTTGTAAGTAGAATCTTGTTTTTTTGGAATTGCACTTTTGTTTTTTGAAATACAATACAACTTTTTATGTTGGAAGTACAATTCTTTTTTTGGAATTACACTTCCAGTATGTATCAAAACGCTATATAAAAAAAATAAACCAAGTTCCCATTTTGCTAAAGGACTTGTGATGTCACAGCATTCAGTTTAGAAGTTTGCCTTCTTCTTATCTTCATTCTGGCGGCATACTTCTTATCTTTATCTCGGTGGCGGTCTTCATCCAACTTCTTATATTCCATCCCTGACGTCCTCTTCATTCGGTCACCAGCCACACACTGAATTTTGAATGTGAGGTACCCCCTTTATATAGGGTTACCCTTGCATTACTATTGGCTGATTTTCAATTTCAAATTCAAATCAACCAATAGAATGAAAGCCTTTTCTATTGGCTAATTTTAAGATTGATCTGTAAATGCTATTACGTTTGAAATTACCCAAACAAAATCACGGTACTTTAAACCAGTGGCGTCACTAGGGTTGGTGTCACCCGGTGCGGTAAGTCATGGTGTCACCCCCCCCCAGAAAGCAGACACACACAAAAACACAGGCAAACACACATACAAACACTCAGACACACTTAAAAACATACTCAGATGCACACACAAACACTCGGAAACACACTCAGACACTCACACAAAAACACACACACAAAAACACTGAGACACACAAAAACTCAGACACACACACATACAAAATATGTAAACTGCACTGCATTAATTGTGAAGCTCATGCCTAGAGCTGCTCCCTGGCTCAGCAGAACATCAAAAGAAAGATAAACAGAGCACTCTAAAATAAATCACTGAAGAAAAGGTTTAGGCGCGCAAACTATGAAAATTCTGCTCTCTGACTCTGTTCCAAGTCTGTCAGTGCACAGCCCTGGGCCGCATGTCACTGAGCAGTGAGCACAGATAGGCAGGCAGGTTTAGGCTAGCAGCACAACTTTGCAAACCCCACGGCACACCCACAACATTCATAGTGAAATTGGGCAGGGGAGGAGCAAAGTACAAACAAGCAAAAGCAGCCGGGAAAACTATTTGTTGAAATTGCAGCACTGGCTCAAGGGGCAAAAAAATGGTGTGTCTACAACTTCCCCAGTCCCACTAATGTTCACAAATGTCAGCCTCTAATAAAATAATCTATGCATCTCAACATTGTATTTCTTTGAATTTCAATAAAATGTAAAAAAAAAAAAAAAAAAAATTTTTTTTTTTTTTGGTGTCACCCCCTAGAGGGTGTCACCCGGGTGCGGCCCGCCCCCCCCCGCCCCCCCTAGTGACGCCACTGCTTTAAACAGCTCGCAACTTGTAATATGGATTTGAGAGTAAAGAACACTGCAATCTCAGGATCATATTTACACTCCACGCATTAACGATATTGCTCCACTCATAATCTGGCCCTTAATTTTTCGATTACCCCCAGATAAAATAAAATAAAATAAATTTACTACTTGATCTGGGCTATTGCTTTAGCTACTTAGTAAAACAAAATTACAAAGCATGATGTGATAAACCGTCAGTATAACTGTTCTGGCATTAAATTTGTAGACTGTCTGGCTTGAGAAAGGGTGCACAACTCCATAGTTACCAAAATCACCAAAATCTTACCTATTTCACTTTTATGAAATAGCATTATTAATTCCCCAGTAAACTGAAAATTCTCCAATCAGCAGTGACTAGTTAATATATTTAGATAATAAAGTCATTAAAACGATCAAAACCCTTTTTATAACTTGATAACTAAAAGCAATAAAACAATTTAGCTCTGTTTATCATCTGTCTTTCTTGGTGGGACTTAAAGGGACAGTCTAGGCCAAAATATTTCATGATTCACATAGAGCATATCATTTTAAACAATTTTCCAATTTACTTTTATCACCAATTTTGCTTTGGTCTCTTGGTATTCTTAGTTGAAAGCTTAACCTAGGAGGTTCATATGCTAATTTCTTAGACCTTGAAGGCCACCTCTTTTCAGAATGCATTTTAACAGTTTTTCACTACCACTAGAGGGTGTTAGTTCATGTATTTCATATAGATAACACTGTGCTCGTGCACGTGAAGTTATCTGGGAGCAGGCACTGATTGGCTAAACTGCAAGTCTGTCAAAAGAACTGAAATTAAGGGGCAGTTTGCAGAGGCTTAGATACAAGATAATCACAGAGGTTAAAAGTATATTAATATAACTGTGTTGGTTATGCAAAACTGGGGAATGGGTAATAAAGGGATTATCTATCTTTTAAAACAATAAAAATTCTGGTGTAGACTGTCCCTTTAAGTCTTTAGGGACACTGAATCCAAATTTGTTATTTTGTGATTCAGATAGCGCATGCAATTTTAAGCAACTGTCTAATTTTCTCCTATTATCAATTTTTCTTTGTTCTTTTGCTATCTTTATTTGAAAAAGAAGGCATCTAAGCTAAGGAGCCAGCCAAAATTTTGGTTCAGACACTGGACAGCACCTGTTTATTGGTGTGTGAATTTATCCACCAATCAGCAAGAACAACCCAGTTTGTTCACCAAAAATGGGACGGCATCTAAACTTACATTCTTGCTTTTCAAATGAAGATACCAAGAGAATGAAGAAATTGTGATAATAGGAGTACATTAGAAAGTTGCGTAAAATTGCATGTTCTATCTGAATTACAAAAGAAAATTTTGGGGTTCAGTGTCCCTTTAATTTAAAACACAGTAGCATGGGACTAAAATAGTTTGGGTTCTTGAGTAAATGAGACAGACAGATAGACAGATAGATAGACAGATAGATAGATAGATAGATAGATAGATAGATAGATAGATAGATAGATTGAAAAGCTACTACTATATTGGTATTTTTTTAATCAAATAGTTATTTTGTTTTCTTGCAAAAAGAAGAGGAAACAGCTTTCTATATTCTTTTTATAATATGTACACATTGCAGATAATATATAATTTATCATATATTTATGACATTCTATCTATAAGCGTATTCAGTATGTTATGTCCCCATAAGCTCTTTATATAAACTTCATTATTGGTTTCTGCACATTCTTCTTTTCATTCTATAATAAATCCTGCTAGTCCTGTGTTTCCCAGTTTTAGTCCTCTGGAGATATTGAGCTATCAGGCTTTATTAATATTCTTGCTGTAGCAGAGTTGTCTTAACCAAAAATGACAAATTCACTTGAATAACTCATCAAGACACAACAGATTGATCATTAGATCATTGTCTGCTATTGAATTCTGAGAACAGGAATTGAGAGACACGGAGGTAGATTTAATATGTATTATTTTTGTACAGATGTAACAGAATCTATATGATTAACAGAAGAACTGATATACCAATCTTTGTGTGATTTAGATTTGTATCAAGTGTCTTATGACAGTTATTGTGCCAAGTAAGCAAGGCTTACTGTGGTTACTGCATTGTTTGCATACTTTATAAAACAACCACATGGTCTTAGTACAATATTATATGTGTAACTGCAAATAAACGTTGTACACATTATATACTATAAAAATCTGTTAAAGAATGACTTAATTTGCGCTCCTCTTAGTAATACTAACACATGCAAATATGAGCTGGTATTACAAGTTAAGCGCAATGCAAACACGGACTCGCGTTTGCATTGTCTGAAAGCTTTGCGCTCATGAGAGCAAGCTTCCGTAGGCTCCAATGGGAGTCTCATTCTCATACCTTGAGACATGGCTGAGAACCTAGCACAGCGAAGGGGGTAAATCGCACAGCGATGGGCAGCAAAGTCTAAATATATAGGTATATGAATATGTACATATATATTTATGTGTTAATATGTGTATATACTCATATACACATAAATATATATGTATATATTCATATATAATTACAGGGAACACACAGTCCCCATAGACCAATATGTAAAGGCATGTTTCAGTGCCATTTTTTTTCTAACACCCCAGACCCACTCACTTTAACCTATAAAATGATTTATAAAAAAAAAAACTAATATTTTTTATTTTATTAAAGGCGCTAAACACTTTATTTTGGGGCAATTAGGGGACATTTTAAAAATTAACCAGAACACTAAATTGTAATGGCTGGTTATTTATTGTGCGCCGTAAATGTAAATGACAATTAAAGGGACAGTTTACTGTAAAATTTTCTCCCCTTTAATGTATTTCCAACTAGCCATTTTACCTGTTGAAGTCTATTGAATTGTTTTCAAATAACTCATTTACCTTTATTTTGTCATTTGAAAATACCTGCTTTTATATGTGGAAACTATCACCTAAAGTGAGATATCCAATACTAGTAATGAGTACAGAACAACTAGATCCAACAGAAAAATCACACTCCCAGTGGGGGTCGAAGAGATACTTACCAAATAAAATTTAAATAGTTAAATTTTCAATTGTAATTTCAGGCCTTTGTGTTTATATATAATTATAAGGTAATGAGATCTAATTTTTCTAATGCACAAACCATTTTGAGCAAGATTGGAGCGTTATAGTTAAAATTAAGATAGTAAACGTTTGTGGGGTTCTTTACGCATAAATCCATATTAAAAGAGGCGCAATGTTTAAATTAATGCGCAAACTCACAGTAATTTAAACTCCCCATATTTTCTATGGGCAGTGTTGAGCAGCAATGTCTGCTCTAACATAATCACATTTAACTTCAAATTCAAATCAGCCAATAGAATGAAAGCTTTTCTATTGGCTGATTTGAATTTAAAATTGAAAAACAGCCAATAGGAATGCAAGGGCACCCTATTTAAAGGGGGTACCTCACATTCAAAATTCAGTGTGCAGCTGGTGACCGCATGAAGTTGATGTCGACCACAGAAGATAAGAAGATGGATGAAGATAAGAAGACCAACGCCAGAATAAAGATAAGAAGACCGCTGCAGGGATGAAGATAAGAAGACTGTGGCAGGGATGAAAATAAGAAGACCGCTGCTGGAATGATGATGGATCGCCTGGATTCAACTTTGTGAGTACCATCTTTGGGGTGTAGGATTTTTTTTTATTTTTTTTTTAGATTAGGGTTTTTTTTTAATTTAATTTTGGACAGCAAAAAAAGCAAAATGCCAATCAAATGGTAATTTTTAGAGTAGTTTTTTATTTTTAGATAACCTTTTGTTTGGGTGGGGGTTACTTGTAGATTGGTGTTGGGGGTTTTTTAATTGAAAAAGAGTCACTTTAATGCAGTGCTCTACAAAAGCCCTTTTAAGAGCTATTGTTGTATTTTAGTATTAGTATAGGTTTTTATTTTGGGGTGTTTTTGTGTATGGGGTTTTAGAATAGGCATATTAGTGAGTATTTTGTGGTGGTTTAGGGGTTAATAGATTAGTGGAGTATTTAGCAATTTGGGGGTGTGGCATTTAGGGGTTCATAGAGTAGTGTGTTTTTTTGCGATGTGTGGGTGTAGTGGTTAAGGGGTTAATAGAGTTGAGGTTACTTTTTGGTGGGCTATGAGGCCAGTTATGGGGTTAATAGAGTAGAGGGGACTTTGAAGTGGGCTATGAGGCAGGTTAGGAGACAATAGTGTAGTGTGGACTTTGCTTTGGGCTATGTGGCAGGCTAGGGGTTAATAGTGTGCAAAGAACAGAAGTCGAGTGTCTAATTACCGCTCACCGCTTGAGTGACTGCAAGTACTACAGTTATCCAATTAACATAGTCATTGCAACAATGACAGGGATTATATTATATTTGTATCAAGATCTAAAATAAATTGTTGGTAATTATAAATATTATTGAAACATTTTAATAGTTTGTAAGTGCCACTTTACTCATTATTTCTGCAGTATTAAACTAGAAATAGAAATTTTAGTTGTGAAAACAGTTCAAATGCAAATAGTTGCAATTACATATGCAGCGTATGTAAAGCATATCTCACTGTACTGATAAGGAGATGGGACAAGGCTTTACTTGGTAGTGTTTAGGGTTTTCTTGACGATCGAAGTGAAATGTAAAATCCCATTTTAGTGTAAAAATGTAACACCATTTTTTAGTTGAAGAGGTTTATTCAAATAAGCACTATTTTTATTTAAATAAATAAGCACATTAGGGATCTTATACCAGAGAGCAGAATACGAGGGGGGGGGGGGGGGATATATATATGTGTTAACAACTATACTGTACAATGTTGAAAACAGGCTGATAATGGAAAACAAAAACACAATCTTTCAAGATAATCTCTTTATTAACCATTCCCTTGTTTTGCACAACCAACACTGTTATATAAATACACTTTTTACCTCTGTGATTACCTTGTATCTAAGCCTCTGCAAACTGCCCCCCCTTATTTCAGTTCTTTTGACAGACATGCATTTTAGCCAATCAGAGTTGGCTCACCTGAACTCCACGTGCGTGAGCACAGTGTTATCTATATGACACACATGAACTAACACCCTCTAGTGGTGAAAAACTGTCAAAATGCCCTGAGATAAGAGGCGGCCTTCAAGGGCTTAGAAATTAGCATAGGAACCTCCTAGGTTTAGCTTTCAACTAAGAATACCAATAGAACAAAGCAAAATTGGTGATAAAAGTAAATTGGAAAATTTTTTAAAATTACATTCTCTATCTGACTCATTTTCTTTTGGACTAGACTGTCCCTTTAACCCCTTGAGTGCTAACGACCACTCTAGCACTCTCCCAACTTGAGAGAGATCTGGGGGGTCCCACCCGCTCCCACCCCGGCGATCAGGCCTGTATAGTGACAGGCATCGCCGGGGCTTCACATTATGTGCTGTGACATCACGCGCAATGACGTGATGACGTCACCGTGCAACTTTATTTAAACTTAACAATGCTAAGTTTAGGAAAAGGTGGCATGCCGCTTAGAGGTCTGTATCTCAGGCATCTAAGCAGCTACAAACCCCCAAGACCATAACCTTTCCAACAGTGTAAGTCTTGGGGATCTGGAAAAAGAAAAAAAAAAGTTAAGAAAATAAAAAGTTAAAAAAATAAAAAATAAAATAAATAAATAATTTACTCCTATTATCAATTTTTCTTCATTCTCTTGCTATCTTTATTTGAAAAAGCAGGAATGTAAGCTTAAGAGCCTGCCCATTTTTGGTTGAGCACCTGGGTAGCACTTGCTGATTGGTGGCTAAATGTAGCCATCAATAAGCAAGCGCTATCCAGGTGCTCAACCAAAAATGGGCTGGCTCTTAAGCTTACATTCCTGCTGTTTCAAATAAAAAGATTCCAAGAATGAAGAAAAATTGGTAATAGGAGTATATTAGAAAGTTGTTTAAGATTGCATGCTCTATCTGAATACTTGCTACACTGTCAGAAAAAATGTGCAAGAATTGTACCTTTAGGGGTACAACAGCTTGTCACTGGGGCAGTACCCTCAAAGGTACACCTGCTGTATCCTTTAACATGGGTACATATTGGTACCCTTGCATATTGTACCTTTCAAAGGCAAATATGTACCTTTGGTGACTAGATTGGACCTCAACGCTATGGTACCATAATGTACCCTTAAAAATGGTGCAAATTTGGCCTTTTAAAGGGTACTGCCCCAGTGACAAGCCCTTTGTACCTCATAATGGCAAATTTGTACTCAACACAGCATATTAAAAATGCTGTTCCATCAAATTTAGTATATAATATTCAAACATGCATTCACTTATTGTGTTCTTGTTCAGATAATATTACAATAGCTACACAACAGTTTGAAACATTTAAAAAGTATAGCCAAAGACTGCTACTGGAATTCCTGAAAGAACCAGGCAAAACAACAACTTCCTAAAGGAGATACTCAAAATGTTTTATTTTACTCTGTACTAAACTCTGACAACACCCTATTTAACTTACGGTGACATGCCAGATAAAACATAAACATATAGAAAATAACATAATAATAATAAAATATAACTCTTACGAAAGGAAGGGGTATTCAGGGGAAGAATAAATGATACAACTCACAACCATACATTGAATTGTCACTCTATGCAAAATATATGCAAATTAGTCTATTTCCCCAGTACACATTTTGGTGATGAACTTTCTACCAATGGATAGAGCTGTGTTACACATGTCAAGGAACTTTCAACCAATAGATGGAGCTATGACAGGAACTTTCAACCAATAGATGGAGCTATGGCGTGTTACACAATGTCCATGTATGTGACTAGGGAAAGGTTACAATTTTTTCTTTTTTTTTTAAAAAAAAACAGGTTCTTAAACAGCCCTTGTTTATTTTATAGAATTAAAAATTATTATTTTTCTTTGTAATTTAAGTTAATATAACTAAATATAAACATTCAAATGTTAAGTGTTTGTGTGCTGTTTAGAACCAACAACACAGTGTTATTGAAGATATGGGTTGTATTTTTTGTTGTCTCACCCACCTCTTGCATATTACCAACAACCATTGAACATTAATTATTTTGCTGTACAACATGTATGTTGAATTCATTTTTGGTGACTGCCAGTAATGTGTTCATTTAATAATTGAGGTGCACACATTATATGGACTTGCAGGGTTTGGAAGCCTTGAACCACCCATTCCGCCTCAACATTTTAGACACACAAGTGATTGTACCTTTTTTGGGGGATTAAATGGTACAGACATGGACCCTTTGACATTTAGAAACATATTTGTACCTAATTTAGCTCTAAATAGTACATATTAGTTCCTTAAGGTGTAATTATGATCCATTTAGGGTACAACCCCAAGTGTTCACAAACGAACCCCAACCGTACCCTTTTTTCTGACAGTGTACTGTGATAAGTGGCTGAAAAACAGTTTAACATTGAAAATCCTTGAAAGGAATAGGAAACCCAAACATGATATTTTATGAGTCAGACAGAGCATACCATTTTTAAAAAGTTTACTATTTATTTCTCTCATCAAATGTGCTTTTCCCCATGGTATTCTTCGTTTAAAAGATACCTACGTATGTGTCCGGAAGACTACATGACATGAAATAGTGCTGCAATCTAGTGTTCTTGAAAATGGTAACATTCATACAAAACTGCTGTCATATAGTGCTCCAGACACGTGCCCACTCCTGAGCTTATGTCACTGCCATTTAACAAAAAATACCATAGGAAAAAAATTTGATAATAGAAGTAAATAAGAAAGATTAAAATGACATGCTCTATCTGAATCATGAAAGAAAATGTTTGGGTTCCATGTCCCTTTAATTACTTGTTTTAGTAAAACAGAGTAAATTTCATGCCCATTATGCAGATGCCAAATCCTAACGCTATCATTAGTATTTGAAACTCATGAGTCAGTTATAAAGCATAACCATTCATAATATATACTTACTACCTGCAAATCACTGCTCTCAAAAGTATATAAACATTATTTACCTTATACTAATGCATGATGAAAGAGAAAATGACTTACCTCTACTATGCCAATTTTTGCATCACTATTCTGTCCATACTGGTCCACAAAGGCTTTCATTTTATCTGATAACTCCTATAAAATACCAAACATTAGTTTAACAAAGATATTGTGTGTATTTAATGAGTATACAATAATTATTAGCTGGTTCTGTCAAAGTCTTTTATTTATGTTAATTAATACTTGCTAATAGAACATATTTCATAGATCTTGTTTATAAAAATGTTTATCATTAATAATAATTATAATAGATTTCATTGGCAATTTATTTATTAGACTTGCTGTGTTACAATTTCAGAAACAAAAATAAAATCTGATATGGACTTTTCATAGAGAATAGCACAGAGAGAAAATAATAATAAAGTCAAGTGATACTGTTTTTTTTTTGGCATTAGAGTTTAACAAGAAATCAACCATAACGAACTACTTTTTTGTACTATTTAATATACTAAATAATTGTTAATGTTAATATTCAATTCACAAACTCTACAGTATTCAGTTCAAGAACCTTATTCCAAGATTTTCAAACAAATCTAATGTATTTAGAATATGAATTATTTGTCTTGTGTTATACAAGAGACATTAATGAATGATGACACTAAATTATTGTGGTGAAGATATCTGTCTTTTGTTTTACTTTGCCATTATCCTGTGCCTCAGAATGGCATTGTACTTTTTAATAGACTTGAATGCAGCAAAATTCAAGGGCACACGTCTATCCTCATGCACCAGCCATTCACTATGGTACATGCATCAATGAGCTACATTTTTCAAACTAAAATAAAAATCTTAATGGTTGAGTTGCATTGTCTAAATGTTGTTTTACTAATATGCAATGACTTTCAAAAGCATATAAATCAGGGAAAATATCTACAGATTTGTATTTGTGCATAGGGAGGTATAGCTGAATATAATCTGGTTATATAAATAAGTCTGCCTGGTTTCATTTAGACTCCAACAAAACTAAGACCCAAAATAAAGTGAACCAATTAAAGATACAATCAAGAGAATACAGTATATGCTAAACAATATTTCTACACATAGTTTAGCACAGAATTTAAATTAAATCAGATTTGAAAAGTTTTTACAAATGTATATATGAATTTAAATATGATCTTTAATATTTAAATATTTAAACACCAATGCGCATATTTAGTTATGCAAACAGCTCACAGAGACTGCCATTGTGTGACAATAAAAAGGTTGTGTTTGTCCACCAGAACTATACATATGTTAATACAATTTTATAGACAGATGCTTGACATTGGCATTTTAGACAGTAATTGGCATAGTGCATGCAGTAATTTGCAATAAATGTAAGATGCACATTATGGGGAAAAATGTCAGTATACTTTTGCTACATTTAATTGTCATATTAAGCATTAGTCATAAGTATTTATAGTGATACATCTCCCAATACTATCTGTATTGGTTATTAGGTATAATTAGATTGCAACATTTACTACTGGATTGATGAATTATACAGAAAATAATATTAAAGTTATTTAGAAATGGAGAGTGATTATAAATAAAAAGGACAGCACAGATGTAGATGATATGCAATGTGCACAATCTAATGTCTGTTTTACAAAGTCTAACATAATGCTTCTCAGCCTTGATTGCTGAACACCCTGGTGTGAAAATGATGTATATAAAATGGGTAAAAAATAAAATTCAAAATAGCAACAACATTTTTTAAATACTTTATATATTTAACTTTTTACTTTAGTGCAAGCTGAAGTTTAAAAAAATATAAATAAATAAATAGATAAATATAAATATATATATATATATATATATATATATATATATATATATATTTAGGTATGGTATTTTGCTCATAAATAGTTAATTGTAATCCTTGGAGTATTAAACATTGATTTAGGAGTGTCACTGGCTGGATTAAAAATAAACTAAATAAGGTTTGTCACACCAAATAAACTCCTTCAGTAACCCTGATCTAAGTAAAAAAAATAATACTATTTAGATTCACTATATATACTACCTACCTTTTTTTCTAGTACTATGTGTGTATATAAGTTATTAGACAAAATGTAGAGTACCATCATATTACATAGGGAACACTGCATAATATATTCATGGGGCTCTTTTTATTTTGAACTTTACAGAAGTGAGAGATGAATGGAACATGTATGTAATAGACGCTAAACTGGCAGATTACCACACACTGCAGATTAAGAGTGCACTAATTCCAATGCAGTTGTTTATTTACAGTCTGGCTACTATCCTTATTGCATTAGCTATACTGTATATATATTTTTTTTATCCCCCCCCAAGTTTTGCATATACTTTGGCTAGCTCTAACAAAACACAGTTAATGGTGGAAGGGGAATTTAATAAGAAAAGGATAACAACCCTCTGTCCCTGATATGGAACATTAACCATGTTAGAAGCCCAATTTTTCAAGGTCAAGAACCATCCCTGCACATATAATATAAAGTATTAGATTATATCCCTAAAACAAATGTGTTACTATGTTTTTACTTGAGTGTACATCTTTATTATGCAATATGTTGCAGATGTAGCTCTAACATTAATTATTTACTATACAGAGTAACGTTTAACTATATTTTCATATTGTGGCTATAGTAAATAGTTACCTATTACAAACAAATCAGTTTATTTGCAAAGCTTCAAAACCTAACCATAGTAATCTTGGATATTTTGACCTCAGCCTGATAACCACATGAGCCAGGCGCTGAAGGGTAAGTCAAGTGATATGTAAGTGATACTTTAAGTAGATGCTGTAGTTTAAACCTTAAATCGATGAATTGTTAAATGCTCTCTACTGGTTGCAATTATTTCTGTCTGTGTACAGAACTGAGTCAGTTTCCATTGCAGTTGGTACCTAAATTGTGCAAAAAAACATAGAGGTAGAGCACAGAGGTGAATAAATGTCTGATTATATCTCCCAGCTCTGTTATCAGCAAGTATTGAGGGGTGACACTAATGTTAATCACAGGTATCCAGTAGTCAATTAGCTGCATCTATAGATCCTGCAGGCAGAGAGGCACAGAAAACTTGCATAATGACACATACCAGTCCTGCCTTCCTCCTTGCTTGCAGAAGCTCCTCTATAAAGTTCTGCAGCTCTGTGCCTTCAATAAAACCGTTCCCTGCAACGCAAACATTGTAGAGTGAATTATGAACAACTGTAGAAGAAATGTTGTCTTAAAAAAAAAATAACACCATAATTAAATGCAAAATTGCTTTGTCAAATTGGGAACTTATGTGAAATGAATTCAATAGTACCTATAAGTATAAATGTTAAGAAAGTTCCATAAATATTAAGTAAAAAAAAAAAAAGTTTTGCAGCTACAAGCTGATTTGAAAAGAGAATAGAGGGAAAATGTTTTATATTCACCGTCTGAATCATAATGATGCCAGATTTCTAGAAACTGAGAAGCTGAAATTTCCACTCCTTGAAGATGAGTCTCTGCCATAGTTTGAGTGAGTGTTGCTGCTGGTGCTGTCCTTGGTACTGATGGCTTAAAGTTGAGAGCTCACAGCGGTGCAGTCAATATATAACACTCATTTTACATTCACTCCACCTTAAGACCGCCTACCCTCAGTAAGAAGACCTCCAAAGCCGCACCTCCTTTCTGAAACTGCCTCCTGAAGTAACACTTCATTATCTGCATCAGGATAAGTCTCAAACAAATAGTAATCATCTTAAAACAACGCCCTCCTCTCTCTCTGTATCTCGCCTTTGTTCATGTAAGGTGGATTAGTAAAGTTACTTCTCCACAGTTAAAGGAACAGTGTAGTTAAAAACAAAAGTATACTGTTTAAATAAAGCATTAGACAGGTAAACATTGCAATATACATGTATTACACATTTTACAAAAAAAGCTCCAAAAATGAGGAAAAACCTTGCTGTGTCTTCAATGCTTATGAATAAGTACAAAATAGTCACTGATCACAGAGATAAGGGTTTTTCCACACTCCCTACGTGCCACAGCCTGGGAGTCAATTGCTGACAAGCCGGGCTCACTAATACTAGAGCTGCTGCTCTCTGTAATGTAAAATGTGCCTGAGCAACTGCAGTTTTTCGTGTTAGAACAGCAAAGGCACAACAAATCACACAGCTATGTCTGCCTATGTGCTCCGATAACACGGATTTACTGTCCCCTGCACCAGTGGTTACCATGTAATAAATTAGCTTGTACAGACACCGGGTAGTATTGCAAGATCACAGATCAGTGTGTAAGAAGTTACATGTTTAGCTCCGCTGTCTGTATAAGCTAATTTATTGCAGTGGATTGTTACAGGACTCAGGCATTGTTGTGTGTTTTTAGCTGCCTTAGTTTGTATGGTGCTGCCCTGATTTTATAACCTAAAGCTGCAGTTTCCCTGCACACTTCACATTACACTGAGCTCCAGCAGAGTCTGACTGTAGGGGCACTGGTTAGGGAGTGTGGGGAAAACACTAGCTCTGTGATCAGTGAGTATTACATCTATTACATACATGTGAGCTTTCATCAGCAGTGAAAAAGAGCTTTCTCTTTTGCATACATATTATACTGCTTTATTTAAATAGTACACTTTTGTGTTTGACATCACTGTTTTTTTAATGCACCTGTATTTAGTTCTGTACAAATTTTAGAATTTTCTATAAAAAAATGAAAAATAACCACAAAAACCCCCCAAACAAATTAGTTTTTTAAACAATGTATTCTTTGTAAAAAAAAGAAAAATAATTCTAAACTCTCACGTTTTTTTTATTAACATTTCAAGATGGAGGGCATTCATATTCCCTGGTACTGCCTCCAAGACAAGGACTGGTTAGTGTGTCTAGCGTCTAGCCCTCACAGACACCTAACTCACTGTTGCAAGCCATCTTCTCCTGGATAAGGACTTCAAGACTCTTTCTCATTATCTTTCCATCATCATTTCCCTTTTTATAAAAAAAAAAAACAACAAAAAAACCCCAACATGGTTTCCTCTTCAACAGCAAAAAAACATAATTTATGCTTACCTGATAAATTTATTTCTCTTGTAGTGTATCCAGTCCACGGATCATCCATTACTTATGGGATATTAACTCCTCCCCAACAGGAAGTGCAAGAGGATTCACCCAGCAGAGCTGCTATATAGCTCCTCCCCTAACTGCCATTACCAGTCATTCGACCGAAAACATGCAGAGAAAGGAAAACCATAGGGTACAGTGGTGACTGTAGTTTAATGGAAAAATTACCTGCCTTAAAGTGACAGGGCGGGCCGTGGACTGGATACACTACAAGAGAAATAAATTTATCAGGTAAGCATAAATTATGTTTTCTCTTGTTAAGTGTATCCAGTCCACGGATCATCCATTACTTATGGGATACCAATACCAAAGCTAAAGTACACGGATGACGGGAGGGACAGGCAGGCTCTTTATACGGAAGGAACCACTGCCTGAAGAACCTTTCTCCCAAAAACAGCCTCAGAAGAAGCAAAAGTGTCAAATTTGTAAAATTTGGAAAAAGTATGAAGAGAAGACCAAGTTGCAGCCTTGCAAATCTGTTCAACAGAAGCCTCATTCTTAAAGGCCCAAGTGGAAGCCACAGCTCTAGTAGAATGTGCTGTAATTCTTTCAGGAGGCTGCTGTCCAGCAGTCTCATAGGCTAACCGTATTATGCTACGAAGCCAAAAGGAGAGAGAGGTAGCCGAAGCTTTTTGACCTCTCCTCTGACCAGAATAAACGACAAACAGGGAAGACGTTTGTCGAAAATCCTTAGTTGCCTGTAGATAAAATTTCAGGGCACGGACTACATCTAGATTGTGTAGCAGACGTTCCTTTTTCGAAGAAGGATTAGGACACAAAGATGTAACCACAATCTCTTGATTGATATTCCTGTTAGTGACCACCTTAGGTAGGAACCCAGGTTTAGTACGCAGAACTACCTTGTCTGAATGAAAAATCAGATAAGGAGAATCACAATGTAAGGCAGATAACTCAGAGACTCTTCGAGCCGAGGAAATCGCCATTAAAAACAGAACTTTCCAAGATAACAACTTGATATCAATGGAATGAAGGGGTTCAAACGGAACCCCCTGTAAAACATTAAGAACTAAGTTCAAACTCCATGGTGGAGCAACAGTTTTAAACACAGGCTTGATCCTAGCTAAAGCCTGACAAAAAGCTTGAACGTCCGGAACTTCTGACAGACGTTTGTGTAAAAGAATGGACAGAGCTGAAATCTGTCCCTTTAAGGAACTAGCGGATAAACCCTTTTCTAAACCTTCTTGTAGAAAAGACAATATCCTCGGAATCCTAACCTTACTCCATGAGTAACTCTTGGATTCGCACCAATATAAGTATTTGCGCCATATCTTATGGTAAATCTTTCTGGTAACAGGCTTCCTAGCCTGTATTAAGGTATCAATAACTGACTCAGAAAAACCACGTTTTGATAAAATCAAGCGTTCAATTTCCAAGCAGTCAGCTTCAGAGAAATTAGATTTTGATGTTTGAAGGGACCCTGGATCAGAAGGTCCTGTTTCAGAGGTAGCGACCAAGGTGGACAGGATGACATGTCCACTAGATCTGCATACCAAGTCCTGCGTGGCCATGCAGGCGTTATTAGAATCACTGATGCTCTCTCCTGTTTGATTCTGGCAATCAATCGAGGAAGCATCGGGAAGGGTGGAAACACATAAGCCATCCCGAAGGTCCAAGGTGCTGTCAAAGCATCTATCAGAACCGCTCCCGGATCCCTGGATCTGGACCCGTAACGAGGAAGCTTGGCGTTCTGTCGAGACGCCATGAGATCTATCTCTGGTTTGCCCCAACGTCGAAGTATTTGGGCAAAGACCTCCGGATGAAGTTCCCACTCCCCCGGATGAAAAGTCTGACGACTTAAGAAATCCGCCTCCCAGTTCTCCACTCCCGGGATGTGGATTGCTGACAGGTGGCAAGAGTGAGACTCTGCCCAGCGAATTATCTTTGATACTTCCATCATTGCTAGGGAGCTTCTTGTCCCTCCCTGATGGTTGATGTAAGCTACAGTCGTGATGTTGTCCGACTGAAACCTGATGAACCCCCGAGTTGTTAACTGGGGCCAAGCCAGAAGGGCATTGAGAACTGCTCTCAATTCCAGAATGTTTATTGGTAGGAGACTCTCCTCCTGATTCCATTGTCCCTGAGCCTTCAGAGAATTCCAGACAGCGCCCCAACCTAGTAGGCTGGCGTCTGTTGTTACAATTGTCCTGTCCGGCCTGCTGAATGGCATCCCCCTGGACAGATGTGGCCAAGAAAGCCACCATAGAAGAGAATTTCTGGTCTCTTGATCCAGATTCAGAGTAGGGGACAAGTCTGAGTAATCCCCATTCCACTGACTTAGCATGCACAATTGCAGTGGTCTGAGATGTAGACGTGCAAAGGGTACTATGTCCATTGCTGCTACCATTAAGCCGATCACCTCCATGCATTGAGCTACTGACGGGTGTTGAATGGAATGAAGGACACGGCATGCATTTTGAAGCTTTGTTAACCTGTCTTCTGTCAGGTAAATCTTCATTTCTACAGAATCTATAAGAGTCCCCAAGAAGGGAACTCTTGTGAGTGGAAAGAGAGAACTCTTCTTTTCGTTCACCTTCCATCCATGCGACCTTAGAAATGCCAGTACTAACTCTGTATGAGACTTGGCAGTTTGAAAGCTTGAAGCTTGTATCAGAATGTCGTCTAGGTACGGAGCTACCGCAATTCCTCGTGGTCTTAGTACCGCCAGAAGAGCACCCAGAACCTTTGTGAAGATTCTCGGAGCCGTAGCCAATCCGAATGGAAGAGCTACAAACTGGTAATGCCTGTCTAGAAAGGCAAACCTTAGATACCGGTAATGATCTTTGTGAATCGGTATGTGAAGGTAAGCATCCTTTAAATCCACTGTGGTCATGTACTGACCCTTTTGGATCATGGGTAAAATTGTCCGAATAGTTTCCATTTTGAACGATGGAACTCTTAGGAATTTGTTTAGGATCTTTAAATCCAAGATTGGCCTGAAAGTTCCCTCTTTTTTGGGAACCACAAACAGATTTGAGTAAAACCCTTGTCCTTGTTCCGACCGCGGAACCGGATGGATCACTCCCATTAATAAAAGATCTTGTACGCAGCGTAGAAACGCCTCTTTCTTTATTTGGTTTGTTGACAACCTTGACAGATGAAATCTCCCTCTTGGGGGAGAGAATTTGAAGTCTAGAAGGTATCCCTGAGATATGATCTCTAACGCCCAGGGATCCTGGACATCTCTTGCCCAAGCCTGGGCGAAGAGAGAAAGTCTGCCCCCCACTAGATCCGTTCCCGGATCGGGGGCCCTCGATTCATGCTGTCTTAGGGGCAGCAGCAGGTTTCCTGGCCTGCTTGCCCTTGTTCCAGGACTGGTTAGGTCTCCAGCCTTGTCTGTAGCGAGCAACAGCTCCTTCCTGTTTTGGTGCAGAGGAAGTTGATGCTGCTCCTGCTTTGAAATTACGAAAGGAACGAAAATTAGACTGTCTAGCCTTAAGTTTGGCTCTGTCTTGAGGCAGGGCATGGCCTTTACCTCCTGTAATGTCAGCGATAATTTCTTTCAACCCGGGCCCGAATAAGGTCTGCCCTTTGAAAGGTATATTAAGCAATTTAGATTTAGAAGTAACGTCAGCTGACCAGGATTTTAGCCACAGTGCTCTGCGTGCCTGAATGGCGAATCCGGAATTCTTAGCCGTAAGTTTAGTTAAATGTACTACGGCATCTGAAATAAATGAGTTAGCTAACTTAAGGGCTTTAAGCTTGTGTGTAATCTCATCTAATGGAGCTGATTCAAGTGTCTCTTCCAGAGACTCAAACCAAAATGCTGCTGCAGCCGTGACAGGCTCAATGCATGCAAGAGGTTGCAATATAAAACCTTGTTGAACAAACATTTTCTTAAGGTAACCCTCTAACTTTTTATCCATTGGATCTGAAAAGGCACAGCTATCCTCCACCGGGATAGTGGTACGCTTAGCTAAAGTAGAAACTGCTCCCTCCACCTTAGGGACCGTTTGCCATAAGTCCCGTGTGGTGGCGTCTATTGGAAACATCTTTCTAAATATCGGAGGGGGTGAGAACAGCACACCGGGTCTACCCCACTCCTTAGTAACAATTTCAGTAAGTCTCTTAGGTATAGGAAAAACGTCAGTACTCGCCGGTACCGCAAAATATTTATCCAACCTACACATTTTCTCTGGTATTGCAACTGTGTTACAATCATTCAGAGCTGCTAACACCTCCCCTAGTAATACACGGAGGTTTTCCAGCTTAAATTTAAAATTTGAAATATCTGAATCCAGTTTGTTTGGATCAGAACCGTCACCCGCAGAATGAAGCTCTCCGTCCTCATGTTCTGCAAATTGTGACGCAGTGTCTGACATGGCCCTAATATTATCAGCGCACTCTGTTCTCACCCCAGAGTGATCACGCTTACCTCTTAGTTCTGGTAATTTAGCCAAAACTTCAGTCATAACAGTAGCCATATCCTGTAATGTGATTTGTAATGGCCGCCCAGATGTACTCGGCGCTACAATATCACGCACCTCCCGAGCGGGAGATGCAGGTACTGACACGTGAGGCGAGTTAGTCGGCATAACTCTCCCCTCGTTGTTTGGTGAAATATGTTCAATTTGTACAGATTGACTTTTATTTAAAGTAGCATCAATACAGTTAGTACATAAATTTCTATTGGGCTCCACTTTGGCTTTAGCACATATAGCACAGATATCTTCCTCTGAATCAGACATGTTTAACACACTAGTAAATAAACTAGCAACTTGGAAATACTTTTCAAGTAATTTACTATAATATGAAAACGTACTGTGCCTATAAGAAGCACAGAAAAAGTTATGACAGTTGAAAATTAATAAACTGAAAAGTTATAGCATCAAATCTTTGTAAAAAACACAATTTTAGCAAAGGATTGCTCCCATTAGCAAAGGATAACTAACCCTGATAGCAGAAAAAAAAATAAAAAAAAATACAGAAATAAACGTTTTTTTTTATCACAGTCATCTACAATCTCACAGCTCTGCTGTGAGTGATTACCTCCCTCAAAACAAGTTTTGAAGACCCCTGAGTTCTGTAGAGATGAACCGGATCATGCAGGGAAGACAATAAACTTCTGACTGAATTTTTTGATGCGTAGCAAAAGCACCAAAAAAGGTCCCTCCCCCTCACACATAACAGTGAGAGAGATCAGTAAACTGTCATAAATTAAATAAAACGACTGCCAAGTGGAAAAAAATAGTGCCCAAAACATTTTTTCACCCAGTACCTCAGAAAATTAAACGATTTTACATGCCAGCAAAAAATGTTTAACATTAATAAATTGAGTGTTATTAAAAAGCCTGTTGCTAGTCCCTGCAAATTAGGCTAAAGTTTTATGCATACAGTATAATTCCAGTGAAGTGCCATTCCCCAGAATACTGAAGTGTAAAATATACATACATGACAGCCTGATACCAGTTGCTGCTACTGCATTTAAGGCTGAGTTTACATTATATCGGTATGGCAGAATTTTCTCATCAATTCCATTGTCAGAAAATAATAAGCTGCTACATACCTCTTTGCAGATTAATCTGCCCGCTGTCCCCTGATCTGAAGTTTACCTCTCCTCAGATGGCCGAGAAACAGCAATATGATCTTAACTACTCCGGCTAAAATCATAGAAAAACTCAGGTAGATTCTTCTTCAAATTCTACCAGAGAAGGAATAACACACTCCAGTGCTATTATAAAATAACAAACTTTTGATTGAAGGTATGAAACTAAGTATAATCACCACAGTCCTCTCACACATCCTATCTATTCGTTGGGTGCAAGAGAATGACTGGTAATGGCAGTTAGGGGAGGAGCTATATAGCAGCTCTGCTGGGTGAATCCTCTTGCACTTCCTGTTGGGGAGGAGTTAATATCCCATAAGTAATGGATGATCCGTGGACTGGATACACTTAACAAGAGAAAAAGTAAATTCTATCCTCTGACTTTTCTTGGGTTCCATATGAATAAAGTATAATCTACACTTGGAAAATAAAGAACATTAAAAAATACTTGTCTAATTTTCTAAAAAGGCTAAATTTTCCCCTTGATTCTTTAGCTTGAATTATAGGGTTAATTTCATCCTCAATGCAAACTATTTTCCCAGCTCCCCTTCATTATTGTTCCCTTAAAAGACAAAAATATTTTCTCTTAAAAAAAGTCCTCCTTACTTTTAACTATCTCCTTGTAGGAAGAAGCCAAAGTCATAATTATTGAATCAGCCATGAGTAATTCCCCCTTTACAATTCTCCTCCATATATAGACAATATCACACCAGTTTGTTAACTCAGTTTTTTTAGGATGTACCAAATCATAGGCACAAAAGAGTTTGCCCACTTTTGTTTAGGCAAAATATCAATTATAGCACCTTCCAGGACTATCCAAAACTGTTGCAGATTGGAGTTCTTATTTTCTAATGGACTCCGGCGACTGGAAATTGAACAGAAAATAGTTTCTCACAATTTCTTCTCTCAGAGGTTCTTTCTTCCTAGAACTTTTCACATCTTCTCAATTAACTCTGTATGTAAGTGCTTGTAGGAGTCTGGATCACTTTAGGCTTTGACAGTTAGAGGATACTATTGATATTGTATGGTAGAGGCTTGAAGAAAAAGTAATATCTCTTGCTGTTTCTTGGGAACTGCCACAGTGATTGAGATGTTTGAATTCTCAGTGTCTTAAAAGTGATGGCTTCCAGGCCCCTATTAATAGCTGCAGTTATACAGAATGTTGCAGGACTATCACTATCAGTATTAGGTCATATAGGATTTAGCTCATAGCTGGCTAAGAATTATAATAACTAACAACATTCTGTAAATATACAACAAAATCAATGTTAAAAGACTGAAACACATAGTACACATTCTTACTCAGATGTCAAAAGTCAGAAAATTCTTAGCTTTAATTGAATGTTCATGAAAATCTTTAGTTAAGTCTTGTTCTTCTTTGTTATGGGACACACACCACACACACACGTTAGTTGAAGATTTTCAGAAAGTAACAATAAACAATTTGAGGTAATAATATAAAATGTTTAACATTAAACATGAAACATTTTTCAATATATTTGTATTATGTATTTTGCCCCCTTCTGGATGGGATCCTGTAAATAAGATTAGTGGTGGGGGAGCTTGGCTATTTGAAAACAATTGCAGTAAACAAGGTGTTAAGGATGTCCATAAAATCATACTAATCACACTCACATAGTATAATTTATTGCAAGACTGCTAAAACTATTGTAATTACAAGTTGCTTTAAGGTCCCTTTAAGCAATTATTTTGAAGAATTTCTTGGCTTCATATGTTTGAGTGGGAACTGGTACACCGTTATTATAACAACTTAAATAGTCAAGTGTACAGTCATTTACTATTTTAAAGTATTTTACAATAGAAAATCTGCTTTAGCCTTTTTTTTTTTTTTCTTACATAGTCACTGATAGATGTGTATGTACCTATAACTAGCTTGCCTTTCTATCAAACGAGTGCACACTCGCTATTTACCAATTAGTGGCTAAGTATGCTCTCATATAAGCACTTTGGGGTGCGGATATCCATGTTATTAATTAAAGGCTAAAGCAGCCCGTTTACCACACTTTGTTCAGCGCAAGGATACAATTGACTTTTCTGTACCTTCATGTAAGTTGCTTTATTTTACCTTGCAGCACACAGTATCCCAAATGAAATAGAATAAACAAGAAAGCACCTACATGTTCAATCTTACACTCAATGAAGAAAAAAGAGGAGATGTATCAGGAAGAAAGATTACTCAAGTGAAGTTATATCGGATGCTGCAATTTACCCCCGTACTTTCCGGCTCGCCGGAAATGTAAGTTAAGAAGCAGTGGTCATAAGACCTCTGAGGCGGCGGACAGCAATCAGCCCGATCGGTTGTGATTGGGTTGATTGACTCCCCCGATTTGCTGCGAATGTGCAGGGGGCTGCATTGCACAAGCATTTCCCTAGAAATGCTTGTGCAATGATAAATGCAGACAGCGTATGCTGTTGGCGTTTATCGATGTGCAACGGACATGATCTACTGCAGCGGTTTATGTCCGCCCGCACATTGGTAAATCTAAACCATACTCTCTGTCTTTGATCAAATTCTCAATAGAAGTCCCTCTACAAAATCTGATGTAATGCTTCTTTGAGTAAGAATATGGTTATACTTATAGATAAATATTTTGACTTAAAATAAGCTTTGACAGTGAGGGGCAGCTTTATCTACACCTGCGTCCCCTTCAACCCTATGAAGCCAAGTCCCATTGGTAATTTGAATACACAACAAAGAGGTTTTTAAATTGGAACAAACAATGCTTAGGAGGTTGTTTGTGGGAAGGTGACCACCATAAATGCTGTTTGCCTTTCACAGCAGAGAACACTCATGGATATTTCTATTTTGATCGCTTTAAAATTACAGTCCATCTCTCCAAAATGCCAGTCAGCTTTTCATTAACCAACCAAAGACAAACATTTCAGCCTGATATGACCATATGACTTTAGCTCATTTCTGCTAAGCATACTAGGCAAAGGGTCCATGCCAGTTTTGTCCATGAAACGTATAGAGATAATTTGGAGAACAAGTTAATTATATATATATATATATATATATATATATATATATATATATATATATATATATATATATATATATATATATATATATATATATAGTTAAGTAGCTAAAAATATGAGCATTTAATAAATTTGAATGGACATGAAATACAAAATGTTTCTTTCATGAACCAGACAGACCTGCTGATTGGTGGCTGCAAGTATATGGCTGTCTGCCATTGGCTCACCCAATGTGTTCAGCTAGCTCCTAGTATTGCATTGCTGCTCCTTCAACAAAGGATACCAAGGTAATTAAGCAAATTTGATAATAGAAGTGCACTGAAAATGTATTTGTTATTTGTATGCACAGAATCATGAAAGACAAATTTTAGGGTTAATATCCCTTTATGTTAAAACTAATTATGTTGTGGTGGTTTTGCACTTCTTTGCAATCCTACTCACTGGCTGATAAGGACAACTCCCTGTGCTTTACTGGTGGATAGTGACACACCTCTGCATGTAAGGACATTTTGCTTTATTCACAAGATTACAAGATTACAAGTTAAAAAAAATTATTGAGATTTTTAAATATCCTTTTTAATATCAGACAAAGAGGACCACTAAACACAAATTGTAAAAACATGATTTTGAACCTTCATATCTGATAATAATTTTGCAATGAGAACTGCAGCTTTATTTTGTCAAATGAGTATATTGTTTTATGTTTATTCATTTCTCTGATTTCCCTGTCCCCCAGAACAAAAGAACCCCAACCAATCACAAACACATATATTAAGATATAGCATGAACTCTGTTTGCACATGCGCAGTTGAGAGAGACTGTGGAAGCCTGCCCTTATCTCTTCCCTTAAAGTGATGGTAAATCCAAGAGTTTAACAACAGTCCTAAACTCAGCGGCTCCGGCAGCCCACGGCACCGCTTGCACCTCTAAACCAATAGCCGTGCATGCATACAGAACCCTGTCAGTTTACACGCACGGTTATTGATTCAGAGGTGCAAACGTCACCTCATTGAAGGAGATCGATGTGCCATGGGCGGCCGGAGTCGCTGAGTTTATCGCTGTGCAATGGCACAGAAAGGGTGAGTTTAGAACCCATTTTTACATGATTGATAAATTAAAGTCCACTTTTTTTTTAGTAATGGTAAATCCTGATTTACCATCACTTTAAGGTGGTTTAGCACTGATTCAGCTTAGTTACTATTGCAAAGAATGATTCTCATATCATGATTGTTGATGCAATGAATTTATATTGCAATAATGAAACATTTTATGCGTTGTTGAAATGTCCAGTTTAATAGACCTTTAAATAAAATGCCCTTTTAACTTCAAATACAGCAAAAATAGAATTTTCTGTTTCATTTGTAATGTATTTTGTGTTATCATTTTAGGAAATGCAACTTATTTGACAATATTATAATGCTAAACAATCAATAAAATAAAACAAAATCAACACTATATCCAGTGGTTTCAAACAGATATATGCAAATCAAATAATAAAAGGGAAAGCGAATATAAGGTACACAAAGACAGTAAGGTTTATAGATACAGTATTCTTATTAATATTTAAGCATGGGTGTTCAATGAAAATTAAAAATGAATTAACATAGGGGTAAAAGTGGGGTGTGCAGAGACTTGTAGCCTATAATACATTAAAAAATAATGTAATACAGATATACTCTCTTCTGGGAAATTCCTATCCTTATGCTGAAGCTCCCTACACCTTCTATCTTGTACATAAATCATTTAAGGCTAATGATCCTGGTATCATAGATTATTGTATTATTGCAATTTTTAATAAATCACCACAGCTCTGTATACAAACATGATAAACCCCTAAACGTACCATTACGTGAATTACTAAAGGCACTGTCCCAGAAAACAAAATGCTGCAGGCAGAAAGGAAACGTTGACCTTACATAAATATTCATGTATTATTATGTATATGTTGAACATGTTTTTTTGTAATATGAGAAATATTGTCTTATTCTGTGGCTATATCTTTACTTGAAGAAATCCATTGTGTACTTTGTAAATGTTGTTTTAGCCTTACACCTTACTAACGAATGAGTTTCATACATATATTAAATACAGAGTTAGCACATCATATGTCCTGTCAAGGTAAGCACCAATCTAATATAGTTGTACTGTATACTATTTAATCTTTACGTGCAATACATTTGCATGAGGTCATCAAGTGATACTGCACTTTTGTTCATGATTCAGATAGAGCAAACCATTTTAAACAACTTACCAATTTACTTCTATTTTCAAATTTTCTTTGTTTTCTTGTTCTCCTTTGCTGAAAAGGAGGATGGTAAGTTTAGGAGTGTGCATGTGCATGAGTGTTATACATTAGCAAGAGCACTAGATGGCAGCACTATTTCCTGTCATGTAGTGCACCAGACATGTGCACGCTACCTATCTAGATATCTATTCAACAAAGAATAACATGAGAATGAAGCAAATGTTATAATAGAATTAAATTAGAAACTTTTTTTAAAATTGTATTCTCTATCTGTATCATGGAAGAAAAATTTTGGGTTTCATGTCCCCTTTAACAAGATAGCAATTGGATAGGTGATAATAATAGTATAATATCTGAGTCTGTTATAAGATCAGTTAAGAATTGCTTTTCTTTATACACAATGGTATAAAACCGCTAAATATAATAATTAGTTTCCCTTTAGGATAGATTGCTACCAGCTTATTCCAATTATTGGAGCTTTTAAACTTTTTGTAAAGTTGTTTCCTGACACAAAGCTGTTTAACCTGAATCAATGTTCAATTCAATTCAAGCTTTGATTTCTTCTCCCTCTGTATTTTCCATTTGGTGTTCAATTGAGCTTATGGGCCTTGTTTATGAAGTTGTCAATGCAGTTTTGAGTGGGCTTGAAACGTTAGTTAAGTAGCTGCAGCTTTAAGGCACATAGTATTGGAAGTGCTAATGCACAAGAGATTTCTCAACACAATGTACATGTCATATTGCTAAACATTATGGTCCCTGATGACCGAAAGTGCTGTGAGGTGGCGATATATTCAAAAGGTATCGGACGCGATGTTGAGAATGCGGTCAAAATATTCAAAAGTACCGACATTACTGTTTAAAGGCAGCATCGCCGAGAGGCGTTTTACTATGCATCACAATGGGGGGCCATGCTGGTGAAATATTTTAAGCAGCATTGGCACTGACATTGGCAATGTAAAGTAAAGGATCCATTTTGAATATTTTGCACCAAGCCTAATATATAAATCTATGTACGCCTAAACCAACACATTTTTAGTTCAGCACCTGGGTAGCGCTTGCCCAGGCCCGACCCAGCTCTGCCTATCTAAGTCCATGGCACACCCAACCCCACCCAAGACACAGCCAAGTCCTGCCCATGAGTTCATCTGTGGCCCATCTCATCCTGCCCTCCTGACACAGCCCTGCCCACAATAGACATAAAAATATTTTTGATAAACTGTTTAATTAATGTATGTAAGAATCCTATGTTTATTTTATATATTTTTATTAATGATTTCAAACAATACCTAATTTATATAGTTATTAATTCTGTATTAATTTAATATGTAGTATATTGTATTTCAGGATTTAATATATACCATACTTATAGGTACCTTTTATATGTAAGGGTGAACATACATGTTATATATTTTATTAAATATGTTTTAAATGTTCTAAAAATGTTTCACACTTGGTAATACTAGTTGTGAAGGGCATTTTGACCCTTTATGCATAGGAGAGGTTGCCAAAAATGTGAGTTTATTAACTACAGCATATGGCAAGCCAAAAGTTGTAAATAGTCTTAATGTAAGGTGAGCCCAAATTACCTTTTTTTTGGTTGCCACTGACTTCAAATGGAGCCAAAACAGCCTTCTGCTTTTATATTTTAAAGTGCAAAAGTGAAAATCTGGCCAGATGAAAATGTTTAAAGCAATGGTAAACTTTCCCCTTTGAATAAACAGATCCGGAATGTTAACAATATTTTAGATTGAGTTTAATTCATCAGTTTTAAATGAAGATGCAATTTAACTTACTATAGCTCTGAAATTCAAATATCCCGTGCTCTAACCACCACCCACTTCAAAAGTATTTTGTTTGTGAGCTAACGGTTTGAACTGTTCTCCAAACTGCACTTTTTGTATCGAAAACGCTGATTGGAGAACAGATCAGCTCACCAAAAAAGATGAGTTTTGAAGTGGGTGGCTGGAGTATTTCACTAGAAATGCTTGTGCAATAATACATGCCGACAGCGTATGCTGTCGAAATTTATCAATGTGCAGCAGACAAGATGATCATGAATCCGCCCGCACATTTGTAAATCGTCCCCCAAATCTGAAACAGGTTGTTCTTGGACTAAATATTGAAATTGATTTTTTAAAATTGTCTCAGATATCTCAGTACAGCATTATAAACAAGCCCAAGATATCATTTGTTAATCCCACATGACAGCACTATAAGGCCAATCCAACTCAAAATTGAAATACAAATTTATATTGTACGTATTATTGAACATATACTCTTTTGATTTTGAGTTGTGATTGTCATATTTGTCTTTTGTTTGAAAGAAAATAAAGAAAATACTAATTTTAATTTGATTCATTATCTACATAGCTTATGATGGGATTTTAACCTTTATGAATACTGCCATGAACTTTGCAGAACCAGCTAATCAAAATGAACTATAATGCATGTTATCTTTAATGCAGTATTTTATCTGGACTGGAAGGGAAAAAAGGGATTTTACATCATAAGTGTTTCAAAAGAGGGACGTTTTGGAAGGTGAAAGTGAGAAATACTTAAAATCACGAGTCAGGAGCATATGTACTGTATATATAGACAACAAATGTTTTATTTCTAAAGGTCACTCAAATCAGTTCTACATGAAGCTATGAAGCTTTACGGCATTGCTGCCAATGTCTTAAAGATTGATTTACTAAGCTAATTACGCGCAAAAAGGCTCTGTAATGGTTTATGCAGTCTACCATCCTAATCATGCCATAAAAGTGAGGATGGACTGCCATGGACTATGTATATAATGCATTTCCATCCATCTACATATTTATGTTATGTACCTCACAATCTGTCTGCCAATCTCTATCTTCCTGTGAATATATAATATCTATCTATCTATCTATCTATCTATCTATCTATCTATCTATCTATCTATCTATCTATCTATCTATCTATCTATCTTAGACAGACTGATGACAGGTGCATGGATACATAGCTGTATAGATAGACATACATTACATACATGATCCATGCCAATGTAACCTCGTTGTCATGACATTAAAATGATGTTACCCACATATAAGTAATTGGCTTTTTTAATTTAATTAGCTTAGTAAATCAATCTTAAGTCATGGACAGGAAAGACAATGCTTTATGTGAAACTGAGCTACTTATTTTGATTTGAGTGACCTTTAGGAATAAAATACCTGTCTTTTTTATATTATGATATGTGTTTTATCTAATTAACTGCAGTTTTTTTTACTTATTTCCTCAACCTGTCTGACATTATTTTCTGATATATCTCATACTTTGCACACAATTGCATATATTAAACTGCTAAGTAATTTGTAATAGAACACAATTAGCTTTTAACTTGTGAAAAAGTGAATTTAATTTATCATTATAACTTAAAGGTACAGTCTACACCAAAATTCTTTGTTATTGTGTAACAAGTTAGATAATGCCTTTACCACCCATTCCCCAGCTTTGCGCAACCAGCATTGTTATATTAATATACTTTATAACATTTAAATCTAAATGTCTACATGTTTCTTAGCCGCTACAGACAGCCTCTTATCACATGCTTTATTAACTTTTCACAACAGGAGACTGCTAGTTCATGTGGGCCATATAGATAACATTGTGCTTACTCTCGGAGTCGTGCACAACACAGCACTAATTTGCTAAAATGCAAGTCAATAGATAATAAATAAAAAGCAATGTGATAAGGCTGTCAGAAGAGGCTTAGGTACTAGGTAAACACAGAGGTAAAATTATATTAATATAACCATGTTGGCTGTGCAAAACTGGGCAATGGGTAATAAAGGGGTTATCTATCATTTTAAACAATAAACATTTTGGAGTTGACCGTCCCTTCTCGTAACCCATTTTGTGTTGTTCAGGCATGGATGACCACTAGAGATTAGACAGTTAGAATTGCCAAGGACTTGTCTGTAATTGGCTGATCCTCTGAGGATCTGAGGACCTCAATGAAAAACTAGCAAACTATATAATATAATGTTTTAAAGTGGAAATGAGTAGGAGACAAAATATCTTTCCTATAAATAAAAAATACAACAAAAACAACTTTTTTAGGTTTGTCATTTTACAATCCTCTATATTTGTAAAGTTGTGACAATTATTATATAATCTTATATCAGCACTATTTTTGAACCCTAAAAGCACAATTACTGATTAGAGCACTGCAGATCTGACATCTAAATGCCCTCCTGAAGATGTAGTACCAGCAGTCAGAGGCTGCATCTATTATGCACAATAGAAAGCACACTCATAGCTGTTTATTCACATCTGCACTGAAGAACTTAAAGGGCCATGATACCCAAATGTTGAAACACTTGAAAATGATGCAGCATAGCTGTAAAAAGCTGACTAGAAAATATCACCTGAACATCTCTATGTAAAAAAGAAAGATATTTTACCTCAAACATTCCTCAGTAGCCACATCCCATTGTAAAGGACTTCTAAGCAGCAAATCAGTATGTCTGTCCCGGGACAGCAGAAGGAGCGAGCTTACATTCACTCTCATCTTATTTCCCTATTAAGTTTGAGGACGTTTACTATGAAATCTCATGAGAGTTCAGTGAACTCTCATGAGATCACAGTAAAAGAGTTCATGACCTCAGCACTGTTGATGCTGATTGGCTGCTGTTCATTTCTTTTAACACAGAACTTACTCTGCTGAGCTGAGGAAATTGTGAGGTAAAATATCTTCCATTTTTTCACATAGAGATGCTCAGGTGATATTTTCATGTCACCTTTTTACAGTTATACTGCATCAGTTTCAAGTGATTTGGGATCTGAGTATTATGTCCCTTTAATATACATTCATGCAGATCACTACAATCTCTGTACTGCCAGACTGAAGTGCTCAGCATATGAACAGTAGAGTCTACCTTGATGCAACAAAGCCACATTTATTTTTATGTAATGGGAGGGGGTACAACAGATTTACTGTGTTATGTCTGTATTGCTTAAAGTTAAGAAGACAAGTAGGTTTAAAATTAAAATATTCACAGGATAAAAATGCTCAGTTTAAAAATTCTCAAGAGTTGGGCTATGTAGACAGAAGACCTGGAAACACTTTATTAAGCTTACATATTTACTTCCAACCTTTAAAGACAATATCCACCTTTCTACTTGGTCAGTTCTTGCACTTTATTAACATTTTCTCTCCCTCTTCTCCTGCCTCCTAATCTACCATTCTTCTGGCTTTTGAATTAATCCTTATTTTATTTTATTATACTTACATTATTTACATACACAAATCTGAATCCATTTATACTTCTATGTTAATTAACAGTTATGTGAAACAACAGAGAAAGAAGCCCCTAGATCAGTTATGGGGAAGGTGGGAGGTTCTTTCTTCATAACTTAAAGGGATACTAAACCCACATTTTTTCTTTACTGATTCAGATAGAGCATGCAATTTAAAGCAACTTTCTAATTTACTCCTATTATCAATTTTTCTTCATTCTCATGCTATCTTTATTTGAAAAAGAAGGAATGTAAGCTTAAAGGGACAGTCTACACCAGAATTGTTATTGTTTTAAAAGATAGATAATCCCTTTTTTACCCATTCCCCAGTTTTGCATAACTAACACAGTTATATTTATATATTTTTTACCTCTGTTATTATCTTGTATCTGAGCCTCTGCAAACTGCCCCTTTTTTCAGTTCTTTTGACAGACTTGCAGTTTAGCCAATCAGTGATAGCTCCCAGGTAACTTCACGTGCATGAGCACAGTGTTATCTATATGAAATTTATGAACTAACACCCTCTAGTGGTGAAAAACCTGTTAAAATGCATTCTTAAGAGGCGGCCTTCAAGGTCTAAGAAATTAGCATATGAACCTCCTAGGTTAAGCTTTCAACTAAGAATAGCAAGAGAACAAAGCAAAATTGGTAATAAAAGTAAATTGGAAAATAGTTTAAAATGACATGCTCTATCTGAATCATGAAAGTTTATTTTGGACTAGACTGTCCCTTTAAGAGCCGGCCCATTTTTGTTTCAGTACTTAGGTAGAGCTTGCTGATTGGTGACTAAATGTAGCAAACCAATCAGCAAGCTCTACCCAGGTTCTGAACCAAAAATAGGCCGGCTATTGTGCTTACATTCTTGCATTTTCAAATAAAGATAGCAAGAGAACGAAGAAAAAATGATAATAGGAGTAAATAAGAAAGTTGCTTAAAATTGCATGCTCTATCTGAATCAAGAAAGAACAAATCTGGGTTTAGTGTCCCTTTAACACCAAAACCGGAGACTTCCATCAAGCATCAAGCTCTCGTCTAATTTGCATACTTAGTTTATCTATTTTGATAGCCAGCACAAAACACTCATTTATCAAGCAATACTAATACACTTGTAAAAGTTAAAGCTTAAAGGGACACTGAACCCAAAAATTGTCTTTCGTGATTCAGCTAGAGCATGAAATTTTAAGCAACTTTCTAATTTACTCCTATTATCAATGTTTCTTGTTTCTCTTGCTACCTTTATATGAAAAAGAAGGCATCTAAGCTTTTTTCTTGGTTCAGAACTCTGGACAGCAGTTTTTGATTGGTGGATGAATGTATCCACCAATCAGCAAGGACAACCTAGTTTGTTCACCAAAAATGGGCCGGCATCTAAACTTACATTCTTGCATTTCAAATAAAGATACCAAGAGAATAAAGAACATTTGATAATAGGAGTAAATTAGAAAGTTGCTTAAAATGTCATGCTCTATCTGAATCACAAAAGAAAAAATTTGCGTACAGTGTCCCTTTAAGTAAAATGTATAGAGTAACACAAAGTACAAATGTCATTAGTCTAGGTTAATCCAGTATTCTAGGATATGGCCAACAAGAACTAGGGCTTCAAACCAAGGAATGACAAACATATAAACTATAAGACCATCCAGGGTACTTAGAAGCCAGCCACACATTTTATTGTCATATAGATGTATGTAGAATAGACTGAAAGGAGCCAGAAGTAAACCTTTATGAGCCATGGCCCCTTGCTACTTATATTTGTCAAGCCATGTATCAATTATAAACATTCTCTCAAATTTAACTCATAACTAGTAGAAGACTGTAATAAAATATCACCCGAGGTTCTTCCACACAATCATCTTTTTTATTTTACTATTTTTATCAGAGATGCGTTAATTATGATTTCTGAGGCTTGTGAATTTAATAAACATATGTTCAGCAGAAATGTCTCTTGGTTTACCTTTCCTGTGGTGAACTTCCTTAAAGCCTGTTTCATCATAACGTTTAACAGTATTTGCCAGTGCCCTTTAAAGGGACATGAAATACCATTTTTTTTCTTTCCTGGATCAGATATAACATATAAGTTTAAACAACTTTCCAATTTACGTCTATTATCTAATTTGCTTCATTCTCTTGGTATCTATGTTAAAAGTGCAGCAATGCACTACTGGGAGCTAGCTGAACACATCGGTAAATCAATGACAAGAGTCATGTATGTGCAGCCACCAATCAGCAGCTAGCTCCCAGCTCCTGAGCCTACCTAGGTATCCTTTTCAACAAAGTATACCAAAAAAATTAAGCAAATTTGATAATAGAAGTATATTGGAAAGTTTTTGGGTTTCATGTCCCTTAAAGTAATGATCTTTCTCTTTGCTGCTCTAAGCTTTTCTTATTATATCATAAACTACATACAGTAATGATGGCCTTGTACCAAATAGGACTATTTCCCCCTACATTGCCCCACCCCAACTGATTGGTATTAGGTGTTAATGTGAAAAGAAATTCCACAGATTAATGTTTGCTAGATTTGCCTTTAAAACAAGGATTTAATCATTGTGGTTTAACATTCACCACCTCTAAAAGGAAGAAACCACTTGTTGGGGTTGCATTTAAAAAACAAAACTTTTTTTTAGTTTTATAAATAAATTCATACATAGGCACAATTTATATTTTCCTTTAAAAAAGAAGCATTTAAGGGGATACTAAACCCAATTTTTTTTCTTTCATGATTCGGATAAAGCAGGCAATTTTAAGCAACTTGCTGAACTAATTTGCTCCTACTATCAATTTTTCTTCATTCTCTTGGTATCTTTATTTGAAAAAGCAGGAATAAAATCTTAGGAGTAAATTAGAAAGTTGCTTAAAATACCTCTGCCAATAATGACTGTCCCATTCCCTGCAAAAAGGCTGGAATGCATCCAACATACCATATAGTATATAACATATTTAATTCTTTAGACTACAGAATGTAATTTGAAGATATTGACCCTGTACTACTGTGTGTTTAACCCCATAACAGGGTCAAACACACAGTAAAAGCACCACTCAGGACCTGCAGAGCACTGCTAGTCCTGAGCTTAACCCGCTGCTAGTCTCTCAACTCAGATCTGAAATACTGAACCTGCACTCCTCACCACTAGGTCTAAAATAATATACTAATTTAAAACAGTTATAAAAGGACAGAAATATAAAAGTGAGGTAGGCCAGACTGTCATCAACAGGCAGAAGTTGCTTAGCCACTCCCAAACATTTTCTGCCTGGTTTGACCCTCTCATACAAATTGTTACTCTTTAAAATGCAAGATGTAATTTCCCATAAAATGCTAAAACACACATAGTAAAAAGCATTGCACTGCCCTTGAATGATTTATTTTTCCATTTTTCCCCAGTAATTTATAATTGTATTTTTCACTGCCACAAGCGAGTGCATTTTAAATTATTTTTTGCAATGATCATTTGGAGACATTTTGCAATGCAGTGCTGATATATTTGGACTATATATATATATATATATATATATATATATATATATATATATATAAATAATAATAATAATTATTATTATATGTATTAAAATGATTAAAATTCTGATATATTTACCATGTTTATAAAGAAAATTAATATCAATTTAATAAAAGAAAAAACTTTCACGAAGATGGCATATACAATATTTAATTACCAGTATGTGCAATGTTTTTGTCTTAATACACTTTAAACACAGAAGCAGTAAAGTCTAAACATGCAGATCTGATAAAATCTTTGCTTTTCTGTTTGGACTTAGGTAACAAATCACTAGTTTAAGAAACAGCACGTTATATATGAAGCAAGTAGACTATAATTACTGTCTGGGAAAGTATTCATTACTGAGTGTTTATGGAGCAAGTGCATAATTTTACAATCAGTTCCTGTTGTTAACTAAAGAGAGATAAAACTTAGGTGATCTCATTTCCAATTTCTTTACAACACCTTGAGGATATAATGTGTTATTTGAAATGCAGCAAAATAACATGATTGCAGTCACAATAAACGGTAATAATGGAAAAAGAGAAATGCCAGGAGAGAAAAGAGTAAAAGTTCATGGTCTTAACCTTGTAGTTTACAGTGATACACAAATTTGCAGTGCTGAGTTTTTCAGAGTACTATAAGACACATTGGGCCAGATTACAAGTGGAGCACTAAATATCGCTCCACTGAGTAATACCAGTGCTCGCTGGGAAGCACTTCCATAGACTCAAATGGGAGTCTCGTTCTCATGCCGTGAGGCACGTCTGAAAACCTAGCGCGGCGAAGGGGGAAGGTTGAGCAGCGATGGGCAACAAATATAATACATATGGAAATGCTGATATACATATATATTTATGTGTTAATATGTGCATATACACATATTATCACATAAATATATATTTAAATATAAGCATATACATATATATTTACTGGAAACACACAGTTCCCATAGACCGCAATGTAAAGGTACTTTTCAGTGGCGTTTTTTTTCTAACACCCCACATCTGCCAACTTTAGCCCCCTAAAACTGCCTAAGTGCAGTTTATTAAAAAATAAAAATGCTCCATTTTTTATTTTTTTAATAAAATACACCCCCTGTATTTTGGGGACATTTGGGGCACATTTGTAAAATTAACCAGAGATCTGATCTCTGGTAAATTTTATGAGTGCTAATTGCTCCCGCGAGCTTGTGGTAGCAATAACCAGCCACTTGCAGGGCCGCCATCAGGGGGTGACAGGGGTGACTCCTGTCAGGGGCCCAATGAGCCAGGGGGGCCCCATGAGGGAAGAACTAAAAAAAAAAAAAATTTTTTTTTTTTTTTTTTTTTTTTTTTAAATTTTGGCAGCCACCAGTGGGTACTACAGCAGATTGCTAATTGAGCATCGAAAATGTTATTACAAGGAGTAAAGTATTAGCATTTGAGAGGATTTCTTAGTGTGCACTAAACCACTATGCTCAGTGTGAGACAGACTTGGCACTTTGTACAGTGTGTGCCTGAGTCAGACGGCAGATCACTTTAATTTGAAGAGGAGGTAGGACTTACTTAGCAAATGTTTTTTATTTCTTTGTGCAATTTTGGATTGTAACTTCAGTGTGGTAGTAGTTGTATGGTGGGGCTAGGGGTCCATAAAAACAATTTTTTTTAGCAGCAGTGTATTTATGATTATTTCACAATGCTGTAGAAATTCTATATTTAAAACCATGCAGAAATGTTTCCTCCTCAATGCACAAATGGTAAATGCCCTTTTGGCAGATATGCATTTTATATATATATATATATATATATATATATATATATATATATATATATATATATATATATATATATATATATATATATTACATTCCAGTTTACTGCCCATTTATGCAAGGACTTTCCAGATGCAAGGAGGCATCTTATCTAAGATTTTTACATCTGCATAAAATGCTATACTCTCAGACTAAGATTGCTCAGTGTTTGAAATGAGACAGGTTAACTTAAAACTGTTCAGTTTACACTACAGCTGACTTAGTTTTGAAATACCTATCAACAAGCCTAAATCCTGCATTTAACCAGATCTTATGGTATGAGTACCACAGCTTATGGTCCCACCAAGACCATATAGAGTACAGCATTTTCAAAATCTATAAGTACAGCTGACAGATGGGAAAATTTGTACACTATATTTGAAGTGATGCTCTTGGTTGGGGAAAATAGGGAAAAAACAAACAAACAAACATATGTCAATCTTTTAAAGGTACTTTTCTTCATCTAGCCATCTACCCAGCTCAATAATGTACAATTTTGAATTCACAGAATTATTTTTGTTTGCACATTTACAAATATGATTCTTTAAAAAGTGATCTCTTAATTTCTGCAATTTTTTTATCATGCATGTCACACACTGTTTATTTAGGGGATGCAAAGTGCATAAATGTTTCCTCCTGTGAATGTTTCTGTGGGTGTATGTGTTTATGTCTTTGTGCTTTGGTTTGTGTCTCTATGTGTATTTATTTTTTATCTGTGGGTCTCTCTGTGAGGGTGGGTGTGTATGTCTTTGTGCATTTTCTGTGGATGTCTGTGAGCGTGTGTGCATATGTCTTCGAGCTTTTTCTATGGGTGTCTCTGTGTGTGTGTGTGTGTGTGTATGTATGTATTTCTGTGTTTTCTGTGGGTGTCTCTGTGAGGGTGTGTGTATATCTTCGTGTGTTTTCTGTGGATGTCTCAGTGAGGGTGTGTGTATGTATGTCTTTCTGTGTTTTTCAGGTGGTTGTCTCTCTGTGTGTGTGTGTATGTCTTTGTGTGTTTTCTGAGGCTGTCTCTGTCAGTGTTTCCTTGGGAGTATGTGCAAGTTTGAGTTTGTGTGGGACATTTTGACCTTACTACTGATTATTCACATCTTTCTACAGACTTTGAGACTAACAAGACCTTTCCGGAAGTAACCAATCCACCATTTAACCTTTAAATTATTGTTTAGTCAGTTCAGGGCCCTTCCTTTCAGCCACTGCATGCTGTTGTCATAATTTAGCTGTCATCTTCCTTTACAAAAAGATAATCAGAACTCCATATTTTGTTTTCTAAATATCCTTTTTTTTACAAAACTGTAGTTTACCTCATTACTTGTCAGGTCAATGTAAACAAGTGCTAAGTGTCTGTTGTTTCTTTGCGTGTCTGCTAGAGTGTCTATATGTGAATCCTTATGTGTGAGTGTGTTTGTGTGTTTCAGTGTATGAGTGTGTCTGTGTGTGTGTATGTTACTACTTTTACAACATTTCCAAGTTTAAATAGACACATAAGAATAAAGTGCATATACGTTTTAGTCACTTGGTCAAAAATTGCACATGTCAAAGGAGCGGGGGGGGGGGGCCCTGATCAATGGTTGAGTCAGGGGCCCCAAAATTTCTAGTGGCGGCCCTGGCCACTTGTAATGGCTGATTAGTTATCACGCGCCTGCAAACGGGCAAATTTGCCTGTTTGAGGGACTGCAATAAATCAGCGCTCCACTTGTAATCTAGCCCATTATAAATTAAGCCAGCTGTAGCTGTTGGATGTGTAGACCAGCAGACCGCTATATACAAATGATCCATCTATTAAAATGAAATGCATGTTAAAATAGTTGTCTTTAGTTTTGTGTGGTCCTAATCCAATATGAGAAAAGTAGGATATATTTTATTTAACTCAAACAGCAAAATCAATTAAGCGCTTAGGTGATATGGCTATCAATTTGAGCACTTTCCATTGATTAATTATGCATTTAAATGGAAAACTACAAATAAAAGAGAAGCTAGAGAACAGTTTTAATTTGTTCTCCAATACTGGACTAATTAATGCAATGAAACATTCAATATTTAAGCCACAAATGACCCTGGTGCACTAGGGAGTATACATTTACTGTGAATAAAAGCTGTATAATGTGTTAACAACCACCATCATTGCTTGTGCTTTTTACAAAGCTTTTTTTAGTTTTCTTCAATGAAAAGGTTGTCATTTTTATGTTTGTTTTCACAACTTGCTATAAACAAATTTACAGCCACTGTTTGTTATGCAGACATTAAATGTCTAATGAAAGCTTCAAATGGAATAATGCATTTTATATTTGTCTTTTTAATTTTGTTAATAAGTTATTAAGGTGTGTCTAAGATGTAAAATGAAAAATGATAGAGTGGCACAGTTTCTTTTATATAATACAAAAAGGTGGACCATCTATCTATCTATCTATCTATCTATCTATCTATCTGTCTGTCTGTCTGTCTGTCTGTCTGTCTGTCTGTCTGTCTGTCTGTCTGTCTGTCTATCGGTCTGTCTGTATGGCTGTCTGTCTGTCTATCTGTGTGTCTGTCTGTCTATCATCTATCTCTCTTTCCCTTTCTGTGTCTATTGAAGAGTTTACAAATATTGTGATGTCACAAGAGATTTGCACCACTATATTTTTCCAGCTTTAATTTTTTTTTAGGGTTTTATGATTTGAGCCCACAAGTGACAGACTTTCCTGGCAAAAAAATGCTTCTTCAAGCAGCAAGATTACTCAATTTTATTACAAGAATAGGTGATAAGCCTGCAAACCCCAAAGCTAAAATTACAAAAAATAAAAAAATTTAAATTACAGAAAAAAAATAAACAAAGCTATCCAAAATAAAAAATGTAAACCTAAACTAATACCCCTAAAAAATAAAAAATCCCCCCAAAAATAAAAACACCCTCTGATCTAATACTAAACTACTAATAGCCCTTAAAAGGGCCTTTGTAGGGCATTGGCTTAAGTTAAACAGCTCTTTTACCTAAACAAATTACCAAATCCTGAAGTCCGGCTGAGAAGGTCTTCTTCCAGGCGGCTCGATCATCTTCTGTCTTCATCCACAATGAAGGCGGTGCAGAGCGGAGGTGCGGAGCTGTCTTCCCTGATGCGTGGATCCTCAGCGGCGGTCTTCAATACCGGCCGTCCTCAGTGGTGGTCCTCAGTGGCGTGGAGGCTCCTCTTTATCCAATGTCCGTTGTACACTGAAGATTGAATTCAAGGTACCACATTCAATTTAGGGTAACTTGCATTCCTATTGGCTGAAATTTTGAAATCAGCCAATAGGATTAGAGCTACTGAACTCCTATCAGCCAATACGATTTCAGTAGCTCTCATCCTATTGGCTGAATTCAAAATTTCAGCCAATAGGAATGCAAGGTACCCAATAAATATGGGGTACCTTGCATTTAATCTTCAGTGTGTGGCGGACAATCTTATGAAGAGGAGCCTCCACGCCGCTGAGGGGCCGCCGCCGCTGAAGACCACTGCTGAGGACCACCAATGAGAACCGCCGCTGAGGATCCGCTGCATCCAGGTGGTTTGAAAATGGTAAAGTACTACGTTGCAATTATAATAAAAATATAAAAAAAATTACATTACATTAATCTACAATTACAGAAAATAAAAAAGGCTAACATTACAAAAAATAATAAACAACACTATAAAAAAAATCCCTATGAAAATAAAAAAGCCCCCCCCCCAAATAAAAACACCCCCTAATATAAAAATAAACTACCAATAGTCCTTAAAAGGGCTTTTTGTAGGGCATTGCCGTAAAGAAATCAGTTCTTTTACATTAAAAATAAACAGTCCCACCTAACAGTAAAACCCCCCCACCCTTTGTATGGCCATTGCCCTTAAAAGGGCATTCAGCTCTTTTTCACTGCCCTTAAAAAGGGCATTCAGCTCTTTTTGAAATTGCCCAATGAAGCTGCGTTGGCGGTCCTCGGCAGCTGCGGTGGTCCTCGGCAGCATGGAGGCTCCTCTTCATCTGATGTTCGTTGTATACTGAATATTGAATGCAAGGTACCACAATCAATTTGGGGTACCTTGCATTTCTATTGGCTGAATTTTTCAAAACAGCCAATAGGATTAGAGCTACTGAAATCCTATTTGCTGTTCAAATCAGCCAATACGATTTCAGTAGCTCTCATCCTATTTCAAAATCAGACAATTGGATAAGAGATACTGAAATATTATTGGCTGATTTAAACAGCCAATAGGATTTCAGTAGCTCTAATCCTATTGGCTGTTTTGAAAAATTCAATATTCAGTATACGATGGACATCGGATGAAGAGCGGCCTCCATGCCGCCGAGGACCACCGTCGCCACAGATGACCACCGCCGAGGATCGCCACATCTGGGAAGACGTCTCTGGACCTCTACTCTGTGCCGCCATCGCTGTGGATGAAGATGATGAACCCGCCTGGAAAAATACCTTCTCCGCCGGACTTCTGAAACCGTGAGTACCTATTTGGGGCTTTAGTGTTCTTTTTTTTTTAATTTTTGGGGGGTTTCTGACTTTTTAGATTAGGGTTCATTGGGCAATTTCAAAAAGAGCTGAATGCCCTTTTAAGGGCAGTGAAAAATAGCTAAATACCCTTTGCCCATACAAATGTCCCTTTAGGGGCAATGGGTAGTTTAGGTTTATTAGTGTTAGGTTTTTTTATTTTGGGGGGCTTGGTGGGTGGGGGTTTTTATTGTTAGGGGGGACTTTGTTTTTTTATGTAAAAGAGCTGATTTCTTTAGGACAATGCCCTACAAAAAGCCCTTTAAGGGCTATTGGTAGTTTAGTATTAGATTAGGGGGTGTTTTTATTTTGGGGCGATTTTTTATTTTTATAGGGGTATTAGTTTAGGTTTAATTTTATTATTTTGGATAGTTTTTTTTTATTTTTTTATTTATTTTTACTTTTTTATTTTTTGTAGCTTGGGGGGTTGCAAGTATATTGGAGCCCTTTGCAGTCAAGTAGCTGAAAGCATGTAAAATCATATTTATGCAATATTCATATTTATTAAAGTTAACTGTGTATTTACTGTAAATATTTCAAATTCTAATTTATAGGTATAGATATATATTTTACCAAAAAAACATTATATATATATATATATATATATATATATATATATAAACATGTATTTAAGAAAAAATATAACATATATAACATATTCTGCTATGTAAAGAACACTGGAAATGTAAATATTCATATTTCATGTTGGGTTAGTGCACTTTGGTTAAACGTGATTGGGTATGCGCGCAAGTAGAGTGTTCTTTTTCCACTTTTCAGTCTCCCAAATTCCAAATAAAAATATTGTCATTTCTTATTCATTTTTAAACAACACATTAGTAATGTTTTAACTTAGCAAGTGTTCAGAAATCAATATTTGGTGGAATAACCCTGATTTTTATATTGAAGTTTACGGGGGAATACTTTAACACGGTTGCAATATTTGAAGTTCGGCATTCTGTACACGTCGGGTTTGTGCTGATGCGAAAGTTTTTTACTTTCAAATTCTACCTGTTGAGCACAAAAAACGTACATCTAGCAGAGTTTATGCGCGAGTGGATGCGATAAACAGCGATCCGCTCATAATCTAGCCCTATGTACTTAGTTACCATAATTATGATTGCAACACTGTAGTCTGAACAAATCATGCTGGGTCACAGCTAATTTCAAGTGAACAAATATCCTAAAGAATTGTTGTATATTTTTCTTTTGAAGAACCAGTGAACTAGTGCAAAACTTTATGTTACAGCCACATTTTTAGGTTTAGTTTTTTTTTTCAGTATCAGAGAGGAATTTTATCTTTTATTGACTTTTCCTTTTATTATTCTTGACAGATATAACCATATTAGCATAGAAGAGATTTTTGATTAATCTTTCATCTATTGGTCCCATTTCGTTTTATAAATGCAGATATAAAACAATGACATTATGAATTACTAAACTACTAGCATGATATGAAGACAAATTAAAATAACAATAACAAATTCAGACAGTGTTAAAATGATGGCCCATTTGAAACAAGCTGTAATATGTGCACATCTTTCATCTAAGAAACCTTATAATGAGTTGTGTCACTGACTGGTAAAATTGTATCATATTAAATTAAACAACCACAAACATTCATTCAGAATTGTTTAAAAAAAAATTCTCCTAATGGTGAAAATAAATATACATTGTCATAACTGGAAAATTGGGAGAAATTTGAAATTATAGTCAAACTTATTTCAATAATATAAAAAACCTTTATTAATCTATAATGCATCTAGCTGATTTTAAGGCTATTAAAAATGGCCTTTAAAGTGCACAAGCTAGGTGCTTAGCGTCTCCATAAAGCATACACACTCACAAAATCAGTAGACAATGCAAAGTTCAATGCCACAAAGCATGAGTACTGTAATACAGTATATTAAAGTAGATAGAGAGAAAATAATGCTAATCCTTTTTCAGTCATATAAAACTCAATCTAATTATTATTCCAATTTTGGCGAGCACCTCTCTTATTAAAAGGACATGGAATGTGTTTTTTAATGGTTGAGATGGAGAATACAATTTTAAACAACTTTCCAATTTACTTCTATTATCAAATGTGCTTCTTTCTCTTTGTATAATTTGTTGAAGAAGCATCAATGCACTACTGGAAACTAGCTGAACACATCTAGTGAGCCAATAAAAGAGGCATATACTGTATGTGCAAACACCAATCACCAACTAGCTCTCAGTAGGGCATTGCTGCTCCTGACCTCACCTTGGTATGCTTTTCAGCAAAGGATACCAATAAAACAAAGCAAATTAGATAATATAAGTAAATTGGAATTTATTTTAAATTTGCATGCATCTGAATCATGAAAGTTTAACTTTGATGTTATTATCTCTTTAATAAAAGACTGAATTGATCTGTCAGCCTAAATAGATGTTTTCCTCAAGATGATGACAAAAAATGGTGCATTGTTACTAGAAATTAGATGGTTTCAAAATACAGCTATGGGAAGAATTAAGAGACCACTACAAAATGATCAGTTTCTCTGCTTTTACTATTTATAGGTATGTGTTTGAGTAAAATTAACATTTTCGTTTTATTCTATAAACTACTCACAACATTTCTCCCAAATTCCAAATAAAAATATTGTCATTTAGAACATTTATTTGCAGAAAATGAAAACTGGTCAAAATAACAAAGATGCAGTGTTTTCAGATATTGAATAATGCAAAGAAAACAAGTTCATATTCATTTTAAACAACTCAGTACTTATGTTTTAACTTAGCAAGAGTTCAGAAATCAATGTATGGTTGAATAACCCTGATTTTCAATTACAGCTTTTATGCGTCTTGGCATGTTGTGCACCAGTCTTTCATGTTGCTGTTGGGTGACTTTATGCCACTCCTGGCTCAAAAAATCAAGCAACTCGGCTTTATTTGATGGCTTGTGATCATCCATCTTCCCCTTAATCATAATCCAGAGGTTTTCAATGGGGTTCAGGTCTGGAGATTAGGCTGGTCATGACAGGGTCTTGATCTGGTGGTCCTTAAGCTACACTTTGATTGACCTGGCTGTGAAGCATGGAGCATTATCCTGCTGGAAAAAACAATCCTCAGAGTTGGGGAATATTGTCAGAGCAGAAGGAAGCAAGTTTTCTTCCAGGATAACCTTGTTCGTGGCTTGATTCATGCATCCTTCACAAAGATAAATCTGCTCAATTCCAGCCTTGCTGAACCACCTCCACATCACCAATTCTCCACCAAAATGTCACAGTGGGTGCTAGACACTGTGGCATGTAGGTCTCTCCAGGTCTCCGTCTAAACATTAGATTACCAGGTGTTAGGCAAAGCTGAAAATTGGACTCATCAGAGAAGATGACCTTACAACAGTCCTCTACGATCCAATCCATATGGTCTATTACAAACCTCAGCCTGGCTCTTCTCTGCTTCTCATTGAAGAAGGGATTTTTTTCTAGCTTTGCATGACTTCAACCCTGCCCCTAGGAGTCTGTTTCAAACCATTCTCACATTGCATTACACAACAGATGTCATTTGTCATTATTTTTGTAGTCTACTTGATGTCATTCTATGGTTGTTAAGTGACATATAAATGAGTTGGCAGTCATCTCTGGCAGTGGAGAGTTTTTTGACCTTCTGATGGACTGTAGCTTTGCTGGTCCCAATGTATTCTGCTTGAACTTGTTCTTATGAACCGCTGTCTTTGAAATTTTACGGATGGAAGCAACCTGACGCTCACTGTGTCCCTCTGCCCATAATGCCAGAATTAAACCCTTCTTTTTCTCATTCAAAACTTTATCAAGATGGCTATTCTGGTTCTTCCAGGATCAGAATAGCCCCCTTGATAAAGGCTTTACATCCAAAATGCATAGATTGCTATATCTGACTACTGAAAATGTTGTCTAACCATTATAAATGGTTGAAAATTGACCTATAAGGATCTACAAAGGAGGAGGGCGACCAAATACCCATTGTCCGCATTACCCGCTGGAGAAAAATCACCCCATTTTGAACGTGAAGTCTTTGAGCGCTCAAATACATTATTTGGATACTACACTACACACAGGAGAATAAAAACTCTGTGATTGGTTGATCACAGGTAACGTGGATCATGACGATTTTTCAAAGGAGCAACGGATAAACAAACCAAACACAGAACCGCAACAAAGGTATTATTGAGATGAAGTCTCTGTTGTAAAAGTCCTAAATGTAAGTACTACAATTTCGGTTTAAGAGACATTGTTACAAACTACATATAGTGCTTCTGAATCTTTGGAACCATAACATAGGTATTGCCTGGAAATAACCTCTGCTTGGAAACGCTACATTTTAGATAAAACTTAAGTTGTAAAAGATACAGCAACAAATACACAGTATAACCAAGTTTTGGATACTTGGCAGTAAATGTTGTTTAATAGACAGTCACCTAGATTATGAGTTTTGCGTTCGTGTTTTAATGCTGAAAAAATGGTCTTTTCAGCATTAAAACAGCACCGCAGCCATTACAAGTCTTGTCGGTATAGCTGTAATTATGTTTTTTCATAGGACTTCCATAGCGCAGCCATTACAAGTTTTGCGGTGAGGCTAAAAAGTTTGCGTTCCATACTATACCGACAAGATCCGTTACGTCATCTGAGAGCAGTAGATATGAGTTTTACGCTACAAAACTGTTACATGAAACTCATAACTAAACTGTCACAAAGTACACTAAACACCCATAAACTACCTATTAACCCCTAAACAGAGGCCCTCCAGCATAGCAAATACTATATTAAAGTTATTAACCCCTAATATGCCGCTCCCGACATTGCCACCACTAATAAAATGTATTAACCCCTATTCCGCTGCTCCCCAAAATCGTCACCACTATAATAAAGTTATTAACCCCTATTAAACACTATTTAAATATTATTAACCCCTAATCTTCCGTCCGCCCACATTGTCCACACTATACTAAAGTTATTAACCCCTATTCCGCCACTCCCCAACACCTCCGCCACTATAATAAACCTATTAACCCCTAAACCGCAAGCCCCCCCACAATGAAATATACTAAATTAAACTATTAACCGCTAAACCGAAAGCCCCCACAACGAAATATACTAAATTAAACTATTAACCCCTAAACTGAAAGCCCTCCACATCGCAATAAACTAATTTAAACTAGTAACCCCTAAAACTAATGCCCCCCTAACTTTATATTAAAATTAAAATTTCCCTATCTTAAATTAAATTAAAACTAACCTGTCAAATTAAAAAACTAAGTTTAAACTAACAATTAAACTAATATAACTATTAAACTAAAATCAAATTACCAATTAAAGAAAACTAAAATACACATTAAAAAAATCCTAACACTACTATAAAAATTACAAAGTATCTAATTACAGAAAATAAAAAATACTAAATTACAAAAATAACAAACACTAAATTACGAAAAATAACAAACAAAATTATAAAAAATAAAAAGGAATTACACCTAATCTAATAGCCATATAAAAATAAAAAAGCCCACCCAAAATAAAAAAGGGCCTTTTGTAGGGCATTGCCCTAAGTTAAATAGTTTTTGCCTGTAAAAAAAATACAAAGACACCCCAACAGTAAAACCCACCACCCAACCAACCCCCCAAAATAAAAAAACCTAACTCTAAGAAAAACCTAAGCTACCCATTGCCCTGAAAATGGGATTTGTATGGGGATTGCCCTTAAAAGGGCATTTAGCTCTTTTGCATTGCCCTGAAAAGGGCATTTAGCTCTTTTAAGAAAAACCCAAACCCTAAACTAAAAAAAACCTAGGTGGAGGTCCAAGACGGAGGTCCAGGCGGAGGTCCATCGATCTGACGTGGACGTCCTCTTCATCCTCGAATCAGACAATAGAATGAGAGCTGCTTAAATCCTATTGGCTGATTTGAACAGCCAATAGGATTTTAGCAGCCCTAATTCCTATTGGCTGATTCAAATTTTTCAGCCAATAGGAATGCAATCGTACCTCCAGTATAAAAAGGGTACCTTGCATTTCAATCCTCAGTGTGTGGCGGACGATCGCATGAAGAGGATCTCCACGTCGGATCGATGGACCTCCGTCTTGCACCTCCGCCTGGACACCTGCCTTGGACCTTCGCCTGGACCTCTGCCTTGGACCTTTGCCTAAACCTCTGCCTGGATGAATATGGAGCTGCCGGGATGAAGATCGTTCAAGTTTTTTTTTTTTAAATATTTGTTTATTTAACTCCAAACAAGTGTACAGACAAATGAATTCCACCTCTTATGCCACGCAGGGCCGGGTAAGACATATTATAAAACAAAACAAGGTAGTTAGAACAACAGAATCGGTTCATCTTGGCGAATTACCAAACCCCTTATATGAAATATTGTACACTTATCTGCAATTCCCTATTCTTTTCTTATTCCTTTTTCCTTTACTTTTCTCCTCTTTACTTAGTTCTTTTAAATATTTTGATATTATACAACAACATAGCTATATATATAATCTAACAATAGCAACAACTACCAATGAACAAGAAAATCACACAAATTAAGTATATTACAATTTTTCTGTAACAGTGCATATATCTGCAGCCGATAAAAAAAAAACAAAAAATAAAAAAAACAAAACAAAAAAAACACAAATACAAAATTTATTTAATGAGTATGTCTCTTTTTATGGCTCCACTATGGCAAATATGTTTAACCTACAAACTAGATCCAGCTTGTTCTAACAAGACCCCACATTGAACTGATTCTGTCTCAGGGCACTTTCATGACATAAGATTACAACGCCTACTATAAAACTAAAAAACCGATCCAAATAAAGCAAAATATAACCCTACGCCAAAAATAAAAAGTTTTTCCATTTATTGACTATGTCTCTTGATGGCTCCATTATAAGAGGTATATTCAACCTTCAAACTAAATCCAGCATGTTCTAACATAACCCTATAATGAACAAGATCTGACTCAGGGCAATACCATAACATGGGATTACAACGCCTAATGTAAAACTAAAAATCCAAAAAAAAAAAAAAAAAAAATCCCCCACCAAACCACATCTCCCCCCGCCATACTCAATCCCTTTCCAACTCTCCAGTGTTATACCATATTCAGGGGAAATGGCCAGCCAATACCTGTAATTGCATGTATGTAGTATCCCTAAAAGGTTTAACCAACCTAATTTGCACTTCCACTGGAAGAGATAAGATGAATGGTCCCCAACCGGGCTAACCTTCCTTCCGTAACATCTTGCAAATTCCATTGTTCTTGAGTAAAGTGAACAGTCAAAGCATTTTTGAGCTCGTTTAATTTAGGTGCTAATTTTGCCTTCCAAGCTCTCAATATTATGTTACAGCCAAGAAATATGATCTGATTAATTAATTTGAAATTTCTAGGGGCAATTTGTGGATTCACTAAAAAAAATATCTGTATCGATTGAAGATGGAAATCTATTTTGAGAGAGGCCTGTATCCAGTGTTCTACCCTGAGCCAGAATTGAGCAATCTTTGGACAGCTCCAAAAACAATGTAATAGATCAGCCCTAGGGGAAGAACATTTGGGACATACCGTCTGTACCCTATACCAATTGGTCAGCCTGCTTGGGGTCAAATACGTCATAAAGGCTAATTTAATTTGAGTCTCTCTCCAGACAGTCAGGACCCAACTTTTTCCAATTATTTTAAAGGTATTCTCGATAACCTGACTATTCACCTCAGGGAAGAACTTATTCCATTTTGCCGCTATGAACTCTCTCTGTACATCAGAAGGTCCCTGATTCAAGAAGTTGTAAAAAGGGGCTATAGAATACAGGCAGCCTTGAAAGTTGTTTATTTTAACTTGGAGTTCCGGGAGAGCCCACTCTATTCCATATTTTTGTTTTAACTCAAAAAAAAATGCCTTAACTGCAAATATGCATAAAAGTCTTTATTCTCAAGCCCAAATAAATGTTTTAATTCACTAAAGGTTAAAGGCGCGAGATTCGCATCTAACATTTGCACAACAAATACCATTCCTTTGGAAGACCATACCCTGAAAACTTTATCTGACAAACCTGGTGCAAAATTAGGATTCCCTATAATAGGTAGATATTTGGAGACATAGGGTGAGCAACCCGCAAAGGAGCAACATTTTTGCCATGCTAGAATGATATACCTATAAGTACTGAGCGCAAAAAGTGAGGATGGAAGTGCATTCATTGGGCAGTGTAGAATGGCATCCAACCGAAAAGGAGCCACCAGAGCTGTCTCCCAGGAGACTGCCGAAACCTGGTCACATTCAGTTAACCAATCAACCGCTACTTTCATCCGTGCGGCCAAGCTATAGAATTGTAAATTGGGAAGAGATAAACCCGCCGCTTCTTTATTACACATGAGACGTAAGGCAGAGATACGCGGTCTGGCCCCTTTCCAGATTAAATTGGAGCATGCCCTATTATAGTTATTTATATCTATATTGTGAATGGGGATTGGAATATTTTGTATGAGATAAAATAATTTGGGAAAAAGAATGGTTTTTATAAGTATGACCCTGGCTGTTAGAGAAATGGGTAGATTCCTCCAACCTTCCATCTTGTTTTTACATTCTAAGAAACACTTGCCAAAATTTGACTTATACCACTCATCTGGATTCGCACTTAATTTGATGCCAAGATAGGATATCTGTAAAGTCTCAGTAAATGGATGACTAATGTAGTGATCTTTCCTATTAAGCCATAGTAGTTCGGATTTAGTGAGATTGATTTTATAGCCCGAAATTACGCCAAACATTTCAATCGATTCAAGTAAACAGGAAAGACTTTGTTCAATATTACTCAGACATAGAAGTATGTCATCCGCATACATTAATAATACTAATTTCTGATCTCCGACCCGGATCCCCTCTAATTTCTGTCGAAGTAAAATTGCTAACGGCTCTAGTGATATGTTAAACAATAGTGGGGATAATGGGCAACCCTGACGCGTGCCCGTTGTAAAATCATCCGTTGGGAGATCTGTCCATTAATAAGTAGTGATGACATGGGGGTAGAGTATACTAACTGTATAAATTTATGGATATGTCCTGTGAGACCAAATTGTTCTAGGGAATAAAATAGATGTCTCCAGGCGATACGATCGAACGCCTTCTCTGCGTCTAACGTTAATAAGGCCAGATCCACAGTGTCACTATGTCTTGTTGTTCTAAACTTATTCCAGAAAAAGTCTATCAGGGTCATGACCTTTCGTATATTCCTTGAGGGATTTCTCCCTGCCATGAACCCTGACTGATTTTCATGGATAATTGAACCTAAGTATGGTTTTAATCTGTTTGCTAAAATAGATGTTAACAGTTTGTAGTCCGTATTTAATACGGATATTGGCCTATATGAATCTGGAAGATCTGGTTCTTTATTTTTTTGGGGAATTAAAGATATGACCGCCGCTGCGAAATATGGTGAACAATTATTGTTCCCTATAAAATAAAAATTAAACAATTTTTCCAATGCTAAGATACAATGTGGTTGGAGAATCCTATAAAATTCAATGGGAAGACAGTCTGGCCCAGCTGCTTTGTTTGTTTTAGCAGAATTAATAGCTGCCACAATCTCTTCCGTATTGATCGATTTATTTATCTCTGCCAAACTTTCTGGAGCAATTTTAGGCGTCTTGATCTTATCCCAGAATGCCTTCTGCTTATCTATCAAGTACTCTTCGGCTCTATAAAGGGCACTGAAATAGTCATAGAAGATCTTAGTAATATCCGCATTATTGGTAAACCTAACTGTATTAGATCTAATAGCTGTTATGGGGTTCCTATGATTTTTTTTAGTGAGCCTAGCCAAGAATTTGGCAGATCTGCCCGCAAAACCTCCATACAGGGCTTTTTGTCTCTGTATATCTAACGCAGTTTTTTGTTTGGTAAATATGTCTCGCGCCGTCTTGGCATCTATATACTTTCGCCATTTATCCCTCGTGTGGTCGCTCAAGTATAGTCTGTACGCATTTTTTACTTGGTTACTCAGTTGTGTCTCCTGTTGTCTAATTCTTTTCTTAAGTTTACACATGTAGGCCTTAATGTTACCTCTTATTACAGCTTTAGCTGCTTCCCAGTACAGCTCTGGTTTATTTTTATATTCTTTATTGATATTCTCATAATCTCTCCATTGGTTGCTCAACCAATTCTGAAAATTAATATTATTCACTAAATACTTAGGAAAAAAAATATTTTGATTAGTAGTAGTTTGACTCTGGCGTACATTAAGTGATAATGTGATCACCGCATGGTCTGAGATTGTTATCTCTTTTATATCTGCTTCCCATTCTAAGCCGATCATAGATTCTGAAACCAGAAAGAGGTCTATCCTGGACAGGGATTGCTGACCTTTTGCTAGACATGTGAAAGCTCTCAGATCTGGGTTTTGTGTACGCCAAATGTCTGTTAACCCTAATTGAGTAAGAAATTTTTTAAGGATATGGGTCTTCCTGTCACGAACAAACTTATGGCCTTTACTTGCCCTATCCAAAATAGGATCTGCTATTAAATTGAAATCCCCCGCCACTATCAGATTCTGACCTATAAATTTGTGAAGATATAGAACCATCTTGTCCCAGAATGTCTTGTCCACTTTATTTGGCCCATATATATTGCACAATACATAATGTATTTTATTAATTGTGATTTCTATAATTAAATATCGACCTTCCTGATCTATAATGGAAGATTCTAATTTATATTCTAAGTTTTTATTTAAGAGAATAGCTACTCCTCTTTTACGTGTGTTAAATGGAGCCGCTATTACTTCACCTACCCAATTAGTTTGAAGTTTCCCTAATTCCGAACTTTTTAGATGAGTCTCTTGTAGAAAGGCAAGATCTGGTTTTAGTTTTGCTAGATGTTTAATTATGGTCTTACTCTTTATTGGGGAGTTTATACCCCCCACATTCCAAGACGCCCACTTAAGCGTATCTAACATATCTCCACAAAAAAAAAGCAGTCAGATGTCCCATCACTGTATTCACATTTGAACAGCGGACAATGTTGTGCGGGGGGAAGAGTGGCCCGGGGGAAAGGGATGTGGGGGGAGCAAGAGAGAACAAAAAAAAAACAAACAAAAATAAACCCAACTATATATAAAACTTTATAACACATCCAGTTAAAAGGAACAGTATATTCCATTCTTGATACTATTAATGACTTTCCATGCCATCTTCTTCAATATCTACTGATCATGCTATGCCCATTTTTTTACATAGAGACATAGCTTCCTCACTGTTGTTTACCACATATAAGACCCCTGCCTTATTGATTAAGAGCTTAGCTGGATAAACCAGTCTAACACTACATTCTGCTTTCAAGAATTTATCGAAAAAAGGGGACATTTCTCTTCTTTTGGACCTAGTTTCCGCGGAAAAATCCTGAAAGATTGAAATTCTGTGGGAGTTAATAATCAAGGAATTAAGTTTTCTATAGTGGGTCAGAAATAACACTTTGTCTTGATAATTGACGAACTTAAAAATAACAGGCCTTGATTTAGACGAAGTGTTATTTTCTCTGAGTACCCCTATTCTATGAGCTCTTTCTATCAAGAATGGTGTAGGAGGAGGGGGAATCATGAGTGCCTGAGGAAGTGTAACTGAGACAAATCTTAATACATCTTGGAATTCAGCTGTTTCAGGTAGGCCAATCACTCTCAGGTTGTTCCGCCTCGACCTATCTTCGAGGTCCTCAACCCGAGCTTGTAACTGGGCGATGGCCTTATCCTGAACAGTTGATACCGAACTCACAGTGTTTATTCTGTCCTCTAGGTCAGACACTCTTGTCTCAACCTCCTCCATTCGGGCAGTAAATTGTCTGATCTCATTAGAAAGATTAAAAATCTCAGACTTTATTTCCTGTTTGACTAAGTCTAAATGTGGAGCCATCATTTTTGCCATCATTTTTGCCACTTTAAACTTCAACAACTGTGAGTACCTAAAGAGGGGTTAGTGTTAGGTTTTTTTAAGTTTTTTTGGGGTGTTTTTATAATTAGGGTGGGCACTCTCAAAAGAGCTGAATGCCCTTTTAAGGGCAGCAAAAGAGCTGTATACCATTTTCAGGGCAATACAAATGCCATTTTCAGGGCAAAGGGTAGATTAGGTTTTTTAGATAGTTTTTTTTATTTTCTGGGTTTGGGGGGGTTGTAATGTTAGTGGGTCTTTGTATTTTTTTTCAGGTAAAAGAGCTGTTTAACTTAGGACAATGCCCTACACAAGGCTCTTTTAAGGGCTATTGGTAGTTTATTCTAGATTAGGTTTCTTTTATTTTGGGGTGTTTTTTTAAAAATGGGTATTAGAATAGGAATCATTTTTATTATTTTGGATAATTCGTTTGTTATTTTGTGTATTTTTTTTCATTTTGGGGTGGGTTTTTATTTTTAGATTAGGGTTTGGGCATTTCATAAAAGAGCAGAATACCCTTTTAAGTGCAGGAAAAAGAGCTGAATGCCCTTTTAAGGGCAATGCCCATACAAATGCTGTTTTCAGGGCAATGGGTAGATTAGGTTTTACTTTATTTTTATTTTGTGGGTTTGGGGGGTGGAGGTTTGTATACTGTTAGGGGGTGTTTGCTTTTCTTTTGTAGGAAAATAGCTGATTTCTTTAGGGCAATGCCCTACAAAAGGCCCTTTTAAGGGCCCACAAAAGGCCCTTTTAAGGGCCCTTGGTAGTTTATTATAGATTAGGGTTTTTTATTTTGGGGTGGGTTTTTTATTTTTTTAAAATGGGTATTAGAATAGGAATAATTTTTATTATTTTGGATAATTTTGTTTGTTATTTTTTGTAATGGTAGGTTTTTTTGTTGTTGTAATTTTAGTGTTTTTTATTTTTTGTAATGTTAGGTTTTAGTGAAGGCAGCTTAGGTTTTATTTCACAGGTAAGTTTGTATTTATTTTAACTAGGTAGTTAGTAAATAGTTAATAACTATTTACTAACTAGTCTACCTAGTTAAAATAAATACAAACTTACCTGTGAAATAAAATTAAAACCTAAGCTAGCTACAATTTAACTATTAGTTATATTGTAGCTAGCTTAGGTTTTATTTCACAGGTAAGTATGTATTATTTTAATAGGTATTATTTAGTTAATAATTGTAACTTTAATTTAGCTCTATTTTAATTATGTTAAAGTTAGGGGGTGTTAGGTTTAGGGTTAGGGTTACGGTTTAGGTTTAGGTTTACAGTTAGGGTTAGGTTTAGGGGATAATAGTTTAATTTAGGTTGTTGCGCTGTGGGGGGCTGGCGGTTTAGGGGTTAATAGGTTGATTTAGTGGTAGTGATGTGGGAGGCCAGAGGTTTAGGGGTTAATAGCTTTATTTAGTGGCGGCAATATCGGGGAGCGGCGGAATAGGGGTTATTAGATTTATTATAGTGTGGGCAATGTTGGGGTGCGAGGGAATAGGGGTTAATAACTTTATTATAGTGGCGGCGATATCAGGAGCGGCAGATTAGGGGTTAATAGATTTATTTAGGTGTCAGCAAATCAGGAGCGGCAGATTAAGGGTTAATAACATTATGTAGGTGTTGGCGATGTCGGGGGCAGCAGATTAGGGGTATTTAGACTTGGGGTTTATGTTAGGGTGTTAGGTTTAAACGTTAGTTTTTTCCCCCCATAGACAGCAATGGGGCTGCGTTACAGAGCTTTTCATTCCACGGTCGCAGGTGTTAGGTTTTTTTCTAACCCGCTCTCCCCATTGATGTCTATGGGGAAAGCGTGCACGAGCACATCAAAACAGTGCTTGTATTTTGCATGGTATGGAGCTCGACGCAACCATATTGCACGCACAAGCCGGCTGTTTCAAAACTTGGAATGGCTGCGCTATGGAGGGTGAAATAACGCAACTTTTGTTGCGTTCGTTAAAAACCCTATAAAGTCTGCCCGTTGTTTTTATAATAGATGTTTGAGACATTCTTGCAAACATCGACACGCAAATAGAAATTCTTTGGAAAAATTGTACTGTTTAAATAAGACTTTTCAGTCAAACTAACCGATACTTATGACATAAAAATGTCAACACTTGAATATGGATAATATATTGTGGATTCGTGAATATTTGCATATATCTTTCATACAGAGCTCTGTGGATACATATATTTAGGTAGAATTAATGTTGTATGATATGTGCAATTTTTTTCAATTGAATTGCATTTTTTAGAATTGAATAGCATTTTTTAAGGATCCATTTATAATGTTTTATAGATACCGGTATCACTGATTTTAGATTGTGCAATCTCTCATATGTGACAGTGAATATACACTTTAATAAATACTATATATTTTTTAAACTAATCCTATTATTCTCAGTCAGCCTTTTATTTTCACATCCAAACCTGCATATTTGTGCTACCTCATATTGCCTTATACTATAGAATGAGGTTTGCCTGTGTGGGAATTCAACAGACAATGGAATGGAATGGCTGCCTTACATGTAGAGATGCTGATTTAAAGGGACACTGAAGCCAAGTGTTTTCTTTCGTGATTCAGATAGAGCATGCAATTTTAAGCAACTTTCTAATTTACTCCTATTATCAATTTTTCTTCGTTCTCTTGCTATCTTTATTTGAAAAAGAAGACATCTAAGTTTTTTTTTTGGTTCAATACTCTGGACAGCACTTTTTATTGGTGGATGAATTTATCCACCTATCAGCAAGGACAACCCAGGTTGTTCACCAAAAATGGGTCAGCATCTAAACTTACATTCTTGCATTTCAAATAAAGATACCAAGAGAATAAAGAAAATTTGATAATAGGAGTAAATTGGAAAGTTGCTTAAAATTTCATGCTCTATCTGAATCACAAAAGAAAAAAAATTTGGGTTCAGTGTCCCTTTAAGAAAAAATTGGAGTAGGCTCTTAATTTTTTCCAGAGCTGTATTTGATTACCTGTTTGCATAGATTGAGCATTTCTATATGTAAAAAAAACATTAAATTAATTTTGAACTTAAAACATCTTCTAGAATGGAAACATTCTAGTTTGCAATCCTATGTTAAGTTACATTAAAAAAAACAACTAAAAAATTGTTATTAACATATTGTGGTTGATTACAATAACAGATAAAAATTTCAGAATGTTGGCCTGTATTAATAGTTTATTTTTACAGTAATCACAATCCAAAAATGCTGCTGCCTTTAAAATCCTAAAAGTGATAGCGTACACTGAATATTGGTATCCATAAATGAGTGTAGCATACCTATGTAAAAACAATGGATGTTGATTTCAATCCCCCTGACCAAGCCCTTTATTGTAAGTAGGATTAGTTTGCTACCGGATTGCACCCTTTATGTACAGCTCGTTCTCCCATGTGTCTCAACTTTACGCATGTTATGGGGTTTGTGACATCACCACAATGTCCCTCCCTTCCCGAGGGACAATGTTGTCCAGTGAATTGGGTTCAATCTAGATGGGAGCAAGCCACGGGGACCCAAATAAGACCTAATCCCCAGAATGAGCCCCTGACTGAACCCCAGCTCAAGGAGTCCTCCCCCAATAAATACTGGCAATCAGTTAGGAAAGACCCCTCACTAGTCTGATACAGATTATTGGAATGACTGGTCTATAATTGGCTAACTCAATTTCTCACAACTCCATTCTTGATCCACTACAATCTGGTTTCCGCCCTAAACACTCAACAGAAACCGCTCTTGCTAAAGTAACAAATGACCTGTTATCAGCTAAAGCAAAAGACCACTACTCCTTAATAATTCTTCTTGACCTATCCGCTGCTTTTGACACAGTCGACCATCCTCTCCTCCTAACAATACTACATTAATTTAGCATCCGAGACACAGCCCTCTCCTGGTTTGCCTCATATCTCTCAAACAGCTATTTTTCAGTTTCCTTTAACAACATATCTTCTGATCCTATTCCTCTCTTAGTTGGAGTACCGCAAGGCTCTGTCTTGAGCCCCTTGCTTTTCTCTCTCTATACATTCTCCCTTGGAATACGTATAGCCTCCTTTGGATTCCAGTACCACTTATATGCTGATTATACCCAAATCTATCTTTCCTCTCCTGATATCTCTCCCTCTTTACTCAACCAGATTTCCAACTGCCTCTCTGCAATTTTCTCTTGGATGTCTTCACACTACCTCCAACTCAATCTGTCTAAAACTGAGCTGCTTCCTATCCTCCCCTCTTCGAGACATCCAACACCTGACATTTCTCTGACGGTTGGAGACTCTATTCTCAACACTTCACCCCAGGTCCGCTGTCTTGGGGTCACACTAGACTCAGAACTCACATTCAACCCACATATACAAGCACTTACCAAATCCTGCTGTTCACACCTACGCAACATTTCCAGAATTCGTCCCTTTCTTAATCAAAAAACTACAAAAATACTTATTCATTCTCTAATTTTGTCACGCATTGATTATTGCAATCTACTCCTAAATGTCTTTCCAAAACACCACCTCTCCTCCCTCCAATCTATTATGAATGCTTCTGCTAGACTCATCCACCTAAGTCACCAATCTACATCAGCTGTTCTGCTCTGCCAGTCTCTACACTGGCTCCCCATACACTCCAGAATACAATTTAAAGTATTAACCCTAACTTACAAAGCACTCAACATTCTAACTCCCAATTACATTTCCTCTCTTATTGTGAAATATTCCCCATCCCGTCCTCTTCGATCAACCTCTGACCTACGTCTCTCCACTCCTGTTATCTCTACATCCCACTCCCGCCTAAAAGACTTTGCACGTGCTGCTCCTGTCCTCTGGAACTCTCTACCCCGCTCCATAAGACTGTCTTCAACCATGTATAGCTTCAGATGCTCCTTAAAAAAACCCGCCTATTCAGAGAGGCTTACCATCCCTCCTCCATCCCTCATCTGAACCAAACTAATACATGAACTGCCTGACTCCCTGCTGCAACTACAACCAATGTGACAAGCTACCCCAACCTTATGTCTCTGCACCATAAACCTGTAGACTCTGAGCTCCCCGGGGCAGGGCCCTCTTCCTCCTGTACTAGATTTGTTTAGTTCTGTTATGTTTTGTATTTCATCACAAATCTTTGTCATTGTATACCCCTATCATTGTACCCAGCGCTACAGAATTTTGCGGTGCTATACAAATAAATAATAATAAATAATAAAAATTACAGATTCCTTGTAGATGCACAGACAGATGAACCGGGTAGGGATCACATTGCATGGGACAAGGGACTGTTGTATAGGATTTCTGATGGGGAGTGGAGGGGTACTACCAAACTCCTTAAGCGGCAGCTGGTGGTGCATCAGAAATACCAGGCTGAACTCCTTAAGATTGCCCATGATATTCACCTGTCTGGACACCTTGAGCACAATTGCACCCTCAAATGACTTACCCAAGTGTTTTTCTGGCCATGGGTATCTGATGCTGTTGACAGTTAAGAAATGTGATACCTGCCAGCAGGTTGGAAGACGAGGGTACTATCCTAAAGTGCCCCTCTGCTCCTTACCCATAATTGGTAGACATTGAAGGTCCGGTAGCCAGACCCAGTGTCTCTGGGAAACAGTACATTCTCACCCTTGTTGACTACACTACTTGTTACCCAGATGCGGTGGCTATCACCAATATTGAAGCAGAGGCCATAGCTGATTCTCTGCTGAAGATATTTACTAACGTAGGTTTTCCCAGTGAAATTATTTCTTATCACTGAACCAAATTCACAGCAGAGCTGACTTATCTGCTTTGGTGTATATGTGGCATTAGACCCAGTGCTAGTGCCCCGTATCATGCTCAGACAAATAGGCTCTCTGAGAGGTTTAATGGGACATTGAAACAGATGATTAGGAAGTTAGCAGCCACAAACCACGGCTGGGAGCCATTGCTGCCTTACCTACGCTTTGCCTACCGAGATTTACCACAGAAATCCACTGGACTTTTCCCCCTTTGAGTTATTATATAGAAGAAAAGTGAGAGGTCCCTTAGACCTTATTAGGGATCACTGAGAGAGAGAGACCATAGAGGATGAAGTGCCCATTATTCCCTAGGTACTGGAATTCTGGGACAGATTGGAATTTCTGACCAGCCTGGAAAACCTACAATCTGCCCAGATCAGACAGAAACTGTTTTATGGTCGCAATGTCTGGAGCTGGGAATTCTGGGTAGGACAGAAGGTAGATTCTAGAGAATTTATGCAACACAACCTATGTAGTTGTTAAGTGCTGATGAGCGTATTTTGCAAACCTTTCATGTCAACATGATGAAGGAGTAACTAGAGAGGGACATCAGTCCCACCTACCAGATACCAGAGTTGTTAAAGTCAGGGATCTGAAAGGAGATAGCTGAGATGATAGCTCTAGGAGTTATTGATCCCTCCACCAGCCCCTGGGTCTTCCAAGTTGTTGTAGTCCCTAAAAATGATGGAACTACTTAGTTCTGTGTAAGGTCAATGACAAGACGGTGACTGACGCATACCCTTTGCCTCAAGTAGATGAACTTCTGGACTAATTGGCTAGTAGGCACTATATTTGTCCACCCTAGACTTGGGCAAGGGTTACTGGGAAATACCTCTTGCACAAGAAGCCGCTCCCAAGTCTGCCTTCTTCACCCAATTTGACCTTTACCAATGTAAGGTTATGCCTCTTGGGATGAAGAATGCACCTGCCACCTTTTAACAAGTGGTGGATCAAATTCTAGATGGTCTGCAAGACTTTGCTTGTGTCTATCTGGATGATGTGGCTATTTTTAGCCAGACCTAGGAATACCTTCTGCGACACCTAGGGGAAGTGTTAGAATGCATCTCTACAGCTGGTATAACTCTCCAGCCTGAGAAATGTCACTTCGGGATGACGGGGGTCCAATACTTCCCCGATATAGGGTTCTCGATTATGAGTGGATCTTGTTATCTCTGCTAGATGGAGGCTTTTAGCACATAGAGTTGTACTTGTATTACTAGTTGAATGTAAAATGTTTTTGCATGAGCATAAACCCAACGAGCAACTGGGGATAATGGAAGACTTCCTAGAGCTTGAACCATACAATTTTACAGTACAATATCGCCCAGGCAGGGACAATTGAAATGCTAACAGCCTTTCAAGGCAATCCAAATGAAGATATATCTGGACTGACCACAACCAACCAACCAAGGGATGTAGCCTGGATCGTTTAAGCCTTTTGCTTCTTTTTCAGCCCAGCCACTCAGGGATTAAAAAGATGGTTCCTAGCCACAAGCCACTTTATTCCTTGTCTTTCTGCACTATTAAAGTATGGTCCCTATCCCCTTACAAAGCACCATTTTTTAGGACATTTTTCTAGCCACCTGAATGTGTTTTATTGTACCCTCAACTATCCTGGTTACGCTACCCTGTGAGAACCCGATAAACACAAAAAAGCTTGTCGCTCCAATACTATGTGACCGAAATGAATCAAAGTTTCACAGAATGTGTGCCTGAGAGCTTTAGAATGATAATAAACACTTGTGGGTGATCCCTCAAGGAGCTGTGTACTTCACTGTAAAGGTTACCAGACATAAAAGGGGGCAGAACTAAATGATATGCTCAGGATACCTTATTTCACAACAAGGTCTGGACACAAGGGGGGGGGGGAGCAGGTGGCAGTGTTTGATTGGCTTTTACATGTTTACATTTTACACCTTGTACTGTATATAAACCCTGTGTCTTTACCATTAAAGCGTGTTACTCTCTACTGCACTAAGCCTTTTTATGTTGTTTGTATGTTAGGGAAAGAGCTTCTTTACTACAGAGCTTGAGCACTACAAATTATGCTATTAGGCGAATAGCCTGGTCCCTGTAGCCAACTGGTGGTACTTGGAGAGGGGGATAACTGCACAATGGGTTGGATCTGACCCTCACCTCAGGGTGCAATCCAATAGGTCCCGTTACAGTAGTAAACTATAGGGAGCAGACATTTCTAACCATTTTATCAGTCTTCCCTGTTTCATCTTTATTTATTATATGCCCAGTGTAGCACTGACATATCTGTTGCTGCATTACATATAAAGGAGATTAATAATTAATTGCCCCATATACTGTTGAGAGAATGAGCAGTTATCCACTACTGTTTGTGGAAGACAAAAGGGGTTAATTACTAACAACTCTATGACCTAGATTACAATACAACCCCACGATTAACAACATCCAGCACAAATTAAATATGAGATGCCAAAAGTAATGCTAGCTGCAGGTTTCCAACAATGTACAATGAATATCAAAATCTATAAATGTCTATGGAACTAGTAATTATTATTTAGATAGAAATAGCATTACAAAGCTACTGCTTGCCATATGAAAATGACCTCAGTTTCCAGAGAACTTGAAATTGTATTCTTTAGCCATTAAAAGTATCACCTGTACGTCACCTTTGTTATTTTTGTAAAAAGATCTATGCTTTCTTCTAAAGCTCTCGCAAGTAATTGCATGCTTGGACTTAAAAGAACACTGTAGTCCGAAAACAATGTACAATATTTAAAAGAAAAAATAAATAAATAAACATTATTGCAATATAGACGTATTAAAAATGTTGGAGCTAAGTTGAGAGTGAAATTGTCTTTGTTGTCATTTTCCTGCTCTGAGTATTGTTCGTTCCCCACACAGCTCACTATTTTCCGATGCTCCCTAACCAGCTGTATTACATGTATAGAGCCACCTACTCAGCTACCAGACTACAGCTCATAACAGAAAATAACGATACAGGCAAATTTACGCACAGTTTTAACAACTTTGGATGCAACATTGTTAATACATATACAGGTATATTGCAAAATTGTAATTGAGTCATTCTTTTTTCAAATATTATATTTTGATTTCTGACGTCAGTGTCTCTTTAAGTAGAAGCTGCCTGCTTGCCCTGATAGATGTGCTCTGTAGTTGATTACAATTCCTGCATAGCTTGGGTTTCCTTTACAACAAATTAGTTTCTAAAGTGAGGGCAGCTGAAACTTACATTACGTACACTGTTCGCTGACAATTAGCAAAATGATTACTGTTTTTCAGTGGTATACGTACATATGATGTTAGGGCCTGTGCACTGGCAGTACATATATATATATATATATATATATATATATATATATATATATATATATATATATATATATGTATATATATGTATGTGTCTATTAAAAGTTATTACTGGTTTACAGCAACATACACATATGCTGTGAGGGTCCATGCACCAGTATTCAAACACCATGCCTTCCAGAGAGTCAGCAGTGGCTTGTATGACACAAATAAAGTCTTCACAGACATGCATTCTATGAAATACAGAACTCTGACCTTCCTACATGCTATAAAGTGATTGATTGATTGATTGATATGTTCTGGAGCTTCACATCTAAACAAGAAACTTCCCAAGTACTTGTCAGGGTCCAGGGATCCTCAGGCGGAAGCTGTGGATGCTTTGACACTTCCTTGGTGTTATCAACCTGTTTATATTTTCCTGCCTCTAGTTCTTCTTCCAAGAGTGATCTCCAAAATCATCATGGAGCAATCATTTGTGTTGCTGGTGGCTCCAGCATGGCATCACAGGTTTTGGTATGCAGATCATGTTCGGAAGTCCAGTTGCCAACCTTGGCCACTTCAATTAAGGCCAGACCTTCTGTCTCAAGGTCCGTTTTTCCATCAGGATCTCAAATCATTAAGTTTGAAGGTATGGAAATTAAACGCCTAGTGCTTAGTCATGTTACAGGCTCGTAAATCTGTTTCTAGGAAGATTTATTATCAAGTTTGGAAGATTTATATTTCATGGTGTTCTTCTCATAAATTCTCTTGGCATTCTTTTAGAATTCCTAGAACTTTACAGTTTCTTCCGGATGGTTTGGATAGAGGTTTGTCTGCAAGTTTCTTGAAGGGACAAATCTCTGCTCTTTCTGTTTTATTTTACAGAAAGATTGCTAAGCTTCCTGATATTCTTTGTTTTGTACAGGCTTTGGTTCGTATCAAGCCTGTCATTAAATCAATCTCTCCTCCTTGGAGTTTTAATTTGGTTTTGAAGGCTTTACAGGCTTCTCCATTTGAGCCTATGCATTCTTTGGACATTAAACTACTTTCTTGGAAAGTGTTGTTTCTTTTGGCCATCTCTTCTGCTTGAAGAGTTTCTGAATTATCAGCTCTCTTGTGAATCTCCTTTTCTGATTTTTCATCAGGATAAGGCAGTTTTGCGGACTTAAATTCTTGCCTAAGGTTGTGAATTCTAACAACATTAATAGAGAAATTATTGTCCCTTCCTTGTGTCCTAATCCTAAAAATTCTTTGGAGAGATCCTTACATTCTTTGGATGTGGTAAGAACTTTGAAATATTATGTTGAAGCTACTAAATTGATTGATTTCAGGAAGACTTCTAGTCTATTTGTTATCTTTTCTGGTTCTAGGAAAGGTCAGAAGGCTTCTGCCGTTTCCTTGGCATCGTGGTTAAAGCTTTTGATTCATCAAACTTATTTTTTAGTCGGGTCAAGCCCCGCCTCAGAGAGTTACAGCTCATTCTACTAGATCAGTCTCCACTTCGTGGGCTTTTAAGAATGAAGCTTCAGTTGATCAGATTTGCAAAGCGGCAACTTGGTCTTCTTTGCATACATTTACTAAATTCTACTATTTTGATGTATTCGCTTCTTCGGAAGCAGTTTTTGGTAGAAAAGTACTTCAGGCAGCTGTTTCATTTTGATTCTTCTGCTTATGTTTTAAGTTTTTCTTTTCATTTATGAGAATAAACTTATATTTCGGTTGTGGATTAATTTTTTTTAGCGGAATATGGCTGTTTTTATTTTATCCCTCCCTCTCTAGTGACTCTTGCATGGAGTTTCACATATTGGGTATTGCTATCCCATACGTCACTAGCTCATGGACTCTTGTCAATTACATGAAAGAAAAACATAATTTATGTAAGAATTAATTTCTTTCATATTGGCATGAGTCCATGAGGCCCACCCTTTTTATGGTGGTTATGATTTTTTTGTATAAAGCACAATTATTTCCAAATTCCTTTGTTGATGCTTTTTACTCCTTTCTTTATCACCCCACTACTTGGTTATTCGTTAAACTGAATTGTGGGTGTGGTGAGAGGTGTATTTATAGGCATTTTGAGGTTTGAGAAACTTTGCCCCTCCCGGTAGGATTGTATATCCCATACGTCACTAGCTCATGGACTCTTGCCAATATGAAAGAAATGAATTTATCAGGTAAATTCTTACATAAATTATGTTATTACACTGCTATGTGTAGTGCAGCAGTGGTGTATGTAGGTTTTCTGCTAACCTGAGTTTATTACAAATTGCTAATCCCCAAACATGTTTTTTCATAATACTGCTCGTCATCTTTCAATGATTAAAACATTCATAAGATATATGTTTAATCATAAGGTGGCTACAATTTTCAATATGTAATACTCCTCTGGCCCCTTAAATTTGTGCAACACAAGTTGCACATTACAAGGTGTAGTGCAGGACAGGTTTTAGTTTAGACATGCTGTTATATTATAAAGCAGAATCAAAGTTTGGAGGTTTTTCTTTTAAGCATTTGCTTTGGTTAATCTTATGCAGTAATATTAGCTGTTACTGTCTACAACAGTGCATGAGGGTCCAAAAGCCCTCCAAGTGTTTACTGTGCACTCTCATTTGGCTAATTTTGTTGAGGAGAAGGGTGAAAACTGACCCTCTCTGGCACTGTCTCTTCATGCCTAGCTTTGGACCTGGAAAGTCTGTAGTAAACAAGCATTAAAAAATCCAATTTATTCCTAGTACTTTTATATTAGAATGATTTTTCCCCATGTGCTAAATGTATATATTTGCACTATCCATACATTTAATCAATCTAAAAGACAACATTGATCCAAGTACCCTAACAAGTTAAATTAGACAAGTACAGGGGCAAAACTTCAGAGACTAAAACTTTTTTAATTTATAAATAAGACACAACACCATTGACTATAGACATTGATTTGGCAACATGTGTCTAATTTATTTTAATGAAAATTGAGTTGAATCTCTTTTATATTTTTAAGCTCAAGCCAGACATTTTTATGAAGCCCTAAGGATGAATTTGAAAAAAAAAAAAATACATATTTGAATGACATTAAATTAAATCAATTTCAGGAGCTTGATAACTGGAAATGTATTGCCCATATGTAAGGTAAATATCATGGTATTGTTTTAATTACTGTATGATATATAGTTTCAAAATGTTATTAGTTATAGTTAAAGGGACAGTAAAGTCAAAATTAAACTTTTTTGATAATTATAAAGTATGCAATTTTAAACAACTTTCTAACTTACATCTATTATCTAATTTGATTTGTTCTGTTGGTATCCTATGTTGAAAAGCATACCAAGGCAGGGTTAGGAGCAGCAATGTACAGCTGAGAGCCAGCTGCTGATTGGTAGTTCAACATATCTACCTCTTGCCATTGGCTCACCTTATGTCCTCAGTTAGCTCCCACTAGTAAATTGCTGATTCTTCAACAAAGGATACCATGAATATTATGCAATTTTGATAATAGAAGTTGGAAAGTTGTTTAAAATTGTATTCTCTGATTAAATCATGGAAAAAATAATCGGAATTTCATGTCCCTTTAAGTTAAAGCCAGGATATCATTGTGATCAAGTGTAGAGTCTTTCCCTTTACACAGATTCAAGAAATTAGGCTACATAATATTCCAGTTGTAAAATTATCAGCTGTAGCAGAAAAAAGGCTTCATAGTCTTTAACTTTTTCTCTGATTATCCATTTTTTAACCATTATGGGCGCAATCTGATATACGGCGTAGTTTGCGGCGCAAGCGAGGAAACCCGCGTCGCCCGCAGTTTCAGCTCGCAACTCGAGCTATCCCATATATGGCGCTGTCAGATGCTAACGTGCTGTAAGTCGGATAAACCAGCGATGTCCACAAATCTGCGCAAGTACAAATTTCTGGCGTCGCCAGTGACTTACGGCACATTAGAAACTGCCGGCGCCTACAAAACCTGACTAAAGTATGAAATCACCCGCACTGTCTAACACGCCTCCTAAACATAGCCCGACACGTCTAACCCTCTATCCGCTATCCCCCCTCACTATCCTAACAATAAAATATGTATTAACCCCTAAACCACCGCTCCCAAACCCTGCCGCAACCTAATAAAGTTATTAACCCCTAAACCGCCACCAGCTATATTAAATCTATAACCCCCTAAAGTGAGCCCCTAACACCGCCGCCATCTACCTTACCTACCCCCTAAAGTGAGCCCCTACCCCGCCGCCATCTATTTTAAAATTATTAACCCCTAATCTAATCCCCCTACCCTGCCGCCATCTATATTAAATTATTTAACCCCTAAAATACTAAACTATTCCTACCACTAAACCTAAGTCTAACCCTACAAATAGCCCTGAAAAGGGCTTTTTGCGTGGCATTACCCCAAAGTAAACTGCTCTTTTGCCAGCCCTTAAAAGGGCTTTTGGCGGGGCTTTGTCACAAAGTAATCAGCTCTTTTGCCTACAATCTAAATCCCCCTACACCGCTGCCACCTATAATAAATGTATTAACCCCTAATCTAATCTCCCTAAACCGCCGCCAGCTATATTAAACACATTAACCCCTAATCTAATCCCCCTACATCTTAATATAGTTAATATAGTTATTATATTCTATATATATTAAGTATAATAGCCCTATCTAACTCTAACATCCCTAACTAAAATCTTATTAAAATAAATCTAATATTAATATTATAAACTAAAATATTCCTATTTAAATCTAAATACTTACCTATAAAATAAACCCTAAGGCCTAGATTTAGAGTTCGGCGTTAGCCGTGAAAACAAGCGTTAGAGGCTCCTAACGCTGGTTTTAGGCTACCGCCAGTATTTGGAGTCACTCAAAATAGGGTCTAACGCTCACTTTTCAGCCGCGACTTTTCCATACCGCAGATCCCCTTACGTCAATTGCGTATCCTATCTTTTCAATGGGATCTTCCTAACGCCGGTATTTAGAGTCGTTTCTGAAGTGAGCGTTAGACATCTAACGACAAAACTCCAGCCGCAGGAAAAAAGCAGGAGTTAAGAGCTTTCTGGGCTAATGCCGGTTCATAAAGCTCTTAACTACTGTACCCTAAAGTACACTAACACCCATAAACTACCTATGCACCCCTAAACCGAGGTCCCCCCACATCGCCGCCACTCGATTAAATTTTTTTAACCCCTAATCTGCCGACCGCCACCTACGTTATACTTATGTACCCCTAATCTGCTGCCCCTAACCCCGCCGACCCCTGTATTATATTTATTAACCCCTAACCTGCCCCCCACAACGTCGCCACAAGCTACTTACAATAATTAACCCCTAATCTGCCGACCGCAAAGCGCCGCCACCTACGTTATCCTTATGTACCCCTAATCTGCTGCCCCTAACACCGCCGACCCCTATATTATATTTATTAACCCCTAATCTGCCCCCCTCAACGTCGCCGACACCTGCCTACACTTATAAACCCCTAATCTGCCGAGCGGACCTGAGCGCTACTATAATAAAGTTATTAACCCCTAATCCGCCTCACTAACCCTATAATAAATAGTATTAACCCCTAATCTGCCCTCCCTAACATCGCCGACACCTAACTTCAATTATTAACCCCTAATCTGACGACCGGAGCTCATCGCTACTATAATAAATGGATTAACCCCTAAAGCTAATTTATTTAATAAGAGTTAATTAATTTCGTTAGATGTAAATTATATTTAAGTTAGGGGGGTGTTAGTGTTAGGGTTAGACTTAGCTTTAGGGGTTAATCCATTTATTATAGTAGCGATGAGCTCCGGTCGTCAGATTAGGGGTTAATAATTGAAGTTAGGTGTCGGCGATGTTAGGGAGGGCAGATTAGGGGTTAATACTATTTATTATAGGGTTAGTGAGGCGGATTAGGGGTTAATAACTTTATTATAGTAGCGCTCAGGTCCGCTCGGCAGATTAGGGGTTAATAAGTGTAGGCAGGTGTCGGCGACGTTGAGGGGGGCAGATTAGGGGTTAATAAATATAATATAGGGGGTCGGCGGTGTTAGGGGCAGCAGATTAGGGGTACATAAGGATAACGTAGGTGGCGGCGCTTTGCGGTCGGCAGATTAGGGGTTAATTATTGTAAGTAGCTTGCGGCGACGTTGTGGGGGGCAGGTTAGGGGTTAATAAATATAATACAGGGGTCGGCGGGGTTAGGGGCAGCAGATTAGGGGTACATAGGATAATGTAAGTTGCGGCGGTTTACGGAGCGGAAGATTAGGGGTTAATAATATAATGCAGGGGTCAGCGATAGCGGGGGGCGGCAGATTAGGGGTTAATAAGTGTAAGGGTAGGGGTGTTTAGACTCGGGGTACATGTTAGAGTGTTAGGTGCAGACGTAGGAAGTGTTTCCCCATAGGAAACAATGGGGCTGCGTTAGGAGCTGAACGCTGCTTTTTTGCAGGTGTTAGGTTTTTTTTCAGCTCAAACAGCCCCATTGTTTCCTATGGGAGAATCGTGCACGAGCACGTTTTTGAGGCTGGCCGCGTCCGTAAGCAACTCTGGTATCGAGAGTTGCATTTGCGGTAAAAATGCTCTACGCTCCTTTTTTGGAACCTAACGCAGCATTTTTTTGGACTCTCGATACCAGAGTTAATTTTATGGTGCGGCCAGAAAAAAGCCTGCGTAGCGTTAACAGCCCATCTACTGCCAAACTCCAAATCTAGGCCTAAGATAGCTACAATATAATTAATAATTACATTGTAGCTATGTTAGGGTTTATATTTATTTTACAGGTAAATTGTTAATTATTTTAACTAGGTATAATAGCTATTAAATAGTTAATAACTATTTAATAGCTACCTAGTTAAAATAATTACCCAATTACCTGTAAAATAAATCCTAACCTAAGTTACAAATACACCTACACTATCAATAAATTAAATAAACTACAAATATCTATCTAAAAATACAATTAAATAAACTAAACTAAATTACAAAAAACAAACAAACACTAAATTACAAAAAATAAAAAAAGATTACAAGATTTTTAAGCTAATTACACCTATTCTAAGCCCCCTAATAAAATTATAAAGCCCCCCAAAATAATAAAAATTCCCTACCCTATTCTAAATTAAAAAAAGTTCAAAGCTCTTTTACCTTACCAGCCCTTAAAAGGGCCATTAGCGGGGCATGCCCCAAAGAAAACTGCTCTTTTGCCTGAAAAAAAAACACAATACCACCCCCCAACATTACAACCCACCACCCACATACCCCTAATCTAACCCAAACCCCCCTTAAATAAACCTAACACTACCCCTCTGAAGATCTCCCTACCTTATCTTCACCACGCCGGGCCGAACTCCCCATCCTATCCGGGCGATGTCTATCCAAGCGGCAAAGAAGAGGTCTTCATCCCGGCGATGCCTTTATCCAAGCGGCAGCAAAGTCTTCTTCCATCCGGCAGCATCTTCCATCAAGCGGCATCTTCAATCTTCATTCTTCGCTCCACAGACGCGGAGCATCCATCCCGGCCGACGACTGAACGACGAATGAGGTATTTTTAAATGACGTCATCCAAGATGGAGTCCGTCGAATTCCGATTGGCTGATAGGATTCTATCAGCCAATCGGAATTAAGGTAGAAAAATCTTATTGGCTGATTGAATCAGCCAATCAGATTCAAGTTCAATCCGATTGGCTGAACCAATCAGCCAATCAGATTGAGCTCGCATTTTATTGGCTGATCGGAACAGCCAATAGAACGCGAGCTCAATCTGATTGGCTAATTGGTTCAGTCAATCGGATTCAACTTGAATCTGATTGGCTGATTCAATCAGCCAATCAGATTTTTCTACCTTAATTCCGATTGGCTGATAGAAACCTATCAGCCAATCGGAATTCGACGGACGCCATCTTGGATGACGTCATTTAAAGGTACCTCATTCGTCGTTCAGTCGTCGGCCGGGATGGATGCTCCTCGTCTGTGGAGCGAAGAATGAAGATTGAAGATGCCGCTTGATGGAAGATGCTGCCGGATGGAAGAAGACTTTGCTGCCGCTTGGATAAAGACATCGCCGGGATGAAGACCTCTTCTTTGCCGCTTGGATAGACATCGCCCGGATCGGATGAGGAGTTCGGCCCGGCGTGGTGAAGATAAGGTAGGGAGATCTAGAGGGGGGTAGTGTTAGGTTTATTTAAGGGGGGTTTGGGTTAGATTAGGGGTATGTGGGTGGTGGGTTGTAATGTTGGGGGGTGGTATTGTGTTTTTTTTTCAGGCAAAAGAGCAGTTTTCTTTGGGGCATGCCCCGCTAATGGCCCTTTTAAGGGCTCATAAGGTAAAAGAGCTTTGAACTTTTTTTAATTTAGAATAGGGTAGGGAATTTTTTTATTTTGGGGGGCTTTATTATTTTATTAGGGGGCTTAGAATAGGTGTAATTAGCTTAAAAATCTTGTAATCTTATTTTTATTTTTTGTAATTTAGTGTTTTTTTTTTTTTTTTTTGTAATTTAGTTTAGTTTATTTAATTGTATTTTTAGATAGATATTTGTAGTTTATTTAGGTTAGGTGTCAGCCAATCGGAATTAAGGTAGGACTATTCTGATTGGCTGATCGGAACAGCCAATAGAATGCGAGCTCAATCTGATTGGCTGATTGGATCAGCCAATCGGATTGAACTTGATTCTGATTGGCTGATTCCATCAGCCAATCAGAATATTCCTACCTTAATTCCGATTGGCTGATAGAATCCTATCAGCCAATCGGAATTTGAGGGACGCCATCTTGGATGACATCCCTTAAAGGAACCGTCATTCTTCAGTTGGACGTCGCCGGAAGAAGATGGGTCCGCGATGGAGGTCTTCAGGATGGAGCCGGTCGTCAACGGATGAAGATAGAAGATGCCGCTTGGATCAAGATGGTTGCCGGTCCGGATCGCCTCTTCTTCCCGGATAGGATGAAGACTTTGGAGCCTCTTCTGGACCTCTTCAGCCACCGGATGATGGATCGCCAGCCCCCGCTTGGGTTGGATGAAGATTTTGGAGCCAGGACCGATCGGTGATACCTGGTGAGGTGAAGACAAGGTAGGATGATCTTCAGGGGCTTAGTGTTAGGTTTATTTAAGGGGGGTTTGGGTTAGATTAGGGGTATGTGGGTGGTGGGTTGTAATGTTGGGGGGGGGGTATTGTATGGTTTTTTTTACAGGCAAAAGAGCTGAACTTCTTGGGGCATGCCCCGCAAAGGGCCCTGTTCAGGGCTGGTAAGGTAAAATAGCTTTGAACTTTAGTAATTTAGAATAGGGTAGGGCATTTTTTATTTTGGGGGTCTTTGTTATTTTATTAGGGGGCTTAGAGTAGGTGTAATTAGTTTAATATTGTTGTAATATTTTTCTTATGTTTGTAAATATTTTTTTATTTTTTGTAACTTAGTTCTTTTTTATTTTTTGTACTTTAGTTAGTTTATTTCATTGTAGTTATTTGTAGATATTGTATTTAATTAATGTATTGATAGTGTAGTGTTAGGTTTAATTGTAGGTAATTATAGGTATTTTATTTAATTAATTTAATGATAGTATAGTGTTAGGTTTAATTCTAACTTAGGTTAGGATTTATTTTACAGGTAATTTTGTAATTATTTTAACTAGGTAACTATTAAATAGTTCTTAACTATTTAATAGCTATTGTACCTGGTTAAAATAAATACAAAGTTGCCTGTAAAATAAATATTAATCCTAAAATAGCTACAATGTAATTATAATTTATATTGTAGCTATATTAGGATTTATTTTACAGGTAAGTATTTAGCTTTAAATAGGAATCATTTATTTAATAAGAGATAATTAATTTTGTTAGATGTAAATTATATTTAACTTAGGGGGGTGTTAGTGTTAGACTTAGCTTTAGGGGTTAATACATTTATTAGAATAGCGGTGAGCTCCAGTCGGCAGATTAGGGGTTAATAATTGAAGTTAGGTGTCGGCGATGTTAGGGAGGGCAGATTAGGGGTTAATACTATTTATTATAGGGTTAGTGAGGCGGATTAGGGGTTAATAACTTTATTATAGTAGCGCTCAGGTCCGCTCGGCAGATTAGGGGTTAATAAGTGTAGGCAGAAGGAGGCGACGTTGTGGGGGGCAGATTAGGGGTTAATAAATATAATATAGGGGTCGGCGATGTTAGGGCAGCAGATTAGGGGTACATAGGGATAATGTAAGTAGCGGCGGTTTACGGAGCGGCAGATTAGGGGTTAATAATAATATGCAGGGGTCAGCGATAGCGGGGGCGGCAGATTAGGGGTTAATAAGTGTAAGGTTAGGGGTGTTTAGACTCGGGGTACATGTTAGAGTGTTAGGTGCAGACGTAGGAAGTGTTTCCCCATAGCAAACAGGGGGGCTGCGTTAAGAGCTGAACGCGGCTTTTTTGCAGGTGTTTTTTTTTTCTGCTCAAACAGCCCCATTGTTTCCTATGGGGGAATCGTGCACGAGCACGTTTTTGAGGCTGGCCGCTTGCGTAAGCAACTCTGGTATCGAGAGTTGAAGCTGCGTTAAATATGCTCTACGCTCCTTTTTTGGAGCCTAACGCAGCCTTTATGTGGACTCTCAATACCAGAGTTATTTTTATGGTGCGGCCAGAAAAAAGCCGGCGTTAGCTTTTCGGGTCGTTACCGACAAAACTCCAAATCTAGCCGTATATTAACTATAATATACTTAGGGTTAATATAGATAATATAGCTGGCGGCGGGGTAGGTAGATTAAATTAGGGGTTAATCATTTTAATATAGATGGCGGCGGTGTAAGGGGCTTACATTAGGGGTTAATACTATTAATATAGGTGGCGGCGGTGTAGGGAGGGCAGGTTATAGGGCAAAAGAGCTGTTTACTTTGGGGCAAAGCCCCGCAAAAGGCCCTTTTAAGGGCTGGTAATAGAGATAATTATTTTAGGGGGATTAGATTAGGGGTTAATAATATTAATATAGCTGGCGGCGGTATAGGGGGATTAGATTAGGGGTTAATATTTTTTATATAGGTGGCGGCGGTGTAAGGGGTCAGATTAGGGGATAGATAAGGTAGATGGCGGCGGTGTAAGGGGCTCACAGTAGGGGGTTAGTTTATGTAGATGGCGGTGGGGTCCGTGAGCGGCGGTTTAGGGGTTAAATACTTTATTAGGGATTGCAGCGGGGGGATCGCGGTTGACAGGGAGATAGACATTGCGCATGCGTTAGGTGTTAGGTTTTATTTAGCAGATCGCAGTTGACAGGTAGATAGACATTGCGCATGCGTTAGGTGTTAGGTTTTATTTAGCAGCTAGTTTAGAGAGTTACGGGGCTCCAATACTCAGGGTAAGGCTTCTTACGGCTGCTTTTTGTGGCGAGGTGAAAATGGAGTAAGATTTCTCCATTTTCGCCACGTAAGTCCTTACGCTGTATATTGGATACCAAACTGCGCTGGTTTGGTATACCTGCCTATGGCCCAATAAACTACGGGCGACGGCAGAAATATACACGCGTAACTTCTAGGTTACGCGGTATATGTGATACCAAACCCGCGCAAATATTGGCGTCGCTGACTTTTGCGGGCGACGATTTTTATCGGATCGACCCCTATGCATTTTTTTTTTGCACTCATTGGCTTCCATTCCACTCCATCAGTATTCCCAAGTGAAGTGCACTGCGTGTTTCATGGTTTCAATTCAAAGTTATTATAAACCTATTAATCAATTCAATTATTATGTGTTTTTCAAGTAGCTTTTTACTTCATTTATTTCACCTATTCTTTGCATTAACAAAACAAACATTTTTAAAGCAAGTTTTTGTATATATTTAGATTTTTTTTAATTGATCCCTTAAAAACTCATGCCTTTTTAAATGTTAAGGGCAAGATTAAAAGGGGAGCGGTATTAATTGCTCCTGCTCACTCAGTAAATCCGCTAGAAGTAAGCTTTTTGCACATGTCAGGAAGCAGTCATATTACAAGTTAAAAGTAAAACATTTTCACTCGCATGCTAACCCAATGTGCGCAAAAAGCCGAAGTAAGGATATTGCGACCACCTTAATGTATTCACCCATAGAAGTCAATGGAGCAAGAAAAATGGAAAAACTAACTCCCTACTCACGTGCAAACCTAATGGCATATTCTCAAGTGCTCTAACCAACATGAAAATATTAATATTTCACATTCTAATGTTCTTCACATAGCAAAATATGTTCTATTTATTCATAAATACTTATTTCCACATATATCTGATAGTATTTTTCTACTATATATATATATCTATACCTATATATAGATTATTATATATAGGTATAGAGATATATAGAGATATATATAGGAATATCTATTTAAAACTACTTAGAACATATTCTGCTATGTGCTAAACATTGTAATATGAAATATTTACAGTAAATACACAGTGTAAGACTTTATTTAAAATGAATATTGCATAAATATACGTTAACATGTTTTAATATACTTGACTGCAAAGGGCTCCAATGCATTTATATATATGTCTATAAATGTATACATATGTTATGTGTTTATATATATATATATGTCTATAAATATAACAACAGATGAGTATTTTCAGAAACATGCAGGAGAAATGAGAAAAAAATTTAGTGACAGAGGATATTCAAATAGAAGTATTAACAAACGGCTAGATTACGAGTTTGGCGTTAGCCTTAAAAAGCAGCATTAAGGGGTCCTAACGCTGCTTTTTAACGCCCGCTGGTATTACAAGTTTGGCAGGTACAGGTGTACCGCTCACTTTTCTTCCGCAACTTTTCCATACCGCAAATCCCCTTACGTCAATTACGTATCCTATCTTTTTAATGGGATTTTCCTAACGCCGGTATTACAAGTCTTGGAAGAAGTGAGCGGTACACCCTCTCCTGTCAAGACTTCTACCGCATTTAAAAGTCAGTAGTTAAGAGTTTTATGGGCTAATGCTGGAACATAAAGCTCTTGACTAAAGTGCTAAAAAGTACACTAACACCCATAAACTACCTATGAACCAATAAAACCGAGCCCCCCCCCACATTGCAAACCCTATAATAAAATTATTTAACGCCTAATCTGCCGACCGGACATCGCCGCAACTTTAATAAATGTATTAACTCCTAAACCGCCGCACTCCCGCCTCGCAAACACTAGTTAAATATTATTAACCCCTAATCTGCCGTCCCTAACATCGCTGGCACCTATCTACATTTATTAACCCCTAATCTGCCGACCCCAACGTCGCCGCTACTATAATAAATGTATTAACCCCTAAACCTAAGTCTAACCCTAAGTCTAACCCCCCCTAACTTAAATATAATTTAAATTAAACAAAAAAAATTTACTACAATTAAATAAATTATTCCTATTTAAAACTAAATACAGGTGGCCTTCGTTTTACAACGGTTCAATTTACACCGTTTCAGAATAACAACCTTTTTTTCCAGTCATGTGACTGCTATTGAAAAGCATTGAGAAGCAGTGCATTTATTAAAATAGCCAGTAGGTGGAGCTGTCCGCTTGTGTTGCAGCAAAGCCAAGCAAGCTGAAATGAATCAGTTTAACCAGACCTGAGCTATCGAGCAGATTTCAAAGGAACAAGATCTTCCTGTCTATAAATCAGTCCAGATTGGAATGCACAGAAAGAACTGTTTGCAGAAAAATGCAAGTGAAGTCTGTGTTGTGTGATTATTTTATTAGGTTTATAATGCTGTTTAGCAAATGTTTTTGTTAATTTAACTTAGTTTAATTATATATTCTGTGTTGTGTGATTATTTTATTAGGTTTATAATGCTGTTTAGCATTTAAAGTCTTCATTTCAAAGCTTTCAAAATAATGTATTAGGTGTTACTTATGACAATTTTAAGAGGGGCCTGGAACCTAACTCCCTCACTTCCCATTGATTTACATTATAAACTGGGTTTCAATTTACAATGGTTTCGATTTACAACCATTCCTTCTGGAACCTAACCCCGGCGTAAACTGAGGGCTACCTGTACTTACCGATAAAATAAACCCTAAGCTAGCTACAATATAACTAATAATTACATTGTAACTATGTTAGGATTTATATTTATTTTACAGGCAACTTTGTATTTATTTTAACTAGGTAGAATAGTTATTAAATAGTTATTAACTATTTAATAATTACCTAGCTAAAATAAGTACAAAATTACCTGTAAAATAATTCCTAACCTAAGTTACAATTACACCTAACACTACACTATCATTAAACTAATTCCCTAAACTACCTACAATTAATTACAATTAAATTAAATAAATTAATTACGAAAAAAAACAAACACTAAATTACAGAAAATAAAAAAAGAATTACAAGAATTTTAAACTAATTACACCTAATCTAATCCCCCTAATAAAATAAAAAAGCCCCCAAAAATAATAAAATTCCCTACCGTATACTAAATTACAAATAGCCCTTAAAAGGGCCTCTTGTGGGGTATTGCCCCAAAATTAATCAGCTCTTTTACCTGTAAAAAAATACAATCCCCCCAACATTACAATCCACCACTCACACACCCCTACTCTAAAACCCACCCAATTCCCCCTTAAAAAAACCTAACACTAACTCCCTGAAGATCACCCTACCTTGAGCCATCTTCACCCAGCCGGGCACAAGTGGTCCTCCATACGGAAGAAGTCTTCATCCGATCGGGGCAGAAGATGTCCTCCAGACGGCAGAAGGCTTCATCCAGGCTGCATCTTCTATCTTCATCCTTCCTGCGCGGACCGGGTCCATCTTCCATCCAGCCGACGCGGAGCATCCTCTTCTATCGAAGTCCTAACGAAGAATGAAGATTCCTTTAAATGACGTCATCCAAGATGGCGTCCCTCAAATTCCGATTGGCTGATAGGATTCTATCAGCCAATCGTAATTAAGGTAGGAAAAATACGATTGGCTGATGCTATCAGCCAATCAGATTGAAGTTCAATCCAATTGGCTGATCCAATCAGCCAATAGGATTGACCTCGCATTCTATTGGCTGATTGGATCAGCCAATCGGATTGAACTTCAATCGTCTGGAGGACCTCTTCTGCCCCAATTGGATGAAGACTTCTGCCGTATGGAGGACCACTTGTGCCCGGCTGGGTGAAGACGGCTCAAGGTAGGGTGATCTTCTGGGGGGTTAGTGTTAGGTTTTTTTAAGGGGGGATTGTGTGGGTTTTAGAGTAGGGGTGTGTGGGTGGTGGATTGTAATGTTGGGGGGATTGTATTTTTTTTTTTACAGGTAAAAAAGCTGATTACTTTGGGGCAATGCCCCGCAAAAGGCCCTTTTAAGGGCTATTTGTAATTTAGTATAGGGTAAGGAATTTTTTTTTTTTTTTTTGGGGGGGGGGGTTATTTTATTAGGGGGATTAGATTAGGTGTAATTAGTTTAAAATTCTTGTAATTCTTTTTTTATTTTCTGTAATTTAGTGTTTTGTTCCCGTAATTTAGTTGATTTAATTTAATTGTAATTAATTGTAGGTAGTTTAGGGAATTAGTTTAATGATAGTGTAGAGTTAGGTGTAATTGTAACTTAGGTTAGGATTTATTTTCCAGGTAAATTTGTCTTTATTTTAGCTAGGTAGTTATTAAATAGTTAATAACTATTTAATAACTATTCTACCTAGTTAAAATAAATACAAAGTTGCCTGTAAAATAAAGATAAATCCTAAAATAGCTATAATGTAACTATTAGTTATATTGTAGCTAGTTTAGGGTTTATTATATAGGTAAGTATTTAGTTTTAAATAAGATTAATTTATTTAATTATCATAATTTTATTTAGATGCATTTAAATTATATTTAAGTTAGGGGGGTGTTAGGGTTAGGGTTAGAATTAGGTTTAGGGGTTAATTAATACATTTAGTTATAGTGGCGGCGACGTTGGGGGCGGCAGATTAGGGGTTAATAATTGTAGTTAGGTTGCGGCGACATTGGAGGCGGCAGATTAGGGGTTAATGAATATAATGTAGGTGTCGGCGATGTTAGGGGCAGCAGATTAGGGGTTCATAGGTATAATGTAGGTGGTGGTGGTGTCCGGAGCTGCAGATTAGGGGTTAATAATATAATGCAGGTGTCGGCGATGTCGGGGGCGGCAGATTAGGGGTTAATAAGTGTAAGGTTAGGGGTGTTTATACTCGGGGTTCATGTTAGGGTGTTAGGTGTAGACATTATTTTTACTTTCCCATAGGAAACAATGGGGCTGCGTTAGAAGCTGGACGCTGCTTTTTTGCAGGTGTTAGGTTTTTTAAAGCCTTCTCAGCCCCATTGTTTCCTATGGGGAAATCGTGCATGAGCACATTTTAGCCAGCTTACCGCTACTGTAAGCAACGCTGGTATTACAGTGAGATGTGGAGCTAAATTTGCTCAACGCTCACTTTTCTGAGGCTAACGCAGCCATTCAGAAAACTTGTAATACCAGCACTGTTTAAAGTGAGCGCTGGAAAAAAAAGGCTTGTTAGCAAGTTTTTACCGACAAAACTCGTAATCATGCAGAAGGTTATAGAGCAGCAAAAAATACTAAAAGAGATCATATCTTGTATAATCCAAATATCAAAACAGAACAGAATAAATTAGGATTAATTACTAATTACAATGAAATTTTACAAAAAAAACAAGATATTTTTTAAAAACATTGGCATATTTTGACATCGGATAGTGAAAATAAAGAAATAGTAGGGGAAAGACAAGCAATAACAGCAAGAAAAGCTAAACGTTTAAAAGATATTCTAGTACATAGCTACTTTAAAAAAAAAAAAAACAGAAAATACATGATTAAATAAATACCAAAAAAGCAGGATGTTTTCCATGTAAAAAATGTGTAACATGTAAACACATAGTTAAATGAAGTACCTTGCGAGAATCCAGTGTTCATGTGTATAAAATAAGAGAAAATATAACATGTGAAACAGAAGGAGTATTATACCATCTTAATTGTTCATGTGCGATGTTCTATGTAGGAAAAAATATAGAGAATTAAAAAAGAGAATATCTTAACATAGAGCAGACATAGAAGGGAAAAAATCTAAAAAGTAGTGTGGCATGATACTTTTTAGAAACAAATTATTCAAATCCAGATATAGTAAAAGCTATGGGGATTTAAAAAGTAAAATTTGGTCCTAGAGGAGGAAATTTAGACAGCAAAAGTTTGTCTGAGCAGTAAAAATTTCTGATGCAGCAAGTCAAGAGAATATTTAAAGAAGACCTGAAAAAGCCATTATACAGACCCACAATGCTTCTAACCATATCACATGAAACAGTAAAGTGGAACAGATCCGAGGGCTCTAAGGACAATTTGTGAGTGTGAAGGCAAGGATAATAAGCCGAAAATCCTTAACTGCAGAATCGCAAGCTGTCTCTTGATTGGAAGTGTGGGAGAAATCCGCGAACTTGTAGGCTGTGATAAAAAAGCCGAAAATCTCGAAGCCCCAAGACTGACCAGTATCTCTTTAGGTGGAAGCCAGAAGCAAAGGCTGCATTCCCTCAGAAAAGGATTTACAGGTCGTATCTATACACTTCATGTTTTTTACAGTCACACTAAGGTTTGATTCTGAATAAGAAAATCTGAATAATTTTTTTCTATACCATATGCAACTGAATGAAAAGTGAGAGAAAAAAAAACAATAATCCAACTTTCTAAATATTTAGTAAAAAGGAGAAGAACAACTGGGAATCTTGGTAATCATTGGCTGTAATGGTTTCCAACAATCAGTTAAGATAGTCTGCCAAAGAAAAATAGAAGATATCAGCCTATCTTCATCACAGCCCATTTTTTAAGCCTGGTAATCAAGTCTAGTTATCATATAAAAACAAAATTTATGCTTACCTGATAAATTTATTTATTTACGGATATGGAGAGTCCACAACATCATTAATTACTAGTGGGAATATAACTCTTGGCCAGCAGGAGGAGGCAAAGAGCACCACAGCAGAGCTGTTAAGTGTCACTTCCTAACCACAATTCCCAGTCATTCTACCAAAAGGAAAATGGAAAAAGGAATAGCACAAAGGTGTAGATGTGCTTGAGGATTAGTCAAAAATAAACTGTCTTAAATAAAGGACGGGTTGTAGACTCTCCATATCCGGAAATAAATACATTTATCAGGTAAGTATATTTTGTTTTCTTTCCTAAGATATGCAGAGTCCACAACATCATCAATTACTAGTGGGAACCAATACCCAAGCTAGAGGACACAGATGACTAGGGAGGGATAACAAGACAAGCAGACCTAAACAGAAGGCACCACCGCATGAAGAACCTTTCATCCAAAAGAAGCCTCAACCGAGGCGAAAACATCAAATTTTATTACATTTGGAAAAAATATGCAGAGAGAACCAAGTTGCAGTCTCGCAAATTGGTTCTACAAAAGCTCCAAATTTGAAAACCCACGAAGAGCAGACAGCCCTTGTGGAATGAGACATAATTCTCTCAGGAGACTGCTGACCAGCAGTCTCATAAGCAAAACAAAATATACTTCTCGACCAGAAGGAAAGAGAAGTAGCAGTAGCCTACTGACCTTTATGCTTTCCAGAGAAACAAACAACAGGGCAGAGGATAGTCGAAAATCCTTAGTCACCGGTATGAAGAATGTTAAAGCATGCACAATATCCAAGTTGTACAACAACCGTTACATATGAGAAGAAGGATTAGGACATAGAGAAGGAACAACAAGTTTCAGATAAATATTTGTAACCGAAACCACGTCAGGTAGAAAACCCAACTTAGTACGAAGAACCACCTTATCAGCATGAAAAATAAGGAAAGGCGAATAACACTGCAAAGTTGAGAGTTCCGAGACTCTACGAGCAGAAGAGTAAGCAATAGGAAACAAAACCTTCGAAGATAACAATTTGTCATTTATGGAATGCAATTACTCAAACGGAGCCTGCTGCAAAACTTTAAGAACAAGGTTAAGGCTCCAAGGAGGAGCAACAGTTTAAACACAGGCCTGATTCTGACCAGAGCCTGACAAAAAGATTGAACATCTGGAACATCCACCAGATGCTTGAGTAGCAAAATAGATAATGCAGAAATCTGACCCTTCAGAGAACTGACTGACAATCCCTTTTCCAGACCTTCCTGGAGTAGAAACAAAATCCTAGGACTCCTAACCCTACTCCAAGAGTAGCCTTGGATTCACACCAATAATGTTATTAACACCATACCTTATGGTAAATTTTTCTAGTAACAGGCTTGCAAACCTGAATCATGGTCTCAATAACTGACTCAGAAAAACCATGCTTAGACAGAACTAAGCGTTCAATCTCCATGCAGTTAGCTTTAGAGAAACGAGATTTAAATGAAGGAAAGGACCCTAAGCTGGAGGATCCTTCCTCAGAGGAAACCTCCAAGGTGAAAGAGATGACATCTTCACTAGTTCTGCATACCAGATCCTGCGAGGCCATGCAAAGAGAATGATGTCCATGGAAGCGACCATCAGACCTATTACCTCCATAAATTAAGCCACTGATGGTGGAACAGAAGACTGTAGAGAGAGGCAAAAGGAGAGAATTTTGGATTTTCTGACCTCCATCAGAATTTTTTTTGTATAGATATTGAAGCTATTATGGTCCCCAAGAAAACCACCCTTGTAGATGGAACAAGGGAACTCCTTTCCAAATTCACTTTCCATCCATGGAAACATAGCAAAGACAACAATAACTCACTATGAGAGTTTGCTTGTTGAAAAGATGACGCCTGAACCAATATGTTGTCCCGGTAGGGTGCCATTGTAATTCCCCGTGGGGCCTGATCACTACCAAGAGAGCATCCAGAATCTTTGAGAAAATTCTGGAAGCTGTGACAAGACCAAACGGAAGGACCACAAACTGAAAGAGTTTGACAAGAAAGGCAAATCTCAGGAACTTCTGATGATCCCTGTGGATGGGAACATGAAGATATGCATCCTTTAGGTCTCACCTCCTCCATGCAAATATAATGACTGGGGATTGTGGGTAGAAAGTGACACTAAAAAGCTCTGCTGTAGTGCTCTTTGCCTCCTCTTGCTGGCCAGGAGTGATATTGTGACTAGTAATTGATGACTTTGTGGACTCTCCATATCTTAGGAAAGAAATATAAATTTACTCCACACCTCAGTCAAATTATGGTACCTAACTATCATGGTATCTGTAATATCCTGGACCACCATTAGACCCCCAGGAAAAATCTTATGAGCAATCTGGTTTAAAATGAAATCTAAAACTTAAAAAAATGTATTGTAAATGCATTAATATATGGCCATTACATACACAATTTTCTTTGGAGAAGGGTGGGGGCTATATAACTACATTGTCTGCTTACTAAATATATCCTATTTAACAAGAACCACACTAAACCTGTTTTACAGCACTGGATGCTTTAAACTGCATTAAGGGCTATAAAAGTGCATAAAGAAAATGCTCTAATATGTCAGAGCAATTTTATAATTGTACTAATACTTGCACATATCAAATAGCCATGTGTTAAAATTCAGTGATTAAACACATAATTAAAATCAGTTCTAGATTGGTCTTACGGCTTACAGACAGCTTACATACACTTTTTGGCGTTACCGGCCTTTTGTATTGAACTCACGTTACGTCTCTGACATCACTCAGGGAGAACGTGAAATTGCACAATATAACAATAATAAGGCAATACTGTAGCGATTAAAAAATAGCTGGTTAACATATGATGTGAATGGATTGCTAGCAATGAAATGGATACGTGTCACGGGGATCCCCGATATGCAGGTTGGTAAAATTTGTTTTAGAAGTTGTATCTCAGATCCGTGTACTCTCTTCCCTGAAAGGAATCCTGGGGTCAGTGTAGAAGAACTTGGCGGTCACTTCCAGTGACTAGGTGTACTGAGCGGACGCTTCCAGTGGTTTGATGTACTTGCCACACTTGGTGATCACTCCCGGTGACTAAATTACTTGGCGGTCACTATCAGTGACTGGATAGATAGAGACTTTTGCAGTGACTGATTGTATAGATGACTTTGCGGTCACAAACAGTGACTGTCGATAGCAGATAGTATCTCCATAAGCTGTAATGGATTATAATGTATCACGTTCCCAGTGGGAATTCATCAGGATAAGACATAATCCTTTGGTGGAGAATGATACAGGATAAAAAGGTAACAAAATGTCTAGGTCTTGATAAAGCCTAAGGGCGAAACGCGTTGACCTAGACATTTTGCTACCTTGTTATCCTGTATCATTATCCACCAAAGGATTATATCTTATTCTGAGGAATTCCCACTGGGAACGTGATACATTATTATCCGTTACAGCTTATGGATATACTATCTGCTATCGATAGTCACTGTTTGTGACCGCAAAGTCATCTATACAATCAGGCACTGCAAAAGTCTCTATCTATCCAGTCACTGAAAGTGACCGCCAAGAACCACTCAGTCACTGATAGTGACCGCCAAGTAATTTAGTCACCAAGAGTGTGGCAAGTACATTGAACCACTAGAAGCGTCCGCTCAGTACACCTAGTCACTGGAAGTGACCGCCAAGTTCTTCTACACTGACCCCAGGATTTCAGGGAAGAGAGTACACGGATCTGAGATACATCTTCTAAAACAAATTTTACCAACCTGCATATTGGGGAACCCCGTGACACGTATCCATTTCATTGCTAGCAATCCATTCACATCATTTGTTAACCAGCTATTTTTTAATCGCTACAGTATTGCTTTATTATTGTTATATTGTACAATTTCACGTTCTCCCTGAGGGATGTCAGAGACGTAACGTGAGTTCAATACAAAAGGCCGGTAATGCCAAAAAGTGCATGTAAGCTGTCTGTAAGCCGAAAGACCAATCTCCTCAGGTAACATTCTCCTACAAAGTTACATAGGATCATAGATGTATTGACCTCAGACATCTAAAGGTACCTTTACTTGACTATTATGTTCCAATCGTTTACATGAAGAGCCATAGTCCTTGGCTTCATTGTTTTTTATCCCTTTTTATATGCAAGTATTGCTATTAGCATTTTCTAAATACGCCACTCTATATTGTTATAGGGAGCCATTTTATGTGTAAGGGAGATGTTCCTTCTATGTTTTATGATTGTGTTATTAAATTGTATACATTTAGAGTTTAATTACCTACAGTCTGTCATTTGTCTATATCCAGTCATTTATTAAATTTATATACTCTCTTACATAGGTTTTTATTTAGACATTTAAAAACTATCCACCCATTAGATCCGTGCTTTTAGAGCCAATGACAAAAGACATATGTGTGTTTCTACCAATTTACAGCAAGCTCCCAGTAGTGCATTGTTGCTGCTAAGCATTGGTGCATATCCTTTTTAACAAAGTTACCCAAGGGAACAAAGTAGAAGTTAATTAAAAAATGACATGCTCTGTCTGAATCATAAAAGTTGCATTTAATCTTTAATTTTCCTTTAATCAACCAGTATGGCTAAATTATACTACTAGAATTTTATGTGCTTTTTTTTTGGGGGGGGGGGGGGGGTCGATCTGAGTGACCATTAATGGACGTGGCTCTGCTGCAAAGTGCCCTTGGAATTTTTTTTCAAATGTTGGCAACTATGTATCCTTCTTCTTAGGTGCATCTTTTCACCCATACCAGTCTCGCTATCCTTTTAGTGGTCAGAAGTCTTCGGAATGTACAGTGAAAATTAGTTTACATGTCTATTATTTGAACTGTTACTACACAGAAACCATTTTTAGTTTTAGTGAACCCACAGTCTATCTTGTGTAAACAGAGTTTGATGACACGCCCCCTCCCCACTGCACAGATCGGAGTTCACTGGCGATATGAATGGATTTTTGCTTAGACAATGATCCCTCTTGTTTCCTATGGATGGCAGATTGCTACTCAACAGGACAGAGAGGGTCATCTCACATTTTTATAAAATATCACCAGACGCATTTCTCATGGGTCTGACAGTCCTTTTAACATCGGGCCTCAGATAATTAATTAAATTAATAATTATTAAATGTTAATTTTATTAGTGGAAAGAGGCTCACAACTAAATTCGGCACCATAATGCAAAACATCCACATGCTAAACTGTATATACTGTAGAAGCATGCCCCTGCATAAATGCTGCAAAATTACAACCCTGGTTTAGACACAATGGGCTCCGTTTAACAAGCAGCGATAGCACTCTCTGAGAGCGAGCCTGAAATGCTAGTTAAGTAGAGGTAGTCGTAAGACCTGTCCATGACACTTTAGGTGGCAGGTTGCAATCATCTCAATCCAATCGGATCGAGATGATTGACAGCCCCCGTTTGCTCGTGATTGGCTGCACACAAGCAGGGGGCAGCATTGCACAATCAGCAATTTGTGCAATGTTAACTGCGGGCCGTGTACTGCTGCCTGCACACCACGAGGCTGGGCGGACAAGGTTCAAGACCACGAACCTTGTATACCCAACCTTTGATAAATGGAGTCCTATGAATATAAAGCATGGAAAATTTGGAGGGCTACATTATGGTCTGCAGATGACATGTTGGGCAACTGGTGGGAATTTACAGGGTCAGAAATTACTTAGATGACCTGAGAAGCAGAATAAAATAATAAAGAACAATTCCAACGCTTAAAACACTGAATTCACGCCTTAATACATCATGAACACAACATACTAAAACATGTCCACTATTTTGTGCATGCGCGACAGTCAGATGTGCATGATGTAACTGTATAATGAGGGTCTCAGTCTCCTCCTCCCTTAGGCGTGTGTTGCATGATGTTGCTAACCTTCTTCCCTGATCATGGGCGCGATCCAATATACGGCGTAGTTTTCGGCGCAAGCAAGGGAACCCGCGCCGCCCGTAATTTCACCTCGCACATCGGGGTATTACATATACTGCTCCGTTAGATGCTAAACTGGCGTAAGTAGGCCAAACTGGCGATCTTCCGAAAAGTGCGCAAATACATTTTACTCGTCGCAAGTAACTTACGCCTGTATTTTGCCCACGTAAAGTCTCAATAAAGAGTAGTTTTATGCAAATTAGGCTAACACTCGTAAAAATCAACCGCGACTCCATCTAAAAATGCGCCACGTAATTACACTATTCAAAAGTCATATTTAAACCCATGCGCAGCTGCCATTTTCTTCAGTGTGTTTGGATGTTTCGTTGAGCTACAGCACACTACAGTGGAGTGGAGGATTAGTCAGAGTAGAGAGAGAGGCGCAAACAGAGGAGTTAGTTGGTTGTTTAAGCTTGTACACTTACACATATTTTTACATATTGCACACATATTGCATACATACATATACAAAATACACAACACTTTTTTTTTCTAACACCTCACACATTTTATTTCAATTTTACAGTGTGATAGGCTGAGTGTTTGGTTGTGATTGTGTGTGACTGAACTGGGAGTGAGTGTGTGAGTGTGTGTAGTGTGAGGATGGCAGGGAGAGGTAGGGTGTAGGGGAGGAGGGGAGAAGAGTGGCAAGGAGAGGAGTATTGTAGAGGACAGGAGGAGCAGTGGGGTCCCCGTCAGGGAGTAAGTGGAGTGGGGAGAGGGAGAGCTAGAAGGGATGATGGGAGGGGAGATGCCCGAGAGCCCCAGAGACCAGGCACATCTAGAAGAGGGACAGAGGGTGCACATGGGGACAGAAGGGGGGAGGAGGGAGAGGATAGGGAGGAACCCACACCAGGGACATCACAGGGAGCAAGCCAGGTGTCCACAGAGGATGAGAGGATGAGATGTCCAAACTTCTCATTCGATTAGAATGTTGCCCTAGTCCAGGCCATCATGGACAATCACAGTGCCCTCTTTGGCCAGGAGAAGGGCAAAGGCGTTGCCAAAAGGCGTAAAACAGCATGGTTGGCGGTAGAGGATGCCGTCAACAGTGTGGCCCCGCATAGGAGGACTGTTGAGGGCCTTAAAAAAAGGTGGAATGACTGTAAGAGGCGGGTGGAAGAAAAGATGGGGCAGGAAGCTATGCTGGACACAGAATACAACACCTGGCAGGAGATGATATGCAGGTCCCTGAGTATCACAGCAGTCCGTGGACTTCCAGGGGCTCATGAATTAGGGGCTGCAACCACAACACATCATGCTGGTGAGTAACATCCCACACACCAGTATGATATGTATTTGAGATATAACATCCTTTAATGTTACACATTAATGTACACAATGAGGAGCATGGTATTTGGCCTACTAACAAAAACATCTACAATTATATTTGACATTAATGCTACTTAACACAATGCAATTCATGATATGAGGTGGAATAGTGCAATACTAACATGTCTCAGAGTAACACAGGCCACAAGCCACATGTAGAGTTTTCAGTAAATGGACACTATAGCCATCACAATACTTTTAGCTCAGAAAGCAGGTTCTGTGCCTACATCAGGCTAAAGTAAATTGTGTGACCATAGTGTCACTTAAAGAACACATTTTTTCCATCATTGACATGTACACATAACTATTGTATGAAACACATACCTGTATACTGTGCAGATTAAAATCCCTCATATCACAAATCACAATGTGCACATGCATGTTATAGAGTTTGACATGAGAATGAGTATAGGCCCTAGCATGTATCAATGTACATTGTATGCCCACATGTAGATATATATGACTGTACTAATCCCTCTAATCATTTGACTCCTCCACAGAACCTCCTGTCACGAGGATGCAAACAGGCATGCCGCCACCTCCACCACCACCACCAGTCACAGGCATGCAGCCACCTCCACCACCACCACCAGTCACAGGCATGCAGCCACCACCACCAGTCTTCAGGCAACCACGTGAACATTATGCTCCCAGGCATGAGCAGGGTTGGATGGCTTCAGTTGAGGACCCGGAAGTGATGCGACCACCATTGACATATGACCCCTGGCAAGATTCCTGGCCAGAGGAATATTCTTCTTTTGGCTTTGAGGGGGAGCCAAGTCAGCCACAAAGGGTCCATGTATTTACCCCCCCCCCAACACAATCTCAGGGCAGGTGCCAACTGGACAGGCTTAGTGGTCACACACTGGTCATCAGTGGGACTATCAATCCACCCTGAGAGCTCCACCATCCTCTTCACTTGGGAGAGCTCCACCATCCTCTTCACTCGGGAGAGCTCCACCATCCTCTTCACTTGGGAGAGCTCCACCATCCTCATCAGTTGGGAGAGCTCCACCATCTGCAGATGAACATATAGCTGAAAGTACTCAAGCACTCGAAGATGCAGCTGAAGATCTCCCACAAGCACCAGCAGATGCAGCTGAAAATGTCCCACAGGAACCAGCAGATGCAGCTGAACCTGCACCTCAAGCACCTAGAAGCCCTGCTGCTCAGGAGCCTGTGGATGCATTGTATTCTCCCCTGGGTGAGGAATACATTTCACTCCAGAGGAGGCTCATAACAAGCTGCGAGAGCAGACAAAGAGGCCAACAGAGGTTTCACAGGAGCCAAGAGAGGTTACACAAGCATAGCATAGAGCTGCAGAGGGACATGGCAGCATCATTAAGTGGAATTGTTCAAAACCAGTCGCAGATTATGAGAATTCTGTCTGATATGCAGATGCAGATGGACAATAGATGGCGGGAACAAAAACAAATCTTGGGTGTGTTGGTTGAGCACTTTACACACCAGCAGGACACTGCCTCCAGCCTATCATCTGTGGCCAGCACTCCAGCAGAAACATCTTCACAAACCAGGAGAACAAGGAAATCCACTACAGTCACCTCAGTCTAAAAAGAAATAAATATTCTTATAGTTCACCATAAATCTTGTCCTCTGTTATTTACCATATAATTGTCATCCACATCCATGTGAGGGGTGTTTTAGTACACTAATATTGTTAAAACATATAATAAGGTCTGTGTGGAAATGGCCCAAAAAAGGTAATATTATCATGTTTATGACATATTCATGTTCTATAAACCACATCACATAGTTGTGTATGAAGAGTACATATAGTAATATTCACTTATAAGATGTAAATCAAGGTTTCTCACATCCAATAGAAATTGACACATGGGCAGGGATAGGCATGAGCCAAGGCTGTGGCGGACATTTTCTAAAGTAAAGACCTTTAGTGAAGGACACCAAGGTACATTTACAATTAAAACTATTATTTTATAGTGCTGAATTTTATTATAGTGATGCAGATACCACTGATCCTATAACCAGCCCTTGTCTGGCTATACACATGTGCCAGTGTCACTTCTGTGTCTTTGTATAGAGCTGGGTGTTATTATACAGATGCAGAAGATACACATCCAGTATTTCACTCAGGCTTTATTTATTCCATAACTTATCACCCAATATTGCTAGCAGTCTCCTGACAAGCCACTAATTTTATTCTAACTAAATATTTTCCCTTTCCTATTATTTAATCAGAAAGAAAAGATATACTAAGGTTATGATTCACAACCTTACTATATATTTTCTTTCTATTTAAATACTACTTATAATAAACCTCAGGTGCTGGATAAAGTGCTTTACCTTTGCATATAAAGCTCCGGGGACACAGTGGCAGCTTACTTCTTGAATCTTCTCTCTCTCTCTGTCTCACTCAGAGTCATTTTCTGGTACTCATGTGTGAGTGGCCACAACCCTGCAAAATGTGGCGCCACATGTGTTAAGGAGGAGTTAGGACCAGTATTCATCTGTCTTACTCCTCCCTCCCCACAGCAAAATGGGCGGCGGACACTGGAAGGGCCAGTCACGGACACCAGTCCGTGTACGGACACCTTGCCTATCCCTGCACATGGGTATATATATATAAATAATAATGTATTTACAGAAGGTGTGAACATAAGGTATAAACATCCATTTTGATTCTTCTTAATGATAGTGAAGAAATCATAGTGACCTAAACATGAATTAAACAAATTAGATATTTTCAGTAATTAGGGTGGTTAAGGGAAGGGGGGTGGGATGTAGTAGTTTCACTTACATGCAGTGGAAATCCGCAGTATGTAATTCTATGACCAGCTGCAGCAGGGGCAGCCCCATGACCAGGGACCTCAGCAGCAACTATAGAATCAGCATGTATAGACAAAACAACAGGGGCTTGTAGGGCTTCCAGCACCCCTTGTGCCCCATGATGCTGCCTCTCTATGGAAAGCAGGGGAAACATGGTGGCTAATGAGGATGTGCATTGGCTGGTTTTTTAGGCTTCCTGTTGAGAGGTTGTGCTGTTTGTGATTGGTTTGAAACACTTGCAGGGGCAGGAATAATAAATGCTTGGAAGAGGTTTAACTGTTTGAGATCAAGTGGCTGATATGTATGTTATTGAGCATGCATTTGTTAGGCCTTCAGAGAGTTACATTGGTTTTTTAGTCACTGCAAGGGTTGCTGCGCCTGCAATTTGTGGCGAGATGAGAATGGAGTAGATTTTCTGAATTCTGCGCGCGTAAGTCCTTACGCTGTATATTGGATACCAAATTGCGCGTCTTTTCTATGTCAGTCTATGGGCGACGCTGCATATCGGATGGGGCCCCATGTACCTTATTATTTTTAAAACAAACAAAAAGCAGGAATAAAAGTCCACAAAGCGCAGAAGCAGGCAGTGGCTGCGTACGTGTGAGAGGGGGTGAGTGACGTGACAAGTCTCACACTCTGGTCATGCAACACCAAGAACACCTAAGGAAGGAGGAGACAGGGCCCCTTATTATACAGTTACATTGTGTGCACAAAATAGTTAATTTGTGCTCACAATGTAACTGCATTGTTTGGGACACTTATTTTGTGCGCTTGCCTTACTGAATGTTGCATGCGCACTCAATTTTAAATAGTTGCAACGCTTTAATACGTCGTGAGGGGTTTCTGTACTTTTTGCTTAACACTGGAGAGGTTTATTTCAGTAGCTTCAGTTGAAAAAAAACAACAAACATTTACCTTGTTACACGTAGGTTGTAGCCCTTAAAAAGGGGAGAAGAATATAGAAAAAAGATATGTGATCAAATACAAACATGAGCACTGTTTAGGTCACACAGTTTAGAATACTGGGATATTGCTTCATTATAGTAAACAAGAACATTCTGCCCAGCTCTAGCTTTAGGATTTTCATTAAGGTGAAGTCAGGTGCAGTTTTATTTCAGGCATAAGCACTAACATTAGAGATAAGAGCAGTAACCACTAATGCTGCACATGCCAACATTATAAACTTTTTAATGAGCAATCAAATGTTTTGTAAGGGAAGGAATGGAAAAAAAGAAGTAATTATGGTTGAACTCACTCAGCACTGTTTTATCTGGTCTGCAAAGCATCTGCTACAAGTACTACATTGCAAACTCAGAATAAACACAAACCTGGTTTAAAAAAAAAAAAAAAAAAGCCCAGCAGGAAACAGATGATGAGCAATTGGCAGGGGGTTTCGAACAAGCTTGAAATCACAAACCATCAATGAATTATCTTTGGCTCTTGGGGACAACTTTTACTATGTGTTTAACAACTTTGTGGGTACTAAACACACAGCCTTTGATTACAAGATAAGTGGAAAAATAGTAGTGCTAGAGCGCAATCCATAGCACTTCCATTTTTCCTTGTATATTACAAGTACAGAATAAAATGGTAGCACTCGGGCAAAAGTCTATCGGCTAGATTTAGAGTTTGGCGTTAGCCGTCAAAACCAGCGTTAGAGGCTCCTAACGCTGGTTTTGGGCTACCGCTGGTATTTAGAGTCAGTCAGGAAAGGGTCTAACGCTCACTTTGCGTATCCTATCTTTTCAATGGGATCTTTCTAACGCCGGTATTTAGAGTCGTGGCTGAAGTGAGCGTTAGAACTCTAACGACAAAACTCCAGCCGCAGAAAAAAGTCAGTAGTTAAGAGCTTTCTGGGCTAACGCTGGTTCAAAAAGCTCTTAACTACTGTGCTCTAAAGTACACTAACACCCATAAACTACCTATGTACCCCTAAACCGAGGCCCCCCACATCGCCGCCACTCTATTAAAAATTTTTAACCCCTAATCTGCCGACCGCACACCGCCGCCACCTACATTATCCCTATGTACCCCTAATCTGCTGCCCCTAACACCGCAGACCCCTATATTATATTTATTAACCCCTAATCTGCCGCCCCCGCTATCGCTGACACCTGCATATTTTTTTTAACCCCTAATCTGCCGCTCCGTACACCGCCGCAACCTACATTATCCCTATGTACCCCTAATCTGCTGCCCCTAACACCGCCGACCCCTATATTATATTTATTAACCCCTAATCTGCCGCCCCCGCTATCGCTGACACCTGCATATTTTTTTAACCCCTAATCTGCCGCTGCGTACACCGCCGCAACCTACATTATACCTATGTACCCCTAATCTGCTGCCCCTAACACAGCCGACCCCTATATTATATTTATTAACCCCTAATCTGCCGACCGGACCACATTGCTACTATAATAAATGTATTAACCCCTAAAGCTAAGTCTAACCCTAACCCTAACACCCCCCTAACTTAAATATAACTTAATAAATTAACTCTTATTAAATAAATTATTCCTATTTAAAGCTAAATACTTACCTGTAAAATAAACCCTAATATAGCTACAATATAAATTATAATTATATTGTAGCTATTTTAGGATTAATATTTATTTTACAGGCAACTTTGTAATTATTTTAACCAGGTAAAATAGCTATTAAATAGTTAATAACTATTTAATAGTTACCTAGTTAAAATAATTACAAAATTACCTGTAAAATAAATCCTAACCTAAGTTACAATTAAACCTAACACTACACTATCAATAAATAAATTAAATAAACTACCTACAATTATCTACAATTAAACCTAACACTACACTATCAATAAATTAATTAAATAAAATACCTACAAATAAATACAATGAAATAAACTATCTAAAGTAAAAAAATAAAAAAGAACTAAGTTACAAAAAATAAAAAAATATTTACAAACATTAGAAAAATATTACAACAATTTTAAACTAATTACACCTACTCTAAGCCCCCTAATAAAATAACAAAGACCCCCAAAATAAAAAAATGCCCTACCCTATTCTAAAATTAAAATAGAAAAGCTCTTTTACCTTACCAGCCCTGAAAAGGGCCCTTTGCGGGTGCCCCAAAGAATTCAGCTCTTTTGCCAGTAAAAAAAAAAAAAAATACAATACCCCCCCCAACATTACAACCCACCACCCACATACCCCTAATCTAACCCAAACCCCCCTTAAATAAACCTAACACTAAGCCCCTGAAGATCTCCCTACCTTGTCTTCACCACGCCGGGTTCACCGATCGATCCAGAAGAGCCTCCGATGTCTTGATCCAAGTCCAAGCGGTGGGCTGAAGATGTCCATGATCCGGCTGAAGTCTTCATCCAAGCGGGAGCTGAAGAGGTCCATGATCCGACTGAAGTCTTCTATCAAGTGGCATCTTCAATCTTCTTTCTTCCGGATCCATGTAGTTCATCCCGCCGACGCGGAACATCCATCTTCACCGACGACTTCCCGACGAATGACGGTTCCTTTAAGGGACGTCATCCAAGATGGCGTCCCTCGAATTCTGATTGGCTGATAGGATTCTATCAGCCAATCGGAATTAAGGTAGGAAAATTCTGATTGGCTGATGGAATCAGCCAATCAGATTCAAGTTCAATCCGATTGGCTGATCCGATCAGCCAATCAGATTGAGCTCGCATTCTATTGGCTGTTCCACCAATTTATTTCATTAGATTTAAATTATATTTAACTTAGGGGGGTGTTAGTGTTAGGGTTAGACTTAGCTTTAGGGGTTAATACATTTATTAGAGTATCGGTGCCGTCCGGTCGGCAGATTAGGGGTTAATTATTGTAGGTAGGTGGAGGCGACGTTGGGGGCGGCAGATTAGGGGTTAATAAATATAATATAGGGGTCGGAGGTGTTAGGGGCAGCAGATTAGGGGTACATAGGGTGTACGGAGCGTCAGATTAGGGGTTAATAATAATATGCAGGGGTCAGTGATAGCGGGGGCGGCAGATTAGGGGTTAATAAGTGTAAGGTTAGGGGTGTTTAGACTCGGGGTACATGTTAGGGTGTAAGGTGTAGACTTAGAAACTGTTTCCCCATAGGAAACAATGGGGCTGCGTTAGGAGCTGAACGCTGCTTTTTTGCAGGTGTTCGTTTTTTTTTCAGCTCAAACAGCCCCATTGTTTCCTATGGGGGAATCGTGCACGAGCACGTTTTTGAAGCTGGCCGCGTCCGTAAGCACCGCTGGTATTTAGAGTTGCAGTGGCGGTAAATTATGCTCTACGCTCCCTTTTTGGAGCCTAACGCACTGAAAACGCAGCCATTCTGTGAACTCTAAATACCAGCGGTATTTAAAAGGTGCGGGGGAAAAAAGCATGCGTTAGCTACGCGGGTCGTTACCGACAAAACTCTAAATCTAGCCGTTAGGTTGCTAACATCTGGAGGTCGGATAGCACGGCTGTGCTAAAGCCCTCACATAATAGGCTTCTATTGGGTGTCCTGGTTATCACTCGAGTGCTAACCCAAAACAAAGGTACTCTAACTACATACTGTATCCATAGAATATAGGCTGACGGAGCTTGAGATTACTGTTTTTAATATTAAATACAATTATTTTGAGTTTTAAAAAGAATTAATATCAAGTCTAAGAATTTTCAGAAGTACACTTATTTTGTTTGCTTTTAATCTTTTTTCAGCCTTAACATCCACTCAATTATTTATTAAAACATAAATTAAAAAGAGAAATTGGCCAATATATTACACTTGTCATCAAAAGACTACAGTAGCTATATGTTAAAGTACTAACATTATCTTTAATATTAAATACAATTATTTTGAGTTTTAAAAAGAATTAATATCAAGTCTAAGAATTTTCAGAAGTACACTTATTTTGTTTGCTTTTAATCTTTTTTCAGCCTTAACATCCACTCAATTATTTATTAAAACATAAATTAAAAAGAGAAATTGGCCAATATATTACACTTGTCATCAAAAGACTACAGTAGCTATATGTTAAAGTACTAACATTATCTTTAACTTGCAAGAAGATGTAGCACTTATACTGCTTCATGCTTTTTTTAAAAGAAACAGAAGTTATGAAGCAGCAGTCTAAGGACCGCTGCTCCAAAACTTGTCCGCCTGCTCTGAGGCAGCAGACAGAAATCAACCCGAATACGATCGGGTTGATTGACACCCCCTGCTAGCAGCCGATTGACCGCAAATCTGCAGGGGGCGGCATTGCGCTAGCAGTTCACAAGAACTGCTGGTGCAATGATAAATGCCGATAGCGTATGCTGTCGTCATTTATCGATGTGCAGCGGACATAATACTCTACATCATATCATGTCCACTCGCGCTATGATAAATATACCCCTAAGGGGCCTATTTATTAAATGCCTGTCCGACAGACATCGCTGAATGCGGAGAGCAATACGCTCTCCGCATTCAGCATTGCACCAGCAGCTCTTGTGAACTGCTGGTGCAACGCTGCCCCCTGCAGATCCGCAGCCAATCGGCCGTTAGCAGGGGGATGTCAATCAACCCGATCGTATTCGATACGGAGCTTGATAGATAGTCCCCTTTATCTCTGTTTCAGCTCAACATATCAGCAATGCATCTCACTTCTGGTTAACCAAGGAACAACTACAGTCTATAGGGCCAGATTATGGGGTTGATTTATCATCGGTCTGTCCGACATGATCCGCTCATCGGATCATGTCGCCAGAAACACGGGGCATCAAGCTCCATATGGAGCTTGATAAATATGCCCCTATGTCTCTGTTACCCAATGATCTGTATAGTGATTGGAGCAGATAAGACACAGGATAAGAGGACCTATATTATTTATAATATGAACTTATTAATTGAATGTTCATCAGATTTCTTGCATGTTTCTATATTCTTTTACCTATGTGTTTATTTATAATACAGGTCTCCTGCAGGTGATATTGACAAATTCCTTTATTTGGTATTGGTGCTAGTGGGATTATAACCTAAAGCCTAATGTAATATTCCCCCTTTAACATATTGTCTATAATCAAGTGTGCGCAAGTGATACAAAAACAAAACAACAACTGTGTGCCAGCAGTTTACTCCAATAAACAATGCTTTATCTTTGTTATGTATTTCTTCAGTGTGTGCTATCTCTGTGTGATTGTAGCACATTGTGCAAGTAGCTTATTCTAATGCACAATGTTTTATCCCATGTATTTCTTCAATATTACAGATTAGACATATCGGAAAAAATATAGGGCCAGATTATGGGGTTGATTTATCATCGGTCTGTCCGACATGATCCGCTCAGCGGATCATGTCCGACAGAAATCAATGAATGTTGCTGTTTGCATTTATAATTGCACAAGCAGTGAACTGCTTGTGCAATGCCACCCCCTGTAGATTTGCGGCAATCGGCCGCTAGCAGGGGATGTCAATCAGCCCGATTGTATAGGATCGGGTGGATTGATGTCCGCAGCCTCAGAGCAGGCGGACCAGTTATGGAGAGCCTGAAACAGAGGCATCAAGCTCCATTCAGAGCTTGATAATTCAGCCCCTATGAGTGTAGCACTATCTTAACGTGCACCAGTACAGGGGCAAATTTGTCCATTTACAGGTGCACGTTAAATAACCAGCCATTACAAGTGGCCGGTTAATGCTCCTGCGAGCTCGCAGTTTCACTTTGCCCTAAGTGCAATTAACCAGAGATCAAACCGCTGGTTGAATATAAAAAGTTGCACCAATTGCCCTCAAAATAAAGAGGACAGTTCTTTAAAATAAAAAATAAATATGAGCATTCAAAAAACCCAGCAAGAAGCGGTTATAAGGGGTGAAAGTGAGGGTATTTGGGGTGAAAAAAACAAACAAACAGCATCTTAAGTGCCTTTACATGGAGGCCAATGGGGGACTGTGTTTTCACTTTATATATATGTATATGCTTATATACATACTGTATTTATTTATGTTTATATATGTGTATTTACACGTATAAACGCATACATATATATGTATGTAAGCATATACATATATATGTATTTATTGCTGCCCAATGCTGCACGATTTGCCCCCTGGCCTGTGCTATGTGGTTTGGCGTGGCTGCCGGCATGAAAATGAAGCTCCCATTGTAGTCTATGGAAGCACACTCTCATGTGCTGGTATTACTGAGTGGAGCGGGAATATTGTGTCCTCGCGTAAGTGTGATATTGCGCTCCACTAATAATCTAGCTCATAATGTTTATCTTATTTATTTTCCTGATATAACACTTGTGTGCTCACTTGGACACCTAGGGTATGATCAGCTGTGACTTAGGGCAAACCTCTCCCTCCAGCAACATATTCTAATGGGCAATGGTTTTTAACTCACTAAAGATCTGTAATTGGGTTGATTGTTTTTTTTACTTTGAATCATTATGGTAACAAAATAAGGGTCTAGTGGGTCTAGTGTTCTTTTTAATTCTGTGTTTGTTTGCATTTCTGGTTGGTCTTAAGAAGGGGAGCCTGTCCCCGAAATGTCACCTTCAAAAAATAATTGATGTACACGTAATGAAATCCAGCGAGAGCGGCCTGTACTAACATTTATACTATTACCTTGTCTAGCACCCTGGTTGTTTATATGTTGTCAGTGAGAGTGCAAATACTTATGTATTTTATATATATTTATTTAAAACAGAGATAGATACCAACTTTTGCAATTCTTGGCAACCTCATAGTTTGATGTGAAAAAGTGCACAATGAAAAGGTAAAATCAGATGTGTTGGAACAAACTCCTGGGAAGACTTCCTCTCTGTTTCAGCTCAACATGTCAGCAATGCATCTCACTCTTGGTTAACCAAGGAACAGCTTTAGAAGGTTGTAACATATCTCTATCTATTCATCTGTCTATCCATCTATCATCTATCTATCTATCTATCTATCTATCTATCTATCTATCTGTCTATCTATCTATCTATCATCTATCTTTCTATCTATGTTTATTTATGTAAAACAAAGGTAGATACCAAATGTTTGCCATTTATCATATTTTGATGTGAAAAAGTGCATAATGAAATCAGATGTGGTGGAACAAGCACCTGGGAAGATTTGGATTCTGGGAGTGATGACCCCCGCAGATAAGATATGACCTATAAATGTTCCATTGCTACTAATAAAAAGAACAGCTTTATTCTGTTTGACATATATCATATGTAGGTATATTTCTACTGGTAATTATGTATGTAAACAATTGTACACTATAGGGTAGATTTATCAAAGGTCGAGCGGACATGATTCGGACATATATTGCAATTTTTTTTTTTTTTAAATAATTTTTTATTGAAGTTAAAGCATATATCATTACAGCAAGGACTCGCCCTAAGGCCAAGGTTATAACAAAAAGAGTAATACACTGTCTATACAAAGGCATTATTGAGAAAGCAATATGAACATACAGCAGGAGAAAGTACATTTCAATTCTGGTTATGAAGATAGACAGTATCTTAGGCGAGATGAAATAGAACTTCATTTTATATTTTATTATCATCGTATGAACTCCACATTCTAATAATATTTTATCTAAAACCAAAATAACAGCCTGTGGAGGGTTAACAGAAGTATCAGCCACTCTTGGGCCTAGATAGATAGGGGGGAGGGGGATATTCAGCGGGTAAGCACCGCTATACGCATAGGAGAAGGAGTGGGGGGGACGGAGCCATATAGAAATGTAAGTAATATATGGTACCTAGTGTGGACTCGTGAGTGCCTGAGCACAGAGACCGTATGTCTAGTAGCTGGGTTACTAGAGAGCCAAACGAGATATGTCTTGGGAGGCTAGACAATTTAGCATTAGATAGTGGGATAAAGTAACATCTTAACATAAAATGGCTATTATCTACATTAGTACATTGGCCAGTACAATCAAGATAGTAGGACCAGAGTGAATATTGTAACCTATGCCAGAATAGTAAAGTGTAGTAAGAAAAGTAGGCATAACTGTGACGGGATTGTTACTCTGGCTGTTATATCTCCCTTTTTAAAGGGACAAGGGGACTTTTGCAAACTGTATTGTAGGGGGGTAATCTAGGGTAGAAATAGGCGTTAGATACTTGGAGTATATATTATGATAGGTAGGAGTAGTACCTCAATTGTAAAATCTGCAACACTGCTACACTAACATAGGCACATATAAATATGCTTTTGGTAAATACTCTTCCCTCTGAGCAAGCATAGTGTGTAGGAATTTTTTCTTTCTTCCCCCTTAATTTTTTTTTTTTTGTAGATAAGGTATGCATGTTTCCCCGCCAACAGAGGAGAGGCAGATTAAATAGATCTTTAAGTAGAACGTCACTTTAGCATATGTAATATCAACCGTAATTTTAGCAATGTTAGTTAGCTCTGCTAGGCAAGAACCAGATATAGCAATTTGTCATACAGAAACAGACAGACAGAGGAGCATAATTAGTTAAGTAAAAAAAAGGGTCTAAATAAAATCTCATTAGACTATATTAACTTGTCCCTGTGTCTTGTCTGTACTTTCTTAAAAAATGGCCTGAGGCAAGTCATAGTACTATAGACCCCACCTGTAAAGCTTATATATAAGGGGGGGCATGAATAACTGACTAGATGAGATAGACTTACAGATGCGTGAGGAGTTCTCACTCTCATTATACACATTTGGATAGCTAATCCTTATTGGTAATGATTAAATAAGGAGGCACCTAACAATAATTAACTCAAACAGACACATTAACTATAAAGTGTAAAGGCATATCATCAGGCATAAAACAGTAATAAGACAGGTTAAGCAGAATGGGACTAATATAAACATCTGTCCCCTGTTAGGTTTCTAAGCTAAGTGTTTGTTAGTAGGGCGAACTTATGGTCAGCTAGGTGACTCTGTTTACACTAAGGTAGCTCCATTTTACTCTCCTAGTAGGTATGATTTTCTAGGACTCCATAGTCAGTATCTAAGTGTATAGAGAGAGTTAGTTAAACATTCAAGATATGTATGTGAAACAAAGCACTCACACATTGACTATAATACAAGCGTCCCTAACATTAACCCAGGAGGGTTATATAATATCTGTGAGTGTATAAACCAGCAATCAATCATGCCTCCAACAATGTTAAACTGTATCATGAAGAAGCTGCTAAGTACGCAGACATTACCGGTAACACAGTTCTGTGTGAGGGGAATAGATATTAGAGTAGCAAACTTGCTGGTTTCTGTGTCTTCGCTTACCCCTAGTATATAGGAGATAAACTAATATAAGGGCAAGAATAGCAAGAGGGATTATAACATAAAAATGATATGACTGGCAGTTTATGGTTTGTCTCGGAGTTAGAGAAGGGTATGTTAGGAGCATCAAAGTTCATTCTCGTAGCAGGCTGTTTAAAGCAAAACAAAAGGTCATCCGGTTAAGCCAATAGATCTGTCCTGTAATCATTAGAGATCTCACCCGATTCCAACCTTTAAGGTGCTGAACCTGTACCTGTGAACGCTAACAAATAGACAAGGAATAGTCCCAACCGATAGCCAAATCAGCAAGATCCTGTCATATGCACAATCAGGGGGTTGTTGGCAAGTTGCGGTGAGATGATGGCCGCTGGCGTGGAAAGTGATGTGCGGTGTCAGCCTTCCGTGGAGTATCTGAGCCAAGAGCTTACCCATGGGTACGTTGGTTGCAGAGGAAGCCGGGTAGACATGGGTGATGGGGTGTTCCATAGGTAGCAATCGATTGCTATCCGGCATAAAAGTAAGCACATGTGTCTCGGGCGCGGTCACTTTACCAGAAGCAGACAGAGAGCCAGCAGAGGCGGAGGCCTCTAATCCGAGGTCAGTAGTTTCTCTCTTGGTGTATGCTGCAAGCTGTGCATACCTCACTGTTAGGACAAGTGGTGACTTCATTAGAGTAGAGGGATCCTTATCTGACGCTACAGTATCTTGCACGGATGGTACAAGCTGCGCGGCGCCATTTGCCATGCTGATCTGCTTGATGGAAACTTGTAGGTCAGTGAAGTTATTGTCCATCTTACGAGCCAGCTCTAGTACCATGGAGTGTAGTGATGCGTGTAGACTCTCCATCTTGTAGAATGAAATCTTTAGCTCAGTTGTGCATAAATCTAGAACCGCTTCTCCTTCCTTTAGTAGCAGATCTGTTATAGGCCCAAAAAGCCTGGGTGTTTCCCAGCTAAAAGAGGCAAGCAAATGTTCTACTTCTATGCCCGTTCCCCTAATGCTGCAGAAAACGTCCTGCAAATGCTAGCCAAGTTTTTGAGGCAAATTTCAGAGGATTATTCCAATATTCACCTTTATATTTAATAAAATATAGCAGGAGCTCTCTTAAGCACGTCTTCCCTGTTTGGCTGCTGGCTCCGCCCCCCATATTGCAATTTTTTAATGCTTAGTGTCATTTTTATTGTTTATTTGAAATTTGAGCCTATAAACCCTCACAGTCTATGGGGCCGATTTATCAAGAACCGAATAACCCCTGATGTCCCTTCAGGTTCGCCGGAAACAGAAGTTGTGAAGCAGCTGTCTTAAGACTACTGCTCCTTAAAGTGAAGGTCAATTTTCAGCAATGAGTGGCCGGTTTTTAACAATACTTTTAAAAACAGGGGCACTTTCATTGATGAAAGTTTACATTGCACCGGATTTGTAGAAATACTTACCTTTTACTTCTGCAAACCTGAATCGGCGATCCCAGCCTCAGTTCCTCTGTACTGATGTCAGAAATGACAAAATCGGCTTCCTCCAATCATGGCCAATCCAAGAGTGTCCATCTCGTGATGCCCGGCTGTGGAGGAAGCCGGTTTCGTCATTGCTGTGGTTGTACGGCAGGAAGAAGAAGGCGGGGGATCATTGATCCGGCTTTGCAGAAGTAAAAGGTAAGTATTTCTACAAATCTGGTGCAATGTAAATTTTCATCAATGAAAGTGCCACTGTTTTTAAAAGTATTTTTAAAAACCGGGCACTCATTGCTGAAAATTGACCTTCACTTTAACTGGTCCTTCTGCTCTGAGGCTGCAGACATCAATCCACCTGACTGCGAATCTGCAGGGGGCGGCATTGCACAAGCAGTTCACAAAAACTGCTTGTGCAATGATAAATGCCGACCCTGTATCTTAACCAGCAGTGACTTTGTTTGTCTGAGCTAAGATGATTTTCAGCAATGAACTCTCATGGTGTGCTGCAAGTTGGATCCCAACACATAAGTCAGTTAAGTCATTTCAGGGCTGCTTCATTTTCCATTCCTGGTGCATAGCCTCTATATTCTCTAGTTACCTAAATGTAAAATAAACAGTGTCACTGAAATCAATCAAGAATATGTCATAGGTACAATATAAAGGTAAGACATTTATTAATTAACAAAGGGACACTAAAGTCAAAATTAAACTTTCATGATTCAAATAGAAGATGCAGATTTAAGAGACTTTACTTCAATTATCAAATTGTGTAGTCTTTCTTTTATAAGGTGGAGAGAGCCCACGGGCCATTACTCCTGGGATTCAACTCCTGGCCACTAGAAGGAGGAAAAGATTCCCAAAGCTCTAAGAGTACTTAAAGGGACAGTCAAGTCCAAAAATAACTTTCATGTTTCAAATACAACCTTACTTTCAACTTTACCTATCTCACAGTAAATTTCCTTTATTTGTCACACAGACATCACAATTGTAAGCGACGTTTCAGGTAGCAAGCATGAGTAAGGGTTGTACCCGAAACGTCGCTTACAATTGTGATGTCTGTGTGACAAATAAAGGAAATTTAATGTAAAGAAGCGCTGTGGACATTTATTGAAAGTTCTGTGGATATAGGGGATTTTGCAGAGTCCCTTGCCCCAATTTATCAAGGTCTGTCGGACCTGATCCGACAGTGTGGATCAGGTCCGACAGACCTTTGCTGAATACGGCGAGCAATACGCTCGCCGTATTCAGCATTGCACCAGCAGCTCACAAGAGCTGCTGGTGCAACGCCACCCCCTGCAGATCTTCCAAAATTACTCCTAAACTTTCCTTTTTGTTTTTTTTCTTCCTGGATATCTCTTTGCTTTAGAAAAGCTTCTATCTCTTGTCTACTAGTAGAATATTTCTCCCAAGTAGCTTTCGTTGGAGATGCAATATATCTTTCATAGCTATTTTTTACCTGTTTTGCCAGCTGTGTATCCCTTAGTTTAAATTTATTTTTCCATTTATAAAGATAGGCTAAGATTTCTCCTCTAATGAATGCCTTAAAGGTCTCCCAGAATAGTTACAGTTTATCTAGGGCTTCTCTATTATTGTAGGAAATGTTTTAAATTTTTCTTTAAGCCAGTTATTAAAATGGAAATTATTTGATAGATATCTAGGAAAGAAAAAACTTGAGAATTTGGGAGATGTAAATGAATGACCTTGTATTTGTAAAGAAATCACAGAGTGGTCTGAAATAAGGATTTCTTTGATATCTGTTTTTATAGTATTTCCCATTAAATTATCGGATATCAAGAAGAGGTCTATCCGGGAAAAAGCCCTGTGTGTCTTTGACTCACATGTTTATACTCTTTTGTCAGGATTTTGGAGATGCCAGAAAGCTTGTAATTTTAAATTTTGGGTAATATATTTATAGTTTTTATTCATTCTGAGTCTACAGGGAGTGCAGAATTATTAGGCAAATGAGTATTTTGACCACATCATCCTCTTTATGCATGTTGTCTTACTCCAAGCTGTATAGGCTCGAAAGCCTACTACCAATTAAGCATATTAGGTGATGTGCATCTCTGTAATGAGAAGGGGTGTGGTCTAATGACATCAACACCCTATATCAGGTGTGCATAATTATTAGGCAACTTCCTTTCCTTTGGCAAAATGGGTCAAAAGAAGGACTTGACAGGCTCAGAAAAGTAAAAAATAGTGAGATATCTTGCAGAGGGATGCAGCACTCTTAAAATTGCAAAGCTTCTGAAGCGTGATCATCGATCAATCAAGCGTTTCATTCAAAATAGTCAACAGGGTCGCAAGAAGCGTGTGGAAAAACCAAGGCGCAAAATAACTGCCCATGAACTGAGAAAAGTCAAGCGTGCAGCTGCCAAGATGCCACTTGCCACCAGTTTGGCCATATTTCAGAGCTGCAACATCACTGGAGTGCCCAAAAGCACAAGGTGTGCAATACTCAGAGACATGGCCAAGGTAAGAAAGGCTGAAAGACGACCACCACTGAACAAGACACACAAGCTGAAACGTCAAGACTGGGCCAAGAAATATTTCAAGACTGATTTTTCTAAGGTTTTATGGACTGATGAAATGAGAGTGAGTCTTGATGGGCCAGATGGATGGGCCCGTGGCTGGATTGGTAAAGGGCAGAGAGCTCCAGTCCGACTCAGACGCCAGCCAGGTGAAGGTGGAGTACTGGTTTGGGCTGGTATCATCAAAGATGAGCTTGTGGGGCCTTTTCGGGTTGAGGATGGAGTCAAGCTCAACTCCCAGTCCTACTGCCAGTTTCTGGAAGACACCTTCTTCAAGCAGTGGTACAGGAAGAAGTCTGCATCCTTCAAGAAAAACATGATTTTCATGCAGGACAATGCTCCATCACACGCGTCCAAGTACTCCACAGCGTGGCTGGCAAGAAAGGGTATAAAAGAAGAAAATCTAATGACATGGCCTCCTTGTTCACCTGATCTGAACCCCATTGAGAACCTGTGGTCCATCATCAAATGTGAGATTTACAAGGAGGAAAAACAGTACACCTCTCTGAAGAGTGTCTGGGAGGCTGTGGTTGCTGCTGCACGCAATGTTGATGGTGAACAGATCAAAACACTGACAGAATCCATGGATGGCAGGCTTTTGAGTGTCCTTGCAAAGAAAGGTGGCTATATTGGTCACTGATTTGTTTTTGTTTTGTTTTTGAATGTCAGAAATGTATATTTGTGAATGTTGAGATGTTATATTGGTTTCACTGGTAAAAATAAATAATTGAAATGGGTATATATTTGTTTTTTGTTAAGTTGCCTAATAATTATGCACAGTAATAGTCACCTGCCCACACAGATATCCCCCTAAAATAGCTATAACTAAAAACAAACTAAAAACTACTTCCAAAACTATTCAGCTTTGATATTAATGAGTTTTTTGGGTTCATTGAGAACATGGTTGTTGTTCAATAATAAAATTAATCCTCAAAAATACAACTTGCCTAATAATTCTGCACTCCCTGTAGTGTACTTTTGTGATGTTGAAAACCTGTCTAAAGTTGGACTCAGAGCCATATTGAAGTCTCCTGCCACTATAATCTTTTTCCCATTAAATTTCATGAGTTTTGTTCTTAATTTCTCCAAAAATAACGAGTCTAGTTTACATTACAGAGAGCCAGCTTTAATCCTTGGATGTCAATCTCTAAAATGATGAATCTGTCTTTTGGGGATCTATATCTTGTGAAATGATATTAAAGTTACATTTCTTATGGAAGAGAATGCTAACGCCCCTCTTCCGCCCACAATAGGGAGTAGAAACAACTTCCCCCACCCAAGACGTTTTAAGTTTGGCAATTTCAGGAAGTTTCAGATGTGTCTCCTGAATTAATGCTATCTGGGGGTTAAACTTGTTTAAATGTTTTAATATCCTCTTCCGTTTTATCAGAGATGTGATCCCCCCCACATTCCAAGATACAATATTCAGGTTTTTATTTCCTGTCAGAAATGATCAAAAAAAGTACAGCCATCTCGCCGTTATCCATAACAAATAGTGTGTTGGCTTCAGTGAAGGAGGAGAGAAAAAAAAAAAACTTTGTTAAAAGCAGAGGATTTCTCCTGAGCAACATTATTACTCATTTTAGAGGAATGTCTCTATCTGACTCAATAGATGTGCCTCACTAATATTATTTACAGTTTTCGTTACCCCATTTAGATGGAGAATTTTAGCCGGGTAGAGTAGTTTAGCATTAAAATTTGCATTTATTAAACAAGTGCAGAATGGAGCCATTTCCTTCCTTTTAGCTGCCATCTCTGCTGAATAATCCTGGAAGAGTAAAATCCTGGTTTGATCGATTCTGAATTCGCTCATCTTGCGATAGCTTCTAAACACATTAACTTTATCTTGAAAGTTTGGAAATTTTATCATTAGGGGATGTCCTTTGCTAGAGTACTCTGCATCTTTCCTAGGTGGGCCCATCCAATGGACTCTCTCTACTGTCATAGGTATATAGTCTCCCAATCCTAAAATTTTAGGTAGCTGCACTGAGGCAAAGGACATAAAATCTCTAAAGTTTGCATTTTTCAGGAAGGCCGATCACTTTTATATTATAACGCCTTGACCTATCTTCAAGGTCCTCTGTTCTTGCACACAGTGCAGCTACCTGTTTCTTTAGTACTGTTGAGTTGCTACCCATAATAGTTATTTGGCCTTTTAGGTTGGAGATTCTTGCTAGAATCTAGATACTTCCTTTCTAATCCCTTCTAGTTGGGGCGTCATTAAGTCAGCAATATGTTGTAGCAGATATTAAGTCAGCAATTTGTTGTAGCAGATATTGATTATCAACCATATTGGTGTGTGTTTCATCAACTCTTGCTAAGCTCGTGTCTGGAATTTCTGCTAGTATTCGTTTTTTTATCTTTAGGTTTTGGGGCCATTGCTGGTGATTTAGGTAAAGAGTGTATAATAAATTTGTCCATTTAAGGACACAAAAAATCAGTGATATCTTGCTTTCAATAGGTTCAACACTGTGATAAATTCAAGTGACACATCTATATACATAACAGATGATAGTGAAATATATAATAAAAAAAATATCCTAATAAGACTTTTATGAACAGGTATTTTCAAACATGTGTAGCATAGGGAGATACTTAACAACATCTTGTTTTCCTCTTAATCAGAAAAAAAATAAAAATCACACTAGTAGTTACTCTTGGTTACTCTGGTTTCTCATGAGAAAATTTTTGTGTAAAGCTATAAACAGGAGTTAATGGTAGGACTAGTTTGGCTTCATATAAAGCTTAAAGGACCAGTCAACACATTAGATTTGCATAATCAACAAATGCAAGATAACAAGACAATGCAATAGCACTCAGTCTGAACTTTAAATGAGTAGTAGATTTTTTTATAACAAATTTCAAAGTTATGTATATTTCCACTCCCCTTGCACCATGTGATAACAATCAGCCAATCACAAATGCATATACGTATAGTCTGTGAATTCTTGCACATGCTCAGTAGGATCTGGTGACTCAAAAATTGTAAATATAAAAGACTGTGCACATTTTTTTTAATGGAAGTAAATTGGAAAGTTGTTTAAAATTACATGCTGTATCTGAATCATGAAAATTTAATTTAACCTGAGTGTCCCTTTAAGTACCCTTTGTGTTAAGCAGATAGTCCAAATCAGGATGGGTAAAGTATTTTATCAAAAGAGTTCAACTGGTAATGCTTAAGGGCTAAATACTAAAATTAAACTTAACAGATTTAGTACAGTATTGTCCCAAAGTATTATTGTGTAGATGTATAGTATATTCTGACTTTTTTCCTTTTTTGAATTTCTCTTTTCTTGGCGTTTTCAATTCTTAAGACCAGCTGTTAAAAAATCCTTATCCCAGGAAGATACAAATTCCTTTTTTGGGGGGGCAGGATGATTACGTCTCCAGCTTATCTTTGGCCCCTTAACCCTTGCATTTAATGGATTATACCACTTCCCAGCTAGGGGTGTGGGCAAGTATCAGATAACCAGGCACATGAATACTCCCTTATGGGACTTGTTCAGTGAGCTTTTTCTTTAAGTCCCAGTCAGAGATAAAGAGTATTTTCTTTTATAGGTTTTTAGTGTTAGAGGTAATAAACAGAAGCATAGTATAGTCAGAGCAAGTTTGTTACCTCAAACAGAAGTGGCTTGATTTTGCCCTGTGTATAATACTTGCATTTGGTGCGGACTGATGGCCTGCTGCGTCCCAGCCTGTGAGTGCAGCTATCAACAAGGCGCCTTTACCGCTTTTCAGTGACACCTCCATTTTCCTCTCCACCGTTTTCTTCTGAGTCCAGCCATCAACTCCACGGGTGTCAGGTTTCTGTAGGGTGGTGTAGCAGTACTCTCTGTGGCGGCAACCTCGCCCGCCTACCAGAATCCGTGAATCTCCTAGAGCTGCTGTTGTCTCTTCCCGGTCTCTATACCAATAGAGTTCCTTGCGAGTTAGACTGCCTTCCAGGAAGTAGTCCGTGGATACCCGGCTTCTGGCTTTCCAGGGGTAAGCGTCAAGATCCGAGAGCGATGCCTTGTCGGGGCTAGATACTCAGGAGTGCACTGGCAGTTGGGCAATTTAGCCTTGCTGGTGGTTCCTTTACCGGTTTTACTCGTGTGATCGACACACTAGCTTCCATGCCATGTAAACTGCTACGGCCAAGGAATCCTCCACTTTGGTGGGTCGTTTGAACAGCGCGTGAGCAGTTCACTAGCTCCAAACACAGCTAGCTCCTCCCACCGGAACCACCCCCAGATTTCAGTATGAAATTTAAAAAATGTCAAAGCTTGTGAAAAATATATATTTTTTAAAATGATCACATTTGGCAGCGAAACGGTGGCATGAAATATACTTAAATGATCAATGCATTGGGTTGTCTACTAAAAATAAATATATAGTTTTGATAGGTAAATAAACAAGCTCTATTTCTGTTTCAATAGAGTGATAGCAAAAATGCTAATTATTCTCCAGTCTTTTGTGCAAGCTTTTCTCTGAAATTCCCGGTCCTTAAGGGGTTAAAGGGATTTGAAACCCAAATTTTGTTCTTTCGTGATTCAGATAAAGCATGCAATTTTAAGCAACTTTCTAATTTTATTATCAATTTTTCTTTGTTCTCTTGTTATACTTTGTTGAATAAGCAGCAATACACTACTGGTTGCTGACTGAACACATGAGTCAGCCAATGACAATTGGTATATATATATATATATATATACGAAAAAAGGAAAGGGAGGGGACTCTCAGGATTTATGTAAATAGAATATCATTTATTTTTCATCATGATAACATAGAAAAATCATAAGTCGACGTTTCGGCTTACAAGGAAGCCTTCATCAGGACAAATAAGAAACTCCAATTGGCACTCCGTGCCATATACGGCCTTGTTGATATACGGAGTGCCAATTGGAGTTTCTTATTTGTCCTGATGAAGGCTTCCTTGTAAGCCGAAACGCTGATTTTTCTATGTTATCATGATGAAAAATAAATGATATTCTATTTACATAAATCCTGAGAGTGCCCTCCCTTTCCTGTTTTCGTATCTACATGTTTGTAGAGGATTGCACCCAGGTTCTGTATTAAATCACCAAAGTTGGAGTGCTGGAACACAAGCGATTGGAGTTATATATATATATATATATATATATATATATATATATATATGCAGCCACCAATCAGTCACCAGTCACCAGTTCTTTGCTGCTCCTGAGCTTTCCTAGATAAACATTTCAGCAAAGGATAATAAGATAAGGAAGCAAATAAAATAATAGAAGTAAATTAGAAAGTTGTTTAATTATTCTCTATCTGAATCATGAAAAAACATGTTTGGGTTTCATTTCCCTTTAAATTTGTTATTAAAATAAAGGCATTTTGAATTTTGGTATGTTTTAGGAACAAGATTTAGTGTACAGGATATTAATATCCCACAAAAGAAAGCAGGCACAAATTTTCCGGTTTATAATAGTAAGCTTTTTAAAAGTTTGCACAATCTAAATTGTTTTTTTTTTTTTTTAAACAATACATGTGTTTTTTTTTTTTTAATATTTTTTTTAATATTTTTATTGAGGTTCAATTCCGGCATACAAACATAAAATAAACAACAATATAATCAACACATACAATTCTTGCCAATATTAGATACACTGTGAGTCATATTGGTTACACATATCTTAGTCAGATAAGGATATTGAAGTATAGGTAAAAAAAAGACGTGCCGGGAGGTAACTCTATGCCTTCTAAATGACACAAGGGGCCACTTTTGGACCCTGCAATGTAACAAAATAGGAAGAAAATATTACAGAAGGCCATAATGGTCAGAATGAGGCCACTCATGGGTCTCAACATGCAACCCGCTTTTCTTGTTATATAATATGTAATCGTCATCATGTGTCATCATAGGATACAACCCATAGCTTTCTATATTTATGTACATCTTGTATGCATAGAAGGCACACTGTTGCACAGGAAACCAGAGGAGTGTCAGCATGAATGAGAATTGCTCATTTTGGGAACTTTACTACCATCTACTTAAGATATATAGAATAAATGTCACTGTAAATGTGGCTAAAAGGACTGTGTGTCTGGACAGGAAAACAAAAACTAGTTAGTATAGTAAGGCGCACCGCCCCGGCCGTAGGCAGCTCTGCCAAGCCATACTAGGATCAATATCTACTCTACCCATCAATTCTAGTGGAGCAAAGAAAGAATTGTGAATTATAATTAGGGCTCTCCCTAGAGACACATGTAATCATTAAAGAGGTGGCATTAGGTTAGGTAGCGCCTAATAGCTACCCCATGAATCATAACAACAGCCCCTCTGTACTAGCCATAAGGACTAGAGTGCACACGCTATAGTAGTATATATAGTATAGTATATAGTAGTATATAGTATAGTAAGTCTATATATTAGTAATGAGTGAATTGGGTATTCTCCACTTGGCACTATGTGTAAGTGGGCTTTCATAGAATAGATCTCGCCATGATTGCTCAATGTGTGCGCTACATGGATAGATGCACTAAAACGTGGGCTTCCCATCTGAAAGTAAGTGGAGTATATAACTAGGGAACAGCTAGATGATTAACAAAATAATAGGAAAGGGGCTAGAACCAGATATACATCACCGTAGGGGTAGTGACATATTTAAGCCCACAAACATTCGCATTAATCGGCTCTGGTACACCAGGTATTAAAATATTGTAGAACTGCATAATATAGTATAAAACTCAGTAAGGTCTGAGCCATAGAAGTAAAATAAAAATACCTTATAGGATGGGTCTGGGATCGTACATTTTAAAAAATAAGCTCTATCGCAATTAGTTATTTTAACAAGTGATATGCTCATAATTTCCTTATGATGATTATTATTAATATAAGTCCTTATAATTTGTGAATGATGCCAATAAAAGTAATATCTGTACTGAGAAATTGATATATCTAGTTCCCTGTATAACAATGAGCTAGCAAGCGTGCTTGCTGTGTATGTTAGCTATTTTTGCATCCAATTTTCTTTGTCCTTTCCCCTGTACAGGTCATCATAGAGGATTAAACTTGATTGGGTGAATGTGACCTCACTGATAATTTCTGCAGTGTCTTTTCAGTTGCTAGAAGCCGAGGTCAAGGTTGCAGCAGTGGGCCTATTAGTAATGTGTTGTGTTTAGCCTTAATGTTCTCCTGGAATGCAAAATTATGTTAACTTCACCTAACTTATATTTGTGTATAAATAAGTGGCAGTCTTACAAAATAAATTAAAAGTGTACTGCAGTGTGAGAGTATGATGTGTATAGTCCTACAGTGTTTAACTATTAAAATAGGTATAAAATAAAACCAGGGTATCATATATGTGTACAGATGCAGACTATTTACCTTATGTGCATTATATTAACAGCAAATGATGTTAGCTTAAAGACATGAATTACACAGGCAATTTTTCCTTCAGGCATAAGCTGTGAACAGAGGACACAGTGAGACCACAACTCTTCCGGAGCTTGGTATATATACACATATATACATCCACATACATACACATATATACATCCACATACAAACACATATACATACACACGCATATACTCCCATTTACACACATATAGAAAGAATTGCCTATATGAGCTCTTATCAACTACTATAAACAAAGCAGAATAAGCATAAAAGGGTTTTAAACAGGCTTGCTCATAAAAGATCTCAGCATAGTTTCTCAATATGTGCACTATGTAGGCCAATGCATTAAACTACGAGCAACAGCAGGTATATAATAAAGTAAGAAAATATATAGGGCTAATACCAAAAAAACAAACAAAAAAAACAACAACAATCCTAACAGGAACAAGACTCAATTTACATACAAGCTTTCCCTTAAGGAGAAGCAATATGAAAAGGACATGGTGGAGTCATAACCCTTCTAGAAATTGGTATATATAAATAGAGCATCACCCCTACAAGCTCTTTGTTTTCCTTGTTTTTTCTCCTTTTTTTCCCTATGTTTTGTTTTGTTTCCCCCTTTTTCCCCCAAATATTTTAAGCAAAGCAGTATAAAAACAACAAAGTGATGCAACTGAATTCACCATCCTGGACATATCGCACTACATAAACACAGTGGGAACATGAGGAACAACTCTAATAGCAAAACTGTTCGAGATATGCACAGCATTAGATTAAGGGCAAAGTCCGGATCATAGGCCCACTGTTATAAGACTCTGTACTCCCTATAGAAATAAACTATATTGGGATAAGGGAGAAATAATAAGCTTGAACACTGTACACACTAGGGGCCTGGTTGGGGCACCTTGTTGCTTGCTGTTATATTGTCACAGGGTTTTAACCTACGCCACTCCTGTGGAAAGTCTTAGACCCAAATAGAGGGAAACCTAGAAACTGCTCCAGGCCTTTATAGACAGTCTCGAACTCAGAAGGGTCTAGGAGGGCTGTAAGGAGTCTGCGATCAGCAGTAGTAAGGATCCGGGGGGTCGCCGCCCCCAAAAGAAAATGTCTTGTCATCAGGTAAGGATCCAGGGGAATGATCGGGGCTAATCCTGTCAGAGTTCCTTTAGTCATACCTGGCACAATTCCGCTAGGTACTGGCGCTATGATTGAGGAGTATGGATACTTAACATCGGCAGTAGTATCCGGATCAACTGCCTTAGCTTCTGCAGCGTTAGAGCCTGACTTAAATCCCTTATCTGCGTCTGAGGGAATTGTCATGGGTGCAGGTACTGTGGCTCGATCAAATGGGGAATGTGGGGCCTTCGGACTGATTTCGACAGAGCTTGTGGTGCGAGAGTTCCCAGCGGAACTCTGAGGAGCGATCTTTCCAGACTCTCCTTATGTTCTCTCAGGGCCTGCAGTATACAGGCCTCCCATCTGTCCAGCGCCTCCTCAATACTAGGAGGGCCGGAGCAGCGTTGGGCTGACATCTCCTCTCAGATAGAAATAAGCCTTCGTATGGGTTGGATTATGGTTGCAAAGAAACAGTCACTTTTCGACTGTGCTACCCAGCTATTAGGCTTGGGGGGGTGCCGAGAGCCGCAATGTGTCCGCCATCCACGAGGCCTCAGCGGTCTAGTTCCAAGAACCTCCGTCATAAACACACCAAGTCGGGTATCAAAAAACTCTTCAGCTCGTTCTGCTGGTGAATATATTAAGTTAGTGGCTGGATGGATCTGTGTTAGAAGGATAATCGGCGGATTATCTGTATTTTATCAGGAGCCCCTGAAAATGCGACCTGTCATGGCCGCCGCCTAGACACGCTCCCCCCAATACATGTTTATTTAAAGGGACAGTCTACAAAATAATTGTTATTATTTTTAAAAGATAATGACCCACATGAACTAGCAGTCTCCTGTTGTGAAAAGCATGTGATTAAGAGGCTGTCAATAGTGGTTTAGAAACAGGCATACATTTAGAATTTTAAATGTTATAAATTATATTAATAAATTAATGTGGGTTGTGCAAAGCTGGGGAATAGGTAGCAAAGACATTATCTATCTTTTTAAACCATTTTAGTGTAGGCTGACCCTTTAAAGGGCCACTAAACCCAAAATCTTTCTTTCATGATTCAGATAGAGAATATAAATGTAAACAACATTACAATTTACTTCTATTATTTATTTTGCTTAATTTTTTAGATATCCTTAGTTGAAGAAAAAGCAATGCACATGGTGAGCCAATCACACGAGGCTTCTATGTGCAGCAACCAATCAGCAGTTACTGAGCATATCTAGATATGCTTTTCAGCAAAGAATATCAAGATAATAAAACAAATTAGATAATATAAGTAAATTAGAAAGATGTTTAAAACTGCATTCTCTTTCTAAATCATGAAAGAAAAAATGTGGGTTTCATGTCCCTTCAACATTGTAAATATTTTAGGCTGCTACAATTACAATAAAGTATAAATTAAGTTCTCACTGTATATAACGGGTTTAATTCTAATATTGCAGCTGCACTGTTCCAAACAATATTCCAAGTAAACACATTTGCAACCCCAATATTAGAAGTGAACCTGTTCTGTACAGTGAGAACTCATATAGGTTTATTATTAATTTGTTTTTTTCCTTTATTTACAATGGTCATCTCATACATAGCAAAGATAAAGGCAATTCACAGGCGTTCCATGGGTGTATTACTTGTATTACATTGAGGAAACCGCACAGGTATGTTCTAATGTTCTAAACTATACAATTTTGCTTGTGTCTCTAACTTTCCTGTCTGTGTAATCATACTAAATACTCCTGATACCTTTCTCATTATTAAAATAACATCCATATAAATGGACAATTATAAGGATGTTTATAAGAGCTCTGGATATTGGATCACCGAATGTGCTCAGCTAGCTTTCATTAGTTCATTGCTGCTCCCTCAACAAAGGATACAACAAAGGAAATTTGATAATAGAAGTGCATTGGAAAATTGGATGCTCTATTTGAATCATGAAAGAAAAATTTGGGGTTTTATGTCCCTTTCAATAATGAAAAAACATGCACACAATTAATAAATTGTTTTTGTTATATTTAAATGGAACTGCGTTCTTTATTCACCCCTACTGAAAGATCGATCATTATTATTTTGGCATGGAATCCCTTAGAATATCCCCATCTTGCTGCACCCCTATAATTGTAACATCTGTGCACTTACATATATATTTTTACATATATACATCAATTCACACATCTTAAAAATTAACACATTTGCAATAGCAAAATGGTTTAAAGGGACACTCAGGCTTTATTAAATTTTCATGATTGAGATAGAGCATGTAATTTTAAACAACTTTCCAATTTACTTCCATTAAAAAATGTGCACAGTCTTTTATATTTACACTTTTTTTGAATCACCAGCTCCTACTGAGCATGTGCAAGAACTCAGACTATACGTATATGCATTTGTGATTGGCTGATTGCTATCACATGGTACAGGGGGAGTGGAAATATATATAACTTTAAAATGTGTTAGAAAAGAATCTACTACTCATTTGAAATACAATACAAATTTGAAGAAACCTGTACTTTCTCAAAGCACTTAAATTATTTGTAGATTTTGATCTTCACAAGCTTCCTTGCAATTAAAGAACCTCTGCAGAAATTAAGGTCATACTTAAATGACATATATAGAAACATGAGTGGAAAAACAATAAACATAAAGGTTTATTCGGTAACTATTAATAATTGTAAAATGATATCTTAATTGTGTTTGTTATAAAGCTTAACCAAACAGGAAAAGATTTATTGCACTGTAATTTAAGGTCAAACAGTTTGTCAAGCCACAGTATAAGATTTTATTCTAGCTGTGTAAAATGTAATTTTTCCATGACAGCACAAGAAAAAGAAGTAAGAGTTCAAACCAACTTATTGTATAACTTTTTTACAGAGTGACAGAGAAATATATATGTCTAGGTAAATAAAATGGTAAAGTGCATAGTTCATTGTATGTTCAATTTAAAAGAAAAATGTAAAAAAAAAAACTGTACAAAATGTTCCACAGTGATCGGATGATGCACTCATATCCCTTATACTAATTCATAGAAATGTAAAAAATGGTTCCAAAATAAATTAAATTGAAAATTATAACAGAATGGTATTTCTGCTTATTGGTCTTCAAATTGAAATAAAACAAATATTGCAGTTAAGATCACCTAGTAAAAGCAAAAAATACATTATATATATATAAATATTACCTGATAACTCTTCTCTATTTCACAAAATTCATGTAAAGATTTACAGGAATATATTTTCATCTTCCCATATTTGTGGTCCAACTTTTTTTTTCTTGGCTAGTTTTGTTATCCAGTATTCCAATCTCTCCTAATATTCATCATATTTTCTGTGTTAATTTAAATGTGTGTAAATGTACAAGTTTTTGTGGGCATTTTTCGTTTACCTACATGCAATCAAGCAATAAGCAGCCAATCAGAAAGGAGGACATCTTCAAAAATTGCTACATTGCTGTTCTCTATATAAAGTAACAAGACTTGAGTCAAGTAGCTGAAGGTGCAGGGAAAAGGAATGACAGGCAGAGCATATTAGGAATATCTTTAAAATTGTGACATTTGTTATACATTTTTAACCAATGGTATTGTGAAGCCTCAATAACAAGTTCTATGTGTAACTATTTCTAGATTATACCTGTGAAAGGAATGGGTAAAGATTTAGAATGCAGAATATATTAGAAAAGACACTTACAGCGCTGAAGATACCTGTTTTTGGAACTAAGACTAAAAAAGAAATGTATCTCTCATATCTGTCCAGAGAGTAGTTTTCTTTTCTGAACTAACAATCACCAAGATTACAAGTTGCGCACTAAACCAGGTGCGTAATAACGCAAAAAAAGAACAGTATCACACTCTCCATAGTGCTACCTTTACAAGTTACTGAAAACCCTTCTTTTGTTGTGCAATATGTTGCCATAAGTTCCATACCGCACAAAACCCAAGGCCTGACTTGACATGCTCAGGCAGGTATTCCCCCATAGACATTAATGGAGAGAAAGTATTAGAAAAAACTAACACCTGTGATCACGGAATGGCTATGGGGAAAAGAAAGTTATGTAAAACCTAACACCCTATCTATCATAAGTCCCTAGTCTAAATACCCCAAATCAGCCAATAGGATTTAAGCAGCTCTCATCCTATTTGCTGATTTGAATATTTCAGCCAATAGGAATGCAACCGTAACCAAATATAAAAGGGGTACCTTGCATTCAAGCTTCAGTGTGTGGCGGACGAGCGCATGAAGAGGAGGATCCAACTTGCTGAAGACTGCCACCGCTGAAAAGGACCAGGGCTCCAGATGAGGACCAGCGCTCCGGATCCGCGCATCAACAAAGACCGATCTGCACCTCTGGGAAGAAGATAGAAGATGGTGCCGCCTGGAAGAAGATCTTCACCGCCTGGATGAAGACTTTGCTCCGCATGGATTTCTGGACTTCAGGAACGGTAAGTACATTTTCTGGGGTTAGGGTTAGGTTTTTTTTGCAGATTAGGGCTTTTTTATTTTAATGGGCACAAAAGAGCTGATTGCCATTTTAAGGGCAATGCCCATACAAATGCCCCTTTAGGGGCAATGGTTAGCTTATTTTTTTTTTAGACTTTTAGAGAGTTTTTTTTTATTTTGGGGGGTCGGTTGGGTGGGGGTTTACTTTTAGGGGGGACTTTGTAATTTGTGTAGGTAAAAGAGCTGTTTAACTTAGGGCAATGCCCTACAAAAGGCCATTTTTAAGGGCTATTGGTAGTTTATTGATAGATTAGGGAGTGTGGCTTTTTTGTTTTTATAGGGCTATTAGATTAGGTTTAATTTTTATTATTTTGGATAATTTGTTTATTATTTTTTGTAATCTTAGATTTTTTTTATTTTTCATGATGTTAGTGTGTTTTTTGTAATGTTAGATTATTTTTAATTTTTGTGGTTGTAGTGTTTTTTTTTTTTAAATTTTTCCATAGTGTTAAATAATAATCGGCTAGATTACGAGTTTTGCGTTATGAGGGGTGCGGCACTAATTTGCAAGTTATTGTCACCGTTCACTTCCCTACAGCGCTGGTATTACAGGTTTACAAAAACCTGGCGTTAACAGACAAGAAGTGAGCATAGAGCAAAATTGTGCTCCATACCGCACTCCAATACCAGCAATGCTGAAAGCTGCATTGAGCTGGTTTTACGTGCTCGTGCACGATTTCCCCATAGACATAAATGGGGAGAGCCGGCTGAAAAAAAGCCTAAAAAAAAGCCTAACACCTGCAAAAATGCAGCGTAAATCTCTGTGATGCAGCCCCATTGATTCCTATGGAGAAACAAAATGTATGTTTACACCTAACACCCTAACATGAACCCCGAGTCTAAACACCCCTAATGTTACACTTATTAACCCCTAATCTGCTGCCCCCAATATCGCCGACACCTACATAATGTTATTAACCCCTACTCGCAACCACTATAATAAACATATTAACCCCTAAACCGCCGTACTCCTGCATCACAAACACTAGTTAAATATTATTAACCCCTAATCTGCCGCCCCTATCATCGCCGCCACCTACCTACATTTATTAACCCCTAATCTGCCGCCCCCAACGTTGCCACCACTATACTAAATATATTAACCCCCTAAACCTAAGTCTAACCCTAACACCCCCTAACTTAAATATAATTAAAATAAATCTAAATAAAAATTCCTATCATTACCTAAATAATTCCTATTTAAAACTAAATACTTACCTATAAAATAAACCCTAAGCTAGCTACAATATAACTAATAGTTACATTGTAGCTAGCTTAGGGTTTATTTTTATTTTACAGGTAAGGGGCGCGATCCGATAAAGATCGTAGTTTGCGGCACAAGCGAGGGAACCCCCGCCGCCCGCAGTTTCAGCTCGCAACTCGAGCTATCCTATATACGGCGCTGTCAGAGGCTAAAGTGCCGTAAGTCTGATAAACCAGCGATGTCCAGAAATCTGCGTAAGCACAAATTTCTGGAGTCGCCAGTGACTTACGGCACTTTAGAAACTGCCGGCGCCTACAAAACCTGACTAAAGTTATTAAATCTCCCGTACTGTCTAACACACCTCCTAAACATAGCCTGACACGTCTAACCCTCTATCCGCTATCCCCCCTCACTATCCTAACAATAAAAATGTATTACCCCTAAACTGCCGCTCCCGGACCCCGCCGCCAACTATATTAAATCTATAACCCCCTAATGTGAGCCCCTACCCTGCCGCCATCTACCTTACCTACCCCCTAAAGTGAGCCCCTACCCCGCCGCCATCTATCTTACCTACCCCCTAAAGTGAGCCCCTACCCCGCTGCCATCTACCTTACCTACCCCCTAAAGTGAGCCCCTACCCCGCCGCCATCTATCTTACCTACCCCCTAAAGTGAGCCCCTACCCCGCCGCCATCTACCTTACCTACCCCCTAAAGTGAGCCCCTACCCCGCCGCCATCTATCTTACCTACCCCCTAAAGTGAGCCCCTACCCCGCCGCCATCTATCTTACCTACCCCCTAAAGTGAGCCCCTACCCTGCCACCATCTATCTTACCTACCCCCTAAAGTGAGACCCTACCCTGCCACCATCTATCTTACCTACCCCCTAAAGTGAGCCCCTTACACCGCCGGCATCTATTTTAAAAATATTAACCCCTAATTTAATCCCCCTACACCGCCGCCAGCTATATTAACTATATTAACCCTAATTATATTAGGGTTAATATAGTTATTATATTATATATATTAACTATATTAACCCTAATTATATTAGGGTTAATATAGTTAATATCGTTATTATATATATATTAAGTATAATAACCCTATCTAACTCTAACATCCCTAACTAAATTCTTATTAAAATAAATCGAATTAATATTAATATTATTAATTAAAATATTCCTATTTAAATCTAAATACTTACCTATAAAATAAACCCTAAGATAGCTACAATGTAATTAATAATTACATTGTAGCTATTTTAGGGTTTATATTTATTTTACAGGTAACTTGGTATTTATTTTAACTAGGTACAATAGCTATTAAATAGTTAATAACTATTTAATAGCTACCTAGTTAAAATAATTACCAATTTACCTGTAAAATAAATCCTAACCTAAGTTACAAATACACTTACACTATCAATAAATTAAATAAACTACAAATATCTGAATTAAAATACAATAAAATAATCTAAACTAAATTACAAAAACAAAGAAACACTAAATTACAAAAATAAAATAAAAATACAAGATGTTTAAGCTAATTACACCTATTCTAAGCCCCCTAATAAAATAATAAAGCCCCCTAAAATCAAAAAATTTCCCTACCCTATTCTAAATTTAAAAAGTTCACAGTTCTTTTACCTTACCAGCCCTTAAAAGGGCCTTTTGCGGGGCATGCCCCAAAGAAAACAGCTCTTTTGCCTGTAAAAGAAAAACACAATACCACCCCCCAACATTACAACCCACCACCCACATACCCCTATTCTAAATCCACCCAAACCCCCCTTAAAAAAACTTAACACTACACCCCTGAAGATCTCCCTACCTTGTCTTCACCCAGCCGGGCCGAACTCTTCATCCGATCTGGGCGATGTCCAATCAAGCGGCAGTGAAGTCTACTTCCATCCGGCGATGTCTTCAATCAAGCGGCAGTGAAGTCTTCTTCTATCCGGCGATGTCTTCTTCCATCCGGCGAATTCTTCAAGCAAAGCGGCATCTTCAATCTTCTTTCTTTGCTCCTCCGCCGCGGAGCATCCATCCGGCACGAAGACTAAACGAGGAATGAGGTAACTTTAAATGACGTCATCCAAGATGGCGTCCATCGAATTCCGATTGGCTGATAGGATTCTATCAGCCAATAGGAATTAAGGTAGAAAAATCTGATTGGCTGATTGAATCAGCCAATCAGATTCAAGTTCAATCCGATTGGCTGAACCAATCAGCCAATCGGATTGAACTTGAATTTAATTTTAATTTTAATTTAATTTTAGTGTTTTGCAATGTGTTGCAATTTTAGAATAAAGAGGTGGAGCTTGTTTTGGTGCAACACATTTATTTTGTCATTCTTATCTTAAACAGATAAATAACTCTGCTTTACTCTGGGTTCTATGTCACTTGACTGCATTCAGTGCTTGCTTCAGGATTACTGAACCACCGACTATATATAACATTATAATATAAATTATTATTATACATTCTCTTTTCCATAAACAATTGGTGCAAACATATCTGAAAGTAAACAAGTCTATACAGCATAATACACTATTGGCGTATATAGCATAATAATAACATTCTACATAACTTCCTCACAAATAAAACATATTTTGAACTGATTCTGGATACCGGAGTTGCTTAGACATAAGGGGCATATTTATCAAGCTCTAACGACCTCTGCTCCATAACCTGTCCGCCTGCTCTGAGGCAGTGGACAGAAATCAACCCGATCAAATAAACTATACAGACGTTAAAGGGACATAATACTCATATGCTAAATCACTTGAAACTGATGCAGTATAACTGTAAAAAGCTGACAGGAAAATATCACCTGAGCATCTCTATGTAAAAAAGGAAGATATTTTACCTCACAATCTCCTCAGCTCAGCAGAGTAAGTTCTGTGTAAAAAGTTATACTTCAGCTGCAGGTAAAAAAAATTAAAAATGAAGAAATAAACAGCAGCCACTCAGCATCAACATTTCAGAGGTCATGAACTCTTTTACTGTGATCTCATGAGATTTCATAGTAAACTTCCTTAAACTAAATAGGGAAATAAAATGAGTGTGCACGAAGCTCAACCCTTCAGCTGTCCCGGGACAGACATACTGATTTGCTACTTAAAGTCCTTTGCAATGGGTTTTGAATTCTTAGGACATTTTGAGGTAAAATATCTTTTTTTTTTACATAGAGATGTTCAGGTGATATTTTCTAGTCAGCTTTTTACAGCTATGCTGCATCACTTTCAAGTGTTTCAACATTTGGGTATCATGGCCCTTTAATACAGTTACTCCAGTTTACAATGCACATTATACAAGGCCTATCATAGCAATTGATTTGCATTCCATACAATATTATTTCATATTTAAGAAACTCTAATAACATTTCCCATTAACTGTTATAGTTGGATGCTATTCTGCCTACCTGAAACAGATAAATAACTCTGCTTTACTATGGGCACTCTGCTGCTATGTCTCTTGACTGCATTCAGTGCTTACTTCAAGATTACTGAACCACTGAGGCGTTTCCATGGTAACAATTACAGTTACTGTTGCTGAGAACATAGCGATCTCCACCTGCTGGTAAGAGATTAAAATGGCAGCACAAGAACTATGGACAATGCAGTAATGAATTTGTCAATAATAACAAATACATTTTTTTTTAATAAAATTGCTCAATACTCAATTCTGCATACTGTATTCTTTTGGGGTGCAATACGTTCAATACCCTTTTAATACACAGAGTGCCACATTGGAGATGTGGGGGGCCGGCTGTTTAGGGGTACTATAGGGTTTTTATAGTAGTAGCGATGTGGGGGGGGGGCTGCGGTTTAGGGGTTAATAGGTTTAGTTTAGTGTCGGCGATGTGGGGGCCGGCGGTTTAGGGATTAATAGTTTTTTTATAGTAGTAGTGATGTGGGGGCGGCAGTTTAGGGGTTAATAGGTTTAGTTTAGTGTTGGCGATGTGGAGGGCCGGTGATTTAAGGGTTAATAGGTTTAGTTTAGTAAGCGAAGTGCGAAGAAGTATAGCATGCACTACTCAGTGTGGAAATAGTAAAAAAACTTAACCTTTATTCGACTTGGTTAAAAGTAAGCAAACAATCCAATCATATGGCGGACACACAGACAAGCGGGACAGACGGCCCCCTAGTGGCGCTTAATCATAGGCTGACATGTGTAAGAATAGGTATCCCTTATAAAGGGATTTGTTAACCCTTCCTTCACCAACAATACAAAGTTAAAAAAACAATATAATAACATATAATACATGTTTCAAGATGTCACTTATGAAATAGAATCAAAAGAATAATATGAACATACAAGTTATATTATATATAAATACAAAATTAATACAAAATTAATACATAATAATAATTAATTGCAAACAAGGAGCCAATTCATAAAACACAGGACACATCATATGGTAATAAATAGATCAAAAGTTATACTATGTAAACAACTGATAGGCATTAAAAGGAGATACTATACCATATTACTACTCAGACATAAAAAGGCTAGACATTGTAAATTATTGCATAGATAAGCAAGGATTTAGTCATGAAATTACTGATATCACATTCCTTATTCATACCTATTGGGGCTCTTGTATTTAATTTTAATATCCATTACAATTCTTTTTTATCCAAGATTTTCTGATTATTGCCTCCCCTAGGGGGAAGAGAAGCTCTATCTATGATTTGTATGGACATGTCGGCAATATGTGTGAAATGATAATTATTATAGTGGCTAGCTACGAGTCTTTAAAATAATTTTTCACATCTCTGACGTGTTCATTAAATCTTGTTCTGGGCTCACGTGTGGTCTTGCCAACATATTGACTCTTACATAGATTGCACGTAAGCATCAGCCAATCAGATTTTTCCTACCTTAATTCCGATTGGCTGATAGAATCCTATCAGCCAATCGGAATTCGAGGGACGCCATCTTGGATGACATCACTTAAAGGAATATCCATTCGTCGGGTAGGCGTTGTTGGAAGAGGATGGCTCCGCGTCGGCTCGTTTGAAGAAGGCTCCGCTCCGGATGGATGAAGATTGAAGACGCCGCATGGATGAAGACTTCTATCGAATGGAAGACCTCTTCAGCGTCCCTTGGATGATGACTTCGGCCGCTGCGGATGTCCTCTTCTGTTCCATTGGTGGTCGGCTGGCTGAAGACGACTCAAGGTAGGGAGATCTTCAGGGGGTTAGTGTTAGGTTTTTTTAAGGGGTTTTTTTTTACATGCAAAAGAGCTGATTACTTTGGGGCATGCCCCGCAAAAGGCCCTTTTAAGGGCTGGTAAGGTAATAGAGCTGTTAACTTTTGTAATTTAGAATAGGGTAGGGCATTTTTTTATTTTGGGGGGCTTTGTTATTTTATTAGGGGGCTTAGATTAGGTGTAATTAGATTAAAAATCTTGTAATAATTTTTTATTTTTTGTAACTTAGTTTTTTTTATTTTTTGTACTTTAGTTAGTTTATTTAATTGTATTTAATTGTAGGTATTTGTAGTTAATTAATTTAATTTATTTAATGATAGTGTAGTGTTAGGTTTAATTGTAACTTAGGTTAGGATTTATTTTACAGGTAAATTTGTATTTCTTTTAGCTAGGTAGTTATTAAATAGTTAATAACTGTAGCAGTAGGATCTGTAATATCTTTTGGGTAGGCAGAGACAAGCAAGTAACTACTCTTGTTAATTGTAGCAGAGAGGCAGTAGGATCTGTAATATCTTTTGGGTAGGCAGAGACAAGCAAGTAACTACTCTTGGTAATTGTAGCGGAGAGGCAGTAGGATCTGTAATATCTTTTTGGTAAGCAGAGACAAGCAAATAACTACTCTTGGTAATTGTAATAATAACCCCTTTCCACCAAGAACTAGACAACATATAGCTTGGGAGTCAACAACAACTTATTCAACAACTGGAAAAATAAACACTTTTTAAAAACAGTCTCCCCTACAAGGGGTTTCCCAACTGAAACAGCAGGGAGTTTAAACAGTAACATACAGTTTAACATACATTTTAACCATTAGCCTAAATAACAATTCCTGCATAGTTCATAAGTGGCGAGGTTTGCCACAATGCTCCCCCAGAACCAAACCGGCATACCCAGTCTGATCCCAATGGATTGGCTTGGGGAGGTCCGGTGGAGTGTTCACAGATCAAGTTCAATTTGTCTGGACAACCCGTCGGCGTTGCCGTTTTGCTTCCCAGGTCGGTAATGGATTGTTAAGTCAAACGGCTGCAGCGCCAAACTCCAGCGCAACAGCCGGGCATTGTCTCTGGATACCCTGTTCAGCCACACCAACGGGTTGTGATCTTTGAGCAGGGAAAATTGTTGTCCATATAGATATGGCTGAAGTTTCTTGAGGGCCCACACCACGGCCAAGCATTCCTTTTCGATGGCGGCGTAGCTAACTTCTCGGGGTAACAGTTTCCTGCTTAGGTAGGCCACAGGATACTCGCCGCCATCAGCCCCGACTTGGCTCAACACGGCTCCCAATCCAAACATAGAAGCGTCTGTATGGACGAGAAAGTGTTTAGTTGGATCCGGGGCAGCAAGGATAGGGGCATTTACGAGAGTGTTTTTCAGTTCTTGGAATGCTTGTTCACACTCTGGGCTCCAGGTAACAATCTTAGGAAGGTTTTTACGGGTGAGGTCGATGAGGGGTTTGGCTAGGGTACTATAATTAGGTACAAACTTCCTATAATAGCCTGCGGTACCTAGAAAGGCTAGCACTTCGGTCTTGGTACGGGGAGTGGGCCACTTGGCTATGGCCTTTACCTTGGCCGGTTCGGGCTTCTGCTGCCCGCTACCTACTCGGTGCCCTAGGTACTGGACCTCCGCCATCCCTAAATGACATTTGCTAGGCTTAAGGGTTAATCCTGCCTCCCTAATGCGATCTAGGATTGCCCCTATATGGTTAAAATGCTCGTCCCAGGAGCTGCTAAATATAGCTATGTCGTCTAAATAGGCGCATGCGTACTCTTGGGACCCATCCAGTAGCCGATCTACCATTCGCTGGAAAGTAGCCGGAGCGTTCTTCATCCCAAATGGCATGACCTTGAATTGGTACAGGCCAAACAGGGTGACGAACGCTGATTTGGGAATGGCATCCTCGGCTAGTGAGATCTGCCAGTACCCCTTACACAGATCTATGGTGGTGAGGTACTGGCCTCGAGCCATTTTATCCAGGAGCTCATTTATCCGGGGCATAGGGTAGGCGTCAGAAACGGTTTTATCATTAAGTTTCCGGTAGTCTACGCAGAAGCGGGTCGTGCCGTCCCGCTTCAGCACTAGAACTACCGGCGAGGCCCAGGGGCTGTTCGAGTGCTCAATCACTCCTAACTGTAGCATCTCGTCAATCTCCTTCCGCATATGTTCTCTCAACGATTCTGGTATGCGGTAAGGAGGTTGACGCATAGGGAGGTGACCTGGGGTTTCTACCCTATGGGTGGCCAGTCTGGTATATCCAGGCACGTTGGAGAACGTGTCTCTCTTTTCCTGCAGGAGCTCTGCTATTTGAGCTTGCTCCCGAGGACTTAACCGCTCACCCAATTGTACCTCTTCCAGACCTTTGTTCCGGTTCTTCATTCCTAGGAGGTCGGGAAGAGGTAAACTGTCTGCATCGTCCGCGGCAGGGGCGCAAATAGCATTCACCTCCTCTGCATGTTCATGGTACGGCTTCAACATATTTACATGGAGCATGCGTCTACCGCCTGCTCCAGTACATGGGCCGATCACATAGGTGGTGTCACAGATTTGTTCCACCACCTTGTATGGGCCCTGCCAGGAGGCCTGCAGTTTATAATTTTTGACCGGTTTTAAGATTAGCACCTTCTGCCCAGTCTGAAAACTGCGGTCCCTGGCGCCCCTATCATACCAACGGCGCTGACGGGTTTGAGCCGCCTGAAGTTTGGAGTGGACGGTCCGAGTCAGGGCCTCCAGGTGCTCCCTAAACTCCAACGCGTATGGTACGATAGGAGTACCGTCACTAGTGACTTCCCCATCCCAATGCTCTCGAATTAAGTCTAGGGCACCCAGTACCCTCCTTCCGAATAATAATTCAAAGGGAGAGAACCCCGTGGACTCCTGAGGTACCTCCCGGTAGGCGAAAAGCAAATGGGGTAGAAACCGCTCCCAGTTCTTCTGGGTATCTATGAACGTGCGGAGCATCTGTTTCAGTGTTCCATTAAACCGTTCACAGAGCCCATTAGACTGGAGGTGATAAGCGGAATTTACAATGGGTTTCACTCCACATGCTCTCCACAACTGGTGGGTAATCTCAGCTGTAAACTGGGTGCCCCGGTCCGAAATAATCTCCCGGGGAAATCCCATGCGGGAGAAGATTTTGATGAGGGCATCCGTCACGGTCTCGGCATGAATATTAGCCAGAGCCACCGCCTCGGGATATTGGGTGGCATAATCCACGACCGTGAGTATATACCTATTCCCCGAGGGGCTAGGCTTGGCTAGGGGGCCAATGAGGTCCACCGCCACTCGACTAAAAGGCTCCTCTATTATGGGGAGGAAGTGTAGCTTTGCCTTATATCGGTCTCCTTGTTTCCCTACTCGTTGGCAGGTGTCACACATCTGGCAATACTGCCTAATATCTTTGGTGATCCCTGGCCAAAAGAAATTCTGAGTTAGGCGGTGCTTCGTCCGACTAACTCCTAGGTGGCCTGACAGTGGAATATTGTGGGCAACCCGTAGCAGTTCTTGTCTATACCTCTGAGGTACTATTAACTGCTGAACGGACAGGGGAATAGATCCGGCCACTATCTTCTCAGTATACCTGTACAGTAACCCCTTGTTCCAACCATACCTCTCTCCTTCCAACCCCGCCTGATTCTGGTTTACCTTATCCATATATACTTGCAATGAGGGGTCAGTGGCCACTTCGCTACCAAACTCTAGTGGAGGGGCCCAAGAGACATTAGGGGGGTGATTGCTTACCTGAGCCTCAGAGTGATCAGTCAGTGTGTTGGTGCGGGCCTGTTGTCGGGTAACCACGGGCAGTGCTGCTTGTGGGGAGGTTCGGGGTGCAAACACTGAAGTCAGCTCCCCTAAGTCGTTGCCCAAAATAACGTCTGCAGGCAAATTTTGCATAAGGCCCACTTCTATGTTCCCCGACCCTGCTCCCCAATTCAAGTGTACTTTGGCCGTGGGAATCTTGTAAATGGCTCCCCCGGCCACCTGGACAGCTACACAATCTCTGGTGAGTTGATTGGTGGAAACTAAATGTTGCCGGAGCAAGGTTATGTGGCCCCAGAGTCACGCAGCCCTTGGCCCTCTATATAGACCACCTGGCGGTGGCTTTGTAGGTTGTCCAAAGCGGCCTGTACTGGGTTTACCTCATGTAAGATGCCCAAGGGTTCCTCGTGGAAGACTGCGGGTTGGGTCTGTAGTCGGGGCTCGTTCTGGTAGCAGTGTACAGTTGCCCGGTTGTTCTGGTTGTTCCAGGTGGATCGGTTCTTGTTTCTGGGACAGTCTCTCTGAATGTGCCCTTGTTGGTTACAAAGATGGCAACGGATAGCTGATCGAGTCTGGTATCGGGGAGGGTGGATTCCCCCTCCAGGACGGGGTAGCAGAGGTGTGGGAGCTGCAGTGGGGTTTGGGGTGACCCCAATACTGGAGCGTTGCTGTATTCGTTGAGCTCTCCGAGCATCTTGGTATTCGTTGGCCAAGGTCACTGCGGTATGTACTGTGCACGGTTTTTGATCTCTCAGCCAGTTTTGCAATTCAGTGGACACCCCTTGGAAGAATTGCTCCATCAACAGGAGTTGTAAAAGGTCTTCCAACTGGGTGACTTGGGCTGCCTGCAACCAGCCTTTAGCGGCCCTGGTTAGCCGATGCGCTCACTCAGTGTGGGTATCTTTCTCCAGCTTCTTCAGGTCTCGGAACCGCTGTCGGTATGCCTCCGGGGTAATAGCATACCTAGTCAGGATGGCCTGTTTTACCTTCTGGTAGTCCCTGCTGTCCTCATCTGGTATGGTGCGGTAGGCTTCAGCAGCCCGCCCAGATAACTTGCCAGCCAGTAGGGGAACTTGGTCAGCGGTACTAATATTATGCAGTTGGCATAATCACTCAAAGTCCTGTAGGTACCCATCGATATCCTCCGTGTCGGTATGATCCTTGAATGCGTGGTAGGGAATCTTAGCTTTCCCTGTACCAGCACTGGAGTGTACTGGTAGCCCCTCTCCGGGTCTCGGGGTGGTTTGTCGGGTCACCATCAAGTATTCCTGTACGTCTGCTGATGTCCGTGTCAGGAGCTCCTCCGAATGGGGTAGCGGAAAAAAAGCCAACCGGGTCCGCATCTCTTTTTGGAATTCGGTTTCGTTATTCGCCATGGGTACAGCCGTACCTGCTACCCGGTCTCCCTCCATGAGCTCTGCAATCAGCCTTGCTTTGGTTTTATTGCTGGCAATAATTCCTCTCGCCTCCAGTAATTCCTTCAATGCAGTTCTCTATAGTCTGGTATAATCTGTCCCCATTCACCGTCCGTTAATATACATCACATGTCCTACGATTTGCTGTGCAGTTTGAATCCCGTTGCTTGCCACCAATTGTAGCAGAGAGGCAGTAGGATCTGTAATATCTTTTGGGTAGGCAGAGACAAGCAAGTAACTACTCTTGGTAATTGTAGCAGAGAGGCAGTAGGATCTGTAATATCTTTTGGGTAGGCAGAGACAAGCAAGTAACTACTTTTGGTAATTGTAGCAGAGAGGCAGTAGGATCTGTAATATCTTTTTGGTAAGCAGAGACAAGCAAATAACTACTCTTGGTAATTGTAATAATAACCCCTTTCCACCAAGAACTAGACGACACATAGCTTGGGAGTGAACAACAACTTATTCAACAACTGGAAAAACAAACACTTTTTAAAAACAGTCTCCCCTACAAGGGGTTTCCCAACTGAAACAGCAGGGAGTTTAAACAGTAACATACAGTTTAACATACATTTTAACCATTAGCCTAAATAACAATTCCTGCATAGTTCATAAGTGGCGAGGTTTGCCACAATAACTATTTAATAACTATTCTACCTAGTTAAAATAAATACAAAGTTACCTGTAAAATAAATATAAATCCTAAAATAGCTGCAATGTAATTATTAATTACATTGTAGCTATCTTAGGGTTTATTTTACAGGTAAGTATTTATTTTTAAATAGGAATCATTTATTTAATGATAGTGTAGTGTTAGGTGTAATTGTAACTTAGGTTAGTTTTTATTTTACAGGTAAATTTGACTTTATTTTATCTAGGTAGCTATTAAATAGTTAATAACTATTTAATAGCTTTTGCACCTAGTTAAAATAAATTGAAATTTGCCTGTAAAATAAAAATAAATCCTAAAATAGCTACAATATAATTATTAGTTAGATTGTAGCTATATTAGGGTTTATTTTAAAGGTAAGTATTTAGTTTTAAATAGGATTAATTTAGTTAATAAGAATAATATTTATTTAGATGTATTTAATTAATATTTAAGTTAGGGGGGGTGTTATGGTTAGGGTTAGACTTAGGTTTAGGGGTTAATAATTTTATTATAGTGGCGGCGGTGTAGGGGGGCAGGATAGGGGTTAATAAATTTATTATAGGTGGCGGCGGTGTAGGGGGTCAGGATAGGGGTTAATAGGTATTATGTAGGTGGCGACGGGGTCCTGGAGTGGCTGTTTAGGGGTTAACATATTTTTTATAGTTGCAGCGGGGTCCGGGAGTGGCAGTTTAGGGGTTAACATATTTATTATAGTTGCGGTGGGCTCCGGGAGCGGCGGTTTAGGGGTTAATAAGTTTATTAGAGTGGCGGTGGGCTCCGGGAGCAGCGGTTTAGGGACTAATACATTTATTTAGTTGCAGCGGTGTAGGAGGGGGCAGATTAGGGGTGTTTAGACTCGGGGTACATGTTAGGGTGTTAGGTGTACACACTTCCCATAGGAATCAATGGGATGTCGGGCAGCAGCGAACATGAACTTTCGCTATGGTCAGACTCCCATTGATTCCTATGGGATCCGCCACCTCCAGGATGGTGGATTGAAAACCAGGTATGCTGGGCCGGTAAAGTGCCGAGCGTACCTGCTAGTTATTTGATAACTAGCAAAAGTAGTCAGATTGTGCCAAACTTGTGTTCGGAACATCTGGAGTGACGTAAGAATCGATCTGTGTCAGACTGAGTCTGGCGGATCAAAGCTTACATCACTAAATTCTACTTTTGCCGGTGTGTAGGGCTTGATAACTTAGAAATTTGAACAGGCTTGATAACTTAGGCGAATCAGCCTCACCACAAATACGCTGTGGAATTCCAGTGTATTTGAGGTTGACGGCTTGATAACTAGAGGCCATTGGCTCAATTTGCATCTATTCCAAGTTAAACTGAAATGTTTTCACTACCATTTAACTTGCTTTTGTCTATGTTTTAGTATTTTCAATAAGTTAAAATAAGTATATTGTGAATTTTGAGCAAACTTCACCTTATACAGCTGACAACACAAATCAGTGAGATGAGCTTGTCTGTGTGAGAGCTCCAGACATATCCTGGGAACTCCCCTGTTCAGCCTAAGGAACTACCCTGTCCATCCCACATTCTGAAAGTGTCAGTTTTAGTTTGCAATGCAGCAAATACAAGGTGCAATGTAATTTGTAAAAGATACACAGAAATATACAGTTCAGTAAGTTCTTAAAGTAACACAGAAACGTTCAAATCATGATCAGAATTCGAAAAATCACTGCTTGATCAAAATTTTAATGTATTTAATATAAATGAGAATTTGCAAAGATTAAATGCAATAATACTGAAAGGACCCCATCTGAAATGTATGGCAATATAAAATGCAATGCACAAAGTGTAAGTGTAACAAAACTCTGATATCATGCAGTGCTATATTGCACTGGGCTTGTCTCTCCTTCATATATAGAAATGAGAGAGATCTTGCAGTACTGGAGAGTTCTGCCCTTTTTCTTTTGAAAATTCAAGGCGTTTAGCCCCTGAGAAGTCTGAACTAGAAATTCTCTCCAAGGGCAAAATTACATATACGGCGCACGCTTCAGAGTAACTGCTGAGACCTGCGTCGCCCGTAATTTCCCCTCGCTCCTCGGGGAATCACATAAACCCCGCCAGCAGTTCATAAAGTGCCGTAAGTCGAATAAACTAGCGTTCTCCAGAAATGTACGTAAATACAAATTTCTGGAGTCGCCAGTGACTTACGGCACGCTAGAAACTGCCGGCGCCTAAGAAAATATATATTTTTTTAATTTCTCGTAAAAGTCTAACATGCCTCCCAACAATAAACCCCAAACGTAAAAACGCCTATATCCGCAATCCTCCCACATCGCAACTAATAATAAAAGTATTAACCCTTAAACTGACAACCCCCACAATGCAATATGCCTAATTAAACAATTAACTTAAATGTATTAACCCCTAACCCGCCATTCACCCACATCGCCATCTCCCTAATATATGTATTAACCCCTAACCCGCCATTAACCCACATCACAAACTACCTAATAAATGTATTAACCCCTAACCCGCCATTAACCCACATTGCAATTAACCTAATGATACTATTAACCCCTAATCCACCTTAACCCACATCACAATTAACCTAATAAATCTATTATCCCCTAAACCGCCATTAACCCACATTGCAATTAACCTAATAAATCTATTAACCCCTAAACCGCCATTAACTGATATCACAATTAACCTAATAAATCTATTAACCCCTGAACTGCCAAACCCCCACAATGCAATTAACCTATTTAAATTACTAATCCCCCTAACCTAACACCCCCTAAATTAACCCCAATTATCTAAATTAAAAAATACTAAGTTACAATTAAAATAAAAAAACTACTTTAAAAATAAAAAAACTACGTTTAAATGAATCTAAAATTAAAAAAAAATCTTACATTACATAAAATAATAAACCAAATTATCAAAAATAAAAAAAATAAATCTAATCCCTATAAAAATAAAAAAGCCCCCCAAAATACAAACACCCCCTAATCTAAACTAAGCTACCAATAGCCCTTAAAATGGCCTTTTGTAGGGCATTGCCCTAAATTAAACAGCTCTTTTGCATTAAAAAAAATACTAAGTCCCCCCACCCACCAAGCCTCCAAAATAAAAAAAAACTAACACTAAAAAATCCTAAACTACCCATTGCTCCTAAAAGGGCTTTTGTATGGGCATTGCCCTTAAAAGGGCATTCAGCTCTTTTACTGCCCTTAAAAGGGCATTCAGCATTTTTACAAGTGCCAATTAAATCCCTAAAAAAATAAATAATCCTAACTCTAAGTCCCAAATAGGTACTCACCGTTCCTGGAGTCCGGCGGAGAAGGTCCTCTTCCAGGTAGTGTTAAAGTCTACTTGGAACCGGCGACATCTTCCCTCTTCATCCAGGACCAAGCCGGCGTGGAGCGGAGATGATGGAGGAACTGAATAAAAGACTGGTGACCGCGGAACTGAAGACCAGCGACCACAGAGCCATGGAGCGTGGAGGATCCTCTTCGTACGATCATCACCGTACCCTGAATATTGAATGCAAGTTACGCGTTTAAATATGGCATCACTTGCATTCTTATTGGCTGATTTTAATCTTCAAATTCAAATCAGCCAATAGGATGAGAGCTACTGAAATCCTACTTGCTGTTCAAATCAGCCAATAGGATTTCAGTAGCTCTTATCCTATTGGCTGATTTGAATTTGAAGATTCAAATCAACCAATTGGAATGCAAGTAATGCCATATTTAAACGTGTTGCTTGCATGTACTGTTAGGAATTTTATTTTAATAGTAATTTAGTATTTTATTATTTTATGTAATTTGGGGTTAATCTAGGGGGTGTTAGGTTAGGGGGCTTAGTAATTAAATTAGGTTTATTGCGATGTGGGGGTTTGGTGGTTTAGGGGTTAATAGATTAATTAGGTTTATTGCAATGTAGGTGAATGGCGGAGTAGATAATAATAGATTCATTAGGTTAATTGTGATGTTGTTGAATGGCGGATTAGGGCTTAATTGTTTTATTAGGTAGATTGCGATGTGGGTAAATGGCGAATTAGGAGTTAATACATTTATTAGGTTTATTGCGATGTGGGTGAATGGCGGATTAGGGGTTAATAGATTTATTAGGTTTATTGCGATATGGGGGTTGGCGGTTGACAGGTAGATAGATATTGCGCATGCGTTAGTTAATATTTTCAGCCAGTTACGGGAGTTATGGTGCTCACATACTCAGCGCAAGGCTTGCTGCGCCTGCCTATGTGTGGCGAGGTGAAAATGGAGTTAAAATTATTTGTCTTTATATAATAAGAATTTGTATAATGTATGGATAACAAGGGTAACAATACTTTTGGCCACATAACATATTATAAATCTCTTACAGCTAGATTACGAGTTGTGCGTTATGAGTCAAATAGCAGCGTTGTGGCCCATAATGCATAATTTTGCCTAACGCAGTCACTACGAGTCTTGTCGGTATAGCTGTACTGCAAGCCTTTTAGCCTGTAATGCAACATCAGTACCGCACTCTTAAAAATGACGTTTTTTAATGGGATTCCCATAGCGCTGGTATTACGAGTTTTGCATTCTGGCTAAAAACCTGCGTTACACCCTATAACGACAAGATCTGTACCGCCATCTAAAGTCAGTAGTTATGAGTTTTACACTACAAAGCCGTAACATAAAACTCATAACTAAAGTGTTAAAAAGTATACTAATACCTATAAACTAACTATTAACCCCTAAACCGAGGCCCTCCCCTATCGCAAACACTATAATAAATTTATTAACCCCTAATGTGCAGCTCCCGATATCGCCGCCACTTTAAAATATTAACCCCTATTCCGCTGCTTCCTGACATTGTTGCCACTATAATAAACTTATTAACCCCTAAACCGCCGCCATCCTGCATCGCAAACACTATTCAAATATAATTAACCCCTAATCTGCCATCCGCCTACATCGCCCCCACTATACTAAAGTTATTAATCCCTACACCACCGGCACTATAATAAATCTATTAACCCCTAAACCGCAAGCCCCCTACAATGAAATATACTAAACTAAACTATTAAACCCTAAACTGAAAGCCCACACATCGAAATAAACTAAATTAAACTATTCACCCCTAAACCTAACACCCCCCTAACTTTATAACAAAATTACAATTTCCCTATCTTAAATTAAATTAAAATTTACCTGTCAAATTAAACAAAATAAGTTTAAACTACCAATTAAACTAATATAATTATTAAACTAAAATTAAACTAACTACCAATTAAATAAAACTAAAGTACACATTAAAAAAATTCTAACACTACTCTAAAAATTAAAAAGTATCTAAATAAAAAAATAAAAAGATACTAACTTACAAAAAATATCAAACACTAAATTATGGAAAATAACAAACGAAATGATCAAAAATAGAAAAGAATTACACCTAATCTAATAGCCCTATCAAAATAAAAAAGCCCTCCCAAAATAAAAAAAACCCTAGCCTACAATAAACTATCAATGTCCCTTAAACGGACCTTTTGTGGGGAATTGCCCCAAATATATCAGCTCTTTTACCTGTACAAAAAAAACCAAAAAGACCCCCCAACAGTAAAACCCACCACCCAACCAACCCCCCCCAAAAATAACTAATTCTAAAAAAATCCTAAACTACCCATTGCCCTGAAAAGGGCAGTGTATAGGCATTGTCCTTAAAAGGGCATTTAGCTCTTTTACTGCCCAAACCCTAAACTTAAAAAACCCACCCAAAAAAGCCTAACACTAACCCCCCGATGATCCACTTACAGTTTTTGAAGTCCCGCTTGAATGATCTTCATCCCGGAGTTGAAGTCCTCTTCCGGGCGGAGAGAAGTCTTCATCCAGACGGCCTCTTCAATCTTCATCCCGGCGTTGAAGTCCTGATCCAAGTGGCGAGAAGTCTTCATCCAGACGGCCTCTTCAATCTTTATCCATGCGGCATCTTCTATCTTGATCCCAGAGGCGCAGAGGGGGTCCATCATGAAGACATCCAGCGTGGATTCGAATTAGCCAATAGAATGAGAGCTGCTTAAATCCTATTGGCTGATTTGAATAGCCAATAGGATTTTAGCAACCCTATTTCCTATTGACTGATTCAAATTTTTCAGCCAATAGGAATGCAAGGCACGCCATCTTGAATCGCGTCCCTTGCATTGATGATTCAGTGTACGGCGGCGACTGTATGAAGAAGATGCTCCGCCCCGGATGTCTTCAGGATGGACCTGCTCCGCGCCTCCGGGATCAAGATAGAAGATGCCGTCTGGATGAAGATTGAAGAGGCCGCCTTGATGAAGACTTCTCGCCACTTGGATCAGGACTTCAACGCCGGGATGAAGATTAAAGAGGCCGTCTGGATGAAGACTTGTCACCGCCTGTATGAGGACTTCAATTCCGGGATGAAGATCGTTCAAGCGGGACTTCAAAAACTGTAAGTAGATCGTCAGGGGTTAGTGTTAGGATTTTTTTAAAGGTTTTTAGGTGTTTTATTTTTTTTTAGTTTAGGGTTTGGGCAGTAAAAGAGCTAAATTTGCCCATACAAATGCCCTTTTCAGGGCAATGGGTATCTTAGGTTTTTTTATAATTAGATTTTTTATTTTGGAGGGTTGGCTGGGTGGTGGGTTTTACTGTTGGTGGGGGTCTTTGTGTTTTTTTTACAGGTAAAAGAGTTGATATCTTTGGGGCAATGCCCCACAAAAGGCCCTTTTAAGGGCCATTGGTAGTTTATTGTAGGCTAGGTTTTTTTTTTTATTTTGGGTGGGCTTTTTTATTTTGATAGGGCTATTAGATTAGGTGTAATTTTTTTTTTATTTTGGATAATTTTGTTTTTATTTTTTGTAATTTAGTGGGGGGGTTTTGTTGCAATTTTTTGGTTTTAGTTTAAGGCAGGTAAGGTTTTATTTAACAGGTAAGTTTGTATTTATTTTAACTAGGTAGTTAGTAAATAGTTAATAACTATTTACTAACTAGTCTACCTAGTTAAAATAAATACAAACTTACCTGTGAAAAAAAATGAAACCTAAGCTAGCTACAATATAACTATTAGTTATATTGTAGCTAGTTTAGGTTTTATTTCACAGGTAAGTATGTATTTAGTTTTAAATAGGTATTATTTAGTTAATAATTGTAACTTTAGTTTAGCTCTAGTTTAATTATGTTAAAGTTAGGGGGTGTAAGGGTTACGTTAGTGTTAGGTTTAGGGGTTAATACAGTTTAATTTAGATTTTTACAATGTGGGGGGCTGGCGGTTTAGGGGTTTTTAGGTTTATTTAGTGGTAGTGATGTGGGAGGCCAGAGTTTTAGGGTTTAATAACTTTATTTAGTTGCGGCGATATTGGGGTGCGGCAGAATAGGGGTTAATAACTTTAGTATAGTGTCAGGCAATATCGAGAGCGGCAGATTAGGGTTTAATAGATTTATTTAGGTGGCGGCGATATTGGGAGCGGCAGATTAGGGGTTAATTACTGTAGACAGGCGTGAGCGATATCGGGGCGGCAGATTAGGGGTTAATAACATTATGTAGGTGGCGGCGATGTCGGGGCAGCAGATTAGGGGTGTTTAGACTCGGGGTTTATGTTAGGGTGTTAGGTTTACACGTTAGTTTTCTTTCCCCATAGACATAAATGGGGCTGTGTTACGGAGCTTTTCTTTCCGCGATCGCAGGTGTTAGACTTTTTTCTGGCCCGCTCTCCCCATTGATGTCTATGGGGAAAGCGTGAACGAGCATGTCAAATACAGCGTTTGTTTTTGGTGCAGTATGGAGCTCAACGCAGCCATATCGCCCGCACAAGCCTGGTTTTTTAAAACTTGTAATGGCAGCGCTATAGGGGATTAAATAACGTAATCTAGCCTTTAGTTTTATATATATATATATATATATATATATATATGTAGGTATTAATTAAATACTCTACAGAACTATGGATATTTTGTCACTTGCCAGAAATAAATCTATTGATTAAAGAAATGATGTGTATAAACAATAACAAGACAAAAATTAGTTCATATTAGCAGCATGTGCTACAATTGGAATAGTTGCAACCAGTCTTATCTCACAGTATTTAACTAGTAGCCTTTTTAGGTTTCCTGCCACCTTAGGTAGTTACAGACCATCTGTCATATGAAATTAGTGATTAACTCCTTCCTGATGAACACAAAAAGAACACTCTTCATTCTAACATCTTTGTTCCATAAAAACATTGATTATCCCTTTACTAAAATAAACATAAATAACAGTTACTAACCCTCTCATACCTATATACATATATGTATATGTGTGTGTCTATCTATCTATCTATCTATCTATCTATCTATCTATCTATCTATCTATCTATATGGACATACATACATGCGTATGTATGTATATCTAAATATCCCATGAACTGCAGGCTATAGGTTTTTTTCAGTAATATTACATTTTCTTTTCTGGAATAAATATAGAACACAATAGAGATACCAGATTTTCAACTGCCTTTCTGCAATTTCTTGGATGTCTTCACACTACCTCCAACTAAATCTTTCTAAAACTGAGCTGCTTCTCCCCCCCCCCCTCTTTGAGACATCCAACACTTGACATTTCTCTGACGTTTGGAGACTCAACACTTCACCCCACGTCCTCTGTCTTTGGGTTACACTTGACTCAGAACTCACATTTAACCCACATATACAAGCACATACCAAATCCTGCCGTTCACACCTACTTAACATTTCCAGAATTCATCCCTTCCTTACTCAAAAAACTACAAAAATACTTATTCCTTCCTCATTTTGTCACGCAATGAGTATTGCAATCTACTTCTAAATGGCCTTCCAAAACACAGCCTCTCCTCCCTCCAATCTATTATGAATGCTTCTGCTAGACTCATCCACCTAAGTCGCCGATCTACATCAGCTGCCCCACTCTGCCAGTCTCTACACTGGCTCCCCATACACTCCAGAATACAATTTAAAGTATTAACCCTAACTTACAAAGCACTAAACAGTCTAACTCCCAACTATATTTTCTCTCTCATCGTGAAATATTCCCCATCCCATCCTCTTCGATCAACTCCTGTTATTTCTATGTCCCACTCCTGTCTCCAAGACTTTGCACATGCTGCTCCTATCCTCTGGAACTCTCTACCCAGTGCCATACGACTGTCTCCAACCTTGTATAGCTTCAGACGCTCCTTGAAAACCCACCTATTCAGAGAGACTTACCATCTCTCCTCCATCTCTCATCCTAACCAAACTAATACATGAACTGCCTGACTCACTGCTGCAACTACAAACAATGTGACAAGCTAACCCCAACCTTATGTCTCTGTACCCTAGACCTGTAGACTGTGAGTTCTCTGGAGCAGGGCCCTCTTCCTCCTGTACTAGATTTATTTAGTTTTGTTATGTTTTGTATTTTATCACAACTCCTTGTCATTGAATACCCCTATCACTGTACCCAGCGCTACGGAATTTGGCGGCGCTAAACAAATAAATGATAATAAATAAATAAATAAATAATAGAGATATTTGTTAACAATTCTACATTTTATTAGTGAGAGAAATATATAGATGGTTTTGGTGTGAGTCAAAAACAACGTAACTATTTACCATGTAAAGCAGATCACTAGAAAAAATGCAAAGGTAATTAACAGAATTGTAATCAATATCTGAAAACCATTTTTAGTTTTATGTTCCCAGTTGCCCTTTTAATCAGACACATGTAGATTGGGACCGATCCATAAAATTATCTATCTTGTCTATGCTGTCTCCATGGGATGCAGATTTTATTAAACCTCCTAATGAAACTCTGAATAATTAAACCCACTTTTTTAATTTATCAAGATATTGTTTGGGTGATGTCCATTTTTCACAGCTGTTTCTCAATCTATGTGTAGAGCAAAGTTCAACAATGTATTTAACAGAAACACAAACAGTTATGTGTTTTTATGTCACTCTATTTGCATAATTACATTGTGTATATCACTTTAATAAGCTGAAATAGTTTTGTCATTAGGCAAGCTTGGCAGCTACCTATAGGCACATTTCCTGTAACAAGGACTTCTGTTCTAGAACTTAAAGTGAATGTAAACTTTCATGAATCAGTTTTAAAAATACTATTAAAAACAGGGGCACTTTCATTCATTAAACTTTACATGGCAGCATTTTTTTTTTAAATACTTACCTTTTTCTTTAGGAAACCCAGACCAGCGTTCCTCCGCCCGCAGCTCCTCTGTACTTGCCTCATCAATGATAAAACCTGCTTCCTCCAATCATGGCGCGCACCCCGGAGCATTCATCTCGTGAGGCCACGCAATGATTGGAGGAAGCCAGTTTTGTCATCAATATGCTAAGTACAGAGGATGGCCGGTCTGGGTTTCCTAAAGAAAAAGTTAAGTATTTTTAAAAAAACGCTGCAATGTAAAGTTTAATGAAGAAAAGTGCCCCTGGTTTTAATAGTATTTTTAAAAACTGGGCCCTCATTCATTCAACTTTACATTCACTTTAAGCATTAAAGGGCCACTGTAAGTAAATATTTTCTATGCCTGTTACTAACTAACTACCCCAAATACGCTTTTTATCAATAGCATTTCATTAACATGTCTCTACCGTATATCAGAAAGCTTGTCTGCAAATTTAATTGTTTTCCAAACCCACTCCGTGGGTATCCTTTGCTCTGTACCAATCCGTTTACAATACCTAGGTTTCAAAATGGCGCTTTAAACACAAAGGCCTAGATTTAGAGTTTGGCGGTAGCCGTGAAAACCAGCGTTAGAGGCTCCTAACGCTGGTTTTGGGCTACCGCTGGTATTTAGAGTCAGTCAGGAAAGGGTCTAACGCTCACTTTCCAGCCGCGACTTTTCCATACCGCAGATCCCCTTACGTCAATTGCGTATCCTATCTTTTCAATGGGATCTTTCTAATGCCGGTATTTAGAGTCTTGGCTGAAGTGAGCGTTAGAACTCTAACGACAAGACTCCAGCCGCAGAAAAAAGTCAGTAGTTAAGAGCTTTCTGGGCTAATGCCGGTTTATAAAGCTCCTAACTACTGTGCTCTAAAGTACACTAACACCCATAAACTACCTATGTACTCCTAAACCGAGGTCCCCCCATATCGCCGCCACTCTATTAAAATTTTTTAACCCCTAATCTGCCGACCGCACGCCGCTGCCACCTACATTATCCCTATGAACCCCTAATCTGCTGCCCCTAACACCACCGACCCCTATATTATATTTATTAACCCCTAATCTGCCCCCCTCACCGTCGCCTCCACCTGCCTACACTTATTAACCCCCTAATCTGCCGAGCGGACCGCACCGCTACTATAATAAAGTTATTAACCCCTAATCCACCTCACTCCCGCATCAATAACCCTATAATAAATAGTATTAACCCCTAATCTGCCCTCCCTAACATCGCCGACACCTAACTTCAAGTATTAACCCCTAATCTGCCGATCGGAGCTCACCGCTATTCTAATAAATTTTTTAACCCCTAAAGCTAAGTCTAACCCTAACCCTAACACCCCCCTAAGTTAAATATAATTTAAATCTAACGAAATAAATTAACTATTATTAAATAAATTATTCCTATTTAAAGCTAAATACTTACCTGTAAAATAAACCCTAATATAGCTACAATATAAATTATAATTATATTGTAGCTATTTTAGGATTAATATTTATTTTACAGGTAACTTTGTAATTATTTTAACCAGGTACAATAGCTATTAAATAGTTAATAACTATTTAATAGTTACCTAGTTAAAATAATTACAAAATTACCTGTAAATAAATCCTAACCTAAGTTACAATTAAACCTAACACTACACTTTCAATAAATAAATTAAATAAACTACCTACAATTATCTACAATTAAACCTAACACTACACTATCAATAAATAAATTAAATAAAATTCCTACAAATAAATACAATGAAATAAACTAACTAAAGTACAAAAAATAAAAAAGAACTAAGTTACAAAAAATCAAAAAATATTTACAAACATTAGAAAAAAATTACAATTTTAAACTAATTACACCTACTCTAAGCCCCCTAATAAAATAACAAAGACCCCCAAAATAAAAAAATGCCCTACCCTATTCTAAATTACAAAAGTTCAAAGCTCTTTTACCTTACCAGCCCTTAAAAGGGCCCTTTGCGGGGCATGCCCCAAAGAATTCAGCTCTTTTGCCTGTAAAAAAAAACATACAATACCCCCCCCCAACATTACAACCCACCACCCACATACGCCTAATCTAGCCCAAACCCCCATTAAATAAACCTAACACTAAGCCCCTGAAGATCTTCCTACCTTGTCTTCACCATGCCAGGTATCACCGATCGTTCCAGGCTCCAAAATCTTCATCCAAGCCCAAGCGGGGGCTGGCGATCTATAATCCGGTGGCTGAAGAGGTCCAGAAGAGGCTCCGAAGTCTTCATCCTATCCGGGAAGAAGAGGCGATCCGGACCGGCAACCATCTTGATCCAAGCGGCATCTTCTATCTTCATCCGATGACGACCGGCTCCATCTTGAAGACCTCCACCGCGGACCCATCTTCTTCTTCTGGCGACTTCCCGGCGAATGACAGTTCCTTTAGGGGACGTCATCCAAGATGGCGTCCCTCGAATTCCGATTGGCTAATAGGATTCTATCAGCCAATTGGAATTAAGGTAGGAAAATTCTGATTGGCTGATGGAATCAGCCAATCAGAATCAAGTTCAATCTGATTGGCTGATCCGATCAGCCAATCAGATTGAGCTTGCATTCTATTGGCTGATCGGATAGGGCTATTAGATTAGGTGTAATTAGTTTAAATATTTGATAATTTATTTTTTATTTTGTGTAATTTAGTGTTTGTTTGTTTTTTGTAATTTAGTTAATTGTATTTAATTAATGTAATTTATTTAATTGTAGTGTAAGGTTAGGTGTTAGTGTAAGACAGGTTAGGTTTTATTTTACAGGTAAATTTGTATTTATTTTAACTAGGTAGCTAGTAAATAGTTAATAACTATTTACTAACTATTCTACCTAGTTAAAATAAATACAAACTTAGCTGTGAAATAAAAATAAAACCTAAGCTAGCTACAATGTAACTATTAGTTATATAGTAGCTAGCTTAGGTTTTATTTTACAGGTAAGTATTTAGTTTTAAATAGGAATTATTTAGTTATTAATAGTAGGTTTTATTTAGATTTATTTTAATTACATTAAAGTCAGTGGGTGTTAGGGTTAGGGTTACGTTAGGGTTAGGGTTAGACTTAGGGTTAGGGGTTAATAACTTTATTATAGGGGCGGCGACGTTGGGGGCGGAAGATTAGGAGTTAATAATTGTAATGTAGGTGGCGACGACATTGGGGATGGCAGATTAGGGGTTAATAAGTATAGGTAAATGGCTGCGATATCGGGGGCAGCAGATTAGGGGTTAGTAAGTATACTGTAGGTGTCGGCGATGTCGGGGACTGCAGATTAGGGGTTAATAACAGTAATGTAGGTGGCAGCGGTGTCGGGGGAGGTAGATTAGGGGTTAATAAGTATAATGTAGGTGTCAGTGATGTCAGGGACGGCAGATTAGTGGTGTTTAGACTCGGGGTTTATGTTAGGGTGTTAGGTGTAAACATACATTTTCTTTCCCTATAGGTATCAATAGGGCTGCATTACGGAGCTTTACGCTATTTTATTGCAGGTGTTAAGCTTTTTTTCAGCCGGCTCTCCCCATTGATGCCTATGGGGAAATCGTGCACAAGCACGTAAAACCAGCTCAAAGCAGCACTGGTATTTGGGTGCGGTATGGAGCTCAATTATGCTCAACGCTCACATATTGCCTGCTAATATTGGGTTTATGAAAACCTGTAATAGCAGCGCTATAGGGAGGTGAGCGGTGACAATAACTTGCAAATTAGTACCGAGCCACCCATAACACAAAACTCGTAATCTAGCCGATTGTTTGTTACAGCTCTATTTCCTTTTTGATGTGACCTGAAAAAAAATAATGACTTTCAGTTTCTATGCAAAGTACTTCGATCTTTTAATTTTTTTTATTTTAGCATTCTTTAAACTGTAAATCACGCCTTGATACATTTTGTATCTACCTAGGAGTCCCTTAAACAAGATTATGCCTTTGTGGTCTCCTAGGTTGGCACAATGTAGCAAGAAAATTAAAATTGAGTAAAAAGATATTATAAGAATCTCGTAGTTGTTGTTTTCTTTTAAGTTCACAAATGGAAACAGCACTTTAACAACATTGTTGCAAATATTGTTTAAAACAAATTACTTTTCCCTGATTAAAAGTGACCATATATTGACAGAAACATAGTTCACTGTCTGCCCATACTGACAACCTAAAAGATGTATTCAGATGGGGTGTGATGCGAATGGAAACAAATGACAATATTTAACTATGAAAGACGTGTGTAATCTCCTTTTAAAACCCAATTTAAAAGACATCACATCTGTTAGTGACGATCACAATAGTGGATTGCCTTACAATAAGCAACTCAACTCTACTCTAGTTGAGTTGCTTATCGTAAGGCAAAAGTGAACATATTTGAATGCTATTTTATGTGTGTTTCTATACTACCATGTGTTCCTAATCCCTAGGACAAGGTTATTATCATTGGGATATACAGTATGTATCTATATGGCCCTCAATGCTTGCTCCAAAATTATAGTCCTCAGGATTCTCCCCTCAGATTTTCTTATGAGCAGACGCTCTTGTGTTATACCACACTTGCTTTAATTACTGGGGCTCCAGTTTAGTTGCTAACTGAAATGTAACAGGGGACATATTTCATTACTAATATATTTGTCATGAGACCATTTCTATGTTTTGCAGCTTTAAAGGTTTGTTTACTATTGGGGTAAGTAAGTACCAGTTATCTATAGGAGCAGATACTCTTTTATTATAACATATTTGAATTATCTATAAATTAATATTTATAGGTTTCATCATATAGTTAAATAAACATCTAAGAGTTGTATAAGTGTATATTTTTAATTATGTTTACAACCCTTTTTGGCTGATTAGTGGCCCGAGGCATATTAGATTTCCTCCATCCAACTATATGAATATACTGCACAAAGGTCAACTAGCAGGAAGACTTTATAAATTGAAATGGATGTTTCTGTTATAGGTATTTGTCTAACTCTTTTTTAGTCTTCTCTGTATTTTAGTGATATTGTTACAACTATGTTCAGAAGGTCAGAAGGTAAAGTGTTTTACATTTGTTAAGCCTACAAACAAAGCTGTAGAAGTTGCCAAATTTGATAATATTGTTAAACAGTTATACAAGAGGGTTTTCAAATGCATTTGACTGAAAGAGCAAATTTTGTTTTTCAAAATTCTTTTTTTTTTAAATAAACATATATTTATAAACAGCTAGTGCTTAGCAATTACTTAGTAGTAATAAATGCCACAAACCAGTTTACAAACATATATGCACATGTAAGCCATTCAATTACAGCAGTGAGATGAGGAGAATAGCTGTTTTGTGGGTTGAAGAAAAGGCGGTCAGAAAAAAGGCACTGGAATGCCACATTGTGGCTCCTGATCCTTCCAAGCCTAATTTAAATTATAATAGCAATCCTCTTAATATATATGCAATTCTGTATTTAGACAAGATTTTACTGATGATTGTATAAGGTGTTTTTTAATTAGACATAGGGGGATATTTATCAAAGCCTTAACCGCATATACGCCGGAATTCTGCAGCGTAATTGTTGCAAGATTGATCCGACCTAGTTATCAAAGCCTATAGACCGGCAAATGTTACAATTTGTGACGTAACATACGATCCACCGGTCTCAATCTGACGCAGATCGATGCTTACGTCATTACAGTGTTCCAAATACACATTCGGCTCTATTTGACACTTTTATCAAACTTTTAACAGGTACGCTTGCAGCTATTCCGGCCCAATGGAAGTCTGAAAGCACAGAAAGCTTATGTTCGATGCTGCCAGATATCCCATTGATTTCTATGGTTGAAAACAAGTTACGTTTACACCTAAAACCCTAACATAAACTCAGAGTCTAAACACCCCTAATCTGCCGCCCCGACATCGCCGCAACCTAAATAAAGTTTTTAACCCCTATCCCGCCGCTCCCCAACTCTGCTGCAACCTAAATAAATGTATTAACCCCTAAACCTCTGGCCTCCCACATCACTACCACTAACTAAACCTATAAACCCCTAAACCGTCAGCCCCCCACATCGCCAAAAAAAAATTAAGCTATTAACCCTTAAACCTAACAACCCGCTAACTTTAAATTAAAATTACAACATCCCTATCTTCAAATAAATTTAAACTTACCTGTGGAATTAAAATACTGTAAACTATATTAAACTATTAATTAACCTACCCTAACTATTATCCTACAATTAAATTGAACTACCAATTAAATAAACTAAATAACATATTAAAGAAACCTAACCCTACTCAAATTATTTAAATCTACAATTAAACATTATTAAAAGTACTAAATTACAGAAAAAAACAAACACTAAGTTACAAAAAAAACCCCACTAAATTATGAAAAATTAAAAAAACACTTTATCAAAAATAAAAAAAGAATTACACCTAATCAAATAGCCCTATCAAAATAAAAAAGCCCCCCTCCAAAATAAAAAAAAACCTAGCCTACAATAAACTACCAATGGCCCCTAAAAGGGCCTTTTGTGGGACATTGCCCCAAATAACCCTCTTTGATCTTCATCCAGCCGGCGAAGTCCTCATCCAGGCGGCAAGAAGATTTCATCCAGATGGCATCTTCTACCTTCATCCATCTGGTGCGGAGCGGGTCCATCCTGAAGACATTCGACGCGGAGCATCTTCTTCATACGGTCGCTGCCGTAAACTGGAACTTCAATGCAAGTGACGCTATCCAAGATGGCGTCCCTTGCATTCCTATTGACTGAAAGATTTCAATCAGACAATAGGATTAGAGCTGCTAAACTCCTATTGGCTGTTCCAATCAGCCAATAGGATTTGAGCAGCTCTAATCCTATTGGCTGTTCCAATCAGCCAATAGGATTGCTGGCTGGATGGATCCTTCAAGCGGGACTTCAATAACTGTAAGTGGATTGTCCGGGGTTAGTGTTAGGTTTATTTAAGGGTTTTTTTGGGTAGGTTTTATTTTTAGATCAGGGTCTGGGCATGTAAAAGAGCTAAATGCCCTTTTAAGGGCAATGCCCATACAAATGCCCTTTTCTAGGGCAATGGGGAGCTTAGGTTATTTTAGATAGGTTTTTTATTTGGGGGTTGGTTGGTTGGGTGGTGAGTTTTACTGTTGGGGTGTTTGTATTTTTTTTACAGGTAAAATAGTTGATTTCTTTGGGGCAATGCCCCACAAAATGCCATTTAAAGGGCCATTGGTAGTTTATTGTAGGATAGGTTATTTTTTATTTTGGGGGGCTTTTTATTTTGATAGGGCTATTAGATTAGGTGTAGTTCTTTTTTATTTTTGATAATGTGGTTTTTTATTTTTCGTAAATTAGTGGGGGTTTTTGTTACTTAGTGTTTGTTTTTTCTGTAATTTAGTACTTTTAATAATGTTTAATTGTAGATTTAATTAATTTGAGTAGGGTTAGGTTTTTTAATATGTAATTTATTTAATTTAATTGGTAGTTTAATTTAATTGTAGGATAATAGTTAGGGTAGGTTAATTAATAGTTTAATATAGTTTATTTTAATTCTACAGGTAAGTTTAAATTTATTTGAAGATAGGGATGTTGTAATTTTAATTTAAAGTTAGCGGGTTGTTAGGTTTAAGGGTTAATAGCTTAATTTATTTTTTGGTGATGTGGGGGGCTGACGGTTTAGGGGTTAATAGGTTTTGTTAGTGGTAGTGATGTGGGAGGCCAGAGATTTAGGGGTTAATAACTTTATTTAGGTTGCGGTGGGGTCGGGGATAAGTGGGATAGGGGTTAATAACTTTATTTCGGTTGTGGCGGGGTCGGGGAGCGGTGGGATAGGGGTTAATAACTTTATTTCGGTTTCTGCGGGGTCAGGGAGCTGCGGGATGGGGTTAATAACTTTATTTAGGTTGTGGCGGGTTCAGGGAGCAGCTGGATAGGGGTTAATAACTTTATTTAGGTTGTGGTGGGGTCGGGGAGTGGCAGGATAGGGGTTAATAACTTTATTTAGGTTGCGGCGGGGTCGGGGAGTGGCGGGATAGGGGTTAAACATTTTAGTATAGTGGCAGCATTTAGTGACAGGGTATAAATAAAGTTGGGAAAAACCCGAAGAGACGCAAGATTGATGACTGCTAGTTAAAAACAGTCTGATGCTCATCGCCCTGTACTTGGTAGGCGTCTATTTTCCGGCTTTTTTTATACATAAGGAGAGAGTATTGATATATGCGGCCGCGATGTTAGGCAAGCGTATTGGTGCCGGCGAATGCAACAAAGTTGAGGCTTTGATAAATATCCCCCATATTCTTTATAGATACTTTTTGTTAAGGTTTTTTTGATTAGTATAAATTTAGTAATTGTTATGAAAAATTATTATACATTGTATAAATCATAGCTCTAAAATATGATATCTTAGTAAATACTTTTTTTTTTGCTGGTCCAGATTGTCCTGTTTTAATCTGGGTTTAATACCTGGGCTCACGTTCTTTTTGTCCTGTGGAGAAATTTATTGCCAGACACAGGAGCTGAAATTCTCTGCCAAGAACAGAAAGATTAATAATATTGTATTAGACTGATAAACACTAAGCCTGTTATCAAAAATATATTCTGTTGAATTTCACAAAATATTTGTTCACATGGTTTATATTATATGATATTGCATCACTAGATTATAAAAATTCTCTAATAATTATTAACAATATAATTTTATTATTTCAAATAGAGATTATAATTTAAAAATGATACGCTCTAATAATGTTTTGCATTCTTAACCCCAGATAATTATGTTAAGCAAATGGGTTAAATACATATGTAAAGTCCTGCTCTGCAAGTCTTGCATTTCCCAAGCAGGTCACAGCCCATGTTTGGTGGGATTGTCAAACTGATGGCTCGTGAACTTCTGAGAAGCCATCTCCTCAACAGAAGCTGCAAGGCTTGCCTTTGTGGAGGTTAAAAACATACGACTAGATTACGAGTTTTGCGTTAGAGGCTGTGCGGTGCTAACAAGCAGTTTTCCCTCACCGCTCACTTATAGACAGCGCTGGTATTACAGGTTTTTACAAACCCGTCGTTAAAAGACAAGAAGTGAGCGTTGAGCAAAATTTTGCTCATTACCGCACTCCAATACCAGCGCTGCTTAAGTCAGCGGTGAGCTGGTGTAACGTGTGCGTGCACAATTTCCCCATAGGAATTAACGGGGAGAGCCGGCTGAGAAAAAGTCTAACACCTGCAAAAAAGCAGCGTTTAGCTCCTAACGCAGCCCCATTGATTCCTATGGGGAAATAAAATTTATGTCTACACCTAACACCCTAACATGAACCCCGAGTCTAAACACCCCTAATCTTACACTTATTAACCCCTAATCTGCCGCCCCCGACATTGCCAACACCTGCATTATATTATTAACCCTAACCCTCCCTAACAAATATAATTTAAATAAATCTAAATAAATCTAAATAAAATGACTATAATTAACTAAATTATTCCTATTTAAAACTAAATACTTACCTATAAAATAAACCCTAAGCTAGCTACAATATAACTAATAATTACATTGTATCTCGTTTAGCGTTTATTTTTATTTTACAGGCAAGTTTGTATTTATTTTAACTAGGTAGAATAGTTACTAAATAGTTATTAACTATTTAATAAACTACCTAGCTAAAATAAATACAAAAGTACCTGTAAAATAAAACCTAACCTAAGTTACCCTAACACCTAACACTACACTATAATTAAATTAATTCCCTAAACTAAATACAATCAAATAAAATTAGCTAAAGTACAAAAAAACCCCCCACTAAATTACAGAAAATAATAAACAAATTACAAGATTTTTAAACTAATTACACCTAATCTAATCCCCCTAACAAAATAAAAAGCCCCCCAAAATAAAAAAGTCCTACCCTACACTAAATTACAAATAGCACCTTAAAAGGGCCTTTTGCGGGGCATTGCCCCAAAGTAATCAGCTCTTTTACCTGTAAAAAAAAATAAAAATCCCCCCCAACATTAAAACCCACCACCCACACAACCAACCCTACTCTAAAACCCACCCAATACCCCCTTAAAAAAACCTAACACTAACCCCTTGAAGATCACCTTACCGGGAGAAGTCTTCATCCAACCGGGCGAAGTCCTCAACGAATCCGGCAGAAGTGGTCCTCCAGACGGGCAGAAGTGGCCCTCCAGATGGGCAGAAGTCTTCATCCAGACGGCATCTTCTATTCTAATGGCTGTTCCAATCAGCCATTAGAATGCCAGCTCAATCCTATTGGCTGATTGCATCAGCCAATAGGATTTTTCCTACCTTAATTTGATTGGCTGATAGAATTCTATCAGCCAATCGGAATCTAAGGGACACCATCTTGGATGACGTCACTTAAAGGAACCTTCATTCTTCATTCGCTGTGGAAAGAAGAGGATGCTCCGCGTCGGATGTCTTGAAGATGGACCCACTCCACGCTGGATGGATGAAGATAGAAGATGCCATCTGGATGAAGATTTCTGCCCGTCTGGAGGACCACTTCTGTCCATCTGGAGGACCACTTCTGCCAGATTCGTTGAGGACTTTGGCCCGGTTGGATGAAGTCTTCTCCCGGTAAGGTGATCTTCAAGGGGTTAGTGTTAGGTTTTTTTAAGGGGGTATTTGGTTGGGTTTTAGAGTAGGGTTGGTTGTGTGGGTGGTGGGTTTTAATGTTGGGGGGGTTTTGTAATTTTTTTTACAGGTAAAAGAGCTGATTACTTTGGGGCAATGCCCAGCAAAAGGCCCTTTTAAGGGCTATTTGTAATTTAGTGTAGGGTAGGGCTTTTTTATTTTGGGGGGCTTTTTTATTTTGTTAGGGGGATTAGATTAGGTGTAATTAGTTTAATTTAGTGGGTTTTTTTGTACTTTAGCTAATTTTATTGAATTGTATTTAATTGTATGTAGTTTAGGGAATTAATTTAATTATTGTGTAGTGTTAGGTGTTATTGTATCTTAGGTTAGGTTTTATTTTACAGGTCAATTTGTCTTTATTTTAGCTAGGTAGTTTATTAAATAGTTAATAACTATTTAATAACTATTCTACCTAGTTAAAATAAATACAAACGTGCCTGTAAAATAAAAATAAACCCTAAGATACAGTAGCTACAATGTAACTATTAGTTATATTGTACCTAGCTTAGGGTTTATTTTACAGGTAAGTATTTAGTTTTAAATAGGAATAATTTAGTTAATTATAGTAATTTTATTTAGATTTATTTAAATTATATTTAAGTTAGAGGGGGTTGGGGTTAGGGTTAGACTTAGATTTAGGGGTTAATAAATTTAGTATAGTGGCGGCAACGTTGGGGGCAGCAGATTAGGGGTTAATAAATGTAGGTAGGTGTCGGCAATGTTAGGGACAGCAGATTAGGGGTTAATAATATTTAACTAATGTTTGCGAGGCGGGATTGCGGCGTTTTAGGGGTTAATATATTTATTATAGTGGTGGTGATGTCTGGCTCGGCAGATCAGGGGTTAAAAATTTTATTTTAGTGTTTGCGATGTTGGAGGGCCTCGGTTTAGGGGTTCATAGGTAGTTTATGGGTGTTAATGTACTTTTTAGCACTTCAGTTAAGAGTTTTATGCTACGCCGTTGTAGTGTAAAACTCTTTACTACTGACTTTAAAATGCAATACCAGTCTTGACAGGAGAGGGTCTACCGCTCACTTTTTGGCAGACTCGTAATACCGGCGCTATGCAAGTCCCATTGAAAAAGAGGATACGCAATTTACGTAAATGGATTTGCGATATTTCCAAGTCTGGCCAAAAAAGTGAGCAGTACACCTGTACCTGCAAGACTCGTAATACCAGCGGGCATTAAAAAGCAGCGTTGGGACCGGCCAGCGCTGCTTTTTAAGCCTAACGGAAAACTCGTAATCTAAGTGATAGTTATTGAGGGTTATTAAGGCAAATACTACATATATTCTAAGAAATTAGAATGTGATTTTTGCAAAAAAAAGTCTTTTTTTAGTTTCTATAACTCAGAGTAACCTGGTAATATATCTATGCATCAAACAGACTACAGAAAAATAAATAACAGGATTTTTTTCTTAATAAATGTGAATGACCTGAGTGTTTTTTAACAAGCAGTTTGATCTCACTCAAGCATTTAATTTGCTCTGTAGTAGATTGTATCTTTTTTATTCACAATTATCTGTCCCCGATATAAAAGATAAGAGACTTCCAAAAACTATTTACCAGGAAGAACCTTACGATTTATATTGTCCTTGGATGTACTAGATTAGTCACAGTATATTGAAACCTACCACTGATGTATGTTTACAGTTAGCTAGAAAATCTTACCTTCCCTTTCAGCATTATATCTTCTTTTGTTTTATCTTTTCCATACTCTCTAAAGATAATTATTATTACATACACAGCTGAGATAAATAATTAAAAATATATTTCATTTTTAGGAGAAACACATCTAGATGAAGCTTCAAATGAAAATGTGTTCTTTTAACTAATGACACCTATGTGAAATCAAGATAATTGTCCTATTTAAATGTCTTTTTTAAGTTGGCAGATCTGCCTTTCTTTGTCACAAGTGACAGTTTTATTTCAAGACCGCATCCTTTAGCTAATTAGCCATTTCATATCCAAGAAATTGGTTCACCAGACATCGCTTAAAAAGTGACTAGCTAAAGGTTCATTAAAAAATGGGTATACCTTGCAAAGTTTGGGAGAAACTGAAGGACCTCATGGCTTGCTTTTATGTAGTTGCAAACACTGACATAGAGTTTAATTTGTTATAATTGCAATGTGAAAATGTCATCGCTGCCGGGGAAGGGTCGCTGCCACTGAGGAGGACCACGGGAACCTTCGGGTTGGCGCAGTAGGTTTAACTGTCAGGTTAACACGCGAGCAATAAGTGTTAGCTTTTTTCAGTTTGCGCTCTCCATTGAAGTCTATGAGAAGAAGTTAGTATGATCATGATAGCCAAAATCCTAGTTTGCACGGCTTTTGCTCATGTGCGTTTGAAAGTGCTAATAGCACGCCACTTGTAACCTGGCCACTATAGGGATCATATAAAAGAACTACTGCTTGAGTATATTAACCCCTTATATCTCACATCCATTCAATAATACTGAATATTTCATAGAGGAAAAATAAAGTAGCCGATTATAAAATGTATAATATAATAAATATGTTATGTATATTGACTTATAAAACCAGCATTCATAACCATCTTTATTAGATTTGAAAGTAAAGGTGAATTATAGAGAAATGTAATGTTAATATTGCTTAGCCCCTAACAACAAACCAATAATTAAGTATTTAAGAAACAAGTAACTGATTAATAAATATCTCAAGAGGATCATCATATAAAACTGGCTGAATCTCTTAAATGCAATGCAAATGTAATACAATAGGGAACTCCATATAAATAAAAAAATATAGTATAAACAGTTAGTGAAAAAATGAAGTGTGAATACTATATTAATAGCTGGAAAGGATATACAAAATACTTAAAGTATGTAACAGCCTTATATGGACCATAGAATATCAGCATGATAAAATAGTAATAAATAAAAAAAATCATTAAAAAGGTAGAAATATCAACATTCTCATTGAGACGTGGCTATGATGATGTCATTTGTAAATCCAGTCTCATGTTGTTGTAATATTATAAAGCCGTGGTATAAATGAGATTTGGAGATTATGAGCTAGATTACGAGTGGAGCAGTAATTACCGCTCCAACTCGCATGCTAACTCCGCTCGACTTCTGCTCTTCTTTGTGTGCTTTCGGGTAGCTCGCGTATTACAAGTTTAAAGTAAATATTTATCGATTGCGCACTAACCCGACGCACACAAAGAGCAGAAGTATAGAACATTGCGATCGCGTTAAACTACTCTTCCATTGACTTTAATGCAGAGATAAAGTGGAAAAAAACACCCAAATCACTATAAACCACTACTCTAATAACCCTTAAACCACCGCATTAGTCCATCACAAAGTCCCAACTACACTATTAACCTCTAAACTGCTACAACCCCCATCGCAAAGTAACCACGAACATCTAAACCCCCTAACCAAACACCCCTAGGTTACCCCAAGACAAGCTAACCTTACCTTTAAAAAAAAAAAACTACCTTTAAAAAAAAGAAAAAAAAATTACTTGAAAAAAAAACAACAAATAAACCTTACCTTTAAAAAAAATAAACCTTACATTACTTAAAAAAACCCATTATATTACTTAAAAATAAAAACTCTTCCATTACATTACTTAAAAATAAAAAACCATACCATTACAAAAAATAAAAAAATCCAAATTACTAGAAATAATGCCTATTCTAAAAACTCCACTGAAAGTGTCAGCTCTTTTGGTGAGGAAAAAAAACTACAAACCTCTATAATTAAACCCCCCTAAAAAAAATAGTCTATCTAAAAAAAAACTACCAGACGGCAGCGCTCCATTTCATCCTTTTTTCCTGGGCAGCAAAAGATCTAAATGCCCTTTTAAGGGCAATGCCCAACCAAATGCCCATTTCAGGGCACTTTATAGAGTAGTTTTTTTTTAGATAGACTTTTTTTGGTGTGGTGAGGGTTACTTGTAGAGGTTGGAAGTTTTTTTTATCACCAAAAGAGCTGACACTTTAGGGCAATGCACTACAAAAGGCCCCTTTAAAGTCTGAATCCATAGGTTAGTGTTAGTATAGATTTTTTATTTTGTTGTTTTTTTTTAGTGGGGTTTTAGAATAGGCATTACTGATTTTTTATTTTTGGTAATCTGTTTGTTATTTTTTGTAATGGTAATTTTTCTTTATTTTTTGTAATGATAGGTTTTTTTATTTTTAATTAATGTAATGGTAATTTTTTTTAACTAAACTAAACTTTAGTTTAGAAAACTAAACTAAAGTTTTTTTAAAAAGTAATTTTAAGTTTATTTATTTTTTTAAAGGTAAGGTTAGTTTTTTTTACTTTTTCATGTGTTTTCTTTTCTTTTTTTTTTTTAACGGTAGCTTTTTTTACTTTGCGATGGGGGTTGGGGTGGTTTAGGCATTTATAGTGTAGTGGTTTTCTTTGTGATGGGGATTTTAAAGGTTTAGAGGTTAATAGTGTAGTGGGTTAATTTGCAATGGGGGGTGGCCGTTTAGGGGGTTTATAGTGTAGTGGGTAACTTTGATGGGGTGTGTGGCAGTTAATGGGTTAATAGTGAAGTGGGTTACTTTGCGATAGAAGATGTCGTAGTTTAGGCATTAATAGTGTAGTGGGTTACTTTGTGATTTTTTTTTTTTGCCGTTTAGAAGTTAATAGTGTAGTGGGTGTGATGGGGTGTGTGGCAGTTTAGGGGTTTATAGACTAGTTTAGTGCAACTGTCTCCTCCGGGCAAACTTTTTACGTTACCTTTAAGGTTGAATAAAAAGTTTGAGTGGTAAATGCGATTGCATTTGAGCGATCGCATTTACATTCAACTTGTAATACGAATGGACATTACGGCTTAATACCGCCCACAGAAAATATGGATAGCATAAATAACTGATTTTGTGCAAACGAAATTGTAGTAATTTAAACAGCGGGCCACTTGTAATATGGATTTGAGAGTAAAGAACACTGTGATCTCGAGATTGTGTTTACGCTCCTCTCACTAACAATAGCACTCCACTTGTAATCTGGCCCTTCTTTAAGGTGGTATTCCAATATTATTGTGTCTTACAGGATAAGACTCCGATGTACATTTGCTATATGTTATATTTCATTGATTAACATTTTTATGAATTTTATATTTTATATTTTATAATTTTATCTTCTGCAGTTGTCTGCACATTTTAGTGGATCACACTTAAAGATGTCTGAGTGTGCTAATGTAGCATTGTTTTTTGGTATTATTTAATAAGAATAAATTGTATCTTTGTATCTTTAGCATTTGCTTGTGCCCTCATTGATTGTTTCTACCCTTTGGTTTTCTCCCTATCCAGCATAGGAGTTGGTTTTATGATACTTCTTTAGCTTAGCGCATTACCCATATTCTTTGCTATTTCCTATGTGTGTGTGAACAATGTCTGGAAACACTAATTTGAAATATTTTTTTATATCACAGTGGTTCTTGCTTGTTTGTTCATAGTCTTAATGAATCTCAGAGTAAGAGCAAGTTACAAGCCCCACTGGTGTTCTGAGTAGCAGCACTATTTAAAATGTGAATATATTGTGCAGAGAAAAATGTTAACACTAAAACAGTAATAACTTTTAACTAGAACCATTTTTGGCAATACATGAATATTGTAAATATGTTTCTATTCAAAGATGACATTCCTCTATGTGCATTTAAATTTGACCGCAATGTCCCTTTAAGCTCTATACTGCTAAAGAGGTATATACAAAAGGCATCATTCAAGAACAGTTCAGGTGCACACTCCTTGAAAAGCATGATAAAAACCCATGTTCCTTTAGTCTTCTTTACTGTGTCCAATTACAAATTTGAATGACCTTGTGTTCTGACCTGATGAATCACTGAATAGAATGTCACAGGATCAAATACATTTCACCATATTTGTAAGTATGGGGTGGAAATTCAGCCTCTCTGGAGGGGTTCAACAAGTGCAATTTTCACAATTGTACATTGCAATATTATTTTACTTTCTTGCTGAATTATTTTAGAGGTAGTTTCATTTTTATTTTGCCAGTAAACTGGGTATGTTATAGTGAATGTTAAAGGGACAGTCTACACCAGAATTGTTATTGTTTTAAAAGATAGATAATACCTTGTTTACCCATTCCCTAGTTTTGCATAACCAACACAGTTATATTTATATATTTTTTTACCTCTGTGATTATCTTGTATCTAAGCCTTTGCAGACTGCCCCTTTATTTGTTCTTTTGACAGACTTGCAGTTTAGCCAATCAGTGATGGCTCCCAGGTAACTTCACATGCACGAGCACAGTGTTATCTATATGAAAAACATGAACTAACACCCTCTAGTGGTGAAAAACCTGTTAAAATGCATTCTTAAGAGGCGGTCTTCAAGGTCTAAGAAATTAGCATATGAACCTCATAAGTTAAGCTTTCAACTAAGAATACCAAGAGAGCAAAGAAAAATTGGTGATAAAAGTAAATTGGAAAATTGTTTAAAATTACATGCCCTATCTGAATCATGACAGTTTTTTTTGGACTAGACTGTCCCTTTAAGTTGAATGAGTGCCCGGTTTTTAAAAATACTATGAAAGACAGGGGCACTTTCATTCATTAAACTTTACATTGCAGCATTTTTTAAAAATACTTATCTTTTCTTTAGCAAAACCAGACCAGCGATCCCATGCCTGCTTCTCATGTTGTATTTTGCACAGCAATAACTTCCACCTATCAGGGCATGGCCTCACGAGATGGATGGTCTGGGGTGCACGCCATTATTGGAGGAAGCCAGATTCGTCATTGCTGAGGTAAGTACAGAGGAGCTGCGGGCCGAGGATTGCTGGTCCAGGTTTGCTAAAGAAAAAGGTATTTAAAAAAAAATGCTGCAATGTAAAGTTTAATGAATGAAAGTGCCCCTGTTTTTAATAGCATTTTTAAAAACATGGGCACTTATTCATTCAACTTTACATTCACTTTAATATCTTTTTCTTCTTTGGATTCTTTTACATAAATTATATTTCATAAACAGATTGTTCTTTCTTAAAGGGACATAATACTCATATGCTAATTCATTTGAAACTAATGCAGTATAACTGTTAAAAGCTGACAGGAAAATATCACCTGAGCATCTCTATGTAAAAAAGGAAGATATTTAACCTCACAATTTCCTCAGCTCAGCAGACTGAGTTCTGTGTAAATAGTTATAATTTAGCAGCAGCCCAGCTGCAGGTAAAAAATAAATAAATGAAGAAATAAACAGCAGCCAATCAGCATCAGCAGTGCTGAGGTCATGAACTCTTTTACTGTGATTTCATGAGATTTCACTTAACTCTCATGAGATTTCATAGCAAACTTCCTTTACCTGATTGGTGAAATAAGATGAGTGTGCACGTAAGCTCGCTCCTTCCGCTGTTCCGGGACAGACATACTGATTTGTTGCTTGGAAGTCCTTTACAATGGGATGTGGCTACTGAGGAACTTTTGAGGTAAAATATCTTTCTTTTTTACATAGAGATGTTCAGGTGATATTTTCTAGTCAGCTTTTTATAGCTATGCTGCATCACTTTCAAGTGTTTAAACATTTGGGTATTATGGCCCTTTAAGAATGTGTAGTAAAAGGAAAAACACTTTTAGCCTTGACTTCCCAAACTAATCAGAATGCTTATATAAGTAGATAAAATCTTGCTAAATAATCTTTTCCTTATCACACATATATATGTGTTACAGCAATAAGGCAGCTTGATATTTAACTTGGAAAATAATGTGTTCTGCCAGTGTTATTGGATCTAATTTTTTGTGCACATTCCCTGCTGAAGTCAGCATGTATCTTTTTACAGATTGGATTTATGATTTCCTGAAGCTGCAACAATCGACTGTGATTTATTGATACATAATCCTAAGTAAATTGCATGTAAAGAGTTGAAAGATAAAAAACAAATAAACTAAAAATCATATACTTCAAATTCAAGTACCCAAACATCATTATAATTCTTACGTCAAATATGTAGTTTTTCCAACATGGAAAAGTTCAAAGATTTCCCTTTGACATGGGTGAAAAGGTTCCCTTACTGTTGAGAATCTTCTAAAAAAAATAAAAAATCTCTTTGGTACTTTAAAGGGACCTTAAAAAAAAAAAAAATTAAAATAGATATGAATATGTAAATATCTCAATGCTAAAGCCCATTGGGGTCAATTTATTAATGTACGAGCGGACAATGTAGCGTATCATGTCCGCTGCACATCGATAAATGCTGACAGCATATGCTGTCGGCATTTATCATTGCACCAGCCGTTCTTGTGAACTGCTTGTGCAATGCTGCCCCTTGCAGATTCGCGGCCATTCGGCTGCTAGCAGAGGGTGTCAATCAATCCAATCGTATTCGATCGGATTGATTTCTGTCCGCCGCCTCAGAGCAAGGCGGACAGGTTATGGAGCAGTGGTCTTTAGACAGCTGCTTCATAACTTCTGTTTCCTGTGAGGCTGAAGGCTTGCGGAAACACGGGGCATCAAGCTCCATACGACCGCTAGCAGGCGGTGTCAATCAACCCGATCGTATTCGATCGGATTGATTTCTGTCTGCCACCTCAGAGCATGAGGACAGGTTATGGAGCAGCGGTCTTTAGAAACACGGGGCATCAAGCTCCGTACGGAGCTTGATAAATTGACTCCTTTTACTGCTTTTCCCCCCTAACACCTGAGATCTCATATCTTTGAGTCCTTTTAACTTTTGTGTGCAATATTTTTGTTTAATAATTTTTTTTATAAAAGGGTGTTATTATGAGTGTAACTATACTTTGTAATGTATTTTTGATGTGTTTTGTGACATTTTTTAGTTTAGCGAATCAGTTAACCAGAGCTATGAAGTCACGGTAAACATTCTAGTGTAAAGCGCTCAATCGATCGTGTTTACTTTTCTGCTCATAATACCAGCAGTAAGCCCGATGAGAGCAAACACCCGCGATAAACACCTTATCTCTTGCGTGCAAACGTTTGCGCTCCACTCGTAATCTGGTCCAATATATGCTACTAGCATTTACCCTTTATATTTACTTAGGTACTTATCTGCTAACAGGTGGTGGTGCTTGACCGAGATAGAATAAGAGTGCACTATAAGCAAGGTGAGTGTTGTGAGAGATAAATATAGATAAGGATACATGATGAGGGGAGGACCCAATAATCAATATATCTAAAACTTGCAAATCTTTTTTTTTTACTTTTTAAAATCTCCCTCTACCAATGGTAAGATCTAACAATTATTTTTAGGGAAGAGTAAAAATCTTGTGCTAGATTATGAGTGGTGCGCTAACTGCTGTGCTAGAGCGATATCGGATTTATCATGGCTCTTTGTGCTCGTTGGAAGTAAATCGCTATTAAGAGTTGAAAGTAAATGCTAATGAGTAAGCACAATTGCAATTTACGCTCTTTGGGTTAGCGTGACTTCAGAACTCTGATTAATTGTTATGCTTGAATAAAAAGTGGGAAAAAACACATAAAAAATACGTCACAGTACAAGACCGCAATCTTTTACACCACACATTGGGGCATATTTATCAAGCTCCGAATGGAGCTTGATGCCCCGTGTTTCTGGCTCGCCAGAAACAGCAGTTATGAAGCAGCGGTCACAAAGACCGCTGCTCCATAACCTGTCCACCTGCTCAGAGCAGACGGACAGACATCGCCGGAAATCAACCCGATCGAGTACGGTCGGCTTGATTGACACCCCCCTGCTGGCGGCCTTTTGGGCGGCAATACGCCAGCTGCTCTTGTGAGCTGCTAGTGCAATGCTGAATACGGCGAGCGTATTGCTCGCCGTATTCAGCGAGGTCTGTCGGACCTGATCCGCAATGTCGGATCAGGTCCGACAGACCATGATAAATATGGGCCTTTATGTTGATGTTGGATTTAAATCAATAAAGTTAACTTTTTATTTACTACAAGCCTGGATCCTCTACTATTATTTTATGTCACAGTACAGTAACACTCGTATCAAAGCACTGTCTGATTAAAATTAATGCTTAAAAATATTGCATTAAAAAGTTATGAGATTTGAAGTGCTTTTGCATAGGGATCCACAGGAACACATGTTTAATGATATTTATTAAAGGGATAGTCTAGTCAAAATTAAACTTTCATGATTCAGATAGTGCATGCAATTTTGAGCAACTTTATAATTGATAATAATTATTATCAATTTTTCTTTGTTCTCTTGGTATCTTTATTTGAATGTAATCTTAGGAGCCGGACCATTTTTGGTTCAGCACCTGGGCAGCGCTTGCTGATTGGTGGCTACATTTAGACACCAATCAGCAAGCACTACCCAGGTGCTGAACCAAAAATGGGCCAGCTTCTAAGCTTCTATTTTTACTTTTTTAAATAAAGATACCAAGAGAACAAAGAAACATTGATAATAGGAGTAAATTAGAAAGTTGCTTAAAATTGCATGCGCTATCTGAATCATGAAAGTTTAATTTTGACTAGACTATACCTTTAATATACATGCATGTATTCCTATACATATTATATGTATTTATATGCGTATATATGTAGTTACATAGATATATACACATATAAATACAGATATTATTATCATTTATTTGTATAGCGCCGCCAAATTCCGTAGCGCTGGATATACATATGTATAGAAATACATACATATATCTAAATGTGATCATGCGCTCAGGTAAGTGCGAGGTGGCAGCAGTAAAATTTTGAGTTCAAAACAAGGCTACAATAAAGTCTATGGCGATTGAAAAATGTGATTGCAACTTTGCGGTTTTATTTTTTTTACCGCAGAGTTTCATCCACAAAGGCGCATAATTTTTACTTGCGACCTGTAATATGCACAAAATAGGGTGCGTGCATTAAAATAGATTTGAGCGCTGAAAACGCTCTTGCAGAAGCGGTAATATGCACCTCACTTGAAATCGAGCCCCTTGAGATTTGTATAAAAAAGCCTAGATTACAAGTGAAGCGATAACATTTTAGCACTGTTGAGTGCTAACTGTGCTCAACGCAAATCAATAGGGCCCCTTTTTTGGACTGGTATAACAAGTTGAAAGTAAAAAGTGCACAAGTGAAAGACTCAGGTGCGCTAACATCTGGAGGTCAGATATCAAGAGCGTGCTATGGGGCCTATCTATCAAGCTCCGTACGGAGCTTGAGGGCCCGTGTTTCTGGCGAGTCTTCCAACTCACCAGAAACACAAGTTATGGATCAGCGGTCTAAAGACTGCTGCTCCATAACCCTGTCCGCCTGCTCTGATGAGGCGGACAGGAATCGCCGGAATTCAACCCGATCGGGTTGATTGACACCCCCTGCTGGCGGCCGCCAGTCTGCAGGGGGCGGCTTTGCACCAGCAGCTCTTTTGAGCTGCTGGTGCAATGCTGAATACGGAGAGTGTATTGCTCTCTCCGCATTCAGCGATGTCTGTCGGACCTGATCCACACTGTCGGATCAGGTCCGACAGACATTTCATAAATAGGCCTCTAAATCTCTTTCCCTATAGCACTGTAGCACTAACCCTAAGAAGTGCTATGCCAACTTTGCTAAAACATAAACGACTCGCCAGAAACACAAGTTATGGAGCAGCGGTCTAAAGACCACTGCTCTATAACCCTGTCCGCCTGCTCTGATGAGGCGGACAGGAATCGCTGGAATTCAACCTGATCGAGTACGATTGGGTTGATTGACACCCCTCTGCTGGCGGCTGATTGGCCACGAGTCTGCAGGGGGTGCTTTGCACCAGCAGCTCTTGTGAGCTGCTGGTGCAATGCTGAATACGGAGAGTGTATTGCTCTCTCCGCATTCAGCGATGTCTGTCGGACCTGATCCGCACTGTCGGATCAGGTCCAACAGACATTACATAAATAGGCCTCTAAATCTCTTTCCCTATAGCACTGTAGCACTAACCCTAAGAAGTGCTATGCAAACTTCGCTAAAACATAAACAGCTAGATTACAAGTTATGGCGTTATGGCTGCTCGCTAATTTCGTGTACGTTATTTTCACCGCTCACCTCCCTATAGCGCTGCTATTACAGGTTTGAAAAAACCCGGCTTGTGCGGGAGATATGGTGGCGTTGAGCTCCATGCTCACCCAAATACAAGAATTCTATCAGCCAATCGGAATGTAAGGGACACCATCTTAAATGACGTACCTTAAAGGGAAACTTCATTTTCAAGCGACCATCAGAAGAAGAGGATGCTCCGCGCTGGATGTCTTGAAGATGGACCCACTCTGCGCCGGATGGATGAAGATAGAAGATGCCGTCTGGATGAGGACTTCTGCCCGCTTGGATGAAGACTTCTGCCGGCTTCGATGAGGACTTCTGCCCGCTTGGATGAAGACTTCTGCCGCCTGGATGAGGATGGATGTCCGGTCTTCGAAAACTGTAAGTGGATCGTCGGGGGTTAGTATTAGGTTTTTTAAGGGTTTATTGGGTGGGTTTTTTTTTAAATTAGGGTTTGGGCAGTGAAAGGGCTAAATGCCCTTTTAAGGGCGATGCCCATCCAAATGCCCTTTTCAGGGCAATGGTTAGCTTAGGTTTATTTAGATATGTTTTTATTTGGGGGGTTTGGTTGTGTGGGTGGTGGGTTTTACTGTTGGGCGGTTGTTTGTATTTTATTTTACAGGTAAAAGAGCTGATTTCTTTGGGACAATACCCCGCAAAAGGCCATTTTAAGGGCCATTGTCAGTTTAGTGTATTCTAGGTTTTTTTTATTTTAATAGGGCTATTAGATTAGGAGTAATTCGTTTTTATTTTTGATAATTCAGTGATTTTGGGGTACGGTGCTTTAGAGGTTAATAGGTTTAGTTAGTGTTGGCGAAGTGGGGGTTGTGGTTTAGGGGTTAATAGCTTTATTTAGTGTCGGCAATGTTGGGGAGTGGCAGTTTAGGGGTTAATAGGTCAATTTAGTGTTGACATGTGGGGGCGGCGGTTTAAGGGTTAATAGCTTTAGTTAGTATTGGCAATGTGGGGGTATGGCGGTTTAGGGGTTAATAGCTTTATTAAGTGTCGGCGATGTGGGTGACGGTAGCAGTTTTAAATAATTTTGTTTTGGCAATCGGTGGCATATTAGTTATGTTAAGTTAAATCGTTTTTTCGGATCCTTTTGTTTTTTCGGATCTATTCTTTATTCATATGCATTATTCTATTCTAAACTTTAGAATAGAATAATGAATATGAATAACGAATGGATCTGAAAAAGCTACTTAACATAACTAATTTGCCGAAACGATTTTTTTTTAACTTAACATAACTAATTTGCCGAAACGAAATTATTTATTTAACTAATGAAAACGAAACGAAACAATATTTTTAGCGTTGCACATGTCTACAATAATGCATAATGCAAGATTTATATAGCATTAATTGTTTGGTCCTTCAATCAATTTTGTTTATTTTTAGTAAAGTTCTTTAATAAATAATTAAATGGAAATGTTTTACTTCTAATTATTTTTTTTTTTTATTTTTTTTTATTTTTTTTTAGTTTTGAAAAAGCTTTATTGAAATACTTCTAATTATTTTTTACATGAATTTATCATTTTTTTCTTTCTGTTTTTCCTATTGATTCATTTCATGCACGTTTAATTTGAGGAAAAATCAATAATATGGAAATAAAACAGATTAATATGGATATGAATAAATTATGTGCAGTGGGGCAGATAGATAAAAAGACAGACTGTGACATAATAATGTCAAAAAGAGGTCATGTTTATGTGCTGCAATTACTCTGCCCAGATTTCCCTATCTGGTTTCAAAAAGGTTCCTTTGCTTTCTTATCTTATAAAGTATGATTTGCATATTTGTAACATTAAAGGGATAGTCTAGTCAAAATAAACTTTCATGCTTCAGATAGAGCATGCAATTTTAAGCAACTTTCTAATTTACTCCTATTATCATTTTTTTTTATTCTTTTGGTATCTTTGTTTGAATGTAAGGTAAGGAACCTGCCCATTTTTGGTTCAGCCCCTGGGTAGAACTTGCTGATTGGTGGCTATATTTATACACAAATCAGAAATCACTACTCAGGTGCTGAACCAAAAATGGGCCGGCTCCTATGCTTACATTCTTGCTTTTTCAAATAAAGATACAAAGAGAACGAAGAAAATTTGATAATAGGAGTAAATACGAAAGTTGCCTAAAATTGCATGTTCCATCTGACTCTTGAAAGTTTAATTTTTACTAGACTATTCCTCTAAAGGGACACTAAGATAACTTACTAACTTAGGAGCTGGCCCATTTTTGGTTCAGCACCCTGGATAGACCAGTTCCACATTCCTGCTTTTCAAATAAAGATACCAAGAGAACAACATTTGGGTTGCATATCCCTTTAAAGGGACACTGAACCCAAACATTTTGTTTTGTAATTCAGATAGAGCATGCCATTTTAAGCAGCTTTCTAACTTACTCCTATTATCAATTTGTCTTTGTTCTCTTGCTATCTTTATTTGAAAAAGAAGGCATCTATGCTTTTTTTGGGTTCAGTACTCTGGACAGCAATTTTTTATTGGTGGATAAATTTATCCACCAATCAGCAAGGACAACCCAGGTTGTTGACCAAAAATGGGCCGGCATTTAAACTTACATTCTTGCATTTTAAATAAAAATACTAAGAGAATGAAGAAAATTTGATAATAGGAGTAAATTAAAATGTCATGCTCAGTCTGAATCATGAAAGAAAAATTTTGGGTACTGTGTCCATTTAAGCAGGAATGCATAGTTTTAGTAAGGAGAGTTTGGAGCCATTAAATCAAGCATCAGTATAGTAGTAAGGCCTCCTACACTTATTTCTCTATGCTTTTTCAAAGGAAGGTGAATTCTACCTGTCACATATAAGCTCCCACTTAATGCAATGATGAACTCATTAAGTTCTTGACATACAATAATGCTTCTGAAAACTGAAGTTCCTCATCTGGAACACATGATACTATGGTCACACTGTCCTATGTCATCTATTATATGTGTCATATATATCCCCTAAGTATTGTTTTGTTCCTTCTACTGAAAAAATGTATCTCTCAGACATTATATTCATTCTGCAGACTGCTCAGTCTTGTGTCACTCAGCGGTGAATTCTTTCTTGCTACATCAGTTATTTTTTTGCCTTCAACGTTGTGTCATTTTAAAATATAACTAAATATTTTACCCCATTGTTTCTCAAATCACTGTATCCTATTTTGTAAATATGAGCTCTAACATAAGAATCATCTAATCAATAAAGTACATTAATTGTGTTGTCCTCTTAATTAGCTCATTGCTCTTTATTGTAAATATTAAGTGCTTTATCTTTCATTTGTGTTTGTTTAATTATATTCCTATTTTCAGATATAAAAATGTGTATATACAGTGCACAATATATATATATATATATATATATATATAAAGTCCTAGTATCTCAAACCTGGCCAAGGATAAATAGTGATACCAATGAAGCAGGCAACACAGTATCAAATGCAAATTGAAGCCTTTAATCCACAAAGAACAGGTAGGGCCTTAAAGTGAATGTAAATTTTGATGTTAAAGTGCCCAGTTTTTAAAAATTCGATTAAAAACAGGGGCACTTTAATTTATCAAAATTTACATTTCACTCCTGTTGAGAAAAAAAACTTACCTTTTAATCTTCACAGCAGCTCCAGCTTCCTCCAACCCATCGCAAAGCCTCTTCCTGGGTCTAAAATGAGGAATCCGGCTTCCTCAAATCACTGCGTTGAATCAGACACTGATTCCCCAGGGGGGAAGCTGTGATTGGAGGATGACCTATCCATCATTTCTGACATCAGAAATGGCTTGCAACGACCGGAGGAAGCTGGAGCTGCTGTGAAGATTAAAAGGTAAGTTTTTTTTCTCAACAGGAGTGAAATGTAAATTTTGATGAAATAAAAGTGCCCCTATTTTTAATCAAATTTTTAAAATCCGGGCACTTTAGCATCAAAATTGACATTCACTTTAACCCATAACGTTTCGGTTCAAGCTAGAACCTTTGTCAAATGGAGGCCATGACAGACATGACCAGAGCCACAACAAACCCACCCTTATATACCCAAATAAGTGAACAAACCTACCAGGTGTTACCCATCGGCTCACTGCATCCAAAGAGAGCACGCCGCAAAAACACAGAAGACGCCGCCGCGCTGACCAATGACGTCATCAGCATCCGCCTATGCAAGCATAATAAGCAGAGGTTGAGTTGCCATGGTAACGGTGACACCACCGTAACACAGTACTCAAAATCTCAGAAAGCTTGTGCAGATAAGCACCAGGTATATATATATATATATACATACACACATATATACCGTATATATATATATATATATATATATATACTGTGTATATATATATATATATATATATATATATATATATATAAGATGCAAGACAGAGGTGGTAAAAACGTTACATAAAGTACCACTAAACGTAGTGTTTTATGAGTGGGGATTAATACATAGATGTGCTGCTTGGATACATTTTAGGGTACCAGTTAATCTCCCAAACCAGAATAGAGTAAATAGGGTTGGAAAAAACAGAAATCCTAGTGCACAAATCTTTAATGTTCTGTACCTGGGAAAAATGTCTTATACCAGAATAAAATATCAGGTTTAAGAGAAGGCAATTAGCCTAAGTGCCTAAATACAATATGTGCTGAGCGAAGCACAGTCTTAGATGAGATTCTGTGAAAGATATAAGTGTATTCAGAAGAATGACAAATGGTCCATTTACATCAGACGTGTGAGAATGATGCCTACTTACAGGAGAATACCTATATCCTATGAGGTAAGATGTGTGCCCAATGGAAAGGGAATGTAACGTCTCCCACTCTATCCCTCCTTCATTCCCTGCTGGAGTGTGGTGCATCTTCTTCCCTTGAACCTATTATCTGCAGTGGACGAGTAGTCTTTAACAGGGAAACTGAATGTACCAAGCCTCTCAGAGCCTCTGTGCAAAAGGATATTTGTATGCAGCATTAAAAAACTGAAAAAAAATCTGAAAAAAAGCTTCTATAGGCTAAAGTGGCAAGTATCTAGGACGACCTCCCCATACATTTGAACAATAGCAGGAACCTGGCTCTTGTAAACCTAATTGGAATGGAACCCTAATTAATGACATTGCTAATACCTGTATTTGTCCTACTGCTGTGAAAAAGGTCTATTATTAAACCAGGTTTGTGCAAGACATGCTTGAGCATTACATACACATGTCGTATGAGTTTAATTCATTGGAAGCATGCTAATAAGACCAACTTTCAATCACATAATTCCATTAAAAATGCCAAAGTTCAAAGAATTTGATAGACATAAAATCATACTTTTGCATCAGCAGGGCCACTCTTAAAGGGAAATCAGCAAACAAACTGGCTACTCAAAATGTGGTATTCAAGCTGTTATAAAGAAATCTGAAGAAACAGGAGAGGTCAAGGACAAGGACAAAAAAAAGACTGGAAGACCAAGAAAACTTTCAAAATATGATGAGAAGTTTCTCAGAGTTTCTTCTTTTAGAGACCAGAAGAAGTCCAGCAAGGACCTGGCTAAGCATCTGGCAGCTTTATTGGGATGCCATGCTTAGCCTTCTACAGTCCGAAGAAGCTTGATCAGGAATGGTCTTTGTGGAAGGGTAGCAACAAAGAAACCACTTTTTCAGAAGGGGAACAGGGTGAAAAGCTAAGATATGCCAAAGCTACCAAAGATTGGAATGAAGATCAGTGGAAAAGAGTATTATGGAGTGACAAATACAAGTTTGAAATTTTTGGGTCCAATCATTGACAATATGTGAGAAAAAGAGTTGGAGAGAGATGGAAGAATGAGTGCTTGCTGCCTTCAGTGAAACATGGTGGAGGGTCTGTCCTGGTTTGGGGCTGCATTTCTGCCAGTGGTGTTGGCAATATTGTCCAAATTTATGGGATCATGAATGTTGAAAAGTACAGTCAGGTTTTAATTCATCATGCCATGCCTTCTGGAAAGCGCCTGATTGGGAATGGTTTTATTTTTCAGCATGATAACGATCCCAAGCACACTGCTAATGCAGTAAAATCTTATATGTAGAGAAAAACAGCTGATAAAACTCTGACAGTCACGGAATGGGCTCCACAGAGTTCAGACCTGATTATTATAGAGGCAGTATGGGATCACCTGGACAGAGAAATACATAAAAGACAACCTAAATATAAAGAAGAACTCTGGGAAGTGCTGAAAGAAGCCTGGTATAATATACCAGAAGGTTACTTTAGAAAACTTCAGACAGTCTCCCCAGAAGAGTTCAAGATGTGCTTAGTGCCAATGGAGGTCACACTAAATAATGACTTTTGCTGGAAGAAGCCATTTTGTTCTGCAAATTGTGTTTTTTTATATTTTGTGTACATATTTCCTGTATTTTCTTAATAAAGAGATGAAAAAGGAATATTAATGGTCATTAAAACTTTGCTAAAACAGCAAATCTAATGGTGGCCTAAGACTTTTGCACAGTACTGTATATATATATATATTAGGCTCCAAAAAGGGAGCGTCAGTGGCGTCACTAGGGTTGGTGTCACCCGGTGCTGTAAGTTATGGTGTCGTCACCCCCCAGAAAGCAGACACACACAAAAACACAGGCAAACACACATACAAACACTCAGACACACTTAAAAACATACTCAGATGCACACACAAACACTCGGAAACACACTCAGACACACACACAAAAACACTGAGACACACAAAAACTTAGACACACACTTACAAAATATATAAACTGCACTGCATTAATTATAAAGCTCATGCCTAGAGCTGCTCCCTGGCTCAGCAGAGCATCAAATGAAAGATAAACAGAGCACTCTAAAAATAAATCACTAAAGAAAAGGTTTAGGCGCAAACTATGAAAATTCTGCTCTCTGACTCTGTTCCAAGCCTGTCAGTGCACAGCCCCGGGCCGCGTGTCTACCGCTTCTTATGGCCAAGCACCTCTGCACTCTGCCCGCCCCCAGACCCCCGCCCACCCTCCTACCTGTTCAGTGTGCACTTAGTGTACCGTAACCGTAATGGTCTGGTGGGCATCATACGTGACTCTTTCACTTTAAAGACAGTGTCAAACAGTCATGCGGTCAGGTGCCAGGCATCCCCTCATGATTTGCCAGTTCCCGTTTAGAGAGACAGCACAGCAGTGAGTGACTCCACTGCTCCACATGTCACTGAGCAGTGAGCACAGATAGGCAGGCAGGTTTAGGCTAGCAGCGCAACTTTGCAAGCCCCACGGCATGCCCACAACATTCATAGCGAAATTGGGCAGGGGAGAAGCAAAGTAGAAACAAGCAAAAGCAGCAGAGAAAACTATTTGTTGAAATTGCAGCACTGGCTCAAGGGGCAAAAAAATTGTGTGTCTACAACTTCCCCAGTCCCACCAATGTTCACAAATGCCAGCCCCTCTAATAAAAAAAATCTATGCATCTCAACATTGTATTTCTTTGAATTTCAATAAAATTAAAAAAAAAATAAAAAATTTTTTTTGGTGTCACCCCCTGGAGGGTGTCACCCGGGTGCGGCCCGCCCCCCCCCCTAGTGACGCCACTGGGGAGCATACAGGCATATTTACCGTCACTGCAACTCTCAATACCAGCGTTGCTTACGGACGCGGCCAGTTTCAAAAACGTGCTCGTGCACGATTCCCCCATATTAAACAATGGGGCAGTTTGAGCTGGAAAAAACCTAACACCTGCAAAAAAGCAGCGTTCAGCTCCTAACGCAGCCCCATTGTTTCCTATGGGGAAACACTTCCTAAGTCTGCACCTAACACCCTAACATGTAGTCTAAACACCCCCAACCTTACACTTATTAACCCCTAATCTGCCGCCTCTGCTATCTCTGACCCCAGCATATTATTTTTAACCCCTAATCTGCCGCTCTGTACACCACCGCAACCTACGTTATCCCTATGTACCCCTAATCTGCTGCCCCTAACACCGCCGACCCCTATATTATATTTATTAACCCCTAATCTGCCGCCCCCAACGTCGCCGCCACCTACCTACAATTATTGACCCCTAATCTGCTGACCGGACCTCACCGCTACTATAATAAATGTATTAACCCCTAATCCGACGCAAAAACCCTATAATAAATAGTATTAACCCCTAATCTGCCCTCCCTAACATCGCCAACACCTAACTTCAAGTATTAACCCCTAATCTGCCGACCGGACCTCGCCGCTACTCTAATAAATGTATTAACCCCTATTGGCTGATCGGAACAACCAATAGAATGCGAGCTCAATCTGATTGGCTGATCCAATCAGCCAATCCGATTGAACTTGAATCTGATTGGCTGATTCAATCAGCCAATCAGATTTTTCCTACCTTAATTCCGATTGGCTGATAGAATCCTATCAGCCAATCGGAATTCGAGGGATGCCATCTTGGATGACATCACTTAAAGGAACCTTCATTCGTCAGGAGTCGCTGGAAGAAGAGGATGGATCCGCGTCGGCTGCTTCAAGATGGTCCCGCTCCGTACCGGATGGAAGAAGATAGAAGATGCCGCCTGGATGAGGATGTCTAACGGTCCAGATGCCCTCTTCTTGCTGGATAGGATGAAGACTTCGGACCCTCTTCTGGACCTCTTCTTGCCGGATAGGATGAAGACTTCGGACCCTCTTCTGGACGGATCGGTGATACCCGGCGTGGTGAAGATAAGATAGGAAGATCTTCAGGGGCTTAGTGTTAGGTTTTTTAAGGGGGGTTTGGGTTAGATTAGGGGTATGTGGGTGGTGCGTTGTAATGTTGGGGGGGTATTGTATGTTTTTTTACAGGCAAAAGAGCTGTTTTCTTTGGGGCATGCCCCGCAAAAGGCCCTTTTAAGGGCTGGTTAGGTAAAAGAGCTGTAAAATTTTTATTTTAGAATAGGTTAGGGCATTTTTTTATTTTGGGGGGCTTTGTTATTTTTTTAGTGGGCTTAGAGTAGGTGTAATTAGTTTAAAATTCTTGTAATCTTTTTTTATTTTTTGTAATTTAGTGTTTGTTTTTTTTGTAATTTAGTGTTTGTTTTTTTTTGTAATTTAGTTTAGTTGATTTAATTGTAGATAATTGTAGATAGTTTATTTAATTAATTTATTGATAGTGTAGTGTTAGGTTTAATTGTAACTTAGGTTAGGATTTATTTTACAGGAAATTTTGTAATTATTTTAACTAGGTAACTATTAAATAGTTATTAAATATTTAATAGCTATTGTACCTGGTTAAAATAAATACAAAGTTGCCTGTAAAATAAATATTAATCCTAAAATAGCTACAATATAATTATTATTTATAGTGTAGCTATATTAGAGTTTATTTTACAGGTAAGTATTTAGCTTTAAATAGGATTAATTTATTTAATAAGATTTATTTTATTTAGTTAGATTTAAATTATATTTAACTTAGGGGGGTGTTAGTGTTAGGGTTAGACTTAGCTTTAGGGGTTAGTACATTTATTAGAGTAGCGGCGAGGTCCGGTCGGCAGATTAGGGGTTAATACTTGAAGTTAGGTGTCGGCGATGTTAGGGAGGGCAGATTAGGGGTTAATACTATTTATTATAGGGTTTTTGAGTCGGGAGTGAGGCGGATTAGGGGTTAATACATTTATTATAGTAGCGTGAGGTCCGGTCGGCAGATTAGGGGTTAATAAGTGTAGGTAAGGTAGCAGCGACGTTGGGGGGGGGCAGATTAGGGGGTAATAAATATAATATAGGGCGGCGATGTTAGGGGCAGCAGATTAGGGGTACATAGGGATAATGTAGGTTGTGGCGGTGTGCGGTTAGCAGATTAGGGGTTAAAACAATTTAATAGAGTGGTGGCGATGTGGGGGGACCTCGGTTTAGGGGTACATAGGTAGTTTATGGATGTTAGTGTACTTTAGAGCACAGTAGTTAAGAGCTTTATGAACCGGCGTTAGCCCATAAAGCTCTTAACTACTGACTTTTTTCTGCGGCTGGAGTTTTGTCGTTAGAGTTCTAACGCTCACTTCAGCCAAGACTCTAAATACCGGCGTTAGAAAGATCCCATTGAAAAGATAGGATACGCAATTGACGTAAAGGGATCTGCGGTATGGAAAAGTCACGACTGGTTTTGACGGCTAACGCAGAACTCTAAATCTAGGCGATTTTTTAAATTCTACATTTAAATTATATTAATTTTATTGACACTACATTCTATAATGTGAAAAAAACACTTACATAGTCTAAACATCAGTCTCACTTCTCACCCTTCATATCTTAATATATTAAATACTCCATCACAGTCAACAAAGCCATGTTATAGTCATATCTGCCCAATACAGCAAACTGAGAATGGTATCTCCAGTCACAGGTGGTGTCCTCATATATAGGGGAAGCACGTAGACAAAAGTATGTAAAAATGTAAAAATGTCAGTGCCAAAGACCTACTAATGAAATAACAAATGATACACCATGCACGAGCCATTACCTGACAATTATGCAAGGTTCATGAAACCCACATAGACCAGAGAAGAAGGACAGATAGTGGGTTTGGAGCTTGAGTGTAGGGCAAGGACTGTTAGAAAAAGCTGTGGCTGATGTAAGTCATGGCCTTCAGCACCAATACATGTGAAAAGATGATCTCACCCTCCCCATTTACTGGTTGTTCTGTGTTAATATTATTGCAGCAGAGATGGCTCAAAAGGTAATGTTTTTGAGTCAGGAAGTTAAATGGGGCTATATGATTTATTGCTGCATATGAGGGTAAACACTTAAAATATGAGTTCTCTTCTGCACACATCAGTACCACATTTAGGCTTAGATTGCAAGTGGATAACACAAAAATTAGTGCTATTGTGCATTAAAGTTGCTTAAATGACTACTCAATGCAGTAGAATTGCATAATTAGCAAGTGCATAATAGAAAGACAATGATTTTCCACCTAAATTAATTTTTCCCTTTTTCCAGCCCCCTGTATCATGTGGCAGACATCAGCCAATAACAGACTAGTATACCCTGTGAGCTTGTGCACATGCTCAGTAGGATCTTGTTCCCCAGAAAGTGTGAATATAAAAAATTGGTAATGGAAGTAAATTGGAAATATCTGTAGGAGCAGAGAGCAGAAAGAGGCGCCTTATGGGACAGTATCGTGGTGTCACTAAAAAGCAAGTAGAGGCAGACAGCACACACAGATGGAAAAATACTCACAAGTGAGGCGGCATAAACGTATGCCAAACTAGACAGGACGGAACCTTAGTCGCCCGCCAGACGGTACAATAGGAGGAAGGCTCTAGCGTTCCAGTGGTCCAATCCGCTACGGCGGACAAAAACAGACGTCAGATGCCCACAGCGTCTGTGGGAGGATCAATGGCTTAGAGTCCTTAGTGTAAGTGGCAAAATATCGCTCCACACATAGGATCAGATAGTAGACGGTGAGAGCGGGGTTATCGTAAAAGAAATTTTTATTGATAAAATTGAATTTAAAACTGTTTAAAATACAAAGAAACAGCAACGCGTTTCTCGACCTTCCGGTCGTTTCATCAGGCTGATATTCACTTTGAAAACCCCGCTCTACTTAACATAATGATCATCCAATCACAGCCCGGTCTATTGTCCACACCCATCATCGAACCAATCGTAAATTGTGATTGGTATCTATGGTGACAATCGCACCTGTTCTGTAATCAGAGATGAAGAGTGTAAAAGACGATAATACCGGCTGTGATCCGTATACATACATAGCCAAGGAATGACTGTAATGTCGAAATGTAATGAATTCGTATATAATTCTAATAAAAATATCGAGAGATACTGGAAATTAGCAGTTGTTACTATTGTGAAAAAGAGGTGTTTGGCTGAAAGAATGTGACAGAATTGTGTCTGTGTTTCTCCTGTGTAATAGTTACGATGTGTAATAGTTGCAATGACGAAAGGAAGTTTAAAATATCATATGAACCACCATAACATACAGATGCAGTATTATTGTACCATCTGTAAGCTAATGCAATAAAAACTTAATTGTAGGGCATGAGTAAATTAATATTCATAAACCTGTTGGTGATAAAACTACATATTTAACCCCTTAACGCCCGAGGACGTGCAGGGTACGTCCTCTAAAAAATGTCAGTTAACGACCAAGGACGTACCCTGCACGTCCTCAGTCTGGAAAGCAGCTGGAAGCGATCCTGCTCGCTTCCAGCTGCTTTCCGGTTATTGCAGTGATGCCTCGACATCGAGGCATCCTGCAATAACACTTTCTGGCCATCCGATGCAGAGAGAGCCACTCTGTGGCCCTCTCTGCACCGGACATCGATGGCCGGTATCGTTGGTGGGTGGGAGCCGACTTGGGAGGCGGGTGGGCGGCCATCGGTGAGATCTGGAAGGTGGAGGGGGGCGGGATCGGGGGCGGAGCCTTCGGGGGCGCGCACGGGCGCGCGCGCGTGCACGGTGGTTGGCGGGCGGGCGCGTGCACGGGGCGGGAGCGGGTGGGAACCGCTACACTACAAAAAAAAATTTAGGAGTAAAGTGAAATTAAAAATTGAAATAAACATTTTTTTTAAAAAGCATTTAAGCGATCTGGAAGGGGTGGGGGGTTGGTATTGGGGGGGGGGGAAGCTACACTACAGAAAAGGGAAATTTTTTAAATAAATAAACATATTTTCACTAAAATGGGTACTGGCAGACAGCTGCCAGTACCCAAGATGGCGCACATTAAGTCAGAGGGGGAGGGTTAGAGAGCTGTTGGGTGGGAGATCAGTGAGGTTGGGGGCTAAGGGGGATCCTACACAGAAGCATATGTAAATATGCTAAAACAAAATGCACAAAAATGCCCAAATTTTCCTTTTATTTTAGTACTGGCAGAGTTTCTGCCAGTACTTAAGATGGCGGGGACATTTGTGGGGTAGGGGAGGGAAGAGAGATGTTTGGGAGGGATCAGGGGGTCTGATGTTTCAGGTGGGAGGCTGATCTCTACACTAAAGCTAAAATTAACCCTGCAAGCTCCCTACAAGCTACCTAATTAACCCCTTCACTGCTAGCCATAATACACGTGTGATGCGCAGCGCCATTTAGCAGCATTCTAATTACCAAAAAGCAACGCCAAAGTCCTATATGTCTGCTATTTCTGAACAAAGGGGATCCCAGAGAAGCATTTACAACCATTTGTGCCATAATTGCACAAGCTGTTTGTAAATGATTTCAGTGACAAACCTAAAATTGTGAAAAATGTAATGTTTTTTTTAATTTGATCGCATTTGGCGGTGAAATGGTGGCATGAAATATACCAAAATGGGCCTAGATCAATACTTGGGGTTGTCTACTACACTACACTAAAGCTAAAAATACCCCAAAAAGCTCCTTACATGCTCTCTAATTAACCCCTTCACTGCTGGGCATAATACACGTGTGGTGCGCAGTGGCATTTAGCGGCCTTCTAATTACCAAAAAGCAATGCCAAAGCCATATATGTCTGCTATTTCTGAACAAAGGGGATCCCAGAGAAGAATTTACAACCATTTATGCCATAATTGCAGAAGCAGTTTGTAAATAATTTCAGTGAGAAACTGAAAGTTTGTGAAAAAATTTGTGAAAAAGTGAACGATTTTTTGTATTTGATCGCATTTGGCGGTGAAATGGTGGCATGAAATATACCAAAATGGGCCTAGATCAATACTTTGGGATGTCTTCTAAAAAAAAATATATACATGTCAATGGATATTCAGGGATTCCTGAAAGATATCAGTGTCCCAATGTAACTAGCGCTAATTTTGAAAAAAAAAAATGGTTTGAAAATAGCAAAGTGCTACTTGTATTTATGGCCCTATAAGTTACAAAAAAGCAAAGAAGATGTAAACATTGGGTATTTCTAAACTCAGGACAAAATTTAGAAACTATTTAGCATGGGTGTTTTTTGGTGGTTGTAGATATGTAACAGATTTTGGGGTTCAAAGTTAGAAAAAGTGTGTTTTTTTCCATTTTTCCTCATATTTTATATTTTTTTTTATAGTAAATGATAAGATATGATGAAAATAATGGTATTTTTAGAAAGTCCATTTAATGGCGAGAAAAACGGTATATAATATGTGTGGGTACAGTAAATGAGTAAGAGGAAAATTTCAGCTAAACACAAACACTGCAGAAATGTAAAAATAGCCTTGGTCCCAAACGGACAGAAAATGGAAAAGTGCTCTGGTCACTAAGGGGTTAAAGGGACCATGTTTTCTAATGAATAATAATGTAATAGCATATTTAAAGGGACCATGTGTTCTAATCAATGGATATAATAATTTATTATTCATATGTGTTGAAGGTGTAATGTATATTGACAATTAAATTTGATAGATAGGTATCTATAGGTATATTATTATAATAGCCTCCACATATTTGAATGGCCTATATGTTCTAACAGATAGATATCAATGTATGGTCATAGATGATTGTGTTTCTAAATCTAAATATGATTAACTTGTAAAGTGTTCATAATAATCAAACCAGTTATATCTAGTTGGTCCGAGACCATGGACGTCTATTCCAATGAGGATAATTGGTTGGTAATAAATAACCTACAACAGAATCAGGCAGAGGGACTATAGAGATGGACCTTTATGAAAAGGCTGCCAAATCGACACATAAATTGAGACCATCAGGGTACATGCTTTTCAGCAGATGGATCCAATAAGTCTCCCTCTGTCTGAGCCTAAAAAAACGATTATAAAGATGAGATTTAGGAATGAATTCTATGGGATTGACAGAATAACAATTAAGATCTCCCCTGTGTACATCATTACAGTGTCTTGATACACTATGAAGTCTGTAGTTATTCTTCATATTTCGATGGTGTTCGGACCATCTGGTGCTAAGATATCTACAGGTACGCCCTACGTATTGTACCCCACAGACACATGTAAGTAGATAAACTACATAAGAGGAAGCACAAGAAGCACGGCCCATGATGGTATAGGATTTGTGGGTGATACTCGACCTAAAGGTTTTTTGCCGATCACCAATGAAAATACACATCTTACAGCGGGCTCGTCTGCACTTATAAGACCCATGTTGTAAATTGTTCCTATTATTTCCCGGGGAAGGTTGTCTATGTTTGACAATCTTGCTCGGAGCCAACATTGTTTTGAGGGTTGGTGCCCTTCTATAAACTATTCTGGGTTTGTCGTCCAAAGTTCTTTTCAAAATAGGGTCTTTAAGTAATATTTGCCAATGACGTGTGACAATCTCTCTAATTAGATTATGATTAGAGTTGAATTGGGTAATGAACAACGGATCTTTATGAAAGGTACTGTTATTTATTGGTTCTAATCGTGCATTGGACTCAGTGAAATACAATTCTCTATTGTCATTTTTGGCTCTCAAGTAGCCATTTTCGATGATAGAATTAGGGTAATGTTTCTCCCTAAAGCGTTCCTTCAAGGTAAGGCTTTGTGTTTCATAGTCTGCCATAGAACTACAGTTACGGCGCACTCTTTTGAACTGACCATAGGGGACGTTCAATTTCCACGGCTGATAGTGACAGCTCTTAAAGTCGAGGTAGCTATTACAATCTACTGCCTTAAAGTGGGTGGTGCTAGTCACTTGGCCCTCAGTAAAACTAAGATTAAGATCTAAGTACACTATTGATTGCCTCTCAATAGTACTGGTAAACACTAGGCCTTTATTGTTGGTGTTTAGGTGTTCAACAAAAGATTCAGCACTGGACGGTTCGCCCCTCCAAATAAAGATAAGGTCATCTATTTATCTTCCATAGTATACCAGGTTCGCCCCATATGCTGAATTGTAGATGTAACATTGTTCAAAGGAACCCATAAACAGGTTCGCATAACTAGGGGCGAACCTGGTACCCATGGCCGTACCCTTAGTTTGGATATAGAATTCGTCTTGAAAGACAAAGTAGTTATGTCTCAAGATAAAAGCAATAAGATCTAGAAGAAACTCTCGTTGGGTCTGAGGTAAATATAAATCTTTTTCCAAATATTCGGAAACTGCCTGTAGGCCCATATCATGGGGAATGTTGGAATATAGGGCCTGAACATCACAGGTGACCCAAATCATATCGGATGTAATGCGGTATGATTCCAGTTTTTTAAGCAGATCGGCTGAATCACGAATGTAGAATTCTAGGCCTAAAACATACTTCTGTAGGAAGTAGTCAACATATGATGAGACATTGTCAGTAAGATTGCCGATCCCTGCTATTATAGGTCTTCCAGGGGGGCATGAACGGTTCTTGTGGACCTTAGGAAGGTGGTAGTAAAAGGCCAAATTAGGTTCAGTCGGAATCAGATAATTCTTCTCCTTTTTCAGAAGTATGCCTTTGTCGAAGGCTGATGTTATAATTTGTTTTAATATGGCTTTAAACTCCACAGTGGGGTCTGAGTGTAATTTCTTATAATAAGCAGTATCATGTAGGATTTTCCTGACTTCCAAAAGGTAGTCAGTACGATCCTGAAGGACCACTCCACCGCCCTTATCGGCCTGTCGTATTACCAGAGTTTTATTGTTTTTAAGGTTGTTCAATGCACGTTTTTCATTGGGGTATAAATTATCTTTCTTGGGGATCTTTGTTGATATTTTCTCAAAATCATCGTTCACTAATTGTCTGAAAATCTCAATGTGTGAATTATTATTGAGCTGAGGCGTAAAATTAGATTTATTTTTGAAAGGTGTATGTATGTAACCATCACATAAATGATCCATTAAGGTCTCTGGGTCAAAAATAGGGATTGTTTCATGTCTAAGCCTATCATCCATGGAATTGGTAAGAATTGGTCTCATTGTGTCATTTTTCAAAGTTTTTTCCGCAAAGTATTTTTGCATGGATAACTTTTGCGTAAAATTGTTTAAGTCAACAAAGAGTGAAAATGTATTATGTTTATTGGTAGGGCAATATGACAGACCTTTACCTAGGACCCGTATCTCGTCGTTTGTCAGGTTATGTGAGGATAGATTGTAGATACCCTTTTTTAGGGTCTGTAATCGTGCCTCTTTGCTGGCTGTGCCTCTTCCTCTGTGCCCTCGTTTCCGTGAGGTCTTTTGCCTTTTTGTGGGGCCGTAAGGGAGGTCATCGGTTCTAGGTAACCGGATATGGTTTTCTGTTTCCATGCTGGTGGTCTGGGGCCTGATTCTAAAAAATGTGGAGAATTATTAGATGATGGTCCTGCTTGATCGTAACTTGGACCTGGATTAGAAATAGGAAGGCAAGTTGATTCAGCCCTATAGTGATCATCATTGGTATTCATTTGTGGTCTATTGTTAGGAAACCGACGACTATTCTCATTATTGGCCCTTGGGCCATCATAAGTATGATGGTCATTCAGGCTGGATGTTTTCCTGTGGGACCCTGAGCCAAGAAGTGGCCTCTAGATTTGTCATAGTTGTTAGGAGGGTGGTATTCACCATTATAGTCATGGTGATGATTCCTCAGATCATTTGACCTGATGTTATTAGATGCATCATTTTGAGTGTGAGGTCTAGAATGATGATAGTCATAGGAGTAGTTTCTAGTGCCTGAGTAATCATTATGATACTGTCTGTTGGAGGGATAAGTCCGATTTGGAAATTCCCTTTTATCATGTTGATACATGTGTCTGAAGGAATCTTGATGATAATTATTTCTTCTCTCAAAACCCTCATGAGGTCTAGGAGAATTGTAATGATAGGTATTTCTTCTATCAAAACCTTCATGGTACCTAGGAGAATAGTACCTAGGGTCATTATAGGAATTTCCACCATTATCATTATGATGGTGGGGATTAGAAGCCGAAGGTTTAAAATTATTCCTATTTTGGTGTTGGGCAGTGTTCTTATATCTGTCTTTATTTTTGGAATAATTAACTACTGTCCAATCATAATTCGAATTCTTATGGTCCCCTGTTGTAGGGCTTTTAGGATAGTCTACATTTTGTTGAGTGTCTGAATCCAAACTCAACTGTGGGTAAGTTGGATCAGGCTTCTTATCTTTATTTTTATTATAAGTATATACTTGGTCTTTCTGGTAGTCATCGTCATCTCTCAGTAATTTTCTATTTTTAATGGCCATCAGTTCTTTTTGAAAACATTCTGTTTTCTCCAAAACCATAGAATTCAATTCGTCATATAATGTAGAATTTTTTAATTTTTCCAAACTCATTTGGATAGAGTTAATTTCTTTGGATGCATGTTCAACCAAAGTTTTTCTATGTGAAATCAGAATGTTAATGAAAGTGGTGGAGCAGACGTGCATAGCTTCTTCCCATTTTGTGTTAAGGGCCATATTGTCCTTAAAAGAACAGTTTTTATGTAATCTAAGGCCACGTGGTATTTGCTTTTTATCTAGATATTTCTGCAGCATCTCTGCATCTAACCAATGCCTGCATTCAATATTAATTGCATCCTCTAGTTTGGCAAATAATGCATGTGTAGATAGATTTTCTGTATTGTTTTCAGCATTTTCTGTTAAGGGGCAGGTTGACTCTATGTGTGATACTAACATAAGTCTTTTGTTCGTCCTTTCGCTAACAGATAACATTGTATTATTAAGTCTTGCTAATGCTAGTTAGTGGAATCTAAATCTATTAGATGTGAGTCGACAGTAAATAACAGTCGTGTAGAAGTGAATTTGGAGAAGTAAAAAGTAGTAGAGGTGCTGTAGATGTTCAGTGTAAAACCTATACTATTAGTGAAGAACCTAATATATAGTAGTTAATTCAACCGTGTGTATCACGTGTGATATAGGGTGTAAATAAGAAAATATGAACGCCTATTGATAGTAGGTGTGACCTATATATAAGTGGGATAGTGAAACCTATAGGATAGTGAACAAATCCCTGTAATAAAACACTCGTGTGTGAATTGATGAGGAACCGAAATAGTGAATGCAATACACAACAGCAGAATAAGTATAATAAAAAAAGAACATCAAATGCAGTTGGAAACAAACAAAATAATAATATCTTAAAAAATAATCTTAAAAAATATATCCAGTGGTAATGTGACTAAGTACTGGACCTTAATAATACATATGTGCTAACATATCAGGATGTGCATATAAAGATCAGATTCATAAACCTATTAGCATATAACCTATTAGCATAAAACCTAATCAGATAACAAGCTCAGATGACAACATAGAACTCATGTTAGGATTGATAAAACTTGGTGATAAAATATATATCGCTGATATAACAGAATATAAAAACAATTGTTAGGCATACGAGAAAAAATACAAATTTTAAAAACGAATATTATGCATAAGAAATACAAATTATAAAAACAAGTATTTAACAGAAGAAAAGTCTATGTGCCAAAGTATAAAGTTATATGCAGCAAACCTCCCAAGCTTGGCGATGCCAGGCGGAGCAGTCAAATAAAACGAGGATTGAGTCCTTGTTGAGGTGCGCAGGTATGAGATGCAAAGCACATAAAAGAGAACCAGTCTCGGGGGAGGCAAGGTAATACCACACCACAGGCCACCCGATCTGACGGCAGCACTCCCAAAGGTAGGATAATAGCAGATATCTGTAGGAGCAGAGAGCAGAAAGAGGCGCCTTATGGGACAGTATCGTGGTGTCACTAAAAAGCAGGTAGAGGCAGACAGCACACACAGATGGAAAAATACTCACAAGTGAGGCGGCATAAACGTATGCCAAACTAGACAGGACGGAACCTTAGTCGCCCGCCAGACGGTCCAATAGGAGGAAGGCTCTAGCGTTCCAGTGGTCCAATCTGCTACGGCGGACAAAAACAGACGTCAGATGCCCACAGCGTCTGTGGGAGGATCAATGGCTTAGAGTCCTTAGTGTAAGTGGCAAAATATCGCTCCACACATAGGATCAGATAGTAGACGGTGAGAGCGGGGTTATCGTAAAAGAAATTTTTATTGATAAAATTGAATTTAAAACTGTTTAAAATACAAAGAAACAGCAACGCGTTTCTCGACCTTCCGGTCGTTTCATCAGGCTGATATTCACTTTGAAAACCCCGCTCTACTTAACATAATGATCATCCAATCACAGCCCGGTCTATTGTCCACACCCATCATCGAACCAATCGTAAATTGTGATTGGTATCTATGGTGACAATTGCACCTGTTCTGTAATCAGAGATGAAGAGTGTAAAAGACGATAATACCGGCTGTGATCCGTATACATACATAGCCAAGGAATGACTGTAATGTCGAAATGTAATGAATTCGTATATAATTCTAATGGGGCTATATGATTTATTGCTGCATATGAGGGTAAACACTTAAAATATGAGTTCTCTTCTGCACACATCAGTACCACATTTAGGCTTAGATTGCAAGTGGATAACACAAAAATTAGTGCTATTGTGCATTAAAGTTGCTTAAATGACTACTCAATGCAGTAGAATTGCATAATTAGCAAGTGCATAATAGAAAGACAATGATTTTCCACCTAAATTAATTTTTCCCTTTTTCCAGCCCCCTGTATCATGTGGCAGACATCAGCCAATAACAGACTAGTATACCCTGTGAGCTTGTGCACATGCTCAGTAGGATCTTGTTCCCCAGAAAGTGTGAATATAAAAAATTGGTAATGGAAGTAAATTGGAAAGCGTCTTAAAATTGCATGCTCTTTCTGAATCATAACAGTTTATTTTGACTTGAGTGTCCCTTTAAATGCAGTCAACAGCACTTTTTTTTTTGTTTACTCAATTATTATTATTATCATTTATTTGTATAGCGCCGCCAAATTCCGTAGCGCTGGGTACAATGATAGGGGTATACAATGACAAAGATTTGTGATAAAATACAAAACATAACAAAACTAAACAAATCTAGTACAGGAGGAAGAGGGCCCTGCTCCGGAGAGCTCACAGTCTATAGGTTTAGGGTGCAGAGACATAAGGTTGGGGTAGCTTGTTATATCGGTTGTATTTGCAGCAGTGAGTCAGGCAGTTCATGTACATGTATTAGCTTGGTTCGGATGCGGGATGGAGGAGAGATGGTAAGCCTCTCTGAATAGGTGGGTTTTCAAGGATCGTCTGCCAGCCCCTGTAAGCTGTTTTACTATACAAGGTAAGATAAAAATGTTTTCTTTACAGTATTGTTTTTTTATGTACTACTGTACTGTAATTTGTGTGAAAAGTATTATAAAGTGAGGTTTATAATACCTTTCACACAAATTACAATACAGTTAGACTTAAAAACAAATTGGACTTACAAACGAGCTCCCGGAACGGAACTCGTTCGTATGTAGGGGACTTACTGTAATGCGTTAGAGCATTTTATTACTGCACTGTTGCTTGCTCCGGTATATGGGCAAATACTTGTTCTATCCAAATAAACATCTTTAATGATATAACATTAAGCATATTTAAAGGGACATTCCAGCCAAAATTGGTATCCACATGGATGCAATTTTGAATAGAAGCAATTTTGTAATAAACACCTATTAGCAAAAATACTTCTGATAAAAGTTATAACTGTTTCTAAAGTTAAGTATGCTCTGTGCACCAGGATTTTAAACACATAACTTGCTTAAAGAGCCTAAGGTGTTTGTACCATCTGGTAATGACTCATTTTCTTAATTGCTGACATGATACAAGCCCCACTGGTCTTCTGAGCTGTTGCAGTATTTAAAATGAATATCTAGCTAGGCTTCACATGCACCTGCAGAGAAAAAAATGTTATAACAAAACAATGATAACTTTTACTAGAAGTGTTTTTGCCAATATCTGTATATTTAAATATGTTTCTTTTTAAAGATGTAAGTCCTCCATGTGCATTTTAATTTTGACCAGAATGTCCCTTTAAGAGAATTAAAAGCTTTCGTGCTCACGTTGAAGCAGGCTGGTAAATTGGCTTTAACATTAATTGTGGGGGATATGTGCCTGATACCTTAGAACAGTCATTAAAATATCAATTTTTAGACTTATTTTTCTGAGATTTCTACTTTGATATTAGAACCAGTAGCCATAAGCACTCAGACTACCTGTTTGCGTATATTAAATGGAATGCAATGATTTTCTTATGCGGATAGATGACAGCTGGGTTTATAGCTAGGTGTTTTACTTGTCATCTAAATCAGAGGATATAGGAAATACTCTGTTATACGTTTACAGAAATATTTGACTTTAAAGAGCCTGATAAATCTTCTTAAAATTTCTCAAGACACTACAATTTGTGCAAGACACAAATTCAATGAAATCCTTATGATCTTTTTTAGACACTCTGAGTGATGCTTTTCAAAACGTTATTTTCTTCAAAGATGCACTTTGCAACGTTAATGGTTTTGTCATATGTGAAAATGAGTGCTTAGGTAGAAAGCTAACAATGGAGTTCTGTATTAACCGCCTCTCTTCCAAGAGCGCTGAGCCTAATTGCCATGATATTGGCAAAAGCTCAAGTGACAGTAAGAAAAATGACAGTATCAAAAAGGCATAAAGGTCCTGTGGCAGATAATTCCTGTCTTACATCTGTTTTTAGACATATTGACACATTACACTGAGATGGATGATAGAGTTGAGGCACTGAATTTCGGAATGTTCAAATAATTTGTCATTTCACTCAAAATTGAATTTGTTCGTATGCTTTGAATTCCGTGGGTAGCCATGGTTACAAAACTATTGCACATGCTTCTAACTTCTGTAATAAAACAGCTAAGCAACCTTTTCAGAGTTCATGTGCCCCAGTATAAGTTAAAAATAATAATAAGAGTTTTATGGTCAAAAACTTACCTGCATAGAGAGAGAAATCACACAAATGTATTTATTTAAACATTATATTGCAATATATGTGTCTCTTCTTCACATCTAGAACTCTGCATAGTGAGATAAACAGTTCCTAAGATACAATTTGCAGTTCTAATATTTATTCTTGCCCTGTAATTTGTATAGAGTAAATGCAAAACCAGTATTTAAATCAATCAGAAAACACTTTTCCAACAGTTTTTGAAAGAATATTTGGACTTTTCCTATTCTACACCTTGGGAATATTGAAAACACTGTTTTGTCTGTTTCATACCTTGTAACATTACCCAGAGAAGGTGAAGGTCCTTGTGGGCTGTGGTTAACAAATGTGCAGTGGGCGGTGTTGGGCAGAGTCGGACATGTAGTGAGAAGAGCATGGGCAGTCCCTAGAAAAGGTATCATTAGCCTTGAGCTTGGATAATGTGTTTGAGAAAGCAGACAAACTTCCTGCTGCCTGGAGTGACATTTCACGGCTGTTTGCAGAGCATTTTTTCAATGTTAAATGCTCAGTTCGCATGTTAAGCCACATTAATAAAATGTTAAAAAAAAGTTCAAATTGCACTTTTCAACAATGAAACATTTACAAAAATAAAATATGATTATTTCAATGATATAATTATAAGGAAGCGTTTGGGGGTTTAAATATGTTCATTATAAAAGAATGCCCTATTTAAAACTGCCTAAAACTCAAAACTGAACTGTACATGAATCCATTTTAGTTTTGACATTGTACATGTTTTAGCAATTATGCTTCTAGCACAAGTAATCACTAACGCCTAGATTTAGAGTTCTGCGGCCAAAGGGGTGCGTTAGCTACGCGTGCTTTTTTTCTCCCGCACCTTTTAAATACCGCTGGTATTTAGAGTTCGCAGAATGGCTGGGTTTTCAGTGCGTTAGGCTCCAAAAAGGGAGCGTAGAGCATAATTTAACGCCACTGCAACTCTCGATACCAGCGGTGCTTACGGACGCGGCCAGCTTCAAAAACGTGCTCGTGCACAATTCCCCCATAGAAAACAATGGGGCTGTTTGAGCTGAAAAAAAACCTAACACCTGCAAAAAAGCCGCGTTCAGCTCCTAACGCAGCCCCATTGTTTTCTATGGGGAAACACTTCCTACGTCTGCACCTAACACCCTAACATGAACCCCGAGTCTAAACACCCTTAACCTTACACTTATTAACCCCTAATCTGCCGCTCCCGCTATCGCTGACACCTGCATATTTTTTTTAACCCCTAATCTGCCGCTCCGTAAACCGCCGCTACTTACATTATCCCTATGTACCCCTAATCTGCTGCCCCTAACACCGCCGACCCCTATATTATATTTATTAACCCCTAATCTGCCCCCCTCAACGTCGCCTCCACCTGCCTACACTTATTAACCCCTAATCTGCCGAGCGGACCGCACCGCTACTATAATAAAGTTATTAACCCCTAATCCACCTCACTCCCGCCTCAATAACCCTATAATAAATAGTATTAACCCCTAATTTGCCCTCCCTAACATCGCCGACACCTAACTTCAATTATTAACCCCTAATCTGCCGACCAAATCTCGCCGCTACTGTAATAAATGGATTAACCCCTAAAGCTAAGTCTAACCCTAACACCCCCCTAAGTTAAATATAATTTAAATCTAACGAAATAAATTAACTCTTATTAAATAAATTATTCCTATTTAAAGCTAAATACTTACCTGTAAAATAAACCCTAATATAGCTACAATATAAATAATAATTATATTATAGCTATTTTAGGATTTATATTTATTTTACAGGTAACTTTGTATTTATTTTAACCAGGTACAATAGCTATTAAATAGTTAAGAACTATTTAATAGCTAAAATAGTTAAAATAATTACAAAATTACCTGTAAAATAAATCCTAACCTAAGTTACAATTAAACCTAACACTACACTATCAATAAATTAATTAAATAAACTACCTACAATTACCTACAATTAAACCTAACACTACACTATCAATAAATTAATTAAATACAATATCTACAAATAAATACAATGAAATAAACTAACTAAAGTACAAAAAATAAAAAAGAACTAAGTTACAAAAAATAAAAAAATATTTACAAACATTAGAAAAATATTACAATTTTAAACTAATTACACCTACTCTAAGCCCCCTAATAAAATAACAAAGCCCCCCAAAATAAAAAAATGCCCTACCCTATTCTAAATTAAAAAAGTTCAAAGCTCTTTTACCTTACCAGCCCTGAACAGGGCCCTTTGCGGGGCATGCCCCAAAGAATTCAGCTTTTTTGCCTGTAAAAAAAACACATACAATACCCCCCCCCAACATTACAACCCACCACCCACATACCCCTAATCTAACCCAAACCCCCCTTAAATAAACCTAACACTAAGCCCCTGAAGATCTTCCTACCTTATCTTCACCATACCAGGTTCACCGATCCGTCCTCGGAAGTCTTGATCCAAGCCTCGGAAGTGTTGATCCAAGCCCAAGCGGGGGGCTGAAGAGTGACGTCCATCCTCGGGCTGAAGTCTGGATCCAAGCGGCTGCTGAAGAACTCCATCATCGGGCTGAAGTCGGAAGTCCATCATCGGGATGAAGTCTTCTATCAAGACGCATCTTCAATCTTCTTTCTTCTGGAGCGGAGCGGAGCCATCTTCTTTCCAACTGTCAGGATAATGGCATACTTATTCTCTGCACTGTCCCTTTAAAGCATCCTGCTCCCATTAACATCAGCCTATTTAAGGCCCCTCCCAGCATTTTCACATTGCTTAGTATTGAAGTTTGTTTTAAACCTTAACCTGAGCCTGCTCTCTGTGAGAATTATCATACTACTACTATTTGTTGGATTCCTCTACTCCACCTAACTGAATTTCTGTTGTCATCCTCTTCTACCTGCCTGCTTCTCCCTCAGAAGATTCAGATATTTCAAAAGCCTCATTCCTACCTTTACCTCTAACCCAGTTTCCCCTGCAGCTCACCGGCCTTGGGATTCACCTTTCACGGAGCTCCCCTTCCTCATGCTGTGACGTCATCAGCCAGCTGCTACTGAGCTTTCCTGCTCCCTCTGGCAAGTCGCCATTACAACCCGGTGTTTGCAACTATCATTATAACAGTTCTGTTAGCGGTAAGCCAGTCTCTGAATTTTTACTTTGCTGCTAAACTTTAAGATTAGTATCTCAGTTGCTGCTGTTATTTCTGTGACTTTTAGTTCATTCCCTCATATTCTGCTGTTTTACCGTAACTCTGTTCACAATAGCAATTGCTTATTTTTTCTATAATCATAGTACCATTTTTTCCTTGCTTATTTAATTTTTACCTTTATTAATGATAAAATCTCAGGTTTATCTGGGCATACCCCTGCTGCATTTACTTTCTCACAGTGACTACCCAGACACATGTGGCAGCCATAGGGAATATGCTCAATTACTGCCTGTATACTAAAACTTTGCAATAAGGAATAAGGTTTTACATAGCTGCCTAATTCCTAAATTTTGTTTTACCTTTTCACTCTGTTGCAAACAACCATACAATTTTTATTGTTTTTTTCATTCCAGCAGTTGTGGTCCAAATAACTAAGCTGCACACATTTTTTCTTTCTTAGTTGTGCCTGACATAATACTAAGCCCAAACTATGGACCCAGCTGGAATGAACGCACATGTGCAAAATATCACACAGAGGGTTGATTTATTATCTGAAGCTGTTAATACTTTGAAAACAGAAAATGATACTTTAAAAGCTTATATCAGGGATGTGGTTGATAAGAGGGTACCTATATTAGAACCACAGGTTAGTACACCAGAAAAATTTAGTGGTGAGAGATCTGAGTATAGAGATTTCAAGAATGCTTGTTTGCTCATGTTCTCCCTTAAACCTCATACCTATCCCACTGATAGAGCAAGGGTACTCACAGTTATATCCTATTTGAGAGGTGAGCCCCGCACATGGGCCAACACTTACTTTGAGAATAACGATGATATACTTAACTCTTTGGAAAGTTTTTTTTCTGCTATGGGTCAGCTATATGAGGATCCATATAAACAGCTTACTGCTGAAACTGCAATGCGAGGCTTGAAACAAAAGAAAAGAGTAGTTGAGGATTACATTGCCGAATTTAAAAAATGGGCGAAAGACACTCAATGGAATGACCTTTCACTGAGAAATCAGTTTAGATTAGGCCTTTCAGAAGGAATTAAGGATGAGTTGTCTAGATCTGAACTACCACATACTCTTGAGGCTTTAATGTCACTTAGCATAACTATAGACAGAAGACTGAGAGAGAGACAGCAGGAGAGATCATTTCATGAATATCCTGCAAAGAAACAAAATACACCCAGCCCCAGCAAATCAACTGCTGAACCTATGGATATAGGTTTTATAAAGGGACCATTAACCCCTGAGGAGAAGATCCGACGAAGGGCTAATAACCTCTGCTTATACTGTGCTTCAGACAAACACACTGTCAGGGACTGTCCTTCCCTCCTGAAACAAAACAAGGGTAAGATGTATAAAGGACCTTTTTGTTGTACCACTCAGGATCATGCTCTCCCTTACCTAAATTTATCTCTTCTTTTACAGTGGGAGTCACATCGAATCAACGCTCCCGCGATTATTGACTCAGGAGCTACAGCCTCCTACATAGATACTGTATTCACTAAATTCAATAAAATTCCACTTGTGCAAAAAAGGTCTCCTGTGTTATTACGTAGAATAGATGGTAATCCAATCACATCAGGTCCAGTTAAATATCAAACAATACCGTTACTTGTTGTTACCCCAGAACACCATAGGGAGTATATGTCATTTGATGTAATATCATCCCCTATTTCACCCATAGTTCTCGGTATAAACTGGCTCCGAATTCATAATCCTGAAGTAAATTGGTCTACCTCAACAGTCACATTTAATTCTACATTCTGCTCTACTACTTGTTTCCCAGCTACTATTTTGCAAACCACTGAATCCAATGAGACAATTCAAATTCCTGAGGTTTATAAGGATTATGCAGATGTATTCAGCAAAACCCAGTGCGACAATCTTCCTCCTCACAGGAAGTATGATTGTCCTATTGAGATCATACCTGGCTCTGAGATCCCCACGGGTCATATTTACCCACTTTCAAACCCTGAGTTAACACACCTTAAATCTTACTTAGATGAAAATCTAAGGAAAGGTTTCATCCGTCCCTCCACCTCTCCAGCTAGTGCTGGGATTTTTTTTGTTAAAAATAAGGATGGCTCATTGAGGCCAATCGTAGACTACAGACAACTAAATAAAATTACAGTAAAAAACAGATATCCTTTACCCCTCATCCCGGAGTTAATTGAAAGGTTGGAGGGAGCAAAATTTTTCACAAAATTGGACTTAAGAGGAGCCTATAATCTCATCCGAATTAGATCTGGAGATGAGTGGCTCACGGCGTTTCGAACAAGATACGGATTGTTCGAATACGTCGTGATGCCTTTTGGGCTCTGCAACGCGCCCGCAACTTTCCAGCACTTAATTAATGACATTTTTAGGGACATATTAGATGTCTTTATTGTCATTTATCTGGATGATATTTTAATTTATTCCAAGACCTATCAGGAACACATTTCCCATGTTAGACAAGTTTTATCAAGGCTCAGAGGTAACCACTTGTATGCTAAGGCTGAGAAATGCCTGTTCAATTCACAGACCATATCCTTTCTGGGATATGAAATTTCTCCTTCAGGTATCCATATGGAACAAAAAAAGGTTGATGCAGTTTTAAATTGGCCCATACCAACAACTAAACGTCAAGTTCAGTCCTTCATGGGTTTTGCGAATTTCTACCGCAAATTTATTAAAAATTTCTCCAAACTTGCTCTTCCTTTAAGTGTTCTAACAAAAAATAATTCACATTTCAGGTGGACTAAAGAAGCACAATCCGCTTTTGATTTGTTCAAACAAAAGTTCACTTCAGCACCAATACTCCGTTTTCCTGACCCTAATCTACAATTTGTTCTTGAGGTGGACGCCTCAAATTCTGCTATTGGAGCTGTTCTCTCCCAAAGAGAAAACTCGTCAAAACCGTTACATCCTGTGGCTTTTTACTCCAAGACTTTGAATAGTGCGGAACAGAACTATCCTATTGGTGACAAAGAACTCTTAGCCATAAAACTCTCCCTGGAACACTGGCGACACCTCCTTGAAGGTACTTCCATTCCTACACTCATCTATACAGATCATAGGAACCTGCAGTACTTGAAGGCCACTAGAACCTTGTCAGCAAGACAGGTGCGCTGGAATCTCTTTTTCTCTCGTTTTAATTTCCTCATCACATACCATCCTGCTGGAAAGAACCAAAAAGCTGACGCACTATCCCGGTTACCCACAAGTCTTCCACATCAAACGACTGACCAATCCATCATACCAAAAGAAAACTTCATTTCTTTTACTCTCAAAGTCTCATCTAACCTTAAAAAGGAACAGTTGGCTGACTCTACAAAGCCATCACATCTTCTTCAACTTAATACTCAAGGACTTTATTCTCATGATTCAAAGATATATGTTCCACCTTCCCTCAGACTCATTCTCCTTCAATCTGTACATGATTCACCTTTAGCTGGTCATCCAGGTATCCATAAAACTCTCGATCTAGTAAAAAGAGATTACTGGTGGCCTCATATGGCAACTGAAGTTAAGGACTATGTAAACTCTTGTCTTAATTGTACCATTTCGAAAAGGGATAAACACTCTCCCTATGGGTTGCTTTTGCCTTTGCCTACTCCAAAGAATCCATGGTCTGAGATTGCTTTAGACTTTATTGTAGATTTGCCAGTCTCTTCAAAGAATACCACCATCCTTGTCGTTGTAGATCTCTTCACGAAGATGTGCCATTTCATCCCCTTCTCCAAACTTCCTACCGCTTTGGAGACAGTACATTTGCTTCTCAAACATATTGTTAAGTTTCATGGACTTCCCACTTCAATCCTCAGTGATCGTGGCACTCAATTTTCTAGCAGACTATGGTACCATTTCTGTAAAACTTTATCTGTTGAGAGAAAGTTAACTACTGCTTACCACCCGCAATGTAATGGTCAAACTGAACGTTGTAACCAGTGGTTGGAACAATTTTTAAGACTCTTCTGTTCCTCTCAACAACATCTTTGGAGTGACTTCCTGCATTACGCTGAATTTTGTTACAACAACACTATTCATTCCACTACTGGGCAAACTCCCTTCTTCGCAAACTACGGTTTTCACCCCAAGTTTCACATCCTACCATCTTCTTCCGTTCCAGTATCTAGTATATCAGATTTGTCTGATTCCATCTCTTCCAACTTTAAAACCATCGAGTCCAACATCATAGCAGCAAAACAACTCCAGAAACAGTATTATGATCGCCGCAGAACTCCGCCTCCTGTCTACACAAAAGGTGATCTCGTCTGGCTATCCACCAAACACCTAAGTTTGAAAACCCCTTCGAAAAAACTTTCTCCGTTGTTCATTGGTCCATACCCTGTTGAACTCATCATTAATGCCAATGCTGTCCGGCTTAAATTACCCGATAATTTAAGGGTTCATCCCACATTCCATGTATCCCTTCTCAAACCCTATAAGGATCTCAGGGATTTCTCTTTACAAACGTCTCTTCCACCTATTTCTCTCGACCCTGAAATGGAGTATGAAGTTCACTCAATCCTGGATTCCCGTTTCCGCAGGGGACGTATTGAATATCTTGTTCGTTGGAAGGGTTTCTCTACAGATGATGATTCCTGGGAACCAGCTACCAACATATCCGCTCCTCGTTTGATATCTCATTTCCACCAGAGACATCCGGATCGTCCTGGGCCTTGAGCCTCTGGAGTGGCTCCTTGGAGGGGGGATTCTGTCAGGATAATGGCATACTTATTCTCTGCACTGTCCCTTTAAAGCATCCTGCTCCCATTAACATCAGCCTATTTAAGGCCCCTCCCAGCATTTTCACATTGCTTAGTATTGAAGTTTGTTTTAAACCTTAACCTGAGCCTGCTCTCTGTGAGAATTATCATACTACTACTATTTGTTGGATTCCTCTACTCCACCTAACTGAATTTCTGTTGTCATCCTCTTCTACCTGCCTGCTTCTCTCTCAGAAGATTCAGATATTTCAAAAGCCTCATTCCTACCTTTACCTCTAACCCAGTTTCCCCTGCAGCTCACCGGCCTTGGGATTCACCTTTCATGGAGCTCCCCTTCCTCATGCTGTGACGTCATCAGCCAGCTGCTACTGAGCTTTCCTGCTCCCTCTGGCAAGTCGCCATTACAACCCGGTGTTTGCAACTATCATTATAACAGTTCTGTTAGCGGTAAGCCAGTCTCTGAATTTTTACTTTGCTGCTAAACTTTAAGATTAGTATCTCAGTTGCTGCTGTTATTTCTGTGACTTTTAGTTCATTCCCTCATATTCTGCTGTTTTATCGTAACTCTGTTCACAATAGCAATTGCTTATTTTTTCTATGATCATAGTACCATTTTTTCCTTGCTTATTTAATTTTTACCTTTATTAATGATAAAATCTCAGGTTTATCTGGGCATACCCCTGCTGCATTTACTTTCTCACAGTGACTACCCAGACACATGTGGCAGCCATAGGGAATATGCTCAATTACTGCCTGTATACTAAAACTTTGCAATAAGGAATAAGGTTTTACATAGCTGCCTAATTCCTAAATTTTGTTTTACCTTTTCACTCTGTTGCAAACAACCATACAATTTTTATTGTTTTTTTCATTCCAGCAGTTGTGGTCCAAATAACTAAGCTGCACACATTTTTTCTTTCTTAGTTGTGCCTGACATAATACTAAGCCCAAACTATGGACCCAGCTGGAATGAACGCACATGTGCAAAATATCACACAGAGGGTTGATTTATTATCTGAAGCTGTTAATACTTTGAAAACAGAAAATGATACTTTAAAAGCTTATATCAGGGATGTGGTTGATAAGAGGGTACCTATATTAGAACCACAGGTTAGTACACCAGAAAAATTTAGTGGTGAGAGATCTGAGTATAGAGATTTCAAGAATGCTTGTTTGCTCATGTTCTCCCTTAAACCTCATACCTATCCCACTGATAGAGCAAGGGTACTCACAGTTATATCCTATTTGAGAGGTGAGCCCCGCACATGGGCCAACACTTACTTTGAGAATAACGATGATATACTTAACTCTTTGGAAAGTTTTTTTTCTGCTATGGGTCAGCTATATGAGGATCCATATAAACAGCTTACTGCTGAAACTGCAATGCGAGGCTTGAAACAAAAGAAAAGAGTAGTTGAGGATTACATTGCCGAATTTAAAAAATGGGCGAAAGACACTCAATGGAATGACCTTTCACTGAGAAATCAGTTTAGATTAGGCCTTTCAGAAGGAATTAAGGATGAGTTGTCTAGATCTGAACTACCACATACTCTTGAGGCTTTAATGTCACTTAGCATAACTATAGACAGAAGACTGAGAGAGAGACAGCAGGAGAGATCATTTCATGAATATCCTGCAAAGAAACAAAATACACCCAGCCCCAGCAAATCAACTGCTGAACCTATGGATATAGGTTTTATAAAGGGACCATTAACCCCTGAGGAGAAGATCCGACGAAGGGCTAATAACCTCTGCTTATACTGTGCTTCAGACAAACACACTGTCAGGGACTGTCCTTCCCTCCTGAAACAAAACAAGGGTAAGATGTATAAAGGACCTTTTTGTTGTACCACTCAGGATCATGCTCTCCCTTACCTAAATTTATCTCTTCTTTTACAGTGGGAGTCACATCGAATCAACGCTCCCGCGATTATTGACTCAGGAGCTACAGCCTCCTACATAGATACTGTATTCACTAAATTCAATAAAATTCCACTTGTGCAAAAAAGGTCTCCTGTGTTATTACGTGGAATAGATGGTAATCCAATCACATCAGGTCCAGTTAAATATCAAACAATACCCTTACTTGTTGTTACCCCAGAACACCATAGGGAGTATATGTCATTTGATGTAATATCATCCCCTATTTCACCCATAGGTCTCGGTATAAACTGGCTCCGAATTCATAATCCTGAAGTAAATTGGTCTACCTCAACAGTCACATTTAATTCTACATTCTGCTCTACTACTTGTTTCCCAGCTACTATTTTGCAAACCACTGAATCCAATGAGACAATTCAAATTCCTGAGGTTTATAAGGATTATGCAGATGTATTCAGCAAAACCCAGTGCGACAATCTTCCTCCTCACAGGAAGTATGATTGTCCTATTGAGATCATACCTGGCTCTGAGATCCCCACGGGTCATATTTACCCACTTTCAAACCCTGAGTTAACACACCTTAAATCTTACTTAGATGAAAATCTAAGGAAAGGTTTCATCCGTCCCTCCACCTCTCCAGCTAGTGCTGGGATTTTTTTTGTTAAAAATAAGGATGGCTCATTGAGGCCAATCGTAGACTACAGACAACTAAATAAAATTACAGTAAAAAACAGATATCCTTTACCCCTCATCCCGGAGTTAATTGAAAGGTTGGAGGGAGCAAAATTTTTCACAAAATTGGACTTAAGAGGAGCCTATAATCTCATCCGAATTAGATCTGGAGATGAGTGGCTCACGGCGTTTCGAACAAGATACGGATTGTTCGAATACGTCGTGATGCCTTTTGGGCTCTGCAACGCGCCCGCAACTTTCCAGCACTTAATTAATGACATTTTTAGGGACATATTAGATGTCTTTATTGTCATTTATCTGGATGATATTTTAATTTATTCCAAGACCTATCAGGAACACATTTCCCATGTTAGACAAGTTTTATCAAGGCTCAGAGGTAACCACTTGTATGCTAAGGCTGAGAAATGCCTGTTCAATTCACAGACCATATCCTTTCTGGGATATGAAATTTCTCCTTCAGGTATCCATATGGAACAAGAAAAGGTTGATGCAGTTTTAAATTGGCCCATACCAACAACTAAACGTCAAGTTCAGTCCTTCATGGGTTTTGCGAATTTCTACCGCAAATTTATTAAAAATTTCTCCAAACTTGCTCTTCCTTTAAGTGTTCTAACAAAAAATAATTCACATTTCAGGTGGACTAAAGAAGCACAATCCGCTTTTGATTTGTTCAAACAAAAGTTCACTTCAGCACCAATACTCCGTTTTCCTGACCCTAATCTACAATTTGTTCTTGAGGTGGACGCCTCAAATTCTGCTATTGGAGCTGTTCTCTCCCAAAGAGAAAACTTGTCAAAACCGTTACATCCTGTGGCTTTTTACTCCAAGACTTTGAATAGTGCGGAACAGAACTATCCTATTGGTGACAAAGAACTCTTAGCCATAAAACTCTCCCTGGAACACTGGCGACACCTCCTTGAAGGTACTTCCATTCCTACACTCATCTATACAGATCATAGGAACCTGCAGTACTTGAAGGCCACTAGAACCTTGTCAGCAAGACAGGTGCGCTGGAATCTCTTTTTCTCTCGTTTTAATTTCCTCATCACATACCATCCTGCTGGAAAGAACCAAAAAGCTGACGCACTATCCCGGTTACCCACAAGTCTTCCACATCAAACGACCGACCAATCCATCATACCAAAAGAAAACTTCATTTCTTTTACTCTCAAAGTCTCATCTAACCTTAAAAAGGAACAGTTGGCTGACTCTACAAAGCCATCACATCTTCTTCAACTTAATACTCAAGGACTTTATTCTCATGATTCAAAGATATATGTTCCACCTTCCCTCAGACTCATTCTCCTTCAATCTGTACATGATTCACCTTTAGCTGGTCATCCAGGTATCCATAAAACTCTCGATCTAGTAAAAAGAGATTACTGGTGGCCTCATATGGCAACTGAAGTTAAGGACTATGTAAACTCTTGTCTTAATTGTACCATTTCGAAAAGGGATAAACACTCTCCCTATGAGTTGCTTTTGCCTTTGCCTACTCCAAAGAATCCATGGTCTGAGATTGCTTTAGACTTTATTGTAGATTTGCCAGTCTCTTCAAAGAATACCACCATCCTTGTCGTTGTAGATCTCTTCACGAAGATGTGCCATTTCATCCCCTTCTCCAAACTTCCTACCGCTTTGGAGACAGTACATTTGCTTCTCAAACATATTGTTAAGTTTCATGGACTTCCCACTTCAATCCTCAGTGATCGTGGCACTCAATTTTCTAGCAGACTATGGTACCATTTCTGTAAAACTTTATCTGTTGAGAGAAAGTTAACTACTGCTTACCACCCGCAATGTAATGGTCAAACTGAACGTTGTAACCAGTGGTTGGAACAATTTTTAAGACTCTTCTGTTCCTCTCAACAACATCTTTGGAGTGACTTCCTGCATTACGCTGAATTTTGTTACAACAACACTATTCATTCCACTACTGGGCAAACTCCCTTCTTCGCAAACTACGGTTTTCACCCCAAGTTTCACATCCTACCATCTTCTTCCGTTCCAGTATCTAGTATATCAGATTTGTCTGATTCCATCTCTTCCAACTTTAAAACCATCGAGTCCAACATCATAGCAGCAAAACAACTCCAGAAACAGTATTATGATCGCCGCAGAACTCCGCCTCCTGTCTACACAAAAGGTGATCTCGTCTGGCTATCCACCAAACACCTAAGTTTGAAAACCCCTTCGAAAAAACTTTCTCCGTTGTTCATTGGTCCATACCCTGTTGAACTCATCATTAATGCCAATGCTGTCCGGCTTAAATTACCCGATAATTTAAGGGTTCATCCCACATTCCATGTATCCCTTCTCAAACCCTATAAGGATCTCAGGGATTTCTCTTTACAAACGTCTCTTCCACCTATTTCTCTCGACCCTGAAATGGAGTATGAAGTTCACTCAATCCTGGATTCCCGTTTCCGCAGGGGACGTATTGAATATCTTGTTCGTTGGAAGGGTTTCTCTACAGATGATGATTCCTGGGAACCAGCTACCAACATATCCGCTCCTCGTTTGATATCTCATTTCCACCAGAGACATCCGGATCGTCCTGGGCCTTGAGCCTCTGGAGTGGCTCCTTGGAGGGGGGATTCTGTCAGGATAATGGCATACTTATTCTCTGCACTGTCCCTTTAAAGCATCCTGCTCCCATTAACATCAGCCTATTTAAGGCCCCTCCCAGCATTTTCACATTGCTTAGTATTGAAGTTTGTTTTAAACCTTAACCTGAGCCTGCTCTCTGTGAGAATTATCATACTACTACTATTTGTTGGATTCCTCTACTCCACCTAACTGAATTTCTGTTGTCATCCTCTTCTACCTGCCTGCTTCTCTCTCAGAAGATTCAGATATTTCAAAAGCCTCATTCCTACCTTTACCTCTAACCCAGTTTCCCCTGCAGCTCACCGGCCTTGGGATTCACCTTTCATGGAGCTCCCCTTCCTCATGCTGTGACGTCATCAGCCAGCTGCTACTGAGCTTTCCTGCTCCCTCTGGCAAGTCGCCATTACAACCCGGTGTTTGCAACTATCATTATAACAGTTCTGTTAGCGGTAAGCCAGTCTCTGAATTTTTACTTTGCTGCTAAACTTTAAGATTAGTATCTCAGTTGCTGCTGTTATTTCTGTGACTTTTAGTTCATTCCCTCATATTCTGCTGTTTTACCGTAACTCTGTTCTCAATAGCAATTGCTTATTTTTTCTATGATCATAGTACCATTTTTTCCTTGCTTATTTAATTTTTACCTTTATTAATGATAAAATCTCAGGTTTATCTGGGCATACCCCTGCTGCATTTACTTTCTCACAGTGACTACCCAGACACATGTGGCAGCCATAGGGAATATGCTCAATTACTGCCTGTATACTAAAACTTTGCAATAAGGAATAAGGTTTTACATAGCTGCCTAATTCCTAAATTTTGTTTTACCTTTTCACTCTGTTGCAAACAACCATACAATTTTTATTGTTTTTTCATTCCAGCAGTTGTGGTCCAAATAACTAAGCTGCACACATTTTTTCTTTCTTAGTTGTGCCTGATACCAACCGACGCGGATCCAACCTCTTCAACCGACGCCTACTCGCCAAATGACGGTTCCTTTAAATGACGTCATCCAAGATGGCGTCCCTCGAATTCCGATTGGCTGATAGGATTCTATCAGCCAATCGGAATTATGGTAGAAATATTCTGATTGGCTGATGGAATCAGCCAATCAGAATCAAGTTCAATCCGATCAGCCAATAGAATGCGAGCTCAATCTGATTGGCTGATTGGATCAGCCAATCGGATTGAACTTGATTCTGATTGGCTGATTCCATCAGCCAATCAGAATATTTCTACCATAATTCCGATTGGCTGATAGAATCCTATCAGCCAATCGGAATTCGAGGGACGCCATCTTGGATGACATCATTTAAAGGAACCGTCATTCGGCGAGTAGGCGTCGGTTGAAGAGGTTGGATCCGCGTCGGTTGGAAAGAAGATGGCTCCGCTCCGCTCCAGAAGAAAGAAGATTGAAGATGCGGCTTGATAGAAGACTTCATCCCGATGATGGACTTCCGACTTCAGCCCGATGATGGAGTTCTTCAGCCGCCGCTTGGATCCAGACTTCAGCCCGAGGATGGACGTCACTCTTCAGCCCCCCGCTTGGGCTTGGATCAACACTTCCGAGGCTTGGATCAAGACTTCCGAGGACGGATCGGTGAACCTGGTATGGTGAAGATAAGGTAGGAAGATCTTCAGGGGCTTAGTGTTAGGTTTATTTAAGGGGGGTTTGGGTTAGATTAGATTATGTGGGTGGTGGGTTGTAATGTTGGGGGGGGTATTGTATGTGGGGGTTTTTTACAGGCAAAAGAGCTGAATTCTTTGGGGCATGCCCTGCAAATGGCCCTTTTCAGGGCTGGTAAGGTAAAAGAGCTTTGAACTTTTTTAATTTAGAATAGGGTAGGGCATTTTTTTATTTTGGGGGGCTTTGTTATTTTATTAGGGGGCTTAGAGTAGGTGTAATTAGTTTAAAATTGTTGTAATATTTTTCTAATGTTTGTAAATATTTTTTTATTTTTTGTAACTTAGTTCTTTTTTTATTTTTTGTACTTTAGTTAGTTTATTTAATTGTATTTATTTGTAGGTATTTGTATGTAATTAATTTATTGATAGTGTAGTGTTAGGTTTAATTGTAGATAATTGTAGGTATTTTATTTAATTAATTTATTGATAGTGTAGTGTTAGGTTTAATTGTAACTTAGGTTAGGATTTATTTTACAGGTAATTTTGAAATTATTTTAACTATTTTAGCTATTAAATAGTTCTTAACTATTTAATAGCTATTGTACCTGGTTAAAATAAATACAAAGTTATCTGTAAAATAAATATAAATCCTAAAATAGCTAAGATATAATTATTATTTATATTGTAGCTATATTAGGGTTTATTTTACAGGTAAGTATTTAGCTTTAAATAGGAATAATTTATTTAATAAGAGTTAATTTATTTTGTTAGATTTAAATTATATTTAATTTAGGGGGGTGTTAGTGTTAGGGTTAGACTTAGCTTTAGGGGTTAATCTATTTATTACAGTAGCGGCGAGATTCGGTCAGCAGATTAGGGGTTAATAATTGAAGTTAGGTGTCGGCGATGTTAGGGAGGGCAGATTAGGGGTTAATACTATTTATTATAGGGTTATTGAGGCGGGAGTGAGGCGGATTAGGGGTTAATAACTTTATTATAGTAGCGGTGCGGTCCGCTCGGAAGATTAGGGGTTAATAAGTGTAGGCAGGTGGAGGCGACGTTGAGGGGGGCAGATTAGGGTTTAATAAATATAATATAGGGGTCGGCGGTGTTAGGGGCAGCAGATTAGGGGTACATAAGGATAACGTATGTGGCTGCGCTTTGCGGTCGGCAGATTAGGGGTTAATTATTGTAGGTAACTGGCGGCGACGTTGTGGGGGGCAGGATAGGGGTTAATAAATATAATATAGGGGTCGGCGGTGTTAGGGGCAGCAGATTAGGGGTACATAAGTATAATGTAGGTGGCGGTCGGCAGATTAGGGGTTAAAAAAATTTAATCGAGTGGTGGCGATGTGGGGGGACCTCGGTTTAGGGGTACATAGGTAGTTTATGGGAGTTAGTGTACTTTAGAGCACAGTAGTTAAGAGCTTTATAAACCGGCGTTAGCCCAGAAAGCTCTTAACTACTGACTTTTTTCTGCGGCTGGAGTTTTCTCGTTAGATTTCTAACGCTCACTTCAAACACGACTCTAAATACCAGCGTTAGAAAGATCCCATTGAAAAGATAAGATACGCAAATGACGTAAGGGGATCTGCGGTATGGAAAAGTCGCGGCTGGAAAGTGAGCGTTAGACCCTTTAATGACTGACTCTAAATACCGGCAGTAGCCCAAAACCAGCGTTAGGAGCCTCAAACGCTGGTTTTGACGGCTGCCGCCCAACTCTAAATCTAGGCCTGAGATAGCCTTTACTGTGCGTATAGCTTATGTAGGTATGCAGGATGAAGCCGCATTTAAACTGCATCTGCTGAGAGTCAGCTGGGGATGCAAGCTGAGTTATTGCCAATGCAAAATATGTTCCCTGAGCAGGGATGGTGTGCATCTGTGTGTACCCTTTTGGCCAGATACGGTAACTAATTCTATATTTTGCATTTCTGCTCGCACATCAACTTCGCTAGACAGAGGCTTTTTGCACACGTCAGTATAACACGTTGAAACTAAAAAGTTTGCTTGAGAGCGAAACACAACATGGGAAAAATTATAGATTTTGCCAAGTCTCAATCAGGTTAACTTGTTCCCGCTTAGACTTCATCAGAGCAAGCAAACTGAAAAAAAAAGTAACACCCAACATAAATTATGAATATTTCACATTCCAATGTTCTTCACATACAGAACAATGTACTTTTTATTGTTAATACACATTTATATATATATATATATATATATATAGATATATATATATATATATATATATATATATATATACACCTATATCTGTATATCTTTTCCTATAGATATATAGCTTTAAATATGTATTTTAGGTTAACATTATCATATATATTGTATATATATATATATATATATATATATATACAGTATATATATATATATATATATATATATATAATGATAAAAAGTACATTATTTTCTTTGTGAAGAACATAAGAATGTAAAATATGCATCAGGGTTATCAACATAGGACTAACACGGTTGGGTTAGTGCACATGAAGAATTGCTATCTTCAATGCACGTTATTGAAATGTTAACTATAAACTATTAAAAGTATTAATAAAAAATATTTAAAGGGACATTAAACACTAAATACATGCTAGATAGAATGATGCATTCAAAGAAAAGATTAGTCCATGACTAACATGTAGATGTATTTTTTAAAGTTTCATTAGTTGTTTAAAAAGTGACAAAATAAGTGTAAAGTTTTAGTGTCTATAAAACACTGGGAGCTGCCATGTTGTAACTTGTGTTACCTTCTCTGCTGTGGCCAATTAGGGTCAGTTATAAATAGGTCACTAGAGTGTGCAGCCAATGGTTGTGCTGAATTTAATAGTGTTCTGCACTTCCATTTCTAACAGGAACTGTAAAGCTCACAATTTCAGAATGGAATTACAGGCAAAGAGGACAAAATAAATAATGAAAGTATTTTGCAGAGTTGTTTTATTATATACAATTTATCATTTTATATTACCATCTCAAAGTGTTTAATGTCCCTTTAATATTATTATACATAATGTAATATATATATATATATATATATATATATATATATATATATATATATATATATATATATATATATATATATATATATATATATATATATATATATTCATTCATTCCATGGATTATTTAGAATGTTTCACAAAGAGAAAGTTGACTTTAAAGGACATTTAACATTTCTTCTTTTTGTGTAAAAAAAATTTTTTGTCCCACACTCCCTAGAGAGACAAAAGCTAAATTTGTAATGTAGGTTTTAAAAATGCTGCAAATTCCCAAAACCAGCTATCTGATTTGCAGCCAATGCAGTTTAGAGAATTTGAGTTTGGTCTCTAAATGTGTCTATTAATTAGCCTTTAATTTTTATTATACCTTAGTGTAAGTAGATTGGTATATGTGTCTGCTTAGTCTCACTTTACCCAGCAAGCATTGTGATATCATGTCCTGTATTGTACTATTTTCAGACACATTATCTGTGTTCTATTGCAGTCACAGTGCAAACACTACATGTATGCAGCACAAATGCAACAATTGCAAGAAGAGCACATTTTGTACATATTGAAAATGAGTGATATATTTGAAATATTAATTGCCTACAGATGTAAGGAGAGATTTACATGAGACAAAAATATAATATTCCTCTTTTCAGTTTTAAATATAACAAAAAGTCCCAAATCACAAAACATTATTTTTCTTGTCCTAGAAAAGGAATATGAAACAAACACCAGTTTTTAGCATGGACATATTATAATAGCGTAGTTAATTAATGTCTAAAAAAAGACAGCTTCATTCTTTGGGTTATTAACATTTTCCATAGTTAAAATGTCTTTTAAATGACAGTGTTGTCTGGAGATAATTTCTGACAATAACAGCTGAGAACATTACCCTATTATAATTGTAGATAAGAAGAGCGCCAGTAACCATGAATGAACAGTTCTATTGAACATGGAACTAACTCTCATGTAGTCTATTTGCTTTAAACTAGGCTACAGTTACCATAGGATATTTTGAGCTATAACCTTTTTTATGCTATATTGAAGAAGACATTTTAGGTTAATTATTTAATGTCCTTAATTACATTAAAAAATGGACTGCACACTCATTACAGAGAGAGGGTGGTTGAAAATGTCATTATTATAAGGGCAAAAAAGACTATACAATTTTTAATGTTATAAGCAAGTTAAACAAAATGGCCAAAGAGAAAGAAAGCATGAAGTATATATACAGGGAGTGCAGAATTATTAGGCAAGTTGTATTTTTGAGGATTAATTTTATTATTGAACAACAACCATGTTCTCAATGAACCCAAAAAACTCATTAATATCAAAGCTGAATAGTTTTGGAAGTAGTTTTTAGTTTGTTTTTAGTTATAGCTATTTTAGGGGGATATCTGTGTGTGCAGGTGACTATTACTGTGCATAATTATTAGGCAACTTAACAAAAAACAAATATATACCCATTTCAATTATTTATTTTTACCAGTGAAACCAATATAACATCTCAACATTCACAAATATACATTTCTGACATTCAAAAACAAAACAAAAACAAATCAGTGACCAATATAGCCACCTTTCATTGCAAGGACACTCAAAAGCCTGCCATCCATGGATTCTGTCAGTGTTTTGATCTGTTCACCATCAACATTGCGTGCAGCAGCAACCACAGCCTCCCAGACACTGTTCAGAGAGGTGTACTGTTTTCCCTCCTTGTAAATCTCACATTTGATGATGGACCACAGGTTCTCAATGGGGATCAGATCAGGTGAACAAGGAGGACATGTCATTAGATTTTCTTCTTTTATACCCTTTCTTGCCAGCCACGCTGTGGAGTACTTGGACGCGTGTGATGGAGCATTGTCCTGCATGAAAATCATGTTTTTCTTGAAGGATGCAGACTTCTTCCTGTACCACTGCTTGAAGAAGGTGTCTTCCAGAAACTGGCAGTAGGACTGGGAGTTGAGCTTGACTCCATCCTCAACCCGAAAAGGCCCCACAAGCTCATCTTTGATGATACCAGCCCAAACCAGTACTCCACCTCCACCTTGCTGGCGTCTGAGTCGGACTGGAGCTCTCTGCCCTTTACCAATCCAGCCACGGGCCCATCCATCTGGCCCATCAAGACTCACTCTCATTTCATCAGTCATTCATAAAACCTTAGAAAAATCAGTCTTGAGATATTTCTTGGCCCAGTCTTGACGTTTCAGCTTGTGTGTCTTGTTCAGTGGTGGTCGTCTTTCAGCCTTTCTTACCTTGGCCATGTCTCTGAGTATTGCACACCTTGTGCTTTTGGGCACTCCAGTGATGTTGCAGCTCTGAAATATGGCCAAACTGGTGGCATCTTGGCAGCTGCACGCTTGACTTTTCTCAGTTCATGGGCAGTTATTTTGCGCCTTGGTTTTTCCACACGCTTCTTGCGACACTGTTGACTATTTTGAATAAAACGCTTGATTGTTCGATGATCACGCTTCAGAAGCTTTGCAATTTTAAGAGTGCTGCATCCCTCTGCAAGATATCTCACTATTTTTTACTTTTCTGGGCCTGTCAAGTCCTTCTTTTGACCCATTTTGCCAAAGGAAAGGAAGTTGCCTAATAATTATGCACACCTGATATAGGGTGTTGATGTCATTAGACCACACCCCTTCTCATTACAGAGATGCACATCACCTAATATGCTTAATTGGTAGTAGGCTTTCGAGCCTATACAGCTTGGAGTAAGACAACATGCATAAAGAGGATGATGTGGTCAAAATACTCATTTGCCTAATAATTCTGCACTCCCTGTAAATTAGAAATGTCAACACATTAAAAACATTGTTTTAAGCCGGGGCGGAGCTAACCGCTGTATGAAGAGGCTGCGTCTGTTGTGAGCTCCGTAATACTGCAGAAAAATAAAGCGGAATTACACTTTTAAATATATGAACTTTGTGCCTGCAAACTTATTTAAGCCTTAACTAAGGCTTCTAGAGGTAGCTGGAGCAACTATCAACTGGACCGCAACTACGCTGATGCCTCTGAACCCACCATAAGAATACAGCAGAGGGACACAGGAAGCCACAATAAGCCCTGCGTATCACATCAGTGCACTTTGAACATTCGGCTCACAGACACAGTTGCTTCCCTTACAGAGGGTCGGGGATCCACTTCGGAGGCATCCAGTCTGAGTCACACGAAATTGGGGGCAAGCTGACAACCTACCTCCTTTACCAGAGCTCAAAGCCCCAAGCGAAGTGGAACCGGGAGGCGTGTGACTTAGCCTCAATCAGACCGCGCTGTTGCCAGCTCAGAAGAGTACTGATCTCATGGACCTGCACCCAACAGTTGACAAAAAAGAAGCTGTCAAGCAAGGTATAGTGGGGTTGCGCATAGGGACTATAAAGCCTCTAAAAGACTCATAAGTGAATTTTGGCATGAAAATCCGCCATTTTGAGGGGCCTTCTATGCTGCTGTAACATACTGTGCATCAGTGACATGCAGTGAGGTCAGAGGCTGGTGAGGCACTAGATATGATACGCCGGAGAAACACATGTACAGAGGGCCACAAGTACTCCCAACAGGGCAGGTTTAAATGATAGCTGAACCAGTGCACAGGTGACATAATCAGGTGATGGGTGAGAGCAAGTTAGTAACCACTGAGTTACTGATCAGCTGATTACTTCACCTGTGCACCGATTCAGCTATAATGAAAACCTGGCCTGTTGGGGGTACTTGAGGACCATTGTTGAGAAACACTGCACTAAAGCACCAGCTCATCGGAAATGTATTGATTACCTGGAGAATAAAGCACACATACTCTGCTCACATACACACTCACACAATTCTGTGGCACAGTGCCAGTTACTAAGCAATTAGAATGATCCACAATCTCTTCTCTACTCACTACTGTATTGTAAAAATAGAAATAATTTACCATACATGTTTTACACAAAGGACAAGTTATCAATACTGCCAACACAGCTGCTGCAATATTGTGTTCAAGAAACGCATATGCACATCCCACTTGCAACAAAGGACACCAAAGGATACCAAAAGAATGAAGTACATAATAATAAAAGTAAAATAGAAAGTTTATTTATTTATTTATTTGTGCAATTTCTATCTGAATGATGGAAATGTAATTATGGCTTTCATGTTCCTTTCAAAAACTAATTTGATTTGCTGACATGGGGCCATAACAGTTGATGCTAATTCTCAAAATATAAATAACTAGAAAAGTCTATTAAAATAGCATGCTCTACCTCAATCATGAAAGTTTAATTTTAAATGTCTCCCTTTGACTATGTGTTTAACCAGTTACTTTACAGTGGCATTATTTCCAAAAAACGTTTAACAACTGCAATAATTACATATATTTTTTAAATTACTCATTATCTCCTTTTTATTAATATAAACTTGTATAAAAGCAGCACATATTAAAAACACAATGCAACAGCTTTCAATTGATTTGTGAATTACAAGTTAACAGCAGTCTTTAAATAAATGGAGACACAGAGAAAAATAAAAATAGATACTGCATCCTCTGACTGAACAGACATAACATATATGGAGTTTGTACCTAATTAAATCCTATAACCATGAAAAAGGGAGGCTTAGCAATATTCAATGTCAAAAACTTTAGTTTAAATAATGTGGACACTGCACACTTAACTTCAAACTCTGGGTTTTAAATTATGGATTTAAATTTGAATTGACCCTTTGACATCCTGTCAGTATTGGGGTATGCTCACTTACTGTCCCCCCCCCCTGTTAATGAGCTGTATCTGAACACAATTTGTGAATCACAAGAGATGTAGAATACTATTTTACTCTTCTGCTTGGTGTCATCTGTTCTTAGGTTACCTCAGCTTCCAGTTGTGTCACATGACCCTGCTCACTGCATCCTCCTTCTGATTAATCTATATATCCTTCACTTGCTAGGAGGCATCAAGAGGGGTGCCTCCTATTGGTCCCAATTTTTGCTGCTAATATATTGACAGAACACAGGTGGCGCTGCAGCACAGCTTTTCCTTTGACCCATGTACTGCAATGGAGAGAAGCGTTCCTGTACCTGCCCCTCCATAGCATTACATGGGGGGGGATTTTTTTTTTTTTACGTTTTTTTTTTTGTTTTAATTAAAATTTAATTAAGCTTTGGCCACATATGGCAGGGTAGGCACTGTCTCCCCTGCCTCCTATGAGTGCACGTCCCTGCTGTGCATAGTGGTAAAGATCAAAGAGGATTATAGAGGATTATAAACTTCTTTGACGAATATACACCTTGCTATACCCATTGTGTCAAGCCTCCTACACCAATACTTCCCCTCATCTTCAAACTTATGCTGGCCCACATGAAGATGAAAATAAGTTAATAAATACAACAAATCCCAGCAAAGAGTTCTATTCACGGCTGGAGTGCAGCACACACACCCTTTTTAAGGCACACCCCTGCTACCTTGACCCACTTACAGCAGGTCATATCCCAGTATCCTTTTTCGGCTTGGCCCAGTGGGGGCAAACTCCCTGGGGGGTGTGCCTAACGTCACTTTCTCTATTGGTCTATAACTTCCACACCTGATATTACTGGAAAAGTTGTTAACCGCCCCACGAGGACCACATCTGCTACACATTGCACATCTGGGCTCACAAGGAAACTGAGGCTTTTACATATTAGTCTTGCTGCTAGGCCATCATAAGCTCAACAAAGGGGACTTTCTCAAGGAGAATACAGCGGGCCACTGGACGTGATTCCTTTAAAGTAAAGAGGCCCCTTCTGCCTCCTATTATAGGATAGGATTCTATCAGCCAATCGGAATTAAGGTAGGAAAATTCTGATTGGCTGATGGAGTCAGCCAATCAGAATCAAGTTCAATCCAATTGGCTGATCCAATCAGCCAATCAGATTGAGCTTGCATTCTATTGGCTGATCGGAACAGCCAATAGAATGCGAGCTCAATCTGATTGGCTGATTGGATCAGCCAATCAGATTGAACTTGATTCTGATTGGCTGATTCCATCAGCCAATCAGAATATTCCCACCTTAATTCCGATTGGCTGATAGAATCCTATCAGCCAATCGGAATTCGAGGGACGCTATCTTGGATGACGTCATTTAAAGGAACCGTCATTCGTCGTTCAGTCCTCGGCCAGGATGGATGTTCCGCGTTGGAGGTCTTCAGGATGCTGCCGCTCCGCTCAGGATGGATGACGATAGAAGATGCCGCTTGGATGAAGACTTCAATCGGATGGAAGACCTCTTCTGCCCCGCTTGGATGAAGACTTCTACCGGATGGAGGACCTCTTCTTGCCCCGCTTGGATGAAGACTTCTACTGGATGGAGGACCTCTTCTTGCTCCGCTTGGATGAAGAATTTGGCTCGGCTGGGTGAAGACGACTCAAGGTAGGGAGATCTTCAGGGGCTTAGTGTTAGGTTTATTTAAGGGGGGTTTGGGTTAGATTAGGGGTATGTGGGTGGTGGGTTGTAATGTTGGGGGGGGTATTGTATGTTTTTTTTACAGGCAAAAGAGCTGAATTTCTTGGGGCATGCCCCGCAAAGGGCCCTGTTCAGGGCTGGTAAGGTAAAAGAGCTTTGAACTTTAGTAATTTAGAATAGGGTAGGGCATTTTTTTATTTTGGGGGTCTTTGTTATTTTATTAGGGGGCTTAGAGTAGGTGTAATTAGTTTAAAATTGTTGTAATATTTTTCTAATGTTTGTAAATATTTTTTTATTTTTTGTAACTTAGTTCTTTTTTATTTTTTGCACTTTAGTTATTTTATTTCATTGTATTTATTTGTAGGAATTGTATTTAATTTATTTATTGATAGTGTAGTGTTAGGTTTAATTGTAGACAATTATAGGTATTTTATTTAATTAATGTATTGATAGTGTAGTGTTAGGTTTAATTGTAACTTAGGTTAGGATTTATTTTACAGGTAAATTTGTAATTATTTTAACTATTTTAGTTATTAAATAGTTCTTAACTATTTAATAGCTATTGTACCTGGTTAAAATAAATACAAAGTTACCTGTAAAATAAATATTAATCCTAAAATAGCTATAATATAAATATAATTTATATTGTAGCTATATTAGGATTTATTTTACAGGTAAGTATTTAGCTTTAAATAGGAATAATTTATTTAAGAAGAGTTAATTAATTTCGTTAGATTAAAATTATATTTAACTTAGGGGGGTGTTAGTGTTAGGGTTAGACTTAGCTTTAGGGGTTAATACATTTATTAGAATAGCGGTGAGCTCCAGTCGGCAGATTAGGGGTTAATAATTGAAGTTAGGTGTCGGCGATGTTAGGGAGGACAGATTAGGGGTTAATACTATTTATTATAGGGTTAGTGAGGCGGATTAGGGGTTAATTACTTTATTATAGTAGCGGTGCGGTCCGCTCGGCAGATTAGGGGTTAATAAGTGTAGGCAGGTGGAGGCGACGTTGAGGGGGGCAGATTAGGGGTTAATAAATATAATATAGGGGTCGGCGGTGTTAGGGGCAGCAGATTAGGGGTACATAGCTATAATGTAGGTGGCGGCTCTTTGCGGTTGGCAGATTAGGGGTTAATTATTGTAGGTAGCTGGCTGCGACGTTGTGGGGGGCAGGTTAGGGGTTAATAAATATAATATAGGGGTCGGCGGTGTTAGGGGCAGCACATTAGGGGTACATAAGTATAACGTAGGTGGCGGTCGGCAGATTAGGGGTTAAAAAAAATTAATCGAGTGTCGGCGATGTGGGGGGGCCTCGGTTTAGGGATACATAGGTAGTTTATGGGTGTTAGTGTACTTTAGAGCACAGTAGTTAAGAGCTTTATAAACCGGCGTTAGCCCAGAAAGCTCTTAACTACTGACTTTTTTCTGCGGCTGGAGTTTTGTCGTTAGATTTCTAACGCTCACTTCAGACACGACTCTAAATGCCGGAGTTAGAAAGATCCCATTGAAAAGATAGGATACGCAATTGATGTAAAGGGATCTGCGGTATGGAAAAGTTGCGGCTGAAAAGTGAGCGTTAGACCCTTTTTTGAATGACTCCAAATACCGGCGGTAGCCTAAAACCAGCGTTAGGAGCCTCTAACACTGGTTTTCACGGCTACCGCCAAACTCCAAATCTAGGCCTTAGAGTCCCTTTATTTCCAGTCTAGCCATTCCTGGGCGGTGCGCCTTGGGCTTTTAATTTCTGGCACCTAGTTGAGGTCAGGTGGGAGTTTAAAATTCACAGCCCAATAACTTTGTACACTGCATATTAGTCAACATTTAATTGCATATGTCGCGGGTTTGTGACCTCTTTACTAGCCCTCTATCCCTATCTTCCTACCATCACCCTCACCACAGGGGGGGAATATTACATTCTCCTACACCAACAACATCTACTCTCATCACACACTTCACTATAACTGAGAACAAGCTGCCTGTTAACATTACTGCCCTACTATATTTATCTGCAAATGGAAAGAGAATTGGGACATCTGGGGCTTGAGCTCACCTTGTCCACAACTTTAAGATAATATAGTTATAGATATGTATCCGTTAGCTTAATTTAGATAGCAGTACAGAGATCAAGGTTTATATTACAATGACTGTGCTTTGTGGTGCGAATGTTAGAGGTATTGTAAATTTGATCTTGCAAAGTTAAATTTCACGTTTATATTGCCTAGTATACCATGTTTAAGTGTATAACGGTTTATTGTTATGGTTTTATATACTGTCATTTGTGTATGATTGTTTATCTTTTTATTTAACCATTGGGCGCAGCCGCTTAATATTTTAGACCCCTAACAGGTTTTTATATACCTTAAAAAATATATTTTTTTCCTTCACGGTAGTCACGATAGCTCTTAATGTCAGAAGACACTGAATAATAAACCTATAATTGGCTAAACGCCATATTCCCTTTACATTTTGGGCGGGCGACTCATTCTGGCCGCTCAATCCTAACCTCTCTCCTTTTTTTTTTAGACACTAGAACATTCTGTGTCCTCTCTCGCTGTCCCATATCCTCCCCCCACACTCACATAACGTGCCTCTCTTTAGAAGAGGACTACTTAAGCTGTTTGTCTTGCCGATACTGCACCATATACCCCCCTTTCAACTCATACAACTATATATAAGTCCATGCTAGACACTGGTTACAACTTGACATAGTTTAATACCTCTCCCCTATTCCCCCCCCCCCTTTTTTTTTTTTTTCTAGCGCTCCTAGCATGGCCCTGTCATTTACCTCCCACAACGTTCGGGGGCTTAATACCCCGAACAAGCGAAGCAGACTCCTGCGACACCTAAGTCAGGCAAAATCTCAGGTAATTTTCCTACAGTCCAAACAATTACCAGTTGTTGAAACAGCATCTTTTACAAATAAATAAAGAGGGGTAGCAATATTAGTTCATAAGAACATCTTGTTTGAAAATATCAATATGCATGTGGACCCCCAGGGACGCTTCTTGATCTTAAACTGCAAACTTGAGGGTGTCCCCTACACCCTTGCATCATACTATGGCCCTAATACAGGTCAAGTGAGGCATCTGAGAAAGTTTTTGCATCTCTTGACCACTCAGGATAGGAACCCTACTACTTGCAGGAGACTTTAATATGCTCATTGATGCCCTGATGGATAGGCAATCTCCCAAGCAAAGGGCATACGACCCTGCGTTACTTCAAACCTCTAAACAATTTTCAACACTTATTGCGCAATAAAACCTTTATGATGTTTGGCTCCCTGCACCCCACATCTCGGGATTACTCCTACTATTCTTCTGTTCACTTCTCATACTCCCGCATTGACTTCATTTTTTGCGAACCCCATCTCTTAGATTGTATTCAAAGTGCGGGTATACCAAACTGCACTTGGTCAGATCACTCACCTGTTCAGATTACCATGAATTCCCCTACTACCCTGTCTTCTAGACCTCCTTGGCGGTTGCCGGAATTTCTCTTGGGTGATGTGGGCAATGTTGCCTACATACAAGAAGAGATCACGCAATTTAACTTATCAGTGATGATGGTTCAGTAGGGGATTATTCTCTATGGGGTGCGCTTAAAGCTTTTGTCCGAGGCCTTCTGATGAAACTCAAATCCAAGTACTACAAAGCTCAAGGAGGCTTCCTAGCCCAGCTACATGTACAGCTTCGCAATCTCATTTCACAACACAAGGCCACACTTGACCCTGAAGTTCTTAAACAAATAGATGCTGTCAAGCTGCAAATTACGAATCTAGAGACCACCAGAATACAATGGCAACAGCAAAAAGTAAAACAACTTTACTATGCCAAAGGCAACATGTCAGATCGCATCCTAGCCAACAAACTAAGACAGAGGACAGCAGATGCCCGTATCCCGTATATCAAAACACCTGATGGCATAGTTCGGCTTCCTACCGATATCGGTAAGGCATTTGCCAAATACTACTCCGATCTATACAATCTAAAGAATTCTTTGGATACCCCTACACCTTCATCTAAAGCAATTAGAGACTTCTTAGATACATGATCCCTCCCGTCAATGACGGATGAGCAGAAAGACCTTTTAGATGCTCCTATTAGTATACAAGAGGTAACCCGAGCCATTAAGGCCTTAAAACCTCATAAAGCCCCTAGCCCAGATGGGTATACTGCCCTCTTTTACAAGAAATTTAGCCTCTCCCTTTCCCCGCTACTTACTAGAGTATTTACCCTAGCTAGGCAAACAAGCACTCTCCCTTCTGAGTTCTTGGAAGCAACTATTGTTGCCATACTAAAACCTGGCAAGGACCCAAATGTATGCGGGAACTTCAGACCTATATCACTAATCAACGTAGACATTAAACTCCTAGCCAAAATTTTAGCCACCAGACTTAACCATATTCTCCCCACACTAATAGACTGGGACCAAGTAGGATTTACTTCTGGAAGAGAGGGACCCGATAACACTAGACGCATTTTAAATATATTCTTAGAAGCCAAACGAGAAAACATTCCATGCACGACCCTGGCCTTAGATGCCGAGAAGGCATTCGATCGGGTAAACTGGCTCTATCTTTTTGAGGTGCTACATAAATTTGGTTTCCCACCATACTTCCAATCTTGTGTCTGAGCACTATACTCCTCCCCATCGGCTACAGTCAGAGGGCTTGGTTTCCTCTCCCCCACCTTCCCTATCACCAATGGCACGAGGCAGGGATGTCCCTTATCACCCTTGATATTTGCATTAATAATGGAGCTGTTGGCTGAGACAATTCGATCCACTGAGGATATCGTCGGTGTGGTCGTAGCAGGCATCCCAGAAAACTGCCTTATTTGCTGATGACCTCACCGTATTCCTAGGGGGCCTTCCCCCCTCCCCACTCTTTTTAAGCTTCTCTCCGCTTTTGGAACAATTAGTCATTATAAATTGAATGTTAATAAAACAGATACTTTTACTATTAACTTATCAGACAGGGAATATACTGAGCACTATGCGTTTAACTGGTCACGGCAAAAACTAAAGCACTTAGGGGTTTTCCTTTCTTGGAACATATCCACTATAGTTGAAACCAATTTCTATCCACTTTCATGTTTCTTCCAGAAATGCGTAGATGGTTGGAATGTCCGTGTATTTCCTGGCTAGGCAGAGTGGCCGCCTTCAAGATGACCGTATTGCCTAAATTAACTTACCTTTTTCAAACCTTGCCAATACCCATACCTAGATCCCTCATTGGAAAATTTCAAATGTTATGTAATAAATTTATATGGAGAAAAGGGCACCCTCGGGTGTCGACAAGAATCATGCAGCAGCCATTATTGAGTGGGGGTGCGAGCGCCCCCAACCTAGCTCTTTAAAATGAAGCCTCCAGACTTGCCCATATTCTTCCCTGGAGTTCCGATTCCTCGGATTGCAAGTGGTGGGTTTTAGAGCAGGCTACTCTGCCAAATTCCCTTTCCCTTTCGGATCTTCTCTGGATCCCTAAACATGTTAGGGCATTGCTTAATATCAGAAATTACATTGTTCTCTCTGCTTTACCCTTCTCCTAGTCAATCCCTGCCGGGCCTTCTTAAGGCACTGCGAGACTCACATCCACAGCTATGGCAATCACATGGTATCACCACTGTGGGGGACCTTTTCCCGAATAGTCAACTTATCTCATTTGCAAACATTTGGACCACATATAACCCATCTCAGATATTGCAATTTGAATTTTGGAGACTTAGGAGTCTTCTAAGAACTTGGGAGTTCACTGAACTCCCAATGTGAGCCCACACTAACTGGGAGAAACACTGGGACACGGACAGAAGGATACCTAGAGTGTTGTCAATCTCCTACCAGGATTTACTTAATCCAAATCTCTACTATAAATCTGCTCATATTATCTCTTGGGAGAGATCCCTTGGATTTCAAGCCTCTCAGGAAGATTGGTCAATGGCTATCTTAATAACCAAGAAGGCCCTCCACTGTGTTACTCTTCTGGAATTATATCTTAAAGTTTGTACACAATGGCATCTAACACCTCTGAGGGTCTTCAAAATCTCCCCCTTGAATTTACCTCTATGTTGGAGAGGCTGTGGATCAGTTGGTTCACCGGCCCATGTGTGGTGGGAATGTTCATTGATGCTCCCCTTGTGGGAGATGCTCTCTAGAAGATGTTTTGATCTTGATCCTAACTTTGTTTCACCTGTCCATTGGGTCTCCTCCTACCCCCAATAGCTTGATTAGTATCTACCTGCTGATGGCGGTAAAGCTGTCTATTGCCCGTTTGTGGAAGCAAGCTGCAATCCCCACCTGGAATGATATTTCTAGGACCATGACTTACTTAGAGACTATGGAGTGCCCCATTTTTACCTCCAACAAAAAGACACAGCTTCATTGCCAAGCTTGGGAAGTTTGGGCAATGATCAGTAAAAATTAAAGTGGGGACTTCTGCTCTCTCCTATTCCTCAAGGCTCTTCCCCCTTTTTTTTTCTTCTCTCTCCTCCCTTCCCCCTCTTTCCTCCCTCCCTCCCTTCTCTGCAAACCTACCAGTCTGCGTTGTTGGTATTTATCATTCCACAAGCATTTCTCATGAAATGCTTGTGCAATACCGCTCCCTGCACATTCACAGTCAATTGTTTTCTAGCAGAGGGTGTCAATCAACCCGATCACATCCGATCGGGCTGATTGCTGTCTGCCGCTTCAGAGGTGGCGGACAAGTTAAGGAGCAGTGGTCTTTTGACCGCTGCTTCTTAACTCCTGTTTCTGGCGAGCCTGAAGGCTTGCGCGGAAACAGATGCATTAGGGGCCATACGGGGCTTGATAAATCGGGGCATAGGGTCATTCCAAAATGTATCTGTTAACTAAAAAACATTCACACACTATTGCCTATGTGGGATTTCTTCAGGGCAGCAGAACAGCAGCTAGACATCATATTCAACTTAAATAAAGTTAAAGTAGTAGTCATTCCTACTGCTACAAGGTAGCAGTAGCATGACAAAATATATATTTTATAAATATTTTTAATGTGGTCAGGATTGGCTAAGAACAAAAGTGAAACATTCATACTTATTGGCTGACACTATAATAAATCAATGAATAAGGACATTGCTGACTTAAATCATTATTGAATAGTGTGAATTTCAAAACCTTAATTGTATGAACAAGTCAACATTTCTTTTAGTCACATTCATTAATTTGGTTTTCATTAATGGGAAGGCTTATTTGTCATTTTCAGATAAAGATAACCATTAACACAACTGTAGTTATTTATTTAAATTCGTCCAAATCCGAATGCCTGTGTCTATACATCAGTAATGGGAAGTATAGCAAGGTATGATCTATTCAGGTGATGGAAAGATGGCTAATGTCTAATAAGTTGCCTTCAGCCTGAGCAAAGTGTTTAAAAATATATATGGTTTAAGGTGCATAGATTATGTGTTCTTTATATATGCATAGCAGGGGCGTATTTTGGCCTAGGTAAACAAGGCGGCATATTTCGGGGGGACAGCATTTTTTTATTTTCTCTACACACACACCATAAACACACACTCAGCATACTATACAGGGAGTGCAGAATTATTAGGCAAGTTGTATTTTTGAGGATTAATTTTATTATTAAACAACAACCATGTTCTCAATGAACCCAAAAAACTCATTAATATCAAAGCTGAATAGTTTTGGAAGTAGTTTTTAGTTTGTTTTTAGTTTTAGCTATTTTAGGGGGATATCTGTGTGTGCAGGTGACTATTACTGTGCATAATTATTAGGCAACTTAACAAAAAAACAAATATATACCCATTTCAATTATTTATTTTTACCAGTGAAACCAATATAACATCTCAACATTCACAAATATACATTTCTGACATTCAAAAACAAAACAAAAACAAATCAGTGACCAATATAGCCACCTTTCTTTGCAAGGACACTCAAAAACCTGCCATCCATGGATTCTGTCAGTGTTTTGATCTGTTCACCATCAACATTGCGTGCAGCAGCAACCACAGCCTCCCAGACACTGTTCAGAGAGGTGTACTGTTTTCCCTCCTTGTAAATCTCACATTTGATGATGGACCACAGGTTCTCAATGGGGTTCAGATCAGGTGAACAAGGAGGCCATGTCATTAGATTTTCTTCTTTTATACCCTTTCTTGCCAGCCACGCTGTGGAGTACTTGGATGAGTGTGATGGAGCATTGTCCTGCATGAAAATCATGTTTTTCTTGAATGATGCAGACTTCTTCCTGTACCACTGCTTGAAGAAGGTGTCTTCCAGAAACTGGCAGTAGGACTGGGAGTTGAGCTTGACTCGAAAAGGCCCCACAAGCTCATCTTTGATGATACCAGCCCAAACCAGTACTCCACCTCCACCTTGCTGGCGTCTGAGTCGGACTGGAGCTCTCTGCCCTTTACCAATCCAGCCACGGGCCCATCCATCTGGCCCATCAAGACTCACTCTCATTTCATCAGTCATTCATAAAACCTTAGAAAAATCAGTCTTGAGATATTTCTTGGCCCAGTCTTGACGTTTCAGCTTGTGTGTCTTGTTCAGTGGTGGTCATCTTTCAGCCTTTCTTACCTTGGCCATGTCTCTGAGTATTGCACACCTTGTGCTTTTGGGCACTCCAGTGATGTTGCAGCTCTGAAATATGGCCAAACTGGTGGTAAGTGGCATCTTGGCAGCTGCACGCTTGACTTTTCTCAGTTCATGGGCAGTTATTTTGCGCCTTGGTTTTTCCACACGCTTGTTGCGACCCTGTTGACTATTTTGAATGAAACGCTTGATTGTTCGATGATCACGCTTCAGAAGCCCTACTATATTTATCTGCAAATGGAAAGAGAATTGGGACATCTGGGGCTTGAGCTCACCTTGTCCACAACTTTAAGATAATATAGTTATAGATATGTATCCGTTAGCTTAATTTAGATAGCAGTACAGAGATCAAGGTTTATATTACAATGACTGTGCTTTGTGGTGCGAATGTTAGAGGGATTGTAAATTTGATCTTGCAAAGTTAAATTTCACGTTGATATTGCCTAGTATACCATGTTTAAGTGTATTAAGGTTTATTGTTATGGTTTTATATACTGTCATTTGTGTATGATTGTTTATCTTTTTATTTAACCATTGGGCGCAGCCGCTTAATATTTTAGACCCCTAACAGGTTTTTATATACCTTAAAAAATATATTTTTTTCCTTCACAGTAGTCACGATAGCTCTTAATGTCAAAAGACACTGAATAATAAACCTATAATTGGCTAAACGCCATATTCCCTTTACATTTTGGGCGGGCGACTCATTCTGGCCGCTCAATCCTAACCTCTCTCCTTTTTTTTTTAGACACTAGAACATTCTGTGTCCTCTCTCGCTGTCCCATATCCTCCCCCCACACTCACATAACGTGCCTCTCTTTAGAAGAGGACTACTTAAGCTGTTTGTCTTGCCGATACCGCACTATATACCCCCCTTTCAACTCATACAACTATATATAAGTCTATGCTAGACACTGGTTACAACTTGACATAGTTTAATACCTCTCCCCTATTCCCCCCCCCCCCCTTTTTTTTTTTTTTCTAGCGCTCCTAGCATGGCCCTGTCATTTACCTCCCACAACGTTCGGGGGCTTAATACCCCGAACAAGCGAAGCAGACTCCTGCGACACCTAAGTCAGGCAAAATCTCAGGTAATTTTCCTACAGTCCAAACAATTACCAGTTGTTGAAACAGCATCTTTTACAAATAAATAAAGAGGGGTAGCAATATTAGTTCATAAGAACATCTTGTTTGAAAATATCAATATGCATGTGGACCCCCAGGGACGCTTCTTGATCTTAAACTGCAAACTTGAGGGTGTCCCCTACACCCTTGCATCATACTATGGCCCTAATACAGGTCAAGTGAGGCATCTGAGAAAGTTTTTGCATCTCTTGACCACTCAGGATAGGAACCCTACTACTTGCAGGAGACTTTAATATGCTCATTGATGCCCTGATGGATAGGCAATCTCCAAGCAAAGGGCATACGACCCTGCGTTACTTCAAACCTCTAAACAATTTTCAACACTTATTGCGCAATAAAACCTTTATGATGTTTGGCTCCCTGCACCCCACATCTCGGGATTACTCCTACTATTCTTCTGTTCACTTCTCATACTCCCGCATTGACTTCATTTTTTGCGAACCCCATCTCTTAGATTGTATTCAAAGTGCGGGTATACCAAACTGCACTTGGTCAGATCACTCACCTGTTCAGATTACCATGAATTCCCCTACTACCCTGTCTTCTAGACCTCCTTGGCGGTTGCCGGAATTTCTCTTGGGTGATGTGGGCAATGTTGCCTACATACAAGAAGAGATCACGCAATTTAACTTATCAGTGATGATGGTTCAGTAGGGGATTATTCTCTATGGGGTGCGCTTAAAGCTTTTGTCCGAGGCCTTCTGATGAAACTCAAATCCAAGTACTACAAAGCTCAAGGAGGCTTCCTAGCCCAGCTACATGTACAGCTTCGCAATCTCATTTCACAACACAAGGCCACACTTGACCCTGAAGTTCTTAAACAAATAGATGCTGTCAAGCTGCAAATTACGAATCTAGAGACCACCAGAATACAATGGCAACAGCAAAAAGTAAAACAACTTTACTATGCCAAAGGCAACAAGTCAGATCGCATCCTAGCCAACAAACTAAGACAGAGGACAGCAGATGCCCGTATCCCGTATATCAAAACACCTGATGGCATAGTTCGGCTTCCTACCGATATTGGTAAGGCATTTGCCAAATACTACTCCGATCTATACAATCTAAAGAATTCTTTGGATACCCCTACACCTTCATCTAAAGCAATTAGAGACTTCTTAGATACATTATCCCTCCCGTCAATGACGGATGAGCAGAAAGACCTTTTAGATGCTCCTATTAGTATACAAGAGGTAACCCGAGCCATTAAGGCCTTAAAACCTCATAAAGCCCCTAGCCCAGATGGGTATACTGCCCTCTTTTACAAGAAATTTAGCCTCTCCCTTTCCCCGCTACTTACTAGAGTATTTACCCTAGCTAGGCAAACAAGCACTCTCCCTTCTGAGTTCTTGGAAGCAACTATTGTTGCCATACTAAAACCTGGCAAGGACCCAAATGTATGCGGGAACTTCAGACCTATATCGCTAATCAACGTAGACATTAAACTCCTAGCCAAAATTTTAGCCACCAGACTTAACCATATTCTCCCCACACTAATAGACTGGGACCAAGTAGGATTTACTTCTGGAAGAGAGGGACCCGATAACACTAGACGCATTTTAAATATATTCTTAGAAGCCAAACGAGAAAACATTCCATGCACGACCCTGGCCTTAGATGCCGAGAAGGCATTCGATCGGGTAAACTGGCTCTATCTTTTTGAGGTGCTACATAAATTTGGTTTCCCACCATACTTCCAATCTTGTGTCTGAGCACTATACTCCTCCCCATCGGCTACAGTCAGAGGGCTTGGTTTCCTCTCCCCCACCTTCCCTATCACCAATGGCACGAGGCAGGGATGTCCCTTATCACCCTTGATATTTGCATTAATAATGGAGCTGTTGGCTGAGGCAATTCGATCCACTGAGGATATCGTCGGTGTGGTCGTAGCAGGCATCCCAGAAAACTGCCTTATTTGCTGATGACCTCACCGTATTCCTAGGGGGCCTTCCCCCCTCCCCACTCTTTTTAAGCTTCTCTCCGCTTTTGGAACAATTAGTCATTATAAATTGAATGTTAATAAAACAGATACTTTTACTATTAACTTATCAGACAGGGAATATACTGAGCACTATGCGTTTAACTGGTCACGGCAAAAACTAAAGCACTTAGGGGTTTTCCTTTCTTGGAACATATCCACTATAGTTGAAACCAATTTCTATCCACTTTCATGTTTCTTCCAGAAATGCGTAGATGGTTGGAATGTCCCGTGTATTTCCTGGCTAGGCAGAGTGGCCGCCTTCAAGATGACCGTATTGCCTAAATTAACTTACCTTTTTCAAACCTTGCCAATACCCATACCTAGATCCCTCATTGGAAAATTTCAAATGTTATGTAATAAATTTATATGGAGAAAAGGGCACCCTCGGGTGTCGACAAGAATCATGCAGCAGCCATTATTGAGTGGGGGTGCGAGCGCCCCCAACCTAGCTCTTTAACATGAAGCCTCCAGACTTGCCCACATTCTTCCCTGGAGTTCCGATTCCTCGGATTGCAAGTGGTGGGTTTTAGAGCAGGCTACTCTGCCAAATTCCCTTTCCCTTTCGGATCTTCTCTGGATCCCTAAACATGTTAGGGCATTGCTTAATATCAGAAATTACATTGTTCTCTCTGCTTTACCCTTCTCCTAGTCAATCCCTGCCAGGCCTTCTTAAGGCACTGCGAGACTCACATCCACAGCTATGGCAATCACATGGTATCACCACTGTGGGGGACCTTTTCCCGAATAGTCAACTTATCTCATTTGCAAACGTTTGGACCACATATAACCCATCTCAGATATTGCAATTTGAATTTTGGAGACTTAGGAGTCTTCTAAGAACTTGGGAGTTCACTGAACTCCCAATGTGAGCCCACACTAACTGGGAGAAACACTGGGACACGGACAGAAGGATACCTAGAGTGTTGTCAATCTCCTACCAGGATTTACTTAATCCAAATCTCTACTATAAATCTGCTCATATTATCTCTTGGGAGAGATCCCTTGGATTTCAAGCCTCTCAGGAAGATTGGTCAATGGCTATCTTAATAACCAAGAAGGCCCTCCACTGTGTTACTCTTCTGGAATTATATCTTAAAGTTTGTACACAATGGCATCTAACACCTCTGAGGGTCTTCAAAATCTCCCCCTTGAATTTACCTCTATGTTGGAGAGGCTGTGGATCAGTTGGTTCACCGGCCCATGTGTGGTGGGAATGTTCATTGATGCTCCCCTTGTGGGAGATGCTCTCTAGAAGATGTTTTGATCTTGATCCTAACTTTGTTTCACCTGTCCATTGGGTCTCCTCCTACCCCCAATAGCTTGATTAGTATCTACCTGCTGATGGCGGTAAAGCTGTCTATTGCCCGTTTGTGGAAGCAAGCTGCAATCCCCACCTGGAATGATATTTCTAGGACCATGACTTACTTAGAGACTATGGAGTGCCCCATTTTTACCTCCAACAAAAAGACACAGCTTCATTGCCAAGCTTGGGAAGTTTGGGCAATGATCAGTAAAAATTAAAGTGGGGACTTCTGCTCTCTCCTATTCCTCAAGGCTCTTCCCCCTTTTTTTTTCTTCTCTCTCCTCCCTTCCCCCTCTTTCCTCCCTCCCTCCCTTCTCTGCAAACCTACCAGTCTGCGTTGTTGGTATTTATCATTCCACAAGCATTTCTCATGAAATGCTTGTGCAATACCGCTCCCTGCACATTCACAGTCAATTGTTTTCTAGCAGAGGGTGTCAATCAACCCGATCACATCCGATCGGGCTGATTGCTGTCTGCCGCTTCAGAGGTGGCGGACAAGTTAAGGAGCAGTGGTCTTTTGACCGCTGCTTCTTAACTCCTGTTTCTGGCGAGCCTGAAGGCTTGCGCGGAAACAGATGCATTAGGGGCCATACGGGGCTTGATAAATCGGGGCATAGGGTCATTCCAAAATGTATCTGTTAACTAAAAAACATTCACACACTATTGCCTATGTGGGATTTCTTCAGGGCAGCAGAACAGCAGCTAGACATCATATTCAACTTAAATAAAGTTAAAGTAGTAGTCATTCCTACTGCTACAAGGTGGCAGTAGCATGACAAAATATATATTTTATAAATATTTTTAATGTGGTCAGGATTGGCTAAGAACAAAAGTGAAACATTCATACTTATTGGCTGACACTATAATAAATCAATGAATAAGGACATTGCTGACTTAAATCATTATTGAATAGTGTGAATTTCAAAACCTTAATTGTATGAACAAGTCAACATTTCTTTTAGTCACATTCATTAATTTGGTTTTCATTAATGGGAAGGCTTATTTGTCATTTTCAGATAAAGATAACCATTAACACAACTGTAGTTATTTATTTAAATTCGTCCAAATCCGAATGCCTGTGTCTATACATCAGTAATGGGAAGTATAGCAAGGTATGATCTATTCAGGTGATGGAAAGATGGCTAATGTCTAATAAGTTGCCTTCAGCCTGAGCAAAGTGTTTAAAAATATATATGGTTTAAGGTGCATAGATTATGTGTTCTTTATATATGCATAGCAGGGGCGTATTTTGGCCTAGGTAAACAAGGCGGCATATTTCGGGGGGACAGCATTTTTTTATTTTCTCTACACACACACCATAAACACACACTCAGCATACTATACAGGGAGTGCAGAATTATTAGGCAAGTTGTATTTTTGAGGATTAATTTTATTATTGAACAACAACCATGTTCTCAATGAACCCAAAAAACTCATTAATATCAAAGCTGAATAGTTTTGGAAGTAGTTTTTAGTTTGTTTTTAGTTTTAGCTATTTTAGGGGGATATCTGTGTGTGCAGGTGACTATTACTGTGCATAATTATTAGGCAACTTAACAAAAAAACAAATATATACCCATTTCAATTATTTATTTTTACCAGTGAAACCAATATAACATCTCAACATTCACAAATATACATTTCTGACATTCAAAAACAAAACAAAAACAAATCAGTGACCAATATAGCCACCTTTCTTTGCAAGGACACTCAAAAGCCTGCCATCCATGGATTCTGTCAGTGTTTTGATCTGTTCACCATCAACATTGCGTGCAGCAGCAACCACATCCTCCCAGACACTGTTCAGAGAGGTGTACTGTTTTCCCTCCTTGTAAATCTCACATTTGATGATGGACCACAGGTTCTCAATGGGGTTCAGATCAGGTGAACAAGGAGGCCATGTCATTAGATTTTCTTCTTTTATACCCTTTCTTGCCAGCCACGCTGTGGAGTACTTGGATGAGTGTGATGGAGCATTGTCCTGCATGAAAATCATGTTTTTCTTGAAGGATGCAGACTTCTTCCTGTACCACTGCTTGAAGAAGGTGTCTTCCAGAAACTGGCAGTAGGACTGGGAGTTGAGCTTGACTCAAAAAGGCCCCACAAGCTCATCTTTGATGATACCAGCCCAAACCAGTACTCCACCTCCACCTTGCTGGCGTCTGAGTCGGACTGGAGCTCTCTGCCCTTTACCAATCCAGCCACGGGCCCATCCATCTGGCCCATCAAGACTCACTCTCATTTCATCAGTCCATAAAACCTTAGAAAAATCAGTCTTGAGATATTTCTTGGCCCAGTCTTGACGTTTCAGCTTGTGTGTCTTGTTCAGTGGTGGTCATCTTTCAGCCTTTCTTACCTTGGCCATGTCTCTGAGTATTGCACACCTTGTGCTTTTGGGCACTCCAGTGATGTTGCAGCTCTGAAATATGGCCAAACTGGTGGCAAGTGGCATCTTGGCAGCTGCACGCTTGACTTTTCTCAGTTCATGGGCAGTTATTTTGCGCCTTGGTTTTTCCACACGCTTGTTGCGACCCTGTTGACTATTTTGAATGAAACGCTTGATTGTTCGATGATCACGCTTCAGAAGCTTTGCAATTTTAAGAGTGCTGCATCCCTCTGCAAGATATCTCACTATTTTTGACTTTTCTGAGCCTGTCAAGTCCTTCTTTTGACCCATTTTGCCAAAGGAAAGGAAGTTGCCTAATAATTATGCACACCTGATATAGGGTGTTGATGTCATTAGACCACACCCCTTCTCATTACAGAGATGCACATCACCTAATATGCTTAATTGGTAGTAGGCTTTCAAGCCTATACAGCTTGGAGTAAGACAACATGCATAAAGAGGATGATGTGGTCAAAATACTAATTTGCCTAATAATTCTGCACTCCCTGTATATACATACACTCATTACACAGACACACATACTAGCTCTTGAACATTTACTTTTGATATTGCATAAAAAAGCCACTTTACACCCTGACCAAAAAATATCATGGCCAAAAGAGGCCTAAAATAGGAGGGGGCAGCAAAATGTTGATTGCCTAGGGCTGCACAAAACCTAAATACATCACTGATGCATAGTATATAGCCATAGTTATCACTTTGTATAGGAGCAATTAAGTAAGCAGACTAGCGAAGTACTAATCACAGCCACCGACAGATCTGCCCACAATTCAATATAAAAAGCACAGAATGTGTGCAATGTATTTAATGCTGTATGATTCTGCTGTTCCAACTGGAAGTGTAAGAGAAGCCACAGTATTCAAACAAATACATACAGAAGACCAACAAAGACCTCACGCCTCATTCCTATAGTTCAACCAAGCCCACACCTCGGGGCAAATATTTACAATGTGACAAAAAATGTGTTAAGAGAAATTAGGAAAAGACGTAGGGCATTTAAATTATTCAAAGAAAATAGTACAGACTCAACATACCATATTTATAAGGAATGTAACAAAGCATGCAGAAAAGCAATCAAATTAGCCAAAATTGAAAATGAAAAAGTAATTGCAAAAGGATTCTAAGTCTAACCCAAAAAAGGTTCTTGAAGTAACTAAATAGCAAAAAATCTAAGAAGGACAATATAGGTACATTAAAATGGGTGGAGGGTAGCATGGTTAACAGTGACAGGGAGAAGGCTGAGGTACTAAACCAGTTTTTTTCTTCAGTATACACAAGAGAGGAACTAATGGACGATACTTTGGAACCAACTAGAACATGCTAGCCCATATCATTAAGTGGGTTATGTATAGAGGATATCAGGAAAAAGCTGGATAATATTAAGATAAATAAAACTCCAGGCCCAGATGGAATACACCCAAGGGTGTTAAGGGAACTTAGCACTGTTATAGACAAACCTCTACTCTTAATTTTTCAAGACTCATTATCCTCAGGCATGGTACCCCAGGATTGGCGTAAAGCAGATGTGGTGCCACTCTTCAAAAAGGGAAGCAGTGATGATCCAGGAAGCTATAGACCAGTTAGTCTGACATCAATAGTGGGAAAGATATTTGAAGGGATTATAAGGGATTATATTGGTAAACACAATCGTGTAAACAAGATTATGAGTTCAAATCAGCATGGTTTTATGAGATCATGTCAAACTAATCTAATTAGATTCTATGAGGAAGTAAGTAAAACTATAGATAAAGGGGAATCAGTTGATGTGATATACTTAGATTTTTCAAAGGCATTTGATACAGTGCAACATGAGAGATTATTGCACAAAATCAAGAGACTGGGAATAGCTGGAAATGTTAGCTCATGGATAAATAACTGGATAAAAGATAGGGAGCAACGAGTAGTAGTGAATGAATCATACTCAGATTGGACAAAGGAAATCAGTGGAGTCCCCCAAGGATCAGTACTGGGCCCTGTTCTTTTTAATATTTTTATAAATGACTTGGAGCAAGGATTAAATAGCAACATCTCTATTTTGCAGATGATACTAAGTTAAGTAAGGTCATTAGGTCAGAGCAGGGTGAACTTTCGTTACAAAGGGATCTGCAAAAATTAGAAGTATGGGCAGTTAATTGGAAAATGAGATTTAATACGGGAAAATGCAAGGTTCTACATTTTGGAAGTAAAAATAAGCAGGCAACATATTATTTAAATGGGACAAGACTTAGTCAAACAGAGGAGGAAAGGGATTTGAGAGTATTAATAGATAAAAAGTTAAAGATGGGTGCACATTGCAGGGTATCTGCTACAAAGGCTATTAAGAAACAAGCCTGTATTAAAAGAGGCATTGATTCAAGGGAGAAAAGCATAATTCTGTCATTATATAAACCCCTGGTAAGACCTCACCTTGGATATGGAGTGTAGTTTGCAAAAAAAATTAAGCAGGCAACGTATTATTTAAATGGGACAAGACTTAGTCAAACAGAGGAGGAAAGGTATTTGGGAGTAGTAATAGATAACAAGCTAAAGATGGGTGCACATTGCAGGGCATCTGCTACAAAGGCTAATAAGAAACAAGCCTGTATTAAAAGAGGCATTGATTCAAGGGAGAAAAGCATAATTCTGTCTTTATATAAATCCCATGTAAGACCTCACCTTGGATATGGAGTGTAGTTCGCAAAAAAAGATATTGCAGGACTAGAAAAAAGAAAGGCATATAAAAAATGGAGATATATGGAAACTAAAAATAGAAAATGTGTAACATTACCTAAATGAACACATAAACAAATAATTGGGTTTAATATATCACATATAAAAGTGCTAAAAACTCTGCAATTTACTAAAAAATCATAATACAGTCAACGATAAAAAACAGTTATAAAAAATACACAAGGTATAATTCCATGAATGTGCTCCTGGTAATGGAAGCCAATTTAAAAGTTTGATCAGTTCATAGAGTAAACCTTTAAAAGAATTAGGTGAGCTGTTCCTATGATCCACTGTGAAAAAGGAGCCTTAAAAAATGGATAATAAAGTATATCCGTACTCACAGTGAGGAAAACTGTGATTAGCTCCTCTAAATGGCTTGAGACAATGGCTTGTCTCAAAAGGCTGTCAAATCCTGCCCTAGGAATCTTTCCACACGTATTACTATTAATTTTTTAGATAATATTTTTAGATAATATTTTTAAATAGTATGTTGAACATTCTATTATTGTTTCTAATGTGTTCTAGATATGTGGTTTAATACCTTGTATAAGTATGAATTGTCTATTTTTAATATGTCATTTTGTATCTGTATTATTTTATTATTATTGGTATATTCAATAAGTTTTATGTACGTTACATATGTAAGATTTAAAAGAAAGGCATATAATATTTGTCCCTTATTTAAATGAATATTTAATATGGTTTTTATAGTGAAACTACTATTTATTTAATATTAATTGATTTATTATTATCATTACAATTTTCACATATTAGAACGTATAACAAATTAGCTCTTCCTATATATCCTTGGACAGGTGTTGTATGTCCCTTTAAAATCAGGTGCACATTCCCTATCTGGTCCTGGGACAAGCATCCTGACTGGCAGTTTAAAGTCTCTTTACAGTGGGGTGTATATACTTAGGAAATTTGAGGAAAAATATCTTCCTTTTTTACAAAGAGATGTTCAGGTGATAATTTCTGGTCAGCTTTTTACAGGTATGGGCTTTAACATTTGTGTATCATGACCCTTTAATCACGCCATATATACAAGAAACTAAGCTCATACATTTATATTGTGAAAATTCCACCCTCTAATCCAACACAATAATTTACCCCTAATGTGCTACAAAAAACTCTATTTGATATGTATTCTATACTCCCTCTAGTGTCTCATCCCAACAATCCACATATCCTGATACAATATAATGTATACATCCTACTCCTTCTGGTGGACATACATAATATTGCAACAATATAATAAAAAAATGGACATCTCAAAATCTTTTTTCATACTCTAAGGCCTAGATTTGGAGTTTGGCGGTAGCCGTGAAAACCAGCGTTAGAGGCTCCTAACGCTGGTTTTAGGCTACCGCCGGTATTTGGAGTCAGTCAGGAAAGGGTCTAACGCTCACTTTTCAGCCGCAACTTTTCCATACCGCAGATCCCCTTACGTCAATTGCGTATCCTATCTTTTCAATGGGATCTTCCTAACTCCGGTATTTAGAGTCGTGTCTGAAGTGAGCGTTAGAAATCTAACGACAAAACTCCAGCCGCAGAAAAAAGTCAGTAGTTAAGAGCTTTCTGGGCTAACGCTGGTTCATAAAGCTCTTAACTACTGTACTCTAAAGTACACTAACACCCATAAACTACCTATGTACCCCTAAACCGAGCCCCCCCCACATCGCCGCCACTTGATTAATTTTTTTTAACCCCTAATCTGCTGACCGCCACCTACGTTATCCTTATGTACCCCTAATCTGCTGCCCCTAACACCGCCGACCCCTATATTATATTTATTAACCCCTAACCTGCCCCCCTCAATGTCGCCGCCAGCTACTTACACTTATTAACCCCTAATCTGCCGTCCGCACGCCGCCACCAGCTACATTATAGCTATGTACCCCTAATCTCCTGCCCCTAACACCGCCGACCCCTATATTATATTTATTAACCCCTAACCTGCCCCCCTCAATGTCGCCTCCACCTGCCTACACTTATTAACCCCTAATCTGCTGAGCGGATCTCACCGCTACTATAATAAAGTTATTAACCCCTAATACGCCTCACTCCCGCCTCAATAACCCTATAATAAATAGTATTAACCCGTAATCTGCCCTCCCTAACATCGCCGACACCTAACTTCAAGTATTAACCCCTAATCTGCCAATCGGAGCTCACTGCTAATCTAATAAAAGTTTTAACCCCTAAAGCTAATTTTAACCCTAACCCTAACACCCCCCTAAGTTAAATATAATTTTATTCTAACGAAATAAATTAACTCTTATTAAATAAATTATTCCTATTTAAAGCTAAATACTTACCTGTAAAATAAACCCTAATATAGCTACAACATAAATTATAATTATATTATAGCTATTTTAGGATTAATATTTATTTTACAGGCAACTTTGTATTTATTTTAACCAGGTACAATAGCTATTAAATAGTTAAGAACTATTTAATAGCTAAAATAGTTAAAATAATTACAAAATTACCTGTAAAATAAATCCTAACCTAAGTTACAATTAAACCTAACACTACACTAGCAATAAATTAATTACATAAACTACCTACAATTATCTACAATTAAACCTAACACTACACTATCAATAAATTATTTAAATAATATATCTACAAATAAATACAATGAAATAAACTAACTAAAGTACAAAAAATAAAAAAGAACTAAGTTGCAAAAAATAAAAAAATATTTACAAACATTAGAAAAATATTACAACAATTTTAAACTAATTACACCTACTCTAAGCCCCCTAATAAAATAACAAAGCCCCCCAAAATAAAAAAAATGCCCTACCCTATTCTAAATTACAAAAGTTCAAAGCTCTTTTACCTTACCAGCCCTGAACAGGGCCCTTTGCGGGGCATGCCCCAAAGAATTCAGCTCTTTTGCCTGTAAAAAAAACATACAATACCGCCCCCCAACATTACAACCCACCACCCACATACCCCTAATCTAACCCAAACCCCCCTTAAATAAACCTAACACTAAGCCCCTGAAGATCTTCCTACCTTATCTTCACCCTGCGAGGTTCACCGATCGGTCCTCGGAAGTCTTGATCCAAGCCTCGGAAGTGTTGATCCAAGCCCAAGCGGGGGGCTGAAGAGTGACGTCCATCCTCGGGCTGAAGTCTGGATCCAAGCGGCGACTGAAGCAATCCATCCTCGGGCTGAAGTCGGAAGTCCATCATCTGGATGAAGTCTTCTATCAAGCTGCATCTTCAATCTTCTTTCTTCTGGAGCGGAGCGGAACCATCTTCTTCCAAGCCGACGCGGAACATCCTCTTCAACCGACGACTAGACGATGAATGACGGTTCCTTTAAAGGACGTCATCCAAAATGGCGTCCCTCGAATTCCGATCGGCTGATAGGATTCTATCAGCCAATCGGAATTAAGGTAGGAATATTCTGATTGGCTGATGGAATCAGCCAATCAGAATCAAGTTCAATCCGATTGGCTGATCCAATCAGCCAATCAGATTGAGCTCGCATTCTATTGGCTGTTCCGATCCAGACTTCAGCCCGAGGATGGACGTCACTCTTCAGCCCCCCGCTTGGGCTTGGATCAACACTTCCGAGGCTTGGATCAAGACTTCCGAGGACGGATCGGTGAACCTGGCAGGGTGAAGATAAGGTAGGAAGATCTTCAGGGGCTTAGTGTTAGGTTTATTTAAGGGGTTTTTGGGTTAGATTAGGGGTATGTGGGTGGTGGGTTGTAATGTTGGGGGTGGTATTGTATGTTTTTTTTACAGGCAAAAGAGCTGAATTCTTTGGGGCATGCCCCGCAAAGGGCCCTGTTCAGGGCTGGTAAGGTAAAAGAGCTTTGAACTTTTGTAATTTAGAATAGGGTAGGGCATTTTTTTTATTTTGGGTGGCTTTGTTATTTTATTAGGGGGCTTAGAGTGGGTGTAATTAGTTTAAAATTGTTGTAATATTTTTCTAATGTTTGTAAATATTTTTTTATTTTTTGTAACTTAGTTCTTTTTTATTTTTTGTTCTTTAGTTAGTTTATTTAATTGTAATTATTTGTAGATATTGTATTTAATTAATTTATTGATAGTGTAGTGTTAGGTTTAATTGTAACTTAGGTTAGGATTTATTTTACAGGTAATTTTGTAATTATTTTAACTATTTTAGCTATTAAATAGTTCTTAACTATTTAATAGCTATTGTACCTGGTTAAAATAAATACAAAGTTACCTGTAAAATAAATATAAATCCTAAAATAGCTATAATATAATTATAATTTATATTGTAGCTATATTAGGATTTATTTTACAGGTATTTAGCTTTAAATAGTATTAATTTATTTAATAAGAGTTAATTAATTTCGTTAGATTTAAATTATATTTAACTTAGGGGGGTGTTAGGGCTAGACTTAGCTTTAGGGGTTAATAAATTTATTAGAATAGCGGTGAGCTCCAGTCGGCAGATTAGGGGTTAATGTTTGAAGTTAGGTGTCGGCGATGTTAGGGAGGGCAGATTAGGGGTTAATACTATTTATTATAGGGTTATTGAGGCGGGAGTGAGGCGGATTAGGGGTTAATAACTTTATTATAATAGCGGTGTGGTCCGCTCGGCAGATTAGGGGTTAATAGTGTAGGCAGGTGGAGGCGACGTTGTGGGGGGCAGATTAGGGGTTAATAAATATAATATAGGGGTCGGCGGTGTTAGGGGCAGCAGATTAGGGGTACATAGGGATAATGTAAGTAGCGGCGGTTTACGGAGCGGCAGATTAGGGGTTAAAAATAATATGCAGGGGTCAGCGATAGCGGGGGCGGCAGAATAGGGGTTAATAAGTGTAAGGTTAGGGGTGTTTAGACTCGGGGTACGTGTTAGGGTGTTAGGTGCAGACGTAGGAAGTGTTTCCCCATAGACAACAATGGGGCTGCGTTAGGAGCTGAACGCGGATTTTTTGCAGGTGTTAGGTTTTTTTTCAGCTCAAACAGCCCCATTGTTTTCTATGGGGGAATCGTGCACGAGCACGTTTTTGAGGCTGGCTGCGTCCGTAAGCAACTCTGGTATCGAGAGTTGAAGTTGCGTTAAATATGTTGTACGCTCCTTTTTTGGAGCCTAACGCAGCCATTCTGTGGACTCTCAATACCAGAGTTATTTTAAAGGTGCGGCCAGAAAAAAGTTACCGACAAAACTCTAAATCTAGCCGTTAGGCTTTAATTTATCCAATTTATAAATCTAAAAAGTTCCCTCTGTTACAAAATTACCTCTCTATTACCACCTCTTCTGGAATCTCAATTGTGAAATGTTATGATTTCCTTCCATGAAATGTTGTGCTATGGGAGATTTAATTTTTTTAGTTCTAATATTTGGGTTGTCTTCTGTAAATTTGCAATGTTTCTGGCTCCTAACTTTTCTTACTGTTTTAGATATGAGGAGTACCTGACCTCAATGTGTTTTACCTAACCCATAGGTGCACCTATGGCCTTAAGTTTTAATAGTGTGCTGTGAAGTTTTCATTTTTAATTATACCAATAAATCGTCTATTATGCAGGAGCTGGTCTGGGTCTCGTTCCTACTCTTTGGATTGCTACTGGATTTTTCCCACAGGGCTCTCCAGTGACGTCTGGTTATGGAATGACTATCCTTTGAACCTGGAAGCGATCAGAGTCTGCAGAGCTACACAGCGTGAGCGGAGGAGATGCCGAACAGGGCAATAGATTCTCTGGTAAGTTCGCTTCAGCTATACTGCACTGTGGTTATATATATATTTATACAGTTCTGGGTGACTTGTTTTATTTCAAAGACTATGTCTTTACTTATTGATGGTAATCTGAGTGCACAGACACTTTCTTTGTTTTGACAAATTGTTACTTTGTCTAAGAAGACAGAGTACATGTTGTAACTTTAAAAGCAAGTGTGAAGGAAGTACACGTTTTCCACGTCTGAATAATCTTTGTCACTGTAGACTTTAAACTGTTTGGAAATGGCCTTATAACTCTTCCCATATTGATGGGCAGCAACAATTGCTTCACTAAGATGATTGCTGATATTTTTCCTCCTTGGCATTGTGTTAACACACACCTGAATGAATCAGACCAGCAAACAGCTAAAACTCCAGCTTTTATAGAGGTGGTCACACTTGCTGATGGTCAATTAAATCAAGGGCATTTGATTAGCAGCACCTGGCTGCTATTTAGCCTCTTAATTCCTTTGGAAGCAGTAAGGGTGTTTTTCACACATGACTCTCTTTAAGTCCACTCTGGAGTTCACTTTTCCCATGCAGGCAGGGGAGTTCTACATTATAAAATGTGGAGGTGCAATTATAGACCACAAAGCTAAATGTCAAGGTTTCAGGGGCACTAGAGGGGCCCTCATTATCTACTCTCTATTACTAAGTATATTTGAAACCCCTTCTCCATTGTTATTATTATTCCAAACAGCAAGCAAACACATAACAAATGCAGTTTTCTTCTACTTCTTGGAAAATGTTAAAATAGAGAGTGAAACATACTTTTAAACCTTGAAACTTGTCAAGAAATACAATCTGATCATAAAAATTGTCACTTAGAATTGCAATTAAATGGTTGGATGCTTAAAAGCTAAGTAAAAATAATTGTGGATGAAGGAAAAGGTTAACTGCATATATCATAAAAATGAGTGGCCTATCAAAAGCATCAGCAAGCAAACAGGCAAGGCAGTAATCTTCAATAATGAATCAATTAATGATATTCTCCTTTCCCATTGGCTGCTTAAATATGATTCTGTTGTTCCATGTTTAATTTATCCAAATGTAGGGTTTTGCATATATTGAATCAGACAGCCTAATTAATCCAAACAGCCACGCTGCTATTGTTTTGGAATGGTATAAGTAAGAACACCAAAAATACTTTAAAGTTTTCTCAGGGAAACATGAAAATATTGGAAAAGAGCCCAGTACTGATTACCATATTTATTTGTATAAGTGTGAGCAATTACACTTTAGGTCTTGCAGACGACATTGTCCATATGAATGACCAATTCCTTTCTGTTAACTATAGCTTGGCTGTATGATGTTTCTTGCATTAGGAATCTTAAAAGTCTAGTTGATCTGTGACAGACACCCCTCCAATTAACTGATGAGTGCAGGAGATCTTTCTACCCAGTAAGATGTCTGCCCCAAAGCAAAATTAGGATAATAATAATTTCATGCTATTATAAGAATTAGTCAGTTTGGCACTCCCAAGAGAGAGGTGTCTATAAGCAAGATGTCTAATGTCTGTACAGTCATCTACAAGGCAGAAGCTAGGGGTAATTGAAACTTCCTTTATACATACAGTATCCCACAAAAGTGAGTACACCCCTCACAGTTTTGTAAATACTTTATTATACCTTTTCATGTGACAACACTGAAGAAATGACACTTTGCTACAATGTAAAGTAGTGAATGCACAGCCTGTATAACAGTGTTCTCAGGTGTGAATGGGGAGAAGGTGTGTTAAATTTGGTGTTATTACTTTCTCATACTGGTCACTGGAAGTTCAACATGGCAACTCATGGCAAAGAACTTTCTGAGAAAAAAAGAATTGTTGCTTTACATAAAGATGGCCTAGGCTATAAGAAGATTGCCAAGACCCTGAAACTGAGCTGCAGCATGGTGGGCAAGACCATACAGCGGTTTCACAGGACAGGTTCCCCTCAAAACAGGCCTCGCCATGGTCGACCAAAGAAGTTGAGTGCTCTTGCTCATATCCAGAGGTTGTCTTTGGGAAATAGATGTATGAGTGCTGCCAGCATTGCTGCAGAGGTTGAAGGGGTGGGTGGTCAGCCTGTCAGTGCTCAGACTATATGCTGCACACTGCATCAAAATGGTCTGCATGACTGTCGTCCCAGAAGGAAGCCCCTTCTAAAGATGATGCATAAAAAAGCCTGCAAACAGTTTACTGAAGACAAGCAGACTAAAGACATGGATTACTGGAACTATGTCCTGTGGTCCAATGAGATCAAGATAAACTTATTTGGTTCAGATGGTGTCAAGCATGTGTGGCGGAAACCAGGTAAGGAGTACAAAGACAAGTGTGTCTTGCCTACAGTCAAGCATGGTAGTAGGAGTGTCATGGTCTGGGCCTGCATGAGTGCTGCCAGCACTGGAGAGCTACAGTTCATTGAGGGAACCATGAATGCCAACATGTACTGTTGACTTCAGAGACTTGGCCGCAGGGAAGTATTCCAACATGATAATGACCCTAAACACACCTCTAAGACGACCACTGCCTTGCTAAAGTAGCTGAGGGTAAAATTGATTGACTGGCCAAGCATGTCTCCAGGCCTAAACCTTATTGAGCATCTGTGGGGCATCAAATGGATGGTGGGGGAGCGCAAGGTCTCTAACATCCACCAGCTCCATGATGTCGTCATGGAGGAGTGGAAGAGGACCCAAGTGGCAACCTGTGAAGCTCTGGTGAACTCCATGCCCAAGAGGGTTAAGGCAGTGCTGGAAAATAATGGTGGCCACACAAAATATTGACACTTTGGGCCCAATTTGGACATTTCCACTTAGGGGTGTACTCACTTTTGTTGCCAATGGTTTAGACATTAATGGCTGTGTGTTTAGTTATTTTGAGGGGACAGCAAATGTACACTGTTATACAGGCTTTACACTAACTACTTTACATTGTAGAAAAGTGTAATTTCTTCAGTGTTGTCACATGAAAAGATATAGTAAAATATTTACAAAAATGTGAGGGGTGTACTAACTTTTGTGGGATACTGTATGTGGTCAGACTGTGTATGGGAAAAAAAAAATCACATAACTCAGTCACTCTTCAGCATGAACATGTAACACCCTCATTAGAAAAAAGGAAAATATGCACTTACAAAAGACGGGTTACAAAAACCTTTATCTTTCACATAGCTGAAATAAAAATGGCTTCTTTAACATACCTGGTAGCACAAGTGGGGGTAATAAATCTGTGTAGCAATCTCTGCAATAAATGGAACAGCACATGCCTCTTAAGACCTTTATATCGCTTACTGAATGTAACGTAATTGGCCCATGACTCCAGGTTTAGAGAAGGAAAAGTGTATAATCTACACATTGGCTATCTGTTACATTAAACAACTAACATACAAAACATTTTTCATTGGAAATATTGGTGATAACCATTTATTGATGGCCTTTGGGCCACACACGGCTCTTTAAGGATTCTTGTTTGCCCCTCAGCATCATAAGTAGAAAACTGACATCAATAATTTGTAAAAACAGTTCTGCATACCGAATTAGGTAGTGAAGCATCTTTATTTCTACCAAATGTAAAGTTTAGTAGTTTGTACCATTAACTTGCATGATTAAAAAATAACTTTTATTATGGAGGGTTAAAAGACAGCAAAGAATAAAAGCTTCTTGCTGCACTCACACACAGTTAAAAACACTACACCTTTGTAATGAAGGTCAAAAGTAGTACTTAAATAGTATGTGCTACAGTAACAGAGATAATTGGGCCAATTTATCAATGTCTGTCCGACATGATACGCTGTAGCATATCATGTTCGACAGACATCACTGAATGCCAACAGTATGAGCTGTCAGAATTTAGCATTGAACAAGCAGTTCACCAGAATTGCTTGTGCAATGCCGCCCTCTGTAGATTTGTGGCCAATCAGCAGAACTGCTGTTTCTGGCAAGCCATTCAGAGCCTGATAATTCGGCCCCTATGTATCACCCCTGGTATAGCAAGAGGGAGTGTGTATTGATAATTACGATTTTGTTTTTACTATGACGTTTTATAAGTAAATCGCCTAAAATATTCTGAAGGCTTAAATCTAAAATAAACTTAATTATAGAAGTAGTTATACTTTCAGCACTAGATTTGTACCGAGCAAGCAAACCAGCCCTCCCCTTAGGGAGTAACCCCAAGCTGTGAGAGACAATTACTGTAGCTGTTATAAATAAGTAAATAGTATCGATTCAACAATAGGTGAGCAGTTAAAAAATGAAGGAATCCCCTGAGGCGGTCGCGTTTCACATATGCTTCCTCAGAGGGGTATGCAAGACTGCAAGATGAGTTGGTTTATAGCGGTGTTAATCCTGCCCTCGGACGATGATTGGTTACTAGCCGTACAGTGAAGAGATCAATTCATTGGCTGTTTGGCATGTCAGTCAGTATGCGTGTAATGCCATATTGTGTGTTTGCTAATTTTAGGACCAGCTGATTTAAATAACAATCGCTAATGCATGCTACTTTCACTGCCTATATGAAAGATAGATGATAGACAGTGTCAGTCTATACAGTACCACTATATACAGTACGGGGGGGCTGGACCATGTCACAGACTACTGTACTGGGGCGGGTCGGGTCAGGCCAGCCATCTCACCGGCAGATTACAGACTGTGTCACTAACTCACTATATACAGCACTGGTGGGTTAAACAGTGTCACTATATACAGTAATAGGGGGTCAGACCATCTCACAGACTGTGGGCACAGGGTACCTCCTTTTGCAGACATGTAATCTGATTCACATTTTATTTATGTGTTAAATGGTAAAAAAAAAAAAAAAAAAAAAGATATGTATCAAATTCACTTTTTTTTTTTGGGGGGGGGGGGCTTCTTAGATTCTTGCACCTGGGCCCTGTGGTTTCTAGTTACGCCTCTGTGTTGAAGCTTGCTATCCTGCAGGTTATCTACACTGAAGCTCTAGCCATTTCCCTATTTCCGGTGTTTCCTGCTGACTACATTCAGCCACACCGAAGCACTTTCTCGCTTCCTACTCTAAAGTTGTTCTGCAGTGATTCCACAACTTACAGACACAGAGCCTGCAAGCAGCCGCTGACATCATCAGCTACGGCTGCATTCCTTCTCCCCCAGCTCGCTGAGCAGCTCCTGCAGCTCCAAACGCCATCTACTCCGGCTCCGGAAGAAACAGGTCAACTTCTGCAGGACATCGAAGCAGCTTGTCAAAGAAGTCAGGGAATACCAGGTCGTATAATTGCAAGGCTGTTTCATTCTAATCTAATGTAAATCCTGTGATGAATCTGACTTATGTAAGATTGCTTGTGTTCACTCTCGCATTAACCAGACTGTTTGAAAAAACTGTCATAGCATTTTACATTATTTAGTCAAGCTTCCTCTGTCTCATGCCAAGTGATAAGATAGTCCCTCTAACATCTTAGTGTACTGACAGAATTATTCTTGGCTATAAAAAGGACAGTAGGATACCTACATGCTATTGTGTATAGCTGTTATCCCTACTGTCAAATAACAACAATTTCTCATTATATATTTTTCACATAAAACAACCTGAATTTCCTACTGTTACGCTGGGTCAGACATTGTTTGTCCAAAAGGCCTATTTAACACATATACATTCCTTTGTGTATGACATAATAATCCAGCCACTTAATAAGGAAAATGGATCCAGTAGATGTGGCAAATCATGTTGTAGAACACACAGAAAATCAAACCGTTAAAACTTGCCTTACAGAATTTTATGCAGCTAAAACCAATGCTACAGCTAATATGCCTGAACCCCAGGTTTCTTTACCGGACAAATTCAGTGGTAACAGGTCTTTATTCGAAGAATTTAGGAACTCCTGCCTATTACTGTTTGAACTTAAACCAAAGACTTACTCCACTGATAGAGTAAAAGTTTTTAACCATTATCTCATATCTGAGGGGGGAGCCACGAGCATGCCCAAGCTTCACACAAGAAATACTTTGACCTCCGTCATAGACCACAACCATCATACCAAGTCGGGTAGTTAGCCTGGCTTTCAACTAAAAACTTAAGGTTGCAGACACCATCAAGGAAACAAATTATTCATCGGACCTTTCCCGATAGTAGCTATCTCCAACCCTGCAACGGTCACTTTGCAACTTCCCGACTCCTGTAAATTACATCCCACATTCCATGTTTCACTTGTCAAACCCTGCCTCACTAATGACACTTCCCTAGCTTCCACCTCCCATGCCATATCGCAAGCAGCAGAGACCGAAGATGATGTTCACAGCATCTTGGATTCTAGATTTTGTAATGGCTCTTTGGAGTATCTTGTTCATTGGTCTGGCTATGATCATGCCGAGGATTCCTGGGAATCTGCGACTAACATCACCGGTCCCAGGTTGATATCTCTATTCCATAGACGGAATCCGGATAGGCCTTGTCCCTAAACCTCGCTGAGGTTTCCTTTTTGTGGGACTATGTCAGGACCTTCCTCCTCACTTCCTACACTGCACCTTTTAGAACTAATTAACCACTTCCTCAGAGCTATTTAAGGTACCTCCCTACCAGCATACGTTGCTGGATTATTGTTGAAGCCTGCTATCCTGCAGGTTATCTACACTGAAGCTCTAGCCTTTTCCCTATTTCCGGTGTTTCCTGCTGACTACCTTCAGCCACACCAAAGTACTTTCTCGCTTCCTACTCTAAAGTTGTTCTGCAGTGATTCCACAACTTACAGACACAGAACCTGCAAGCAGCCGCTGATGTCATCAGCTACAGCTGAATTCCTTCTCCCCCAGCTCGCTGAGCAGCTCCTGCAGCTCCAAACGCCATCTACTCCGGCTCCAGAAGAAACAGGTCAACTTCTGCAGGACATCGAAGCAGCTTGTCAAAGAAGTCAGGGAATACCAGGTCGTATAATTGCAAGGCTTTTTCATTCTAATCTAATGTAACTCCTGTGTTGAATCTGATTTATGTAAGATTGCTTGTTTTCACTCTCGCATTAACCAGACTGTTTGAAAAAACTATCATAGCATTTTACATTATTTAGTCAAGCTTCCTCTGTCTCATGCCAAGTGATAAGATAGTCCCTCTAACATCTTAGTGAACTGACAGAATTATTCTTGGCTATAAAAAGGACAGTAGGATAACTACATGCTATTGTGTATAGCTGTTATCCCTACTGTCACATAACAACAATTTCTCATTATATATTTTTCACATAAAACAACCTGAATTTCCTACTGTTAAGCTGGGTCAGACATTGTTTGTCCAAAAGGCCTATTTAACACATATACATTCCTTCGTGTATGACAACAGGTGTACGTGTACTGTATTAGTGACATGATATAGTAATGGTTATGAATACATTATTTGGATAAATATATAAATTATGACAGTGTTGGTTTGGTCTAAGGATAATTTGATGTAACTGTATAGAATACAGACTATGGTATTAATGATCACTTGTATGAGTAGGGTACTATCTCCTATTATTAAATACAAAGAATAAGTGATTATAAATATACACTGTACTGTAATTATTATTGTCATTCATTTCACATGGGTTGACACTATTTAATAAATGAATCCATATGCATTCCATTTTCAGTAGTGTCTGCTCCTAGTTGCCTCCTCTTATGCCTGTTGGATTACTGCAAATGTTATCATTGCATCATTGCTGTTATGTCGATTATAGAAATGTCTCGCGGCACTGGTAATGATTTAGCCCTTTTCCATCTCTTTTTTGTCATTACAGATGTTTCTACTATGTTCTAAAATTCGTATTATTACTTGTCTTGTCGTCATTCTGACATATAACAGGTTACATGGGCATTGCAGTACATATATTACTCCTGTAGATGTACAGGAGAAATATGAATTTAATGGATGTATTTTGTCATATTTGTCTCAAAGTTCTTTTAACTTCCAAACCTTTGGGCATGTACTGCATGTGCCACAAGGAAACATACCTGGAGATTGACTTGTCCTTCTGGGTTTATGAACGTAATGACTTGACTAACATGTCGTTTAAATATTTTGGCCTTTTGTACCCAATTGATACTCTGTCACATATTTGGCTTGCTAGGAGAGGATCCTTTTGTAATATGTACCAGTTATTATTGATCACATTTATAATTTAAAGGTAGTTATTAGTCTTGTGGTGTTATCAGTTTTTCTCTAGTGGGGCAGTAATAATTTTTTGTATTCAGTTTTTAGTGCCTGTGTTCGTGCTCATTTAATTGATTGATTACTATATCCCCTTTCTTTAGCCTATTAGATACATTTATGGCTTCATGTTTGAATACTGTAGTACTTGAACAGTTACAACTAAGCCGTATAAGTTCTCCTTTTGTATGTGCCTTGAGCAGTGGTGTATTTAGGTTTTGGGCTGCCCTAGGCACTCCTGCTACCCCCCCCCCCCCTGGATTTAGGCCATTTTTGGCCATATAATTTTTTGGTCAGGGACTAAAATATAAAAAGCATACCAGACTGTATGTCAACTGTAACTGTCCTGTGTCACTGTATGTCACCTGTAACTGCCATAAAAGCAACTTGTAACTACAATGTTAACTCCACAGCACCTTATGTATAATAAAATGTATTCGGCTTCTTCTCCCATGGAGGTACAAAAGTGTTTCAGCAATGTTTTGGGGGGATATCTCTTAATCATGCTAATGGGCCTTATCTGTTAGATGCACTTATAGGCCTTCACATTCACCCATTCAATACTTTTACAAAATATCTTACATAGCTTACTAATGCCACCTGGTGGTTACATATCATATTGTTACAATGAGTATACATGTGAAATAAAAAACAATAAAACATTTCCCTATGTACATTAAAGATAGAAAATATTATCCTGTTCACTACTCTTTAGTTATATTATTTATACACACTATAGAAATACCTTTAGTTCATGCTCTTTATTAATTCCTTTTGGCAACAATGCATCTAGTTTATGTATCCAAAAGGACTTTTTTTTTGCTTTAGTATTAGCTCTCTGTTTACACCCCTTTTTAGCCTATCCACACCATCAATAATTTGCCACCTCATTTGGCAGATGTTGTGGCCGCCTCTAAAAAATGACATGATACTGGAGCTTCTTTATCCTTACATCTAATGTTAGACCTGTGTTGACTCATCCTATCTTGTACCTGCCTTATCGTCTCACCAATATATACTTTAGAGCATGGGCACTTAATGAGGTAAATGACATAGGATGAGTCACACATGTAGTGGTTTCTTATGCCAAACTTCTTACCAGTTTGTGGATGCTGGAAATTTGTTCCTTTTATAACTGCAGTACAGCTAGCACAATTCAATCATGGGAAGGTTTCATAACTTTTAGTTGTGATGTATCTCTGATTCTTTTTAGAGCCCAAGCCATTTCTTACCAACATGTCACCTAAATTGGGGCCCTACAATATGCCATCATAAGGTTTTTTTTTGAAAGGACTCAATACTAGAATTACAATTTTTTAAGATATGCCAATGTTTGGTAATGATATTACTTATTTCTTTACTTTTCTTTACTGTTTTTTTTTCTTTACTGTTATTTCTCCTGCTTATTTTTAGCAATAGTCATACCATCATCATGTTTAACTTTTTCAATTTTGCAATTTGGCGTGTGGTGGGGCGACGTTTGTACCCTATTGGCATTTGTGGAACGATTGAATCAAGCAGGAAAGAGACAGATAGAAATACCTTGTTAAGGTATGAAAGCTTTCATCACGGTACCCTGAGGAATTCACTCCATCGTAGTCAACTTAAGAGGGTGAAAAGAATTGTTAGCGAGAATTCCTTGGTGAACTGTACTGTACATTAAAGGAAATGGGAGAGAAATTTAGACAAAGGGGTTACCCCATGAAATTAATTGACAGTGAAATTGAAAAAGTTAAACATGATGATGGTATGACTATTACTAAAAATGAGTAGGAGAAACAACAGAGAGTAGTATGTGTCACCCAATAAAATCCTTAATGTAAAGAAATCAGTAATATCATTACCAAACATTGGCATATCTTAAAAAAATTGTAATTCTAGTATTGAGTCCTTTAAAACAAACAAACTATGATGGCATATCGTAGGGTCCCCAATTTAGCGGACATGTTGGTAAGAGATGACTTGGGCTCCAAAAAAAGAATAAGAGATACATCACAACTAAAAGTTACGGAACCATCCCATGTTTGAATTGTGCTAGCTGTAGTGCAGTTATTAAAGGGGCAGATTTAAAGCATCCACAAACTGGTAAGAAGTTTGGCATAAGAAACCACTACACGTGTGACTCATCCTATGTTGTTTACCTCATTAAGTGCCCATGCTCTAAAGTATATATTGGCTAGACGATAAGGCGGGTATGAGACAGGATGAGTCAACACAGGTCTTGCATCAGATGTAAGGATAAGGAAGCTCCAGTATAATGTCATTTTTTAGAGGCGGGCCACAACATCCAATTTTCTTGCAACAGTTCTTGTAAATCCTGCAAGGCTGATTGATCAGATATAGGCCAATCATCTCCCAACTCTTTTTTGCATATCATTTTTTAAGTAACAATTTCCTGGTAAAGATATGTACATATTTTATTAGATCAAATTTGTTTAAATAATTAGTGGGACAGAAACTTAAGCTTCTGGATAGTATTGTAATGTGATCTGGATTTAGGGTGTGCTGGGTAAGATTTATGACTTTTAAGTTCCCATCCGGATATTGGAGAATGGGCTTGGTTGTCTCCTACTGGTTTCTTGGGGTGGTGGTGCTTAAGTTTTGCATTTGTTTGGCCTGGACTTGTGTGATATTGTGTTTGTCATAATACCTGAGGGTGTGTGTGATGGTTGTACTAAAAAATAAAAGGAAGTAGAGGGGGTATAATTATTCCTATTATCAATGGTCAGCATTTGTGATCTAGTATAGGTTCTAAATCATAATTTATCATTATATTATCCTTATATTGTGCATAAAGGCATATCTTTTTTGAGCAAACTCACACTATTGTGGGTTTTCCTTATTTGTTAAATAAAGTATATTTGTATATCCACAAGAGATTACTCATGTATATAATTACTGTGAGCAGCACATGTAACTTCTAAATTGTAACTCTATTATAGCTGCCAAAAATATACGGTGTGTTGGGGGTCATTGAACCATGAAATAACCCTGCGTAGCGATATCTAAAAAATTAGCATAGCGCACAATACCAAACATGAGTGTTGCTTTATTGTTATGGCCGCTGAAACAGCCTGTCCAAAACTTTAATATATAATTATACCTGTGAGTGGTAACGCTGCGCTCCAGGTTCCAGATGCAGCGCAAGACACTATGACTCCATTAGTACCTTTCATGTTTCTGTATTGTTTTGTGTGCACGGGTGGCTTGTTTTAGCTATGTGTATAAGATTTTATAAGTTGTTACATTATTTACTAATCTTTTTTTTTCAAACTCACCAGGTCTTCTGAGAGTGGAGGGTTCATTGGTATCTATACCACATTTAATTCCTGTGAGTGCCTCAGGTGCTTTTTGCAGCATCTCCTCCCATTCACTGAACATAATTTTTTTTTGGATTGCGTATTGACTACACCTTTGCAATCATAATATCTGTTTTACACATGTTTTTTTGGTGCCTGATGATGCTATACACACTGAGCCTAACTTTTGCCCATATGTTGGTTGTTATGGATGTACAAACTTTGTTAATTTTATATTGGCGATAAGATGTCATGGTATTTATATTCCCTCAATTAGTGAACTATTTTATTCATGTGTTAAGTTGTGTCCTGTGAATCTTTCTATGATTTTGGGTGTTTTGCATTGTGTCAAATTTTGTGTCCTCCTCCATAGGTGACTCCCTACATGGAACATCCTGCCCCTTCCACTGCATTGTCTTTTTTTACATCCATCTTTGACCCCCTCCCACTGCCAGTACCTGCACAGACAGACTCTCCTGTCTTCCTCCACTGTCCACTGCAAATCCAAAATGTTAGTTTTGACCATTTTGACACAGTTATAATTTATTATTATTAAAAAAAAAATTGTATCAGCATCTATTAATGTTCACTCCAGAAGCCGTTAAGCAAAAATAGAACTCAGTTGTCACGTGAGTTATCATTGTCACCAGTGCTGGACGTTTGTAATCACTTTATTAACGTAAAAAAATAGCGGCCATTACTGTTTTTCCAATTTCTATAACAAAAACCGTAAGGATTGGAAACAATCCCATAGTCAGCTCTGTAACAGCAATGCACTACTGGTTTGGAACTGAAAAGACTTTAGAGCCAAATGGGTTAAATACATATGTAAAATAAAGCTATGTGCTATGGTCCCTATGGAGAGCAAAACTCATAATCTGTAACCTTTAAAAAAAAAAAAAAAGGCTTGGATTTGCAGGGTAATGAATTTGCTTTTTTGACTTCCTATGGAACATAGTCAAACACAATTTTACATAAAAGTAATGAGCCAATCAGGAGTGGAAGTTGAACCTGGCTTCCAGCAGTTGGTGATGCACTACTTGTGAGCTGCAATTCTTGTGGCTGAAATGTTTAAATGCTGATTTTGCGTAATGATTAGTTACCCATGCATATATAAAAAAATGCTTTAGTGTCCCTTTAATGACAGTTATTTACCATATAGATGGCAAACTTTTGTGATGTAATATAAAGATAACCTAGGAAAAATCAAATACCTGTTTGCTTAGTATCATAATACTATGAATATGGATTCAGAATAGCAAACACTCGCCTAGATTTAGAGTTTGGCGGTAGCCGTCAAAACTAGCGTTAGAGGCTCCTAACGCTGGTTTTTACCGCCCGCTGGTATTTGGAGTCAGTCATTAAAGGGTCTAACGCTCACTTTGCAGCCGCGACTTTCCATACCGCAGATCCCCCTACACCAATTGTCTATCCTATCTTTTCAATGGGATCTTTCTAACGCCGGTATTTAGAGTCTTGGCTGAAGTGAGCTTTAGAACTCTAACGACAAAACTCCAGCCGCAGAAAAAAGCCAGGAGTTAAGAGCTTTTTGGGCTAACGCCGGTTCATAAAGCTCTTAACTACTGTGCTCTAAAGTACACTAACACCCATAAACTACCTATGTACCCCTAAGCCGAGGCCCCCCCACATCGCTGCCACTCGATTACATTTTTTATCCCCTAATCTGCCGACCGCACACCACCGCCCCCTACGTTATACTTATGTACCCCTAATCTGCTGCCCCTAACACCTCTGACCCCTATATTATATTTATTAACCCCTAATCTGCCCCCCTCAATGTCGCCGACACCTACCTACACTTATTAATCCCTAATCTGCCGACCGGACCTCGCCGCTACTATAATAAAGTTATTAACCCCTAATTCGCCTCACTCCCGCCTCAATAACCCTATAATAAATAGCATTAACCCCTAATCTGCCCTCCCTAACCTCACCGACACCTAACTTCAAGTATTAACCCCTAATCTGCCGACCGGACCTCACCGCTACTATAATAAATGTATTAACCCCTAAAGCTAAGTCTAACCCTAACACTAACACCCCCCTAAGTTAAATATAATTTAAATCTAACAAAATAAATTAACTCTTATTAAATAAATTATTCCTATTTAAAGCTAAATACTTACCTGTAAAATAAACCCTAATATAGCTACAATATAACGAATAATTATATTGTAGCTATTTTAGGATTAATATTTATTTTACAGGCAACTTTGTAATTATTTTAACCAGGTACAATAGCTATTAAATAGTTAATAACTATTTAATAGCTACCTAGTTAAAATAATTACAAAATTACCTGTAAAATAAATCCTAACCTAAGTTACAATTAAACCTAACACTACACTATCAATAAATTACTTAAATAAAATACCTACAATTATCTACAATTAAACCTAACACTACACTATCAATAAATTAATTAAATACAATACCTACAAATAAATACAATTAAATAAACTAACTAAAGTACAAAAAATAAAAAAGAACTAAGTTACAAAAAATAAAAAAATATTTACAAACATTAGAAAAATATTACAACAATTTTAAACTAATTACACCTACTCTAAGCCCCCTAATAAAATAACAAAGCCCCCCAAAATAAAAAAAATGCCCTACCCTATTCTAAAATTAAAATAGAAAAGCTCTTTTACCTTACCAGCCCTGAAAAGGGCCATTTGCGGGGCATGCCCCAAAGAATTCTGCTCTTTTGCCTGAAAAAAAACCATACAATTACCCCCCCAACATTACAACCCACCACCCACATACCCCTAATCTAACCCAAACCCCCCTTAAATAAACCTTACACTAAGCACCTGAAGATCTTCCTACCTTATCTTCACCACACCGGGTATCAGCGATCGTTCCAGGCTCCGATGTCTTGATCCAAGCCCAAGCGGGGGGGCTGAAGACATCCATCCTCCGGCTGAAGTCTTGATCCAAGCGGGCAGAAGAGGACATCCGGACCAGCAAACATCTTCATCCAGGCGGCATCTTCTATGTTCTTCCATCCGATGACGAGCGGCTGATCTTCAAGACCTCCAGCGCGGATCCATCCTCTTCTTCCGGGATTCCATCAGCCAATCAGAATTTTCCTACCTTAATTCCGATTGGCTGATAGAATCCTATCAGCCAATCGGAATTCGAGGGACGCCATCTTGGATGACGTCCCTTAAAGGAACCGTCATTCGTCGGGAAGTCGTCGGTGAAGATGGATGTTCGCGTCGGCGGGATGAACATGGATCCGGAAGAAAGAAGATTGAAGATGTCGCTTGATAGAAGACTTCAGCCGGATCATGGACCTGTTCAGCTCCCGCTTGGATGAAGACTTCAGTCGGATCATGGACCTGTTCAGCTCCCGCTTGGATGAAGACTTCAGCCGGATCATGGACATCTTCAGCCCCCCGCTTGGGCTTAGATGAAGACTTCGGAGGCTCCTCAGGACCGATCGGTGAACCCGGTGTGGTGAAGACAAGGTAGGGAGATCTTCAGGGGCTTAGTGTTAGGTTTATTTAAGGGGGGTTTGGGTTAGATAAGGGGTATGTGGGTGGTGGGTTGTAATGTTGGGGGGGTATTGTATGTTTTTTTTTACAGGCAAAAGAGCTGAATTCTTTGGGGCATGCCCCGCAAAAGGCCCTTTTCAGGGCTGGTAAGGTAAAAGAGCTTTTCTATTTTAATTTTAGAATAGGGTAGGGCATTTTTTTATTTTGGGGGTCTTTGTTATTTTATTAGGGGGCTTAGAGTAGGTGTAATTAGTTTAAAATTGTTGTAATATTTTTCTAATGTTTGTAAATATTTTTTTATTTTTTGTAACTTAGTTCTTTTTTATTTTTTGTACTTTAGTTAGTTTATTTAATTGTATTTATTTGTAGGTATTGTATTTAATTAATTTATTGATAGTGTAGTGTTAGGTTTAATTGTAGATACTTGTAGGTATTTTATTTAATTTATTTATTGATAGTGTAATGTTAGGTTTAATTGTAACTTAGGTTAGGATTTATTTTACAGGTAAATTTGTATTTATTTTAGCTAGGTAGCTATTAAATAGTTATTAACTTTTTAATAGCTATTGTACCTGGTTAAAATAAATACAAATTTGCCTGTAAAATAAATATTAATCCTAAAATAGCTACAATATAATTATAATTTATTTAGTTAGATTTAAATTATATTTAACTTAGGGGGGTGTTAGGGTTAAGGTTAGACTTAGCTTTAGGGGTTAATAAATGTATTAGCGTAGCGGTGAGGTCCGGTCGGCAGATTAGGGGTTAATACTTGAAGTTAGGTGTTGGCGATGTTAGGGAGGGCAGATTAAGGGTTAATTCTATTTATTATAGGGTTATTGAGGCGGGAGTGAGGCGGATTAGGGGTTAATACATTTATTATAGTAGCGGTGAGGTCCGGTCGGCAGATTAGGGGTTAATAATTGTAGGTAGCTGGCGGCAACGTTGTGGGGGGCAGATTAGGGGTTAATAAATATAATATAGGGGTCGGTGGTGTTAGGGGCAGCAGATTAGGGGTACATAGGTATAATGTAGGTTGCGGGGGTGTACGGAGCGGAAGATTAGGGGTTAAAAAAAATATGCAGGTGTCAGCGATAGCAGGGGCGGCAGATTAGGGGTTAATAAGTGTAAGGTTAGGGGTGTTTAGACTCTGGGTACATGTTAGGGTGTTAGGTGCAAACTTAGGAAGTGTTTCCGCATAGGAAACAATGGGGCTGCGTTAGGAGCTGAAAGCTGCTTTTTTGCAGGTGTTAGGTTTTTTTCAGCTCAAACAGCCCCATTGTTTCCTATGGGGATATCGTGCACGAGCACGTTTTTGAAGCTGGCCGCGTCTGTAAGCACCACTGGTATTGAGAGTTGCAGTGGCGGTAAATATGCCTGTACGCTCCCTTTTTGGAGCCTAACGCAGCCATTCTGTGAACTCTAAATACCAGCGGTATTTAAAAGGTGCGGCCAAAAAAAAGCACGCGTAGCTAACGCACCACTTCTAACGCAAAACTCCAAATCTAGGCCACTGTGAATAGATTTTAAAGAAAAATAAAATAAAATGCTGTTTTCCTTAACACTATAATAAAATGAATATGCTTTAAGAACAGCAAAGAATATTGACAGCATTTATAGTAAAATAAAATTGTCTTTCTATCACAAATAACTATTGGATGGCTATAAGCTTAAACTGAGAGTGTATTCTAAGCTATATCAAAGCTTTATTGTCACTAATATGGCCTTGTTTCAAGTCTTTATGAAAGTTTCATTCAATATCGAAAAAAAACAGTATTGGTCATTATTTTATTTATTTTTTAAACCAATTGCAGTTGCACCGAGTGCAACACAGCTGAGTTTGATAATGATATTTGTTCTACAATTCCTCACAATGAATCGAATATCCGAATAGATGCACTAACTAATCTAAAGTATAACACATAATTCATGAGTATATTCGTTATTCTTTAAATTAGGTGTATTACTTACCTGTAGCATGATGCGGAGCCGCGCTAATCCTCTTCTTCTTTATAGACTCCCTGGCCGTGCTAATAGGAGCATTAGCACAGTGGATTCCAGAGCCTGTGCTAAAGGACCTTCTCCTTTAGTGCAGGTGGTGAGGGCACGCTCATCTTACCTTCTTCACAGAGTTCAAGGCCCTGCTAATAGGAGAATTAGAGCCTTACATCAGTGAAGAAGGGTCGGATTAGTGCGTCCCCCCGTCTGTGCTGAAGAAGGAGCTCCTTAAGCGCAGGCTCTGGGATCCCTCACACTAATGCCCCTATTAGAGCGACCATAGAGTCTATGAAGAAAAAGAAAATAAGCATGGCTCCCCAGCACTCTACAGTTAATCATCTAAAGGTGACAGGAGTAAGAGAATATTTACATTTGTTTTAACGAAAAATACATTTAAATATTAAAGAATATTCAGTATTTGTTCCATTTTAAACTAACCTAAAACCAAATACTGAATTGATACACACACAAAAATACAACTGGTCTACAGGCTGCCCAGCCTCTCTCATCAAATGACTAGGCCACTCATCCTTATTCTGCTCAGTCTCTCCTCTCTCGCTGCATGTTACAACTGTCAACATCTTTTACATATGTTTACTTGATGTTTTTAAATATAATTCATGGTGTTAAGTGTTGATCTTTATTTTGCACTGTTCAATTATCATTAAAAAGGTCTGTCTCATTACTGTTATGGGCACCACCATCTTGTTTTTGGGTCCAAGTGTGCACAGATCAGTGGCCAGTGGCCAGTGGCCAGTATTGTTATTTTAATTGTTTTTCTGATGTTTTTTATCCGTCGATCTGTGGGTGTTAAGCATTTATCAAGTGCTTTTGGCTTTTTAATTAGATGTGTCCATTTCTAAAGATGATGCATAAAAAAGCCTGCAAACAGTTTACTGAAGACAAGCAGACTAAGGACATGGATTACTAGAACTATGTCCTGTGGTCCGATGAGATCAAGATAAACTTATTTGGTTCAGATGGTGTCAAGCATGTGTGGCGGCAACCAGGTAAGGAGTACAAAGACAAGTGTGTCTTGCCTACAGTCAAGCATGGTAGTAGGAGTGTCATGGTCTGGGCCTGCATGAGTGCTGCCAGCACTGGAGAGCTACAGTTCATTGAGGGACCCATGAATGCCAACATTTACTGTTGACTTCGGAGACTTGGCCGCAGGGAAGTATTCCAACATGATAATGACCCTAAATACACCTCTAAGATGACCACTGCCTTGCTAAAGTAGCTGAGGGTAAAATTGATTGACTGGCCAAGCATGTCTCCAGACCTAAACCCTATTGAGCATCTGTGGGGCATCAAATGGATGGTGGGGGAGCGCAAGGTCTCTAACATCCACCAGCTCCATGATGTTGTCATGGAGGAGTGGAAGAGGACCCAAGTGGCAACCTGTGAAGCTCTGGTGAACTCCATGCCCAAGAGGGTTAAGGCAGTGCTGGAAAATAATGGTGGCCACACAAAATATTGACACTTTGGGCCCAATTTGGACATTTCCACTTAGGGGTGTACTCACTTTTGTTGCCAATGGTTTAGACATTAATGGCTGTGTGTTGAGTTATTTTGAGGGGACAGCAAATGTACACTGTTATACAGGCTGTACACTAACTACTTTACATTGTAGAAAAGTGTAATTTCTTCAGTGTTGTCACATGAAAAGATATAGTAAAATATTTACAAAAATGTGAGGGGTGTACTAACTTTTGTGGGATACTGTATGTGGTCAGACTGTGTATGGGAAAAAAAAATCACATAACTCAGTCACTCTTCAGCATGAACATGTAACACCCTCATTAGAAAAAAGGAAAATATGCACTTACAAAAGACGGGTTACAAAAACCTTTATCTTTCACATAGCTGAAATAAAAATGGCTTCTTTAACATACCTGGTAGCACAAGTGGCGGTAATAAATCTGTGTAGCAATCTCTGCAATAAATGGAACAGCACATGCCTCTTAAGACCTTTATATAGCTTACTGAATGTAACGTAATTGGCCCATGACTCCAGGTTTAGAGAAGGAAAAGTGTATAATCTACACATTGGCTATCTGTTACATTAAACAACTAACATACAAAACATTTTTCATTGGAAATAGGGGTGATAACCATTTATTGATGGCCTTTGGGCAACACACGGCTCTTTAAGGATTCTTGTTTGCCCCTCAGCATCATAAGTAGAAAACTGACATCAATAATTTGTAAAAACAGTTCTGCATACCGAATTAGGTAGTGAAGCATCTTTATTTCTACCAAATGTAAAGTTTAGTAGTTTGTACAGTTAACTTGCATGATTAAAAAATAACTTTTATTATGGAGGGTTAAAAGACAGCAAAGAATAAAAGCTTCTTGCTGCACTCACACACAGTTAAAAACACTACACCTTTGTAATGAAGGTTAAAAATAGTACTTAAATAGTATGTGCTACAGTAACAGAGATAATTGGGCCAATTTATCAATGTCTGTCCGACATGATACGCTGTAGCATATCATGTCCCACAGACATCACTGAATGCCAACAGTATGCGCTGTCAGAATTTAGCATTGAACAAGCAGTTCACCAGAATTGCTTGTGCAATGCCGCCCTCTGTAGATTTGTGGCCAATCAGCAGAACTGCTGTTTCTGGCAAGCCATTCAGAGCCTGATAATTCGGCCCCTATGTATCACCCCTGGTATAGCAAGAGGGAGTGTTTATTGATAATTACGATTTTGTTTTTACTATAACGTTTTATAAGTAAATCGCCTAAAATATTCTGAAGGCTTAAATCTAAAATAAACTTAATTATAGAAGTAGTTATACTTTCATCACTAGATTTGTACCGAGCAAGCAAACCAGCCCTCCCCTTAGGGAGTAACCCCAAGCTGTGAGAGACAATTACTGTAGCTGTTATAAATAAGTAAATAGTATCGATTCAACAATAGGTGAGCAGTTAAAAAATGAAGGAATCCCCTGAGGCGGTCGCGTTTCACATATGCTTCCTCAGAGGGGTATGCAAGACTGCAAGATGAGTTGGTTTATAGCGGTGTTAATCCTGCCCTCGGACGATGATTGGTTACTAGCCGTACAGTGAAGAGATCAATTCATTGGCTGTTTGGCATGTCAGTCAGTATGCGTGTAATGCCATATTGTGTGTTTGCTAATTTTAGGACCAGCTGATTTAAATAACAATCACTAATGCACTACTTTCACTGCCTATATGAAAGATAGATGATAGACAGTGTCAGTCTATACAGTACCACTATATACAGTACGGGGGGGGCTGGACCATGTCACAGACTACTGTACTGGGGCGGGTCGGGTCAGGCCAGCCATCTCACCGGCAGATTACAGACTGTGTCACTAACTCACTATATACAGCACTGGTGGGTTAAACAGTGTCACTATATACAGTAATAGGGGGTCAGACCATCTCACAGACTGTGGGCACAGGGTACCTCCTTTTGCAGACATGTAATCTGATTCACATTTTATTTATGTGTTAAATGGTAAAAAAAAAATAAAAGATATGTATCAAATTCACTTTTTTTTTTTTTGGGGGGGGGGCTTCTTAGATTCTTGCACCTGGGCCCTGTGGTTTCTAGTTACGCCTCTGTGTTGAAGCTTGCTATCCTGCAGGTTATCTACACTGAAGCTCTAGCCATTTCCCTATTTCCGGTGTTTCCTGCTGACTACATTCAGCCACACCGAAGCACTTTCTCGCTTCCTACTCTAAAGTTGTTCTGCAGTGATTCCACAACTTACAGACACAGAGCCTGCAAGCAGCCGCTGACATCATCAGCTACGGCTGCATTCCTTCTCCCCCAGCTCGCTGAGCAGCTCCTGCAGCTTCAAACGCCATCTACTCCGGCTCCGGAAGAAACAGGTCAACTTCTGCAGGACATCGAAGCAGCTTGTCAAAGAAGTCAGGGAATACCAGGTCGTATAATTGCAAGGCTGTTTCATTCTAATCTAATGTAAATCCTGTGATGAATCTGACTTATGTAAGATTGCTTGTGTTCACTCTCGCATTAACCAGACTGTTTGAAAAAACTGTCATAGCATTTTACATTATTTAGTCAAGCTTCCTCTGTCTCATGCCAAGTGATAAGATAGTCCCTCTAACATCTTAGTGTACTGACAGAATTATTCTTGGCTATAAAAAGGACAGTAGGATAACTACATGCTATTGTGTATAGTTGTTATCCCTACTGTCACATAACAACAATTTCTCATTATATATTTTTCACATAAAACAACCTGAATTTCCTACTGTTAAGCTGGGTCAGACATTATTTGTCCAAAAGGCCTATTTAACACATATACATTCCTTCGTGTATGACAACAGGTGTACGTGTACTGTATTAGTGACATGATATAGTAATGGTTATGAATACATTATTTGGATAAATATATAAATTATGACAGTGTTGGTTTGGTCTAAGGATAATTTGATGTAACTGTATAGAATACAGACTATGGTATTAATGATCACTTGTATGAGTAGGGTACTATCTCCTATTATTAAATACAAAGAATAAGTGATTATAAATATACACTGTACTGTAATTATTATTGTCATTCATTTCACATGGGTTGACACTATTTAATAAATGAATCCATATGCATTCCATTTTCAGTAGTGTCTGCTCCTAGTTGCCTCCTCTTATGCCTGTTGGATTACTGCAAATGTTATCATTGCATCATTGTCTATTATAGAAATGTCTCGCGGCACTGGTAATGATTTAGCCCTTTTCCATCTCTTTTTTGTCATTACAGATGTTTCTACTATGTTCTAAAATTCGTATTATTACTTGTCTTGTCGTCATTCTGACATATAACAGGTTACATGGGCATTGCAGTACATATATTACTCCTGTAGATGTACAGGAGAAATATGAATTTAATGGATGTATTTTGTCATATTTGTCTCAAAGTTCTTTTAACTTCCAAACCTTTGGGCATGTACTGCATGTGCCACAAGGAAACATACCTGGAGATTGACTTGTCCTTCTGGGTTTATGAACGTAATGACTTGACTAACATGTCGTTTAAATATTTTGGCCTTTTGTACCCAATTGATACTCTGTCACATATTTGGCTTGCTAGGAGAGGATCCTTTTGTAATATGTACCAGTTATTATTGATCACATTTATAATTTAAAGGTAGTTATTAGTCTTGTGGTGTTATCAGTTTTTCTCTAGTGGGGCAGTAATAATTTTTTGTATTCAGTTTTTAGTGCCTGTGTTCGTGCTCATTTAATTGATTGATTACTATATCCCCTTTCTTTAGCCTATTAGATACATTTATGGCTTCATGTTTGAATACTGTAGTACTTGAACAGTTACAACTAAGCCGTATAAGTTCTCCTTTTGTATGTGCCTTGAGCAGTGGTGTATTTAGGTTTTGGGCTGCCCTAGGCACTCCTGCTACCCCCCCCCCCCCCTGGATTTAGGCCATTTTTGGCCATATAATTTTTTGGTCAGGGACTAAAATATAAAAAGCATACCAGACTGTATGTCAACTGTAACTGTCCTGTGTCACTGTATGTCACCTGTAACTGCCATAAAAGCAACTTGTAACTACAATGTTAACTCCACAGCACCTTATGTATAATAAAATGTATTCAGCTTCTTCTCCCATGGAGGTACAAAAGTGTTTCAGCAATGTTTTGGGGGGATATCTCTTAATCATGCTAATGGGCCTTATCTGTTAGATGCACTTATAGGCCTTCACATTCACCCATTCAATACTTTTACAAAATATCTTACATAGCTTACTAATGCCACCTGGTGGTTACATATCATATTGTTACAATGAGTATACATGTGAAATAAAAAACAATAAAACATTTCCCTATGTACATTAAAGATAGAAAATATTATCCTGTTCACTACTCTTTAGTTATATTATTTATACACACTATAGAAATACCTTTAGTTCATGCTCTTTATTAATTCCTTTTGGCAACAATGCATCTAGTTTATTTATCCAAAAGGACTTTTTTTTTGCTTTAGTATTAGCTCTCTGTTTACACCCCTTTTTAGCCTATCCACACCATCAATAATTTGCCACCTCATTTGGCAGATGTTGTGGCCGCCTCTAAAAAATGACATGATACTGGAGCTTCCTTATCCTTACATCTAATGTTAGACCTGTGTTGACTCATCCTATCTTGTACCTGCCTTATCGTCTCACCAATATATACTTTAGAGCATGGGCACTTAATGAGGTAAATGACATAGGATGAGTCACACATGTAGTGGTTTCTTATACCAAACTTCTTACCAGTTTGTGGATGCTGGAAATTTGTTCCTTTTATAACTGCAGTACAGCTAGCACAATTCAATCATGGGAAGGTTTCATAACTTTTAGTTGTGATGTATCTCTGATTCTTTTTAGAGCCCAAGCCATTTCTTACCAACATGTCACCTAAATTGGGGCCCTACAATATGCCATCATAAGGTTTTTTTTTGAAAGGACTCAATACTAGAATTACAATTTTTTAAGATATGCCAATGTTTGGTAATGATATTACTTATTTCTTTACTTTTCTTTACTGTTTTTTTTTTCTTTACTGTTATTTCTCCTGCTTATTTTTAGTAATAGTCATACCATCATCATGTTTAACTTTTTCAATTTTGCAATTTGGCGTGTGGTGGGGCGACGTTTGTACCCTATTGGCATTTGTGGAACGATTGAATCAAGCAGGAAAGAGACAGATAGAAATACCTTGTTAAGGTATGAAAGCTTTCATCACGGTACCCTGAGGAATTCACTCCATCGTAGTCAACTTAAGAGGGTGAAAAGAATTGTTAGCGAGAATTCCTTGGTGAACTGTACTGTACATTAAAGGAAATGGGAGAGAAATTTAGACAAAGGGGTTACCCCATGAAATTAATTGACAGTGAAATTGAAAAGGTTAAACATGATGATGGTATGACTATTACTAAAAATGAGTAGGAGAAACAACAGAGAGTAGTATGTGTCACCCAATAAAATCCTTAATGTAAAGAAATCAGTAATATCATTACCAAACATTGGCATATCTTAAAAAATTGTAATTCTAGTATTGAGTCCTTTAAAACAAACAAACTATGATGGCATATCGTAGGGTCCCCAATTTAGCGGACATGTTGGTAAGAGATGACTTGGGCTCCAAAAAAAGAATAAGAGATACATCACAACTAAAAGTTACGGAACCATCCCATGTTTGAATTGTGCTAGCTGTAGTGCAGTTATTAAAGGGGCAGATTTAAAGCATCCACAAACTGGTAAGAAGTTTGGCATAAGAAACCACTACACGTGTGACTCATCCTATGTTGTTTACCTCATTAAGTGCCCATGCTCTAAAGCATATATTGGCTAGACGATAAGGCGGGTATGAGACAGGATGAGTCAACACAGGTCTTGCATCAGATGTAAGGATAAGGAAGCTCCAGTATAATGTCATTTTTTAGAAGCGGGCCACAACATCCAATTTTCTTGCAACAGTTCTTGTAAATCCTGCAAGGCTGATTGATCAGATATAGGCCAATCATCTCCCAACTCTTTTTTGCATATCATTTTTTAAGTAACAATTTCCTGGTAAAGATATGTACATATTTTATTAGATCAAATTTGTTTAAATAATTAGTGGGACAGAAACTTAAGCTTCTGGATAGTATTGTAATGTGATCTGGATTTAGGGTGTGCTGGGTAAGATTTATGACTTTTAAGTTCCCATCCGGATATTGGAGAATGGGCTTGGTTGTCTCCTACTGGTTTCTTGGGGTGGTGGTGCTTAAGTTTTGCATTTGTTTGGCCTGGACTTGTGTGATATTGTGTTTGTCATAATACCTGAGGGTGTGTGTGATGGTTGTACTAAAAAATAAAAGGAAGTAGAGGGGGTATAATTATTCCTATTATCAATGGTCAGCATTTGTGATCTAGTATAGGTTCTAAATCATAATTTATCATTATATTATCCTTATATTGTGCATAAAGGCATATCTTTTTTGAGCAAACTTACACTATTGTGGGTTTTCCTTATTTGCTAAATAAAGTATATTTGTATATCCACAAGAGATTACTCATGTATATAATTACTGTGAGCAGCACATGTAACTTCTAAATTGTAACTCTATTATAGCTGCCAAAAATATACGGTGTGTTGGGGGTCATTGAACCATGAAATAACCCTGCGTAGCGATATCTAAAAAATTAGCATAGCGCACAATACCAAACATGAGTGTTGCTTTATTGTTATGGCCGCTGAAACAGCCTGTCCAAAACTTTAATATATAATTACACCTGTGAGTGGTAACGCTGCGCTCCAGGTTTCAGACGCAGCGCAAGACACTATGACTCCATTAGTACCTTTCATGTTTCTGTATTGTTTTGTGTGCACGGGTGGCTTGTTTTAGCTATGTGTATAAGATTTTATAAGTTGTTACATTATTTACTAATCTTTTTTTTTCAAACTCACCAGGTCTTCTGAGAGTGGAGGGTTCATTGGTATCTATACCACATTTAATTCCTGTGAGTGCCTCAGGTGCTTTTTGCAGCATCTCCTCCCATTCACTGAACATAATTTTTTTTTGGATTGCGTATTGACTACACCTTTGCAATCATAATATCTGTTTTACACATGTTTTTTTGGTGCCTGATGATGCTATACACACTGAGCCTAACTTTTGCCCATATGTTGGTTGTTATGGATGTACAAACTTTGTTTATTTTATATTGGCGATAAGATGTCATGGTATTTATATTCCCTCAATTAGTGAACTATTTTATTCATGTGTTAAGTTGTGTCCTGTGAATCTTTCTATGATTTTGGGTGTTTTGCATTGTGTCAAATTTTGTGTCCTCCTCCATAGGTGACTCCCTACATGGAACATCCTGCCCCTTCCACTGCATTGTCTTTTTTTACATCCATCTTTGACCCCCTCCCACTGCCAGTACCTGCACAGACAGACTCTCCTGTCTTCCTCCACTGTCCACTGCAAATCCAAAATGTTAGTTTTGACCATTTTGACACAGTTATAATTTATTATTATTAAAAAAAAAATTGTATCAGCATCTATTAATGTTCACTCCAGAAGCCGTTAAGCAAAAATAGAACTCAGTTGTCACGTGAGTTATCATTGTCACCAGTGCTGGACGTTTGTAATCACTTTATTAACGTAAAAAAATAGCGGCCATTACTGTTTTTCCAATTTCTATAACAAAAACCGTAAGGATTGGAAACAATCCCATAGTCAGCTCTGTAACAGCAATGCACTACTGGTTTGGAACTGAAAAGACTTTAGAGCCAAATGGGTTAAATACATATGTAAAATAAAGCTATGTGCTATGGTCCCTATAGAGAGCAAAACTCATAATCTGTAACCTTTAAAAAAAAAAAAAAAAGGCTTGGATTTGCAGGGTAATGAATTTGCTTTTTTGACTTCCTATGGAACATAGTCAAACACAATTTTACATAAAAGTAATGAGCCAATCAGGAGTGGAAGTTGAACCTGGCTTCCAGCAGTTGGTGATGCACTACTTGTGAGCTGCAATTCTTGTGGCTGAAATGTTTAAATGCTGATTTTGCGTAGTGATTAGTTACCCATGCATATATAAAAAAATGCTTTAGTGTCCCTTTAATGACAGTTATTTACCATATAGATGGCAAACTTTTGTGATGTAATATAAAGATAACCTAGGAAAAATCAAATACCTGTTTGCTTAGTATCATAATACTATGAATATGGATTCAGAATAGCAAACACTCGCCTAGATTTAGAGTCTGGCGGTAGCCGTCAAAACTAGCGTTAGAGGCTCCTAACGCTGGTTTTTACCGCCCGCTGGTATTTGGAGTCAGTCATTAAAGGGTCTAACGCTCACTTTGCAGCCGCGACTTTCCATACCGCAGATCCCCCTACACCAATTGTCTATCCTATCTTTTCAATGGGATCTTTCTAACGCCGGTATTTAGAGTCTTGGCTGAAGTGAGCTTTAGAACTCTAACGACAAAACTCCAGCCGCAGAAAAAAGCCAGGAGTTAAGAGCTTTTTGGGCTAACGCCGGTTCATAAAGCTCTTAACTACTGTGCTCTAAAGTACACTAACACCCATAAACTACCTATGTACCCCTAAGCCGAGGCCCCCCCACATCGCTGCCACTCGATTAAATTTTTTATCCCCTAATCTGCCGACTGCACACCGCCGCCCCCTACGTTATACTTATGTACCCCTAATATGCTGCCCCTAACACCTCGGACCCCTATATTATATTTATTAACCCCTAATCTGCCCCCCTCAATGTCGCCGACACCTACCTACACTTATTAATCCCTAATCTGCCGACCGGACCTCGCCGCTACTATAATAAAGTTATTAACCCCTAATCCGCCTCACTCCCGCCTCAATAACCCTATAATAAATAGCATTAACCCCTAATCTGCCCTCCCTAACCTCACCGACACCTAACTTCAAGTATTAACCCCTAATCTGCCGACCGGACCTCACCGCTACTATAATAAATGTATTAACCCCTAAAGCTAAGTCTAACCCTAACACTAACACCCCCTAAATTAAATATAATTTAAATCTAACAAAATAAATTAACTCTTATTAAATAAATTATTCCTATTTAAAGCTAAATACTTACCTGTAAAATAAACCCTAATATAGCTACAATATAACGAATAATTATATTGTAGCTATTTTAGGATTAATATTTATTTTACAGGCAACTTTGTAATTATTTTAACCAGGTACAATAGCTATTAAATAGTTAATAACTATTTAATAGCTACCTAGTTAAAATAATTACAAAATTAACTGTAAAATAAATCCTAACCTAAGTTACAATTAAACCTAACACTACACTATCAATAAATTACTTAAATAAAATACCTACAATTATCTACAATTAAACCTAACACTACACTATCAATAAATTAATTAAATACAATACCTACAAATAAATACAATTAAATAAACTAACTAAAGTACAAAAAATAAAAAAGAACTAAGTTACAAAAAATAAAAAAATATTTACAAACATTAGAAAAATATTACAACAATTTTAAACTAATTACACCTACTCTAAGCCCCCTAATAAAATAACAAAGCCCCCCAAAATAAAAAAATGCCCTACCCTATTCTAAAATTAAAATAGAAAAGCTCTTTTACCTTACCAGCCCTGAAAAGGGCCATTTGCGGGGCATGCCCCAAAGAATTCAGCTCTTTTGCCTGAAAAAAAACCATACAATTACCCCCCCCCCCAACATTACAACCCACCACCCACATACCCCTAATCTAACCCAAACCCCCCTTAAATAAACCTTACACTAAGCACCTGAAGATCTTCCTACCTTATCTTCACCACACCGGGTATCAGCGATCGGTCCAGGCTCCGATGTCTTGATCCAAGCCCAAGCGGGGGGGCTGAAGACATCCATCCTCCGGCTGAAGTCTTGATCCAAGCGGGCAGAAGAGGACATCCGGACCAGCAAACATCTTCATCCAGGCGGCATCTTCTATGTTCTTCCATCCGATGACGAGCGGCTGATCTTCAAGACCTCCAGCGCGGATCCATCCTCTTCTTCCGGGATTCCATCAGCCAATCAGAATTTTCCTACCTTAATTTCGATTGGCTGATAGAATCCTATCAGCCAATTGGAATTCGAGGGATGCCATCTTGGATGACGTCCCTTAAAGGAACCGTCATTCGTCGGGAAGTCGTCGGTGAAGATGGATGTTCGCGTCGGCGGGATGAACATGGATCCGGAAGAAAGAAGATTGAAGATGTCGCTTGATAGAAGACTTCAGCCGGATCATGGACCTGTTCAGCTCCCGCTTGGATGAAGACTTCAGTCGGATCATGGACCTGTTCAGCTCCCGCTTGGATGAAGACTTCTGCCGGATCATGGACATCTTCAGCCCCCCGCTTGGGCTTGGATGAAGACTTCGGAGGCTCCTCAGGACCGATCGGTGAACCCGGTGTGGTGAAGACAAGGTAGGGAGATCTTCAGGGGCTTAGTGTTAGGTTTATTTAAGGGGGGTTTGGGTTAGATTAGGGGTATGTGGGTGGTGGGTTGTAATGTTGGGGGGGTATTGTATGTTTTTTTTTACAGGCAAAAGAGCTGAATTCTTTGGGGCATGCCCCGCAAAAGGCCCTTTTCAGGGCTGGTAAGGTAAAAGAGCTTTTCTATTTTAATTTTAGAATAGGGTAGGGCATTTTTTTATTTTGGGGGTCTTTGTTATTTTATTAGGGGGCTTAGAGTAGGTGTAATTAGTTTAAAACTGTTGTAATATTTTTCTAATGTTTGTAAATATTTTTTTATTCTTTGTAACTTAGTTCTTTTTTATTTTTTTTACTTTAGTTAGTTTATTTAATTGTATTTATTTGTAGGTATTGTATTTAATTAATTTATTGATAGTGTAGTGTTAGGTTTAATTGTAGATACTTGTAGGTATTTTATTTAATTTATTTATTGATAGTGTAATGTTAGGTTTAATTGTAACTTAGGTTAGGATTTATTTTACAGGTAAATTTGTATTTATTTTAGCTAGGTAGCTATTAAATAGTTATTAACTATTTAATAGCTATTGTACCTGGTTAAAATAAATACAAATTTGCCTGTAAAATAAATATTAATCCTAAAATAGCTACAATATAATTATAATTTATTTAGTTAGATTTAAATTATATTTAACTTAGGGGGGGGGTGTTAGGGTTAAGGTTAGACTTAGCTTTAGGGGTTAATAAATGTATTAGCGTAGCGGTGAGGTCCGGTCGGCAGATTAGGGGTTAATACTTGAAGTTAGGTGTTGGCGATGTTAGGGAGGGCAGATTAAGGGTTAATTCTATTTATTATAGGGTTATTGAGGCGGGAGTGAGGCGGATTAGGGGTTAATACATTTATTATAGTAGCGGTGAGGTCCGGTCGGCAGATTAGGGGTTAATAATTGTAGGTAGCTGGCGGCGACGTTGTGGGGGGCAGATTAGGGGTTAATAAATATAATATAGGGGTCGGTGGTGTTAGGGGCAGCAGATTAGGGGTACATAGGTATAATGTAGGTTGCGGGGGTGTACGGAGCGGAAGATTAGGGGTTAAAAAAAATATGCAGGTGTCAGCGATAGCAGGGGCGGCAGATTAGGGGTTAATAAGTGTAAGGTTAGGGGTGTTTAGACTCTGGGTACATGTTAGGGTGTTAGGTGCAAACTTAGGAAGTGTTTCCGCATAGGAAACAATGGGGCTGCGTTAGGAGCTGAAAGCTGCTTTTTTGCAGGTGTTAGGTTTTTTTCAGCTCAAACAGCCCCATTGTTTCCTATGGGGATATCGTGCACGAGCACATTTTTGAAGCTGGCTGCGTCTGTAAGCACCACTGGTATTGAGAGTTGCAGTGGCGGTAAATTTGCCTGTACGCTCCCTTTTTGGAGCCTAACGCAGCCATTCTGTGAACTCTAAATACCAGCGGTATTTAAAAGGTGCGGCCAAAAAAAAGCACGCGTAGCTAACGCACCCCTTCTAACGCAAAACTCCAAATCTAGGCCACTGTGAATAGATTTTAAAGAAAAATAAAATAAAATGCTGTTTTCCTTAACACTATAATAAAATGAATATGCTTTAAGAACAGCAAAGAATATTGACAGCATTTATAGTAAAATAAAATTGTCTTTCTATCACAAATAACTATTGGATGGCTATAAGCTTAAACTGAGAGTGTATTCTAAGCTATATCAAAGCTTTATTGTCACTAATATGGCCTTGTTTCAAGTCTTTATGAAAGTTTCATTCAATATCGAAAAAAAACAGTATTGGTCATTATTTTATTTATTTTTTAAACCAATTGCAGTTGCACCGAGTGCAACACAGCTGAGTTTGATAATGATATTTGTTCTACAATTCCTCACAATGAATCGAATATCCGAATAGATGCACTAACTAATCTAAAGTATAACACATAATTCATGAGTATATTCGTTATTCTTTAAATTAGGTGTATTACTTACCTGTAGCATGATGCGGAGCCGCGCTAATCCTCTTCTTCTTTATAGACTCCCTGGCCGTGCTAATAGGAGCATTAGCACAGTGGATTCCAGAGCCTGTGCTAAAGGACCTTCTCCTTTAGTGCAGGTGGTGAGGGCACGCTCATCTTACCTTCTTCACAGAGTTCAAGGCCCTGCTAATAGGAGAATTAGAGCCTTACATCAGTGAAGAAGGGTCGGATTAGTGCGTCCCCCCGTCTGTGCTGAAGAAGGAGCTCCTTAAGCGCAGGCTCTGGGATCCCTCACACTAATGCCCCTATTAGAGCGACCATAGAGTCTATGAAGAAAAAGAAAATAAGCATGGCTCCCCAGCACTCTACAGTTAATCATCTAAAGGTGACAGGAGTAAGAGAATATTTACATTTGTTTTAACGAAAAATACATTTAAATATTAAAGAATATTCAGTATTTGTTCCATTTTAAACTAACCTAAAACCAAATACTGAATTGATACACACAAAAAATACAACTGGTCTACAGGCTGCCCAGCCTCTCTCATCAAATGACTAGGCCACTCATCCTTATTCTGCTCAGTCTCTCCTCTCTCGCTGCATGTTACAACTGTCAACATCTTTTACATATGTTTACTTGATGTTTTTAAATATAATTCATGGTGTTAAGTGTTGATCTTTATTTTGCACTGTTCAATTATCATTAAAAAGGTCTGTCTCATTACTGTTATGGGCACCACCATCTTGTTTTTGGGTCCAAGTGTGCACAGATCAGTGGCCAGTATTGTTATTTTAATTGTTTTTCTGATGTTTTTTATCCGTCGATCTGTGGGTGTTAAGCATTTATCAAGTGCTTTTGGCTTTTTAATTAGATGTGTCCATTTTTTTGCCGCTATTTAGTCAATAATTTGTGGCCGGGTGAATTAGGATCTCCAAAGAAAATGCTGCCCATGCACCGTATGGGTAATTTTTCTGATAACTGATCCAATAGTTTTCCAATACAAGATTGGTGTTTTTAGGAGTTGAAAAAAACAAGATCAACTATATTGAAATTTACCTTAAAGTTCATAAAGCATAATAATTTAGTGAGAGGTATTTTTTGTTTTACTACCTAACAGCAGCATAATTATACAACTGTATAATGGAGTATATTTTGTTAGAATTGTAGTTCAACAAATACAATGCTCAGTGCATATATCTTTATTTAATAATATTTGATTTTGCTTTGCATTTTCTTGAAGAGATGTTGTTGCATACCATAAGTCTGTATTGTTTTGGTGAATACAATTTTATTTATCTTCATAAACATTGCTGCTTATGATTGCAAAATAGTAATATACTCATAATATCTTCCATTTCCTCTTACTTTTTATGTAATTCTTTCGGCATATTTTCGAAGAAAACATAATATTGCTACTTCAAGTCTACATTACTAATGTATATTGCTAATACACAGAATTTGTAGCTTGAAGAGTTTGAAATACTATGAGTATGAACACTTTATGATCTCTGCATATTTTAAAAAATGATTTATTCTCTTTCCTTGGAAAACAAATGCTATTTATCACTGCCGCTTGTTTTATAATTTGCAAGTTAAAGTCTCAGATGTAATTTAATGTACCAATCAAATATTGTGCAAACACAGGGATTTGACATTCTCCAATTAATTATAAAAAGTAATTGTTTGAAAATTAGAAAGTCCTAACGCTAAAATCTTAAGTTGACTGAAATAAATTAGAACTTATACAAACTTCAAAGAGATGTGGGATTTTGTAATGTCTAGACAAGTAAAACAGTAACTTTCTTTTGAAAGCTGTAAACTAATATAATCTGTAATTTCTACTTGTCTCAAATGTTGGACTTGTTAAGTATAGAAGAGTGTCAACTGCAATGAAAAAGACAACTATTCATTGTAAACCTACATAAAATATATATATATATATATATATATATAAAATCTCTAACAACGCCTCGAAAGAAAAAGTATCTGTTATATTTGTTCAGTGTGTGACTAATATTGTTTTGTAATTGTATGTGTACTTTTGGTTTTGAAACCTCCCAATAGAAATATGTTAGTGAAACATAAAACATTTGGGTTATGAGTCTCTTTTTAATCTGAACTGAACATAATGTTTTTTATGTCACCTGTAAAAAAATGTTGTTTCATGTTTAATGTGTTATTTCTTTTTTGTGTTGAATTTGGTTTGTTTGATTATATTTTATCACTTTTTTATTTTTATTACATTTGAGGTTGACAATATAAATCACAATAGGGGATAGTTTTTTGTTGTTATAAACTGATAAACCTACTATGTTTGTATGTTTAATTCATCATCTCTTAGGGGAGAATTTGCATGTGAACAACTGAGTTTGCATTTTTCCTATGAAATTCCATTACTTGTACTGACCTCATATGTGATTACATACGACTCCAATCTCTTGCTGTAAGGAATAACAGAATATAGCACAAATGTGCACACTTTGGTTTATGCAGAGACACGAAACAAACATTTATTTCATACATATTAAAAAAAACTTATCCATCTTTGTGAAAATCAGAAAGAGTTTAAAATGTGATGATATATATATTTTTTTTTTAAATAATTTGTAATGAATTTTTACATTCTTTTTGTTAACACAATAAACAAATGTATAAAGTCTGTACAATTCTTACAATTCTTACAACCACAACAGGGGTTAACAGTGTTATATCCTGGCAGTACAAACTTTTGACAATACAGTGTTTACTATAATTCTCTGCAAGTATAACCAGTCAATATCCTGATATAACATTTTCCATTCAGCTAGAGAAAGACAGGGAACGATAGGCAGATTGGTTTATTTATTTTTACTGTTGGGGAATAGTATGTTTTGTTATATTTTAAGGATATGTTACTCAGTAATATGTGGGGATATAGAAGAATCTGTCCGACATTACATCCAAATGTTATTATAACTTTCTTGTATGAGTTTGAGTGAAGGAATACGTTGTTCTCAGTAGAATACATTTACGCTGTATGGGTAAAGTGAGGGGGAAATTTGCACCATGCGGATAGAACTTCGTTACATGAATGAACTAAGAACCAAGCCGTAAAATTTTGCGTCTAATCTGTCTCAAAGACAATCGGATTATTAATAACTTTGAAGCTTCGCCTGACGCGAAAGAACAAAGTTACTAAGCAGTCTACGGCCTAATTGGTTTAGTTCTTAACCTATGTGACCATCTAAGTGTCATAATCATCATACAAGTGGCAACGTTAAAGGGACATTAAACTCAATTTTTTTCTTTCATGATTCAGATAGAGAATACCATTTTAAACAACTTTCTAATTTACTTCTATTATCCAATTTGCTTCTTTCACTTGATATTCTTTCCTGAAAAGCATATCTAGATAGGCTCAGTAGCTTCTGATTGGTGGCTGCACATAGATGCCTCATGTGATTGGCTCACCAATGTGCATTGCTATTTCTTTAACAAAGGATATCTAAAGATCGCCCCAAATTAGATAATAGAAGTAAATTGGAAAATTGTTTAAAATTGTATTCTCTATCTGAATCGTGAAAGACATTTTTTGGGTTTAATGGCCCTTTAAGCTGCTGACATGTATAAGAATGTGCATTTCCCAGAAATCTTAGAATATTGTTTATTTACTTTTCGGTATTTACTTTGAGAAGATGGCTTGCTCCGGAGATTCAACTACTTCCAAGAAGACTCGCAACCCTAACTTCTCGCATCAATAGAATGTTGTACTTGTTGATCTCGTACTCGAATACTATGATAATATTTATAGTAGTCGAGTCAAGCAAACCCCCGTTGCCCGTCAGAAGATTATTTGGGAAAAAATTAGTGACGCGGTGAGTGCTCAAGGACCAACTAAAAAAGATATTGAATCCTGCAAAAAATGGTTCAATGATATCAAGCGTCAAACTAAATCCAAAATTGCCAAAGAAAAGCAATATGTACGTGGTACTGGAGGCGGACAAGCTTATGTCGCAGATTTGACTGACTTTGAAAGAAAAGTTCTACAGAGGCTTGGCACAGAAGTCATTGAGGGCATAACTGATGACTGTGATAGCGATATTCGAGGTAATTATAAATGAATGTCCAAATTATTATTTATATTGTTTAATTGTCTGCACCAAAAATGTGTCTCTTACATTAATGTTTTTCAAAAACATTATTAACCGTTTTTTAATGTGCTATTTACTCGTATTATCAATATTTCTTCCTTCTCTTTCTATCTTTATTTATAAAGCCGGAATGAAAATCTTAGCAGTCAGTACATTTTAGGTTCCATGGATAGCGGTTGCTTATTGGAGGTCGGCATTTAACCATCAATAAGCAAGCATAAACTAGGTTATCCACAAATATTGGGCATGCTCCTATGCATCCTCTTTCTGCTTTTTAAATAAACATAGCAAGAGAATGAATAAAAATAGAGAATATGAGTAAATTAGAAAGTTGCTTAAAATTGCATGCCCTATCTGAATCATGAAAGTAAAAAATTGTGTTTAGTGTCCCTTTAATCACACCAATGCTAAATCCATTTATCATTTTAATTAGAGTTACAGCTATATGAAAACCAAACATTTAGGTTTCCTCACTCATATATGCAATAGCATTATAAAAAATAAATTTGGTTATGTAATTTTATTACCTCTCTGTTTACCTTTGTTTATCAAGGCAAGCTTAGGTGCAACATAGAACATAGGTTGTGTATACATTTCAATTTATATTGTCACTGGCTCACCCATGATTTCAATTTTGATCCATTATGGACTTGGTGCTTCTTTTTTCAATGATACCAAGATAATTATTGAAATTAAATAATACAAGATAAAACCATAATGGATTTAATTGGATTATGAGATAGCAATCATGAGTTACACAAATTGGGTTTTATTTATTTATCTCTTTTAAATTTAAAATTTTTTATGGTGTTATATTGCTGCATACTTACACATCCATTGGGGGTTTTCATGTGCATCAATAATGTACATGCCTCAATAAAGATACATACTGGACAGATATGTAATATGTTAGGTAATGTGTTAATTGAAATCTTTACTTGCTATTTTATAGGTGGTTCTGTTTGATCATCGACTTCTGCATGTGTCAATACCCCATCTACATCTATAGGAGAGGAACCACGTCCGTCGACATCACATCAAATTGAAAATGTGAATATTAGAAAACCACCACAACATGGGCAATATATACGCTCCACAACAAATACAAGCCACAGCCTATCATCTGCTGATACCCTTCCAGATGTAAGGAGCAGTACACCGGATACAGCGGCTGGAAGAAGCTCTGGTATATTGTTTTAATCCACTTATATATACACTTTTAAATATTTAAATTTAAATTAAATATTAATATTTAAAAAAAAAAAAATTTCCCAGCGGATGTTGAACGTCTATTCCAAGCTATGGTGACAGATTCTGCACCACTTTTTGATGGTAAGTTACTTTTGGAAAGTAAATATAGGCTGATAAGAAACCTGATTTCGGTATAAAGTAACCAATCATTTTTAATTTTTTTGTAATGTATATGGTTTGATAGTCACACATCTGACTGTGAGATGGATAGACTAACATTAAACGCCCCTGTACTTCATATAGTGTACACTTTAGTCTGTTTCATGTTACATCCATCCAATATTATTGTATGTAGTGTGATTTTATATTGACACAGTGTAAGCATGAAAAACCACACTTATTTATTAAGAAGGCCTTTAATGTTCTTGTTTAAACCAAAAAACAAAGACTGACTTAACTGCGTGAATACACACCTTGATGGCTGTCCTGACACAAACCAACAAACTGCATTAATACACAGCTTGTGGAATACATACATATGCACTCATCCAAACACAAAACAAAAAGACAATGGCTATAAATAAAAACAATATCACTGCACTCAAGGACAATGATCAAATCATAGGATGAGATGGCTAGCTTGTCACAAACCGCAAATGATTTACATATAACGACTAGAGTAGTGACATTTTACAGCCAACTGTACTGTATACATTTCTTATGTATAGTCACACTGTTTAACCATTAACCCCCTAACCATTACTGTAGGAACAAATCATAATCTGATGTTACATAATGTTGGCTAGTCTTCCTTTAATTGCTTGATTTCGATATTTCTAATTATATTTTTATGTTTTTTTTAATTTAAGATATCGAAGAGGAGGATGATTCTTCTAGAGAGGTCATTCTGAATCTTGTTCCTGTAAGAGCACATAGTCCAGAGGTTATATCTCCAGGATTTTGCTATTCATGAGCCTGTAACAAACCCCTCTAATGAAGATGACAATCCAAATCCACCTCAAGATGTTGTTGCAAAGCAGGAAATTGAAGCTTTTGAACCTGCACCTGCTCAACCTATACTGCAAGAGCTGGCACCTTTGGAAGATGCTGCTCTAAATGAAATGCTAAATCTTGCCAGAGGATATAGAGCAGACAGTAGACAGGTTCAGGATATTTTGTCTGCACATTTAGAAAGATTTGATAACTACAACCAGCAACGATTGGAACTGGACCGTGAAATCTTTCAGTGGCAAAGAGAAATGGACAGAGAAAGGAACCAGCAAATAACCAGGGCCTTGGCAATAGCCGAAAATAACATGCAGATGGCTCAAACTACTATGCAGTCTATGTTAGATATAATAAGAGATAGACAGCAGAACCAAGAGTCACCAGATCCTAAGAGACAAAGGTTCCATTAGTGCAGTTAGCGGTGATTATGTAACTTTCTTCTATAAGATACAAGTCCACAGATTCATCCTTTACTTGTGGGATATTATCCTCCTGCTAACAGGAAGTGGCAAAGAGCACCACAGCAGAGCTGTCTATATAGCTTTTCCCTTGACTCCACCCCCCAGTCATTCTCTTTGCCTACTCTAAGTAATAGGAAGGGTAAAGTGAAAGAGGTGATACAATGTTAGTTTTTATTTTCTTCAAGCAAGAGTTTTTTTTTTTAAATGGTACCGGTGTGTACTATTTTCCCTCAGGCAGCAGATGAATGAAGACTTCTGCCTGGAGGCTGATGATCTTAGCAGTTGTTACTGAGATCCAGAGCAGTTCCCACAGAATGGCTGAGGAGTACTTAAGAAACTTCAGTGTGAGGAACGTTTTTCATGCTATAAGCAGTGAGGTATGTTCAGTCATTTTTTTTTTTTTCTGGAGAGAGAGACTGTGTTATTTCAGAATTGGCTGACAGTATCATCATGAGGGAGAGGGTAAGCAGTAATCCTAAAGTATATAAAAAGGTGCTTTTTGTTGAAACAAACGTGTTTGTAATTTTCCGTTTTTTCCTGTAAGGGTTAAGTATTCCTTTCCTTGTGGGGCAAACTTAGCTGCAGTATTGGGATGCTTTTACCATAAAATTGGGACAATTTTATTGTTTTTAAGCAGTTTTGGAAAAATGTTATGCTTTTTTTCTCTTAAAGGCGCAGTACCGTTTTTTAAGATTGTTATTTTTTCACTAAATAAAGTGCTTTCAAGCCTGTTTGTGGTCATTACTAGCCTGTTGAACATGTCTGACATTGAGGAAAGCCAATGTTCCATGTGTTTAGAAGCCATTGTGGAACCCCCACTTAAAATGTGTCCCTCATGTACTGAAAGGGCCTTACATTGCAAATAACATATTTTAGCTGATAAAACGATGTCGCAGGATGATTACCAGTCAGAAGAGAATCAGGTTTTGCCATCTACTTCTCCCCAAGTGTCACAACCTTTAACGCCCGCACAAGCGACGCCAAGTACCTCTAGTGTGTCTAATTCTTTTACCCTGCAAGATATGGCCGCAGTTATGTCTACTACCCTCACAGAGGTATTATCTAAACTGCCTGGTTTTCAGGGGAAGTGCAGTAGGTCTGGTATGAGAGTAGATGCTGAGCCCTCTGACGCTTTATTAGCCATCTACGATGTACCCTCACAATGCTCTGAATTGGGGGTAAGGGAATTGCTTTCTGAGGGAGAGCTTTCCGATTCAGGAAAGATGTTCCCTCAAACAGACTCAGATATGACAGCTTTTAAGTTTTAACTTGAACACCTCCGCTTGTTGCTCAGGGAGGTTTTAGCGACTCTGGATGACTGTGACCCTATTGAGATTCCTCCAGAGAAATTGTGTAAAATGGATAGATATCTAGAGGTTCCTTCTTACACTAATGTTTTTCCGGTCCCTAAGAGGTTTTCGAACATTGTTACTAAGGAGTGGGATAGACCAGGTATTCCGTTCTCCCCCCCTCCTACTTTTAAGAAAATGTTTCCCATATCTGACACCATTCGAGATTCGTGGCAGATGGTCCCTAAGGTGGAGGGAGCTATTAGTACCCTGGCTAAGCGTACAACTATACCTATTGAGGACAGTTGTGCTTTCAAAGATCCTATGGATAAAAAATTAGAGGGTCTTCTAAAGAAAATATTTATTCATCAGGGTTTTCTTCTGCAACCTATAGCGTGCATTGTTCCTGTAACTACTGCAGCTGCTTTTTGGTTCGAGGCTCTTAAGGTTGAAACCCCATTAGAGGATATTTTGGATAGAATTAGGGCTCTCAAGCTAGCTAATTCTTTTATTACAGATGCCGCTTTTCAACTGGCTAAATTAGCGGCAATAAATTCAGGTTTTGCCATTTTAGTGCGTAGAGCATTATGGCTTAAGTCCTGGTCTGCTGATGTGTCATCAAAATCTAAGCTTTTAGCTATTCCTTTCAAGGGTAAGACCTTATTTGGGCCTGAACTGAAAGAGTTCATTTCCGACATCACTGGAGGAAAAGGCCATGCCCTTCCTCAGGATAAGACAAATAAGATGAGGACCAAACAAAATAATTTTCGTTCCTTTCGAAACTTCAAAGGTGGTCCTCCTACCTCCTCCCCTGCCACAAAGCAGGAGGGGAATTTGCTCAATCCAAGTCTGTCTGGAGACCTAACCAGACGTGGAATAAAGGTAAACAGGCCAAGAAGCCAGCTGCTGCTACCAAGACAGCATGAAGGGGCAACCCCCGATCCGGGACCAGATCTAGTAGGGGGCAGACTTTCTCTCTTCACTGATGCTTGGGCAAGAGACGTTCAAGATTCCTGGGCATTAGAAATTGTGACCCAGGGGTATCTTCTAGAATTCAAAGATTCTCCTCCAAGGTGGAGATTTCATCTTTCACGATTGTCTGTGTAGAAGACCTATATACTATGGGTGTAACCCGTCCAGTTCCAAAAGCAGAACAGGGGCAGGGGTTTTACTCCAATCTGTTTGTGGTTCCCAAAAAAGAGGGAACCTTCAGACCGATTTTAGATCTCAAGATCCTAAACAAATTTCTCAGAGTCCCATCCTTCAAGATGGAGACCATTAGGACTATTTTACCAATGATCCAGGAGGGTCAATATATGACCACCGTGGATTTGAAGGATGTGTATCTTCCCATTCCTATCCACAAAGATCATCACCAGTTCCTCAGGTTCGCCTTCCTGGACAAACATTACCAGTTTGTGGCTCTTCCCTTCGGGTTGGCCACAGCTCCCAGAATTTTCACAAAAGTGCTAGGGTCCCTTCTGACGGTTCTAAGGCCGCGGGGCATAGCAGTGGAGCCTTCTCTGGATGATATCTTAATTCAGGCATCAAATTACCAACTAGCAAAATCTCACACGGACATCGAGTTGGCTTTTCTAAGATCTCATGGGTGGAAGGTCAACGTACAAAAGAGTTCACTTATCCCTCTCACAAGAGTTCCATTCCTGGGAACTCTGATAGATTCGGCAAACATGAAAATTTTTCTGACGGAGGTCAGAAAATCAAAGATTTTAAACACCTGCCGAGCACTTCATTCTATTCATTGGCCGTCAGTGGCTCAGTGTATGGAGGTAATTGGACTATTGGTAGCGGCAATGGACATAGCTCCATTTGCTCGCTGGCATCTCAGACCACTGCAACTATGCATGCTCAAACAGTGGAATGGGGATTATGCAAATTTATCTCCTCAGATAAATCTGGATCAAGAGACCAGAGACTCTCTTCTTTGGTGGTTGTCACAGGATCATCTGTCCCAGGGAATGTGTTTCCGCAGGCCAGCTTGGGTCAAAGTCACGACGGACGAAAGCCTATTGGGCTGGGGTGCAGTCTGGAATTCCCTGAAAGCACAGGGTGTGTGGACTCAGGAGGAGGCTCTCCTTCCAATAAACATTCTAGAACTGAGAGCAATATTCAACGCGCTTCAGGCGTGGCCTCAGCTGGCTTCGGCCAGATTCATAAGATTCCAGTCAGAAAATATCACGACTTTAGAATATATCAATCATCAAGGGGGAACAAAGAGTTCTCTAGCGATGATAGAGGTTTCCAAAATAATTCGATGGGCAGAGACTCACTCTTGCCATCTATCAGCAATCTATATCCCAGGAGTGGAGAACTGGGAAGCGGATTTTCTAAGTCGTCAGACTTTTCATCCGGGGGAGTGGGAGCTCCATCCGGAGGTGTTTGCACAATTGATTCATCAATGGGGCACACCAGAAGTGGATCTGATGGCATCTCGTCAGAATGCCAAACTTCCTTGTTACAGGTCCAGATCAAGGGATCCCCAAGCAGTACTGATAGATGCTCTAGCAGTACCTTGGTAGTTCAACCTGGCTTATGTGTTTCCACCATTTCCTCTCCTTCCTCGTCTGATTGTCAGAATCAAACAGGAGAGGGCTTTGGTGATTTTTATAGCACCTGCGTGGCCATGCAGGACTTGGTATGCAGACCTGGTGGAAATGTCATCCCTGCCACCATGGACACTGCCACTGAGACAGGACCTTCTCATTCAAGATCCATTCCAGCATCCAAATCTATTTTCTCTGCGGCTGACTGCCTGGAGATTGAACTCTTGATTTTATCCAAGCGGGGATTCTCTGAGTTGGTCATAGATACCTTGATTCAGGCTCGAAAGCCTATTACTAGGAAAATTTACCATAAGATATGGCGTAAACATCTTTATTGGTGCGAATCCAAAGGCTACTCATGGAGTAAGATCAGGATTCCTAGGATTTTGCCCTTTCTACAAGAAGGATTGGAGAAAGGGTTATCAGCTAGTTCCTTAAAGGGACAGATATCTTCTTTATCAATTTTACTGCCCAAGCGTCTGGCAGATGTTCCAGACGTTCAGTTATTTTGTCAGGCTTTGGTTAGAATTAAGCCTGTGTTTAAATCTATTGCTCCGCCATGGAGTTTGAATTTAGTTCTTAAAGTTCTTCAAGGGGTTCCGTTTGAACCTATGCATTCCATAGATATTAAGTTTTTGCTATCTCTTCGGCTCGAAGAGTATCTGAACTATCTGCATTGCAATGCGACTTGCCTTATCTTGTTTTCCATTCTGAAAAGGTGGTTTTGCATACCAAACCTGGATTCCTTGCTAAGGTTGTTATTAATAAGAATATTAATCAGGAAATAGTTGTTCCTTCTCTGTGTCCTAAGAAGGAGCGTCTGTTACACAACTTGGATGTGGTTCGTGCTTTGAAGTTTTACTTGCAAGCGACCAAAGATTTCCGTCAAACATCTTCTCTGTTTGTTGTCTATTCTGGAAGACGTAGAGGTCTAAAAGCTATGGCTACCTCTCTTTCTTTTTGGCTGAAAAGCATCATCCATTTGGATCGCACAAAAAAATCTTAGAATATATATATATATATATATATATATATATAAACAGTATCAATACTTATTAAAATTCAATAATTGCTTAGATGTTTTCCATAACATAAGTTTTGTAGAGATTTTGAACCTGGGTATTTAAATTCTTTATAGAATCCATTATTTGTTTAATTTCTTCACAAACAGAGGATCGTACTTGTGATGCAACTTGTAACCCGGAATCTAGGTAAGAATTTTTTTTTAAAAAAGTTATGGATTGTCGCACAATTTTTTAAACAAAGGGTGTTACAAAGCAGTTATCAATAAATGATTACCATTTAGATTAGAGGAGGTATTTTCCATAGCTGGATATTTCCAAGTCAATATCAGTATCAGAAATATTTGTTGCGTTTTTCTCACTACTTGCATCTGTAATATATATCTATAATTTGATATTTATATAGATTGGTAGATTGTAGTATAATCTTTATTAATAGAATAATTTACCGATATCAAACATTCACCTAGTTGCATTGAGGGTGAAGTTACTGACATCCTTTGAGGAGCATTATTTTCCTCATTGTTACTATCTATGAATGATTACAGAATCACACAATTAAAAAAATATCACTGTAATATTTTTAAAGGTACAAAATATTTTAAAATTACCTTCTGTAGAAGATAATTGCAATATTCTTCTGAACCTGTTTTTCTTCATTTTCAACACTCTTTTATTGGTTTCTGTTATTACCAAAAAAATCTAAATCATTATGTTAATAAGTTCCTTGAGGTGTATGTACGATTGTTAGGCGTCTGACACCTCCTTTCTGTTGAGACAATTCTCTGTCAAGCAAAGACAGTGGCAAGGGTGGGGATCTAGCCTCACTGCAAGGTGTCAAATTTAGAATAGGCCTTACATAACGTGGAGGAGGAGCACCACAGATATTTTCTTTCTTCTTATCTGAAATAGTGAATACAGATGTACAAAACAAGATTACTAAATCTATTTTTGTTATTTAAGTTTTAATTATTAAAAGGGACATGTAATTTTACATGTCCAATTGATAAAGTTCAAGAAAAAATATTCTTTTATTTAGATGTATACATTTTTCTCTTTGATTTTGATTTTTTAAATTTATTTATAAAACATAAAAAGAGAATACATCTATTTAAATAATAGAATACAAACTGATATTTAAAAAAAATATATTTTTATATCATAACTGTGACAAATAAAGAACATTGTAGAATTGTGAATTGTATTCAACAAGTGTAAAACAATCAAGTCTAATAATTGCTGATGTTTGCTGGATGAATCAAAACTTTGTATTTTTAAAAATGTATTGTAAATAGTTTTATAAATAAAATTAGTTGTAATATAAATTTAAATTTTGTAAGTAAAAGTTTCATCCAGACATCATTGTTTCTTAGTTTGTTCAAATTGTAAATCTTAGATATGTTTATAGTTTTTAGAAGTTCTTAAAAATTAGAAATTTCAAAACCATAAATAATAATGTTAATAGATACCTTCAAAGAACAAACTAAGATAACCCTTCAAAGGGTTATCAGCTAGTTCCTTAAAGGGACAGATATCTGCTTTATCAATTTTACTGCCCAAGCGTCTGGCAGATGTTCCAGACGTTCAGTCGTTTTGTCAGGCTTTGGTTAGAATTAAGCCTGTGTTTAAATCTATTGCTCCGCCATGGAGTTTGAATTTAGTTCTTAAAGTTCTTCAAGGGGTTCCGTTTGAACCTATGCATTCCATAGATATTAAGCTTTTGCTATCTCTTCGGCTCGCAGAGTATCTGAACTATCTGCATTGCAATGCGACTCGCCTTATCTTGTTTTCCATTCTGAAAAGGTGATTTTGCGTACCAAACCTGGATTCCCTGCTAAGGTTGTTATTAATAAGAATATTAATCAGGAAATAGTTGTTCCTTCTCTGTGTCCTAAGAAGGAGCGTTTGTTACACAACTTGGACGTGGTTCGTGCTTTGAAGTTTTACTTGCAAGCGACCAAAGATTTCCGTCAAACATATTCTCTGTTTGTTGTCAAAAAATATCAATACTTATTAAAATTCAATAATTGCTTAGATGTTTTCCATAACATAAGTTTTGTAGAGATTTTGAACCTGGGTATTTAAATTCTTTATAGAATCCATTATTTGTTTAATTTCTTCACAAACAGAGGATCGTACTTGTGATGCAACTTGTAACCCGGAATCTAGGTAAGATTTTTTTTTTAAAAAAGTTATGGATTGTCGCACAATTTTTTAAACAAAGGGCGTTACAAAGCAGTTATCAATAAATGATTACCATTTAGATTAGAGGAGGTATTTTCCATAGCTGGATATTTCCAAGTCAATATCAGTATCAGAAATATTTGTTGCGTTTTTCTCACTACTTGCATCTGTAATATATATCTATCTATTTATATAGATTGGTAGATTGTAGTATAATCTTTATTAATAGAATAATTTACCGATATCAAACATTCACCTAGTTGCATTGAGGGTGAAGTTACTGACATCCTTTGAGGAGCATTATTTTCCTCATTGTTACTATCTATGAATGATTACAGAATCACACAATTAAAAAAATATCACTGTAATATTTTTAAAGATACAAAATATTTTAAAATTACCTTCTGTAGAAGATAATTGCAATATTCTTCTGAACCTGTTTTTCTTCATTTTCAACACTCTTTTATTGGTTTCTGTTATTACCAAAAAAATCTAAATCATTATGGCCTAGATTTGGAGTTTGGCGGTAGCCGTGAAAACCAGCGTTAGAGGCTCCTAACGCTGGTTTTAGGCTTCCTCCGGTATTTGGAGTCAGTCAAAAAAGGGTCTAACGCTCACTTTTCAGCCGCGACTTTTCCATACCGCAGATCCCCTTACGTCAATTGCATATCCTATCTTTTCAATGGGATTTTTCTAACTCCGGTATTTAGAGTCGTGTCTGAAGTGAGCGTTAGAATTCTAATGACAAAACTCCAGCCGCAGAAAAAAGTCAGTAGTTAAGAGCTTTCTGGGCTAACGCCGGTTCATAAAGCTCTTAACTACTGTACTCTAAAGTACACTAACACCCATAAACTACCTATTTACCCCTAAACCGAGGTCCCCCCACATCGCCGCCACTCGATTCAATTTTTTAACCCCTAATCTGCCGACCGCCACCTACGTTATCCTTATGTACCCCTAATCTGCTGCCCCTAACACCGCCGACCCCTATATTATATTTATTAACCCCTAACCTGCCCCACACAACGTCGCAGCCAGCTACCTACAATAATTAACTCCTAATCTGCCGACCGCAAAGAGCCGCCACCTACATTATAGCTATGTACCCCTAATCTGCTGCCCCTAACACCGCCGACCCCTATATTATATTTATTAACCCCTAATCTGCCCCCCACAACGTCGCCTCCACCTGCCTACACTTATTAACCCCTAATCTGCCGAGCGGACCGCACCACTATCATAATAAAGTTATTAACCCCTAATCCGCCTCACTAACCCTATAATAAATAGTATTAACCCCTAATCTGCCCTCCCTAACATCGCCGACACCTAACTTCAAACATTAACCCCTAATCTGCCGACTGGAGCTCACCGCTATTCTAATAAATGTATTAACCCCTAAAGCTAAGTCTAACCCTAACCCTAACTTAAATATAATTTAAATCTAACAAAATAAATTAACTCTTATTAAATAAATTATTCCTATTTAAAGCTAAATACTTACCTGTAAAATAAATCCTAATATAGCTACACTATAAATTATAATTATATTATAGCTATTTTAGGATTAATATTTATTTTACAGGTAACTTTGTATTTATTTTAACCAGGTACAATAGCTATTAAATAGTTAAGAACTATTTAATAACTAAAATAGTTAAAATAATTACAAAATTACCTGTAAAATAAATCCTAACCTAAGTTACAATTAAACCTAACACTACACTATCAATAAATAAATTAAATAAAATACCTACAATTACCTACAATTAAACCTAACATTACACTATCAATACATTAATTAAATACAATACCTACAAATAACTACAATGAAATAAACTAACTAAAGTACAAAAAATAAAAAAGAACTAAGTTACAAAAAATAAAAAAATATTTACAAACATAAGAAAAATATTACAACAATTTTAAACTAATTACACCTACTCTAAGCCCCCTAATAAAATAACAAAGCCACCCAAAATAAAAAAAATGCCCTACCCTATTCTAAATTACTAAAGTTCAAAGCTCTTTTACCTTACCAGCCCTGAACAGGGTCCTTTGCGGGGCATGCCCCAAAGAATTCAGCTCTTTTGCCTGTTAATAAATATAATATAGGGGTCGGCGGTGTTAGGGGCATCAGATTAGGGGTACATAGGGATAATGTAAGTAGCGGCGGTTTACGGAGCGGCAGATTAGGGGTTAAAAATAATATACAGGGGTCAGCGATAGCGGGGGCGGCAGAATAGGGGTTAATAAGTGTAAGGTTAGGGGTGTTTAGACTCGGGGTACATGTTAGGGTGTTAGGTGCAGACGTAGGAAGTGTTTCCCCATAGCAAACAATGGGGCTGCGTTAGGAGCTGAACGCTGCTTTTTTGCAGGTGTTAGGTTTTTTTCAGCTCAAACAGCCCCATTGTTTCCAATGGGGGAATCGTGCACAAGCACGTTTTTGAGGCTGGCCGCGTCCGTAAGCAACTCTGGTATCGAGAGTTGCAGTGGCGTTAAATATGCTCTACGCTCCTTTTTTGGAGCCTAACGCAGCCATTCTGTGGACTCTCAATACCAGAGTTATTTTAAAGGTGCGGCCAGAAAAAAGCCAGCGTTAGCTACGCGGGTCCTTACCGACAAAACTCTAAATCTAGCCGTTAGTTAATAAGTTCCTTGAGGTGTATGTACGATTGTTAGGCGTCTGACACCTCCTTTCTGTTGAGACAATTCTCTGTCAAGCAAAGACAGTGGCAAGGGCGGGGATCTAGCCTCACTGCAAGGTGTCAAATTTAGAATAGGCCTTACATAACGTGGAGGAGGAGCACCACAGATATTTTCTTTCTTCTTATCTGAAATAGTGAATACAGATGTACAAAACAAGATTACTAAATCTATTTTTGTTATTTAAGTTTTAATTATTAAAAGGGACATGCAATTTTACATGTCCAATTGATAAAGTTCAAGAAAAAATATTCTTTTATTTAGATGTATACATTTTTCTCTTTGATTTTGATTTTTTAAATTTATTTATAAAACATAAAAAGAGAATACATCTATTTAAATAATAGAATACAAACTGATATTTAAAAAATATATATTTTTATATCATAACTGTGACAAATAAAGAACATTGTAGAATTGTGAATTGTATTCAACAAGTGTAAAACAATCAAGTCTAATAATTGCTGATGTTTGCTGGATGAATCAAAACTTTGTATTTTTAAAAATGTATTGTAAATAGTTTTATAAATAAAATTAGTTGTAATATAAATTTAAATTTTGTAAGTAAAAGTTTCATCCAGACATCATTGTTTCTTAGTTTGTTCAAATTGTAAATCTTAGATATGTTTATAGTTTTTAGAAGTTCTTAAAAATTAGAAATTTCAAAACCATAAATAATAATGTTAATAGATACCTTCAAAGAGCCCGTATGTACATCAAAATTATAATTATGGTACACTTAAACCCAAATTATTCTTTCATGGTTCATATTGATGCTGAAATTTTTAACAAATTTAGAATTTAAAACAATTATAATGGTTTTATTGTTTTTACTTCCATTTCTTTTTTTTTAAAAGCAGGGATGTAATTTTGAAAAACAAGCACATTTTAGATTCAGCATCATGCATAGCAATTTCTGATTGGAGGATTAGATTTTGCCACCAATAAGCAAGCTTAAACAAGTTTATGAATCAAACATGGGTTAGGCTCCAAAGCATAGCATTACTGCTTTTTAAATAAAGATATAAAGAAAGCTATGAACATTTTTCAATCTTATTTAAGTATAAAGTTGATAACAATTCCATGTATAGATAGATTCCATGTATAGATAGATAACAATTCCAATATAGTTGATTAGTGTGCCTTTAAGAAATATACACCTAGATTTAGAGTTTTGCGTTAGAATGGGTGCGTTAGCTACGCATGTTTTTTTCCCCCCGCACCTTTTAAACAACGCTGGTATTTAGAGTTCTCTGAAGGGCTGCGTTTGGCTCCAAAAAGGGAGCGTACAGGCATATTTACCGCCACTGCAACTCTCAATACCAGCGTTGCTTACGGACGCGGCCAGCTTAAAAAACGTGCTCGTGCACGATTCCCCCATAGCAAACAATGGGGCAGTTTGAGCTGAAAAAAAGCCTAACACCTGCAAAAAAGCAGCGTTCAGCTCCTAACACAGCCCCATTGTTTCCTATGGGGAAACACTTCCTAAGTCTGCACCTAACACCCTAACATGTACCCCGAGTCTAAACACCCCTAACCTTACACTTATTAACCCCTAATCTGCTGCCCCCGATATCGCTGACCCCTGCATTTTATTATTAACCCCTAATCTGCCGCTCCGGACACCGCCGCAACCTACATTAACCCTATGTACCCCTAATCTGCTGCCCCTAACACCGCCGACCCCTATATTATATTTATTACCCCCTGATCTGCCCCCCCAACGTTGCAGCTACCTAACTACACTTATTAACCCCTAATCTGCCGACCGGACCTCGCCGCCACTATAATAAATGTATTAACCCCTAAACCGCTGCACTCTCAACTCAAAAACAATATAATAAATAGTATTAACCCCTAATCTGCCCTCCCTAACATCGCCGACACCTAACTTCAAGTATTAACCCCTAATCTGCCGACCGGACCTCGCCGCTACTCTAATAAATGTATTAACCCCTAAAGCTAAGTCTAACCCTAACACCCCTCTAAGTTAAATATAATTTTTATCTAACGAAATAAAATAAATCTTATTAAATAAATTAATCCTATTTAAAGCTAAATACTTACCTGTAAAATAAACCCCAATATAGCTACAATATAACAAATAATTATTTTGTAGCTATTTTAGGATTTATATTTATTTTACAGGCAACTTTGTATTTATTTTAATTAGGTACAATAGCTATTAAATAGTTAATAACTATTTAATAGCTACCTAGTTAAAATAATTACAAAATTACCTGTAAAATAAATCCTAACCTAAGTTACAATTAAACCTAACACTACACTATCAATAAATTAATTAACTAAACTATCTACAATTATCTACAATTAAATCAACTAAACTAAATTACAAAAAAAAACCCTAAAAATAACAAAAATTAAAAAAAGATTACAAGAATTTTAAACTAATTACACCTACTCTAAGCCCCGTAAGAAAGCAACAAAGCCCCCCAAAATAAAAAAATGCCCTACCCTATTCTAAAATAAAAATTAAACAGCTCTTTTACCTTACCAGCCCTTAAAAGGGCCTTTTGCGGGGCATGCCCCCAAAGAAAACAGCTCTTTTGCATTTAAATAAACAAACAATACCCCCCCAACATTACAACCCACCACCCACATACCCCTAATCTAACCCAAACACCCCTTAAAAAACCTAACACTAAGCCCCTGAAGATCTCCCTACCTTATCTTCACCACGCCGGGTATCACCGATCCGTCCAGAAGAGGGTCCGAAGTCTTCATCCTATCTGGCAAGAAGAGGTCCAGAAGAGGGTCCGAAGTCTTCATCCTATCCAGCAAGAAGAGGACATCCGGACCGGTAGACATCTTCATCCAGGCGGCATCTTCAATCTTCTTCCATTCGGTGCGGAGCGGGACCATCTTGAAGCAGCAGACGCGGAACATCCTCTTCTTCCGGTGACTCCCGACGAATGAAGGTTCCTTTAAGTGACGTCATCCAAGATGACATCCCTCGAATTCCAATTGGCTGATAGGATTCTATCAGCCAATCGGAATTAAGGTAGGAAAAATCTGATTGGCTGATTGAATCAGCCAATCATATTCAAGTTCAATCGGATTGGCTGATCCAATCAGCCAATCAGATTGAGCTCGCATTCTATTGGCTGATCGGAACCCCCGAACGCTGGTTTGGACGGCTAACGCAGAACTCTAAATCTAGGCGACATTCATGTTAAAGTCATGTATAGCAACACAGGAAAGCGCACAATTATATCTAAATAGAGCACAACCTAATATTAATCTAAAAAAAATTTAATAAACTTACATGTCCTTAGAAGGCTCCTAATGGATTGGTAATATTGTGGTTCTCTACGTCAAATATCACTGTAGCGTCTCAAACATTGACGTCTGGTCCTTTTAATTCTTGATACATGATACATTCTGCGTATCATTTCATAAATAGTTTTTTCCCTTTCATCTTGCAAGACTCCTCGGACACCTCTTAAGCGTTTTGGAAAATATCGGTCCATCACATACACTAGAATTATCATTTCCCCAGATGTGAATGGTGTTAGTCTCTTCATCCTTCCTGGTCGCATAGCAACTTTCTAAATGAGTGTGTCGCATGTATAAAGCTTCTAAATCTCGCGCTATTCAGTGTTTCTACAAAAATTATTATATTTTATTAAAATGTTCAAAATATTTACATAAATTATTTTTCAAATTGTACTATTTATTGTAATTGTAGTTTTTTGTTGTTGTTGTTGGTTTGTTTTATCCGATGAAAACAAAAATATGTGAATAATAATTAATGTTAAATGTAATTAAAGTTTTCATAAGATTTGTAAGCCTAAGTTCAATATAGTTATCAATAGTATATTTTTGGTTAGTTTGTAATGTAGTATAGAGAGTCATGTAATTATGGATCGTTATTAGTTTTTTGTTTATCTAGTTATTATCGAATCTGTATATTTGAAATGAAAAATAAAGTTTGATTATTAATCAATCGTTTATGTGACATCTTTAAAAAATGTATTGATATTGATTTTTAATGGTTATATACACATTAGCAGCATGGGCTAATAAAGAAGTCGATTTTAGATTTTTTTTAATTTTTAAAGAATAGCTACTAATTTTAATTTATAGCCTTTATATTACATTCATATCTATTTCAATGTTAGAAAATATAAGAATGGTGTTCTATGTTATCCTTCAAAAACTAAATACATATGTGTATATTGATATTTTCATCATCTAAGGATATCTATTCAAATAATCTTTTTGAATAACATCAGTCAGTTCCTTTATGGATAACTTTTTGAAACCTGCATCATATTGATACAATTGTTTCTATCTATAACATACAATTGTAAAAGAAAAATAAAATAATAAAAAAAAAAAGACATGCACACTCTCACAATTTCTCTGATGAAAAAGAAAACTTTTTATTCACAATTTTAAAAAAAATAATTAAATTTTAAAGACATAAAAATATAAATCACGTGAATAAACTGTATTTATGAAATCAATCATTAAAATAGTTTTCGGCAACATAATTTTTGGCGTTAATGGCCTGTCTTGTTGGTGCATCGTTGCAGATGACCTCCGGGAAGTACTCAAAGGAGATTTCGTTAGTATCCTCATTTTCACATCCTCTTCTTATTGCTATGTTATGAAGAATACAGCATACCAGAATTATTTTTGCAACCTTTTCTGGAGCATACTGCATCACACCACCTGAATGGTCAAGACAACGAAAGCACATTTTTAACAATCCAAAAGCTCTCTCGATGATTCCTCAGGTGGATCTGTGTGCCTCGTTGAATTTAACCTCACATCTTCTTCGAGGATTATTATATGGTGTGAATATCCATTCTCTACTGAAATAACCAGCGTCCCCTATGAACAATAAAAAAATTAAAGATTAACATTTATAATATGATAAAGATGATAAATTTAAAGACAATTAAGTATGTTTTGAGTTACATATATCATCATCAAACTCAATAACATAATGAAAGTGACAATTCCAATACAACTACACTTATTTTACATAGCTTAAAAAAATAGATTTATTTACCCAACAGCCATCCTTCAGGCATCTCTCCATCCTCAAACTTAAGATATAAACCAGACTGATGCAAGATATATGAATCATGGCAGGATCCAGGGAAGTTAGAACGGACACTGATTATTTTCATGTTATGGTCACACACCATCTGAACATTGAGAGAATGGTACTGTTTTCGGTTCCGGTAAACTTCCTCACGTTCTCGTGCTGGTTTGACTGCCACATGTGTGCAATCGATGGCTCCAAGAACATTGGGCATTCCTGACATTCTATAAAAGTTAGACTTCACAGATTGCCAATCTTCAGGAGTCGATGAAAGGCACACGTACCTTGGGAAGACCACCATCAATGCATCCATGACTTTGGTTAGGTGCCTCGAAAAAGCAGACTAGCTGATGCCAGTTATAATGCTAGACACAGCTTGGAATGAACCAGTGGCAAAAAAGTTTAAGGCTGCCAACAGTTTTAATAGTCCGGGTATGGCTTGTGAACGTGCTGTTGTAGGCTCAAGGTATTCTGCTATTTCATTGTAAAGTTCCATAATAGCTTCTCTGTCCAAACGGAATCTCTGGATAATCTCCCGATCAGAAATGGCTTACAAACCCATACATGGAAGGAAAACTCTAGGGACTCTCATTCTTCGACCTCTCCTTATTTGCAATCCATTATTTTCAACCGGTGCCTGTATAGCCCTTCTTCCTCGTAATTGAATCAATTTGAATAGAAACATATGTAAAAGTGTCTCCATCTTCATTCAGTGATCCAAAAACCAATAATGAAACTATTGTAGTCTAGTCCTTTTACTTAAGTACTTCAACCTGGCGTCAGTTTGATACCCCCTATAGTTTTCTATTGTATTCGCTACCTAAATGGTTACGAAGCAAATCACGCGAAGTTAGAGTGAAAGTTGTAGCGGACAGATTACTTGTAACATTGATAATTTCTGATTAGAGAGAATTTCCGTGCGATCGATCATGTAGTAAGTAGAAAAAGGGTAAGGAATGATTAGTTGCATAAAATTACGATCACTGATGAAAAATATTGGTTTTTCAATTCGATTGCGGATTGGTAAATAAGAGATGCAGACCGTGAGTGAATTTTGACACGGAAATACAGACGAACGGTCACTTCAATGCTTAGTACATGGCGCTCTATGAATGAGTCTTTAAATGGATAGAACATGGTAGAAACAAGGGCAAGATAGTACCTTATATGTGCCTACTCGTACATTACTGAACTTGTAAACTTGGAGCAAGCAGTAATGTAGGCACGAGTACTTTGAATGGCAGTCTCATGAACGAGTTTAAACTTAGCGTTCATGGTTGCATGGATAAAAACCCATTCACAATTTTTTTAAGGGTTTATTAGGATGATAAAATGTCGCAAGGTTGCAGGATATTTACAGTTTAAAATACAGTAAAAAAAAGATATTACAGGTCTCTTGCATTGAGAATCTTAGTCACTATTTTGTTTTCAGTTTACGCTAAAATGGAATTGGTCTTAAACAAACAATAGAAATAAATACTGTTTTAAACAACTCCTCTTACATTTAAAGGGACAGCCAACACCAAAATTGATATTGTTTAAAAATTTAGATAATGAATTTACTATCCATTCCCCAGTTTTGCACAACCAACATTGTTATATTAATATACTTTATAATATTGAAACCTGCCTGTTTCTAAGCCCCTACAGACAGTCTCTTGTCACATTTTTTTTATTAGTTTTTCACAACAAGATACTGCTAATTCATGTTGGCCATATAGATAGCATTGTGCTCTCTCCCGTGGGTTGTGGATGACGCTGCACTAATTGGCTAAAATGCAAGTCAATAGGTAATAAATAGCCATATGATCAGGGGGTCATCAAAAGATGCTTTGATACAAGGTAATAACATAGGTTAAAAGTATATTAATATAACCGTGTTGGTTATGCAAAACTGGGGAATGGGCATTAAAGGGATTATATATCTTTTTAAACAATACACATTTTGGAGTTGACTGTCCCTTTAATATGAAAAATGAAAACAATCATAATAAAGAAGTATAATGAGAAAGTTGTGTTTGTTAACCCTGATACCAATATAAGGACAATGCTGAAGATGTTAAATTTATACACTGAACAATTACAATATTTAAAGTACTGGGTAGTGAATATTACAGGGGAGGGGGGTGGGGCTGAAGCAATTTTACAGTTAAATACGTTTCTGAAGGTATGAAATGTTATACTATAAAAACATTGGAAATACAAATTTATTTTATAATAAAATAAAATAGTTTTCTAAAATCTAAGTACCTCCTCACAGTAAATGACTTGTGTGGTTTAGATTTCTGATGGACCTTTTCTTTGGATAGAATGACGTTGTGTCACTAAATTATTAATAAGTTCTGTTACACAAAGACATGGTAATCTGATTTAACCTCTCTTTAACAGAGTTATGACTTACTTATCAGGCTTTTTGTCTATTTAGTTGCCTCTTTCTTTACTTTGTCATCAATGTGGCATCTAATGCTGAAACCATACACCTTAGGTATAGCTATCAAAATAGATATAAGGCTTCCAGATCACATCCAAAATCCACAAACTTAATACAGAAACCCTAAATTTAAGTGAAGTTTTATGCTTTATTTAGTGACCAATAAAATACCCATTTTAATTTTATTTAAATTATTCCTAACAAGTTAAATTACTCTCAAAACTAAATCAAAAGTTATTTTACTTTTATTTTGTAGTTTTAAGAACTGACAAAAATAATTATGCAAATATTGATTTATAAAAATGGTTAGACTTCAAAGCTTATTTTAATGGTTCTCTTGAACACAAGAAACAGTATATGTGATGCCTAAATAATATATAAGAAAAAAATCAGCTCATTGAAGGGATATAAAACAGTCTGTTTTATTGTTGTAATAATAAAAGCACTAAGCTCAGAAGCTGAGGATTATACTTAATAGAAATCATTGCAATATGTATTATTTATCATTTTAACATATTTTATCTTTTCTTTTTTTTTTTACTTAATTTGTGCAGTGTCCATTACTTCCTGTCACAGCACCACAAGGGTGCTGGGGTCTCTACAGGAAGGCAAATTAGCAGTTTTTAATTGCTAGGAGACAACTAATCTTGCTGCAATCAGTTTATCGCCCATGCTCAGTAGAGGAATTTTGTCTGGAAACAGCATGTGACAATGGAACCTAAGTTCTGCAATGTCTGCTTGATTATCTAGATGTAGGTATTGTCTAGTGGCAGTAGGATCTAGAAGCATTAGAACACTGTTTACTTTGGCATAAATTTATAATAAGTACGAAAAGACAAAATGCTGTTCTGCTTCAAGGTTAAATTTGTCAGATGCCATAAAACTTTAGTTTGTATACAGTTCACAAAGAACTTGCTATTAGTTTTCAGCTTGTCTTAAATAGCCATTAAATAGGTTTTACATTTCATCCACTTTTCCTCAACAGTAACAGCTCAAAATACTGTTGATTCCAAAATAGTCAATAAAATCATATGAATAATTAAGGATTATGTTAACTTCTATATATTTAAATAAAAAGGTACATATAAATATGAATATTTAGGGCAGATTACAAGTGGAGCGGCATTTAACAAGTTGAAAGTAAACTGTTTTTGTATGAGCGCTAACCCGATGCTCGCAAAAAGCTGAATTTAGAATATCACGCACATGTTAATGTATTCCCCTGTCAGGGTACCTGTGAAATAACATTAAATAAACTACATATGTATCACATAATCTAATGTTTCATTTTTGGCTAATATCGAATTTGATATGAATTGGTCTCACTATAGCCCCTGCCCCCTCACTGCTTAAGACAAGTTGAGAACAAAAGAGATGATACAATTGTGAAATTATTGAAGAAAGATCACTAATTAATCCTTTGAAGCTCATAGCTCCACAGGAAGGCTAAGGCCTGGCCTGGTAATTACCCAAGCCAGGATGCATCCTGGGGTGGTGGAGACATGATTCTGTACATAAAGTCAGATACATTTTGAGGATGTATTAATTAGCACAGGCCTGTTAATTGCCCCATGCACCTCAAAGACACATCATTTTGGCTAGCAGAGACACATGTTGCATTGTAACTTTGAAATTCATTTTAAAGTACAACTTATGTTTAATTTTCAGTTAAGGTATACCTCAGTATTGTATAAAAATTTATATTTGTGGATCTTGAAGAGATGCATGACAATAACATATTAGATAAGTATTTTCTGAATTTAATAAGTAGCTATGTAGTCAATTAAAAATGTTTAACCAGTTTATTTAAAGATAAATATATTTTTCTTTGTTTGCCAGAAATCTAATAAACATTAAAGGGAAGAACTGATGTGAAGATGAGGGTTCTAAATAAGATGCTAAGAGTTGACATATAGATGCATCATAGATTTTGAGCCCATGTCTTGTTCACTGTTGAGAAATGTATTAATAAATAAATATAATGCTCATGTATAGCTATGATATAAGATGTGGCTAGGAAATAAAATATGTACCAGTATATCAAATGAACTGATATACAGAACTAGTCAGCTAGACATATATATTTTATTGATTGATACTACTAGTCCCTCATAAAAATGCAACTTTAGAAGCATCTTCTAAAATATTATACGAAATATAACATGTTTAGTATTGAAATAATCAGACAAAATAGCACTATATAGTCCCAAGTGTATTGATTATGTGATTTGTTGATGCTGGAAATTGTATAGTGTATTTGATAAACATTTTCTTTCAGATATTAAACTGTAGCAGTATTGATAGTGAGACTGCATTTCTGGTTGCCTGCTGCCACCTATAGTTAAAAAATGGTATTATAACCAAAATATATTTTTCTGCTCAGGAAGGCATTTCCCAAATAACCAATGAAACGTTTAGCTCCTAGGGCCAATCAATGCTCAGCTGCGTTAAGGGCCTATCAGACAAGCTTCAGTAAGGCGTATCCGAATATTCAAGAATATTAGAATAAAAAAAGGTGGGACTTATCACATGGTATAGTCTTTTGCACAGAAGAAAAAAGAAGGTCATGCTGCTGAGTTTTAACTCTCTGACTTATCTTGCTGTCTTGGTTTACAGAAAGCAACATTGGGCCTAAACCTTTTATTCTCTAAATTGCAAATACCTTTATTATTTATGAGGTGAACTGAACTTATCAGAAGAAACTGATAATTAAATTGGTTATCTTGTAAAGTATAAGCAATTGTTAAGTATATATAATATTTAAATCAAATGTATTCTCTAGCTATAGTTTAAATGAAGCTGGTGATTTAAAATTGAGTTCATGTTCATAATCCTGTGTAGTTTAGAACTAATCATATTGATGCCAAGTATATTTCAAAATTGATTATTATATTTAAATCTCTGATTGTTGTAAATTAAGCAGAGTAAGTTGGTAATCCATATTGGGCATTGAATTAGAGTTATTGACTAATCATAGAAGATTCTGGTATTTTATTATGATATTTTAATGTGATTCATTGTAAGTAAGGTTAGTTTTAGAGATATATTTTTGGCTTACTTTGTAAAGAATATTGTAACAGCATAAGCGTGTATAATTGATTAATAATCTAGTTTCTATATAAATATATTTCAATGTGTTTATAAATTTAACTAATCTAAAAAATTGAGGAATAAATATTAATTTCAATTGTTTCGTATATACATTTTAAATGGAGGTTATTTTAAAAAATAATAATAAATAAATTATATTTAAAACCTGGTATATACCAACACCCCCATAGAAGTCAATAGAGCAAAAACGTAGAAAAAAACCCTAAGACCCTTTTGTGCACAAATCTGATCACATATTCTCAAGTGAGCTAACCCGACATGAAAATTATATTTCACTTTCCAATGTTCTTCACATAGAAGAATATGATCTATTTATTCAAAAATACATATTTCTACATATATCTGATGGTATTTTGGTACAATATATATCTATATCTATATCTATATATATATATATATATATATATATATATATATAGGTATAGATATATAAAGAAATACATATATATATATATATATATATATATATATATAAATATCTATGTAAAATTACAAAGAACACATTCTGCTATGTGCAGAGCATTAGAATTTGAAATATTTACAGTAAATACACAGTATAACACTTTATTAAATATGTATTTTGCATAAATTTGCTTTTTCATGTTTTCATCTACCTAACTGCAAAGGGCTCCAATGCACTGTTATATGTCTATATATGTGTACATATGTATTTATGTGCTTATATGTGTATATGTGTCTGCAAAAAACATAAATGCACATATAAATACATAAATGCATCTGTACACACACACACACACACACACATATATATATATATATATATATATATATACACAATGTTAAATTCCTTTGTCTGCCTTTTTTTCTAACACTTGAGACCCTCAGGCAAGATTACATATGGTTTTTACATGGTTTTGGTATCACAGATACAGTGCCACATATAAATGCGGCGCGTTTATTTCACCCGTCGCCCGCAATTTTTACTCCCATAAGCTAACATAGAAACGCGTCGCAAATCAGTATCACATATTCAGCGCAAGGACTTATGCGGCGAAAATGAAGAATTTTACTCCATTTTCACCTTGCCACACATAGGCAGGCGCAGCAAGCCTTGTGCTGAAAATGTGAGCACCGTAACTCCCATAACTGCCTAAAAATATAAACTAACACCAAACTGTCAACCGCAATCACCCACTACAATAACTAATAAAGTTTATTAACCCCTAATCCACCATTAACCTACATCTCAATAAACATAATAACTGTATTAACCCCTAATCTGCCATTAACCCACATCGCAATAAACCTAATAAATGTATTAACCCCTAATCTGATTTGAACAGCCACTATGATTTTAGTAGCTCTCATCCTATTGGCTGATTTGAATTTGAAGAGTCAAATTATCCAATAGGAATGTAAGGGACGCCATATTTAAACGCGTACATTGAATTCACTTTTCAGTGTACAGCGGTGATCCTACAAAGAGGATCCTCCACTTTCCATGGATCCGCGATTGATGGTCCTGCTCCACACTCATCTCCGCTCCCCGCTGGCTTGGTCCTGGATGAAAAAGGAAGTGGTCCCCGCATGGAAGAAGACTTCACCCCCTGGAACAGGACCTTCTCGACCGGACTTCAGGAACGGTGAGTACTTATTTGAGGGTTAGACTTAGGCTTTATTGGGCACTCTTAAAAGAGCTTAATGCCCTTTTAAGGGCATTAAAATAGCTGAATGCCATTTTAAGGACAATGCCCATACAAATGCCCCTTTAGGGGCAATGGGTAGTTTAGGATTTTTTAGTGTTAGGTTTTTTATTTTGGGGGGTTTGTTGGGTGGTGGGTTTTACTGTTAGAGGGGGGAGTTAGTATTTTTTAAATGCAAAAGAGCTGTTTAACTTAGGGAAATGCCTTACAAAAAGCCCTTTTAAGGGCTATTGGTTATTTAGCATTAGATTAGGGGGTGTTTTTATTTTGGGGGGGCTTTTTTATTTTCATAGGGATTAGGTTTAATTTTTTTATTTTGGATAATTTGGTTTATTATTTTCTGTAATGTTAGACTTTTTTATTTTTGGTAATTTTAGATTAATTTATTTAAAGTTAATAGGGGTTAATAGTTTAATTAGGCAAATCACGTTGTGGGGGGTTGTCAGTTTAGGGGTTAATACTTTTATTATTAGTTCCTATGTGGGTTTGATAGCGGATATGGGTTTTTTTACGTGTCGGGTTTATTTTTGGGAGGCGTGTTAGACTTTCACAGGAAATTTTACATATTTTTTATTTTCTTAGGCGCCGGCAGTTTCTAACATGCTGTAAGTCACGGGCGACTCCAGAAATTTGCATTTATGCTTTTTTCTGGACATTGCTTGTTTATCCGACTTATGACACTTTATGAACTGCCGGCGCCATATATATGATAGCCCGATGTACAAGGTGAAATTATGGGCGGCACAGGCTTCAGCAGTTATGCTGAAGCTTGTGCCACATATGTAATCTCGCTCCTCTTTGAGCCCTTATAAATTTTTGTGCAAAATTTGTTTAAAATAATTTTCATTAGATAGTGTTATTATGAGTATAACTGTACTCTGTAGTGTATTTTTTATGTGTTTTGTGACACTTATTTGTTTTGCAAAACAGTTAACCAGAGATCTTGGACACGATATCCCAGCGCAATCAATTGCACTCAAGTGATCGCATTTACTTTCAACTTGTAATACGAGTGATAAATCCCTTTTCACTGACGCGTAAATGTTTTGTAATCTGGCCCTTAATATGTTAAAGTCGCAATTATTATAAATTAAAGTAATAATTCATAAATATATCAATTTTATCTTTAAAACCAGGAAGAAAAACATATTAGCATAGGAGTCTGACATAAATGTAAATGTATTAGATTATTACTAGATATTAATAAATGTATGTGCCTGTCCATTGAGGGTAAGCTGATCACAGATAAAAGTTGCAAGCCCACAATTTGTTTTTTTACATCATTTTATTAGAGTTGCTTAGCAACTTGCTATGAGATGCCAATTTTCTTCTAAAAATTGTGAATTGCTAGAGGTGCTTTGTATAACCTATACTAAGCAGAGCATATGTAATTATTTCACAATAATAACAAACAAACTTAATGAATGCATGTGTATCTGTGTGAAACAATCTTTTGAGATAAAAAAAGTGTGCATTATAAATTAACCTTTGGTTTGATAATCATATTACTTTTTACGCTAGGCATGATCTGTTTTGAAAAAATGATCATGGAAAACTACTGTTATATAAAAATGTAACATAATTTTCAATAATAACATTTTAGATACCTTGTATAAAATGTAGTCATAAAAATTGGCCTGTAATGTTGTTATCTGTGTGATTTGAAATAAACAACAATAATATCTCATAAATAGTGGGGAACATTAAAGTATCAAGAAATACATTTTACTGCAGCAAAGATCCTACATGGAGAATATATATTTAGTTACAGTATGTGCAGCTTTGTCAATGGAATGTTGTAGGTTTCCGGAGTATCAGCTATGCTAGTATGGCTGTATAATTGTCATATTGTCTGTGAATTCAATGTAGAGTCTTCTCTGAATCTGTATTATGTGTGTAGTGTTTACCCTTTTTTAGCTTTGCATTTATTTATTTATTTTAAATGAACAAGTATTATTAAATATTCCGCATATATAGGATCAACAAACTATTCATAACAATGTGCAAAGTTTACATAGGAGCAATTTAAACACATTGCAAACAGTTTAGTGTGTACCCTCTTTTACTGTATGTCAATAATACATTTTGGTTCCACTTTTGCTGTATTTGTTTGTTGTCTAATCTTAACTGAATTATCATATGTATGACCAGAAGTATATTTTATTTTGCATCTCAAGCTGGTTTAGTTTAGTAAAAATGTTTAATAAATACTTAGATAAAATATCTTCAGTTTAATTAGGATGATCTTCTGGGAAGGGTTTATGGAACCAGCATGTAAAATAAATATTTAATGTATCTACTGTTCCAATAGCTTATCTAAGACAATGTATTTCTCACTTAAATAAATAAATTATGATATGTGTGGTCTACTTTAGTTTGGTTACGGGTTATTTATGAGTTAAACCTTGAACCATCCCATATCAGCATCTAAACTCCTGAGAAAATGTTGATTTTTAGTAAAAACTATAAAAAAAATTAACATAATATTTGTTTTTAAATAACTGTATCATATTTAAATAAATACTGTATTTTAAATATCTCAGGTTTTGTCCAGGAAAGGCCTAATGAAGGTAGGCATATTACCCTAGCACAGTGGATATAGCCTAAGATATGACCTACTAAATAGAAGATTTCTGCTGAAGTTATTAATAGTTGCTGAGTGGGTATGAGTTAATGAACAAACGTGGCCAGACAGGCCAGGGTCAGACACAGAGAACTAGACCAGGAACCATTTTGAAGAGCTTGCAGACACCAATGAGGTTCTGACTATGGGAGTTCTGGGGTATCCTAGGGGGTGGTTGAGATTTTTCACTTATACTCACCCCAAACAGGCATAATTTCTAAAGAATTAGAAAATAGAAAACAGCACTCACTGGTCACAGAAGCACGGAGAAGGCTTACCAAGCCTGAGAAATGTCCACAAACAAAGACATTTCTCCAGCTGTGATAGCTTGAGAAAGGGCTAGGTGTTAGCCAGAAACATTGCTTTGTCTATGGACCCTGTATGAACAATAAAGGTATTTTTATCACAGCTGGAGATATTTCTTTGTTTGTGATTATTTCTAAAGACTCACCCATAAGAATGATCTTTTTTTTGCTATCGTGTTTAACAATTTCAAAGCTGTCGAGTTTGTTTTGTCTTGTTTTTTTTTTTTTTTTTTAACTTTTTAACTTTTTTTCATATGTTAGAGTGGATTGTTTTATATAGCGTGTTTTTTCTCATTTCAGTTTTTTTGTTCTGTAATGTTTTTAAGGTGTTTTTTTTACAGAGAAACTTGCTCTATACACAGAGTGGCAAACAGTTATGAGATAGATACTGCTTCATTGATTATTATAGAAATTAACTTAAAATTCACGGCAGGTACAAATCACTTTAAATTGTTCAATATTTTGAGCTGCATGAGGTTTTTTTTTAATTACATATCTTTATTGAATTTAACAATCTGCATTTTTAAAACAGAAAATGGTATACCACAATGTAATACTGTATTGGCAAATACAAAAGTATTGAAAAATTATAAGATCAACCTCAAAACATTCTTTCATTATCAGCTACAGCCTACAACGTAGAATCAGAATGAGTTAATAACAATTGGCAAGAGAAAGAGGGTATAGATTAGTTAATAGGTCAGAACATAATAATAATATTTGCCTGGAAATAATTGTATATGTTTATAAAACTTACTTTGTCAATCCATATATCTTTAGCCGCACATATCAGTAAAAAGAGGAAGTGAGCGGCGCAGCTCCAAAAGCCGTCTCTGGGAACGGACAAAGGAAGGACAACAAGTAAAAAAGACTGCATGGTTTAGGCAGGGATTCTAGAGGTGCACACCATCAAAGGATAGTCGGTCCGGCAAACAGAAGAAAGAAAAAGGCTGCACACCAGGTCTTGAAAAGCAAATTGGAGTTTATTCCACACTTTCAGTCGCTGTACACACTACCAACAGACAACGGAGGAAGGGGGCGTGTCCTTACGCATTTTGTGCCGTGTGGCACTTAGTCATAGGATGTCCAATTTGCTTTTCAAGACCTGGTGTGCAGCCTTTTTCTTTCTTCCGCACATATCAGTACCTACTACCCTGGGACCTCTAAGTTTGAGGGAAGGCATAAAATAATTTTAAATCTTTAACAACTAAAGGGAAAGTAAAAAAGTCTGTATAGAATAATGCATCTCACAAAAGTAAGTTTTTGAAAAATACAAATATTTCTATTTATTAAAAAAAAAGTACAAGTACATCTGTGCAAGTTTCCTGAAAACCTTGGAAACATTTACCAAAACCACATCTAGAAAAAAATATATCACACGTAAATGTTAATAAAAACATACATAGTGATGGTATATACTTAAATACTATATGGCAGATATCTAAGTATTTAAACACTGGCCATTGTGTACTATATACATACATCTGATCCACATAGATTTTCAAGATGTAGAAATAGATGCTCCTGTTAGTTTGTTTTGCAGTACTTATTAGTTAGACTGAAGGTATAACAGCAGTCTTTAAAGTATTGCAGCAGTGACTAAATATTCTTAAATGTATTGCAGCAGTCATTGAGAGACTGTCTTATCAGTCCGGCAGTACCAGCTCCGGATGTCACAGTCATTAGTGAAGTTTTGCTTAATGTGCATGAAAAAACTCTTTCTGTGTTAATTTCTAAACACTCCAGCACAATATTAAGGTCGGCTCTACCCCCTCAGCATATAGAAGCAGCGTGAAATATTTGAGGGGAGATTGATGACATTTACAACTTATGATCTTTGATCCCTTGTCCACAAGATGACAGTCAGACACATGCACTAAGAGGGTTTGTGCCTGTTGGGACAATGAATCTGCATGCTGCTGTCCATCCTTTGGAATTAAAAGCTTTGTTGGATATCTCATCTATATTTTAGATCAGGTTTCCTAAGTTCTTGGGTATAGTGTCTACATAGTCTTCTGGCTGCTAAAGTATGCTAAGATAAATTGAGGAATATCTGTAAAGAATCATATTGTCCTGAGGGAGATGCTCTTCTGGCTAACGTTGAGTTTTTAAAACTGAAATAATGATGGCAAGCCACCACATCTTGTGGCTTGTCATTTGAGACTGTATGAGGATGGATAACTCTATGGACTTTATCAATTCTGTTATCTGAGCAAGTAATATGTCCTAGTATACTTTAAAACATGTCTTTTAAATATTTCTCAAGGTCTGGTTGAAGTATGGTTTCTGGGGTGCCTCTGATTTGAATATTATTCAGCTGAACGTGGTCTTCAAGATCAGCCAGCTTAGTCTCTAGATTTGTTATTTGGTCAGCAAAATTTTGTAAATAGGCTACTAATTAGTTTGGCCAGTTAACAAATCATCTTTCAAGTGCATTTTTACAGTTGCTTATTGATGCTATGTCATGTTTGAACTCAGCACATTATCGATCAAGCTTTCTGGAGAGAGAATCATGGTGGATATCAAGTAATTTCTTAATGTTGTCAAGTAAGTTGGAATTGTCTCTTTCTAAGCCAGCGGTTCCCAACCTGTGGTACGTGTACCCCTAGGGGTACTTGGCAGACCATTGGGGGTATGCAAAAAAATTGTTGGTAATGGCGGAAGATGCGGGGAGAGGGTCGGGGGGCACTCTCAATGGGTCATCAACTAATAACCATCATGGGAATTGTGGAATGAAGGAGCGCTCAGCGGGAAAGTGACAAGTGAAGTACTGGCCTGGCATATAGGAGCACCTGAAATATGTGGACCGGGTGTGGATGACTCCGGTCCACATATTAATGATCACCCTGTGTCACCAAACTGTTTACCCTCCTGCTCCACCCACCCCCGTGCACAAAATATTGACTGCGAGTGCGCAGTTAGAAGTGGCACTGCAGCAGCATAGCTGCGTGGACACGTGTGGTAGAGCCGTGGAGTTTGCGAGTCACACAGGCGAGGTGGGTCTGCATCTACAAATAAGTTATAGTCAATGCCGGTAAGTAAAGTACTGCTGCTAGTGCTTGCTTGATTCAGATTCCTTCACTTCCAACTAAAAACGTTCATAGTGGCTGGGTAGTTAATATCAACCTGATCTCACAAATTTAAATATTTATTTTTATGATCATTACACTTTGACTCCCCCCCAGGGTCGTGTTTAGTAGCAACCAGATAGCTGCCAGGGACACCAGCCACACAGCAGGGCTCCTCCTGCAAATGAGATCTGAGCTTTAATCCTGTTGATACACATGCAGTCGTATGCCATTCAGGTATAGCTTACCTCCCCTATAACAAAAAGTGCTTCCTTTATTTTAAGGGATGCGTGGGGGTGATGAAGAGAGGGGGTATTCGTAAATGAAAAGCCTAATCAAGGGGTACAGAGAGAAAAAAGGTTTGGAACCTCTGTTCTAAGCCTTCTACAAGTATTGAGGCTTTTGTGCAAGTTATTTGTTCAAATCCCATGGAAGACTGTGTTTCTGACATGTCATCATTAGAGACTGCTAAGTCTCTGATGATGAAAACTGGAAATGATCTTTTACAGTGCTCTTAGGTGTAGGAAAGGCTTTGCTTCTTTTTGGAAAGTTGAGACATGTTGTAATGCTGCAAAAAAACATAAATGCACACTGAAAAGGATCCAAGAGATGTCAGGAGGCAGATCTACTATAGCAGAGAATGTTCTAGAATAGAATAAGTAGTCTATTTTATGGAATGTCGCAGTCTCTCTCACATCATATATTCACTGCTACATAGGGTCCTTCTAACAGAAGGGCCACTCCCTCATTGATGTACCCATATAGGGTGACACAAGGTGAGGGGACTGGGTATTATACTCACAAGGAGCGATAAATGGGGTATGGGGGGTAGCGGTCTCTATTATATAACTAGTCTAGGTTGAATAGGGATCAATACTGTATTGCAGATGAAGCAGAAGCTGCAATGATTTAAGATACATACAGTCTCAAGCAAAGTGTCTATAACTGATTAAACATCAGCCCCATTCACCATATGACTTATAGTAATCAAGCTTCCATTATCTAATGAATATGTGTAATGTGTCCTTCAGGGCAACATAATCATACAATATCTGGCAAACCTCTGCAGCAGTTCTTCTAGAACTTACTGTGAACTTCATTTGAAAATTAGTTGAAAATCTTAAAAATGGGTCCAGTTATCTCAAAGCAGTCTACTGCATATGTCACAGGTGGTCTTGGAGCATAGTTTGTGTCACAACATGTCATAATAAGTAGTTAACATCCACTTACTATGGATTACTGCGAAGCAAGCCTCTCAACATATTCAGTGTGCAGTGGCACCAAACCAAGCACTGTGGGGGTTACGCCCACACAGTTGTTAATTAGGCCTCAGGAATACCTCAACTGTGAAAAACAGATGAAGCTACAATCAGCCACAGATTTATTTTTCCTTGAAAGCAGTAATTTATATGGATTAACTAGGCACAAATTAGTTTTTTTTTTAATCACAGGATATTATTTCCCCCACTATGCCATAGTTTGCAGTTTCAAAAAAGATTTCCAATTTACTTATTTTCTCTTAGTATCCTATGTTTAAACATGGCTTTTTTTTATGAGAGCATACTTAGGAGGGCTCAGGAAAGTCCACGTGTATTGAGTCTTATGGCAGTAATGCCTGCATTAGTGTTTGTAACAGTGTTATACACATATTATGTATTTTACTGCATTAAACAAAGAAAAAATATAATCTCAAACTTTTTATTTCTTTGTAATTAAATAGAAACTTTACTTTTTTTCAGGGAGATATCCATACAAATCCTAACATGCCTGCTGCCTCTAAACTTCTCCCTTATCACCTCTTTTGGCCTGTCCCAGTGGACAACATCTCCAACCCACTGTGAAGGCAACTCCATAGACCTGGTCTTCACTAATCTCTGTGCCGTTTCCAACTTCTTTAACTTCCACTTTCCTCTCTCTGACCACCATCTACTAACTTTCTCTCTTACTCTACCTGCTGCATCTTTGCAAGCCCCCCAAAAACTGATACCTTACAGGAATTTAAATAACTTAGATCGCACAGACTTTTCCACTCAGCTGAATCCTCTGCTCTTCAACATTTCATCCCTCTCTTGCCCAAACCTTGTGGCTTTACAGTATAATTAAAATCAACACTTGAAAAAGCTGTACCCTCCACTGTTCACCATACATCATACACTCGACGGCAACTGTGGCACACCAAACAGACCAGATATCTTCAACAATGTTCACGGGCTGCTGAACAGCAGTGGAGGAAATCACGCACCTATGCTGATTTCTGGCATTATAAATTCATCCTTAAGTCCTACAACTCTGAGCTCAGCTTGGCCAAACAAGTCTATTTCTCCTCCCTTGTGTCATCTCATGCATCCAACCCCAATAAGCTGTCCTCCACCTTTAACTCCCTTCTATGTCTGCCTGCACCCCCGCCCACTACAACCTCACTGCCCAGATTATTGCTGATCATTTCAAAAATAAAATTGATACAATTAGAAAAGATATCTGCACCTCACACCCCTGAAACCCAGCACTCCTACCCACCCCTTCTATTAACAACACTCTATGCTACTTCCCTCCTGTAACAGAGGAAGAAGTCTCTGTACTCCTATATTTGGGTCATCTCACAACCTGCCCACTTGACCCTATTTCTTCACAACTTCTTCCCTCTCTCTCTGCTACACTAACCCCTACCCTAACTCATCTCTTTAACCAATCTCTCACTGCTGGCACATTTCCAAATACATTCAAGAATTCGTCAATCATACCAATAAAAAAAAAAAAGCCTTTGCTTAACCCCTCCATCCCTTCTAACTATCGTCCAGTCTCCTTACTTCCCTTTGCTTCAAAATTATTGGAATGACTGGTCTATAATCGGCTAACTCAATTTATCACAGCTAACTCGTTACTTGATCCACTACAATCTGGTTTCCGCCCTAAAACACTCAACATAAACTGCTTTTACTAGAGTTTCCTTTAACAACATATCTTCTGACCCTATGCCTCCCTCAGTTGGAATACTTTTTGGGTCCCTTGTTATTTTCTCTCTATACATCCTCCCTTGGAAAACTTATAGCCTCCTTTGGATTCCAGTACCACTTATATGCTGATGATACCCAAATCTATCTTTCCTCTCCTGATATCTCTCCCTCTTTTCTCAACCAGATTTCCAACTGACTCTCTGCAATTTCCACTTGGATGACTTCACACTACCTCCAACTCAATCTGTCTAAAACTGAGCTGCTTTTTATTCCCCCTCTTCGAGACATCAAACACCTGACATTTCTCTGATAGTTGGAGACTCTATTCTCAACACCTCACCCCAGGTCCGCTGTCTTGGGGTAACATTTGACTTCCATTCAACCCACATATACAAGCGCTTTCCCAATCCTGCTGTTCACACCTAAGCAACATTTCCCTTCCTTACTCAAAAGACTACAAAATAATGATTAATTCCCTTATTTTATCAAGCATTGATTATTGCAATCTACTTCTAAATGGCCTTCTAAAACACCACCTCTCCTCCCTCCAATCTATTATGAATGCTTCTGCTAGACTCATCCACCTAAGTCGACGATCTACATCAGCTGCTCCGCTCTGCCAGTTTCTACACTGGCTCCCCATGCACTCCAGAATACAATTTAAATTAATAACCATAACTTACAAAACTCTCAACAGACTAACTCCCAACTATATTTCTTCTCTCATAGTGAAATATTCACCATCCCGTCCTCTTTGATCAACCTCTGACCTACGTCTCTATGCTCCTGTTATCTCTACGTCCCACTCCCGTCTCCAAGACATCTCACATGCTGCTTCTGTCCTCTGGCACTCTCTACCCCACTCTATAAGACTGTCTCCAAACTTGTATAACTTCAGACGCTCCTTGAAAACCCACCTATTCTGAGAGGCTTACCATTTCTCCTCCATCTCTCATCCTAACCAAACTAATACATGAACTGCCTGACTCACTGCTGCAACTTCAACCGATGTGACAAGCTACCCCAACCATATTTCTCTGCACCCTAAACCTGTAGACTGTGAGCTCTCCAGAGCAGGACCTTCTTCCTCCTGTATCCTTATCATTTTGCGGCGCTATACAAATAAATGATAATAATAATACAAGTTGTTTCATTGTTTTTTTTTTGTTTGTTTTTTTAACTAAAATCTACAAGGGCTTCTTTACAATTGTAGTACTAACAGGTAAAGATTACTCAAATAACTAAGGGCTCGCTTCCATTGAGACGTTAAAAATGGAGCCATAAGCTTCCGAAATCTGTAGACTGTGAGCTCTCCAGAGCAGGACCTTCTTCCTCCTCTATCCTTATCATTTTGCGGCGCTATACAAATAAATGATAATAATAATACAAGTTGTTTCATTGTTTTTTTTTTGTTTGTTTTTTTTAACTAAAATCTACAAGGGCTTCTTTACAATTGTAGTACTAACAGGTAAAGATTACTCAAATAACTAAGGGCTCGCTTCCATTGAGACGTTAAAAATGGAGCCATAAGCTTCCGAAATCGCTGGCAGCTAAAAGTAATTTACGGCTCCATTTTAGTACCATGTTTCCATTGAAATATGTTGCGCATTGCGTGCAGTTGCTCTTTTCGTGTAGGTATAAGTTAACGTTGTGTTAACGCTTCCATCCGACGTTGGATTTCTTTCAAATGAATTAATTGCTATAGTAACCCGAACTTACACTATAAATTTTACGTTTAACGTCTGTGCTCCTAACCTTTGATCACCTCTAAACAGAAACAAAAACAAATATACATTTATTTATAATACATATTTTTTTTTTACATATAAGCAAATACTATTATTTATTATAATTATATTTTCCACTTTATGAATATATGTAATATGTATTGCTCCCCTAGGCATAGGTCTAGTTTGAATTTTGTGGATATATGCTTGCATATATTTTTATATGTAAATACATACTGATATCTCCATAAGAACATAAGTGCAACTATTCCTATACATGGGACGACAATAAATATTACATATTTCAGTATTTTTCTACATTGAAACTCTTGCATTGTTTGCAAGATTTAAAGTTTCAATGGGAACCAGGCATCAAAAAGCTTATTTTTCCTATTTTACACCTAGTTGAGCTGGGTGTAATTTTTCTCAATGTATCAACAGCCTCCGTCTGTGTATTAATGGTTTGCCCTTTCATTGGAAACCTGGTATAATTTATAGATTAACGGCTTCTAATACTTTCTATGGGACACTTTCGTCTGACAAAATTGAGGTGTAAAGCACCATTGGAAGCAGTCGATAAACAAAAATTGCTTCCTACAGCATAGTTATCAGTTTGCGAGCACACGCAAACCTAATTATGGTTAAATGGAAGGCAACCTAAGTGATTCCACAACTCGTATATTCACTCTAATCTTCTGATGCTTTATTGAAAATATTATGATTTAAAATATTATGATTTAAAACAATATTGGCTTTTGATGACTTTTTAGTATAACTTTTTATAGGTATCCGAATATAGGAATGTAGGTTTAAAGGGATGGAATTTTAACATATCAACCAAATACATTGACAGTCTTTACAGAACTCAAGTTATTTGATCAAAAAAGTGGTATAATTTAGTTCATGGTATTAAGAGAAAATGATCTAACTCATAAAGTATTTAATTTGACATTGGATTTGCTGAATAAGATTTAAATGTAACAAAGAAGATTAAATTGTTTCAGGATATTATCAGGATATTTTGGCCTATTAAATTAAAAATGAATATGATTTCTGGCACATCTACTTGAAGAAGGACATAATTAATGATGTGTTAAATGTTGCTCTATATAAGAGTCTATAAAGTAATTATTTTTCTATAACTTAAGAACAAAAAATAAAAACAGAAATAATTTCAGATTTGTTACTGATTAAAGACGGAATGATCTGGCTTTATTTTGCAAACTGAATTCATATAGTCTTCAAAGAAAAAAAACAAACAAACTTGGCATTGGTGATCAATGATTTCACTATTTATATTTCTTCCCAAACTATTTTGCTTTTGGATATTGTAAAAAATATATTGTTTTATCATCTATACAATTATTTATAATAATCTTTTTTTTTTTTTTTTTGGGGGGGGGAGGGGAATGTAATAGCATTACAATCCCATGCCATATTATTCAATAACTGTCTAATATTTACAAACTATCATGATCACCCTATTTAAAAACATGAAAACATATGCAAAAATATACTTGATTTTACATTATTTTTCTGCATATAAAAAAAATATCAAACACACAACTTACAATTTATTTATTAATTTTGATACAACAATAGCAAAAAAGAATATTTCTCAAGGCATACATATATATACCGTATATACTGTGTGTATATATATATATATATATATATATATATATTCTTTACTGGTACAAGCTTGTTGGAGTGATAACAACAATTTATTAATTACTTTAAACTTTTAAATGTTTTGTCGACTACAGCATTATAAATTTGATTTGTTTTGTACATATATTTAGATCTTCTATACTAAAATCATATATGGTATAGATATTACACCATGCCGATAATGCCTCCAGTACCTCTCTTGTTACTTATTATACCCTAGCCAGTTTGTATTGTTCCCACAGGAATACCATATCGTGGTAAAAATTCAACCTTCCTGTGGAAAGGTAAAAAACAGAATTTATGCTTACCTGATAAATTACTTTCTCCAACGGTGTGTCCGGTCCACGGTGTCATCCATTACTTGTGGGATATTCTCCTCCCCCACAGGGAAAGGCAAGGAGAGCACACAGCAAGAGCTGTCCATATAGTCCCTCCCAGGCTCCGCCCCCCCAGTCATTCGACCGACGGTTAGGAGAAAAAAAGGAGAAACTAGTGTGCCGTGGTGACTGTAGTGTATAGAGAAATACATTCTTCAAACCTGATTAAAAAACCAGGGCGGGCCATGGACCGGACACACCGTTGGAGAAAGTAATTTATCAGGTAAGCATAAATTCTGTTTTCTCCAACATTGGTGTGTCCGGTCCACGGTGTCATCCATTACTTGTGGGAACCAATACCAAAGCTTTAGGACACGGATGAAGGGAGGGAGCAAATCAGGTTACCTAAACAGAAGGCACCACGGCTTGCAAAACCTTTCTCCCAAAAATAGCCTCTGAAGAAGCAAAAGTATCAAATTTGTAGAATTTGGACAAAGTGTGCAGAGAAGACCAGGTTGCTGCCTTACATATCTGATGAACAGAAGCCTCGTTCTTGAAGGCCCATGTGGAAGCCACAGCCCTAGTAGAGTGAGCTGTGATTCGTTCAGGAGGTTGCCGTCCGGCAGTCTCGTAAGCCAATCGTATGATGCTTTTCAGCCAAAAGGAAAGAGAGGTAGCAGTAGCTTTTTTGACCTCTCCTCTTGCCAGAATAAACTACAAAGAGAGAAGACGTTTGTCTGAAATCCTTTGTTGCTTCTAAATAGAACTTTAAAGCACGGACTACATCTAAATTGTGTAACAAGCGTTCCTTCTTTGAAACTGGATTCGGACACAAAGAAGGCACAACTATTTCCTGGTTAATATTCTTGTTGGAAACAACCTTTCTAAGGAAACCAGGTTTAGTACGCAAAACAACCTTATCTGAATGGAACACCAGATAGGGCGGATTACACTGCAGAGCAGATAATGCAGAAACTCTTCTAGCAGAAGAATAGCAACCAAAAACAGAACTTTCCAAGATAACAACTTGATATCTATGGAATGTAAGGGTTCAAAAGGAACCCCTTGAAGAACTGAAAGAAACAAATTTAGACTCCAGGGAGGAGTCAAGGGTCTGTAAACAGGCTTGATCCTGACCAAAGCCTGAACAAAAGCTTGAACATCTGGCACAGCTGCCAGTCGTTTGTGTAACAAGACAGATAAAGCAGAAATCTGTCCTTTTAGAGAACTCGCTGATAATCCCTTATCCAAACCTTCTTGGAGAAAGGAAAGGATCCTAGGAATTTTAATCTTACTCCATGAGAATCCCTTGGATTCACACCAACAGATATATCTTTTCCATATTTTATGGTAATCTTTCTAGTCACAGGTTTTCTGGCTTGTACCAGAGTATCTATCACAGAATCCGAAAACCCACGCTTAGACAAAATCAAGCGTTCAATTTCCAAGCAGTCAGCTGGAGAGAAACTAGATTTGGATGTTCGAATGGACCTTGTACTAGAAGATCCTGTCTCAAAGGTAGCTTCCATGGTGGAGCCGATGACATATTCACCAGGTCTGCATACCAAGTCCTGCGTGGCCACGCAGGAGCTATCAAAATCACTGAGGCCTTCTCCTGTTTGATCCTGGCTACCAGCCTGGGAATGAGAAGGAACGGTGGAAACGCATAAGCTAGGTTGAAAGTCCAAGGCGCCACTAATGCATCCACTAGAGTCGCCTTGGGATCCCTGGATCTGGACCCGTAGCAAGGAACCTTGAAGTTCTGACGAGACGCCATCAGATCCATGTCTGGAATGCCCCATAATTGGGTCAACTGGGCAAACACCTCCAGGTGGAGTTCCCACTCCCCCGGATGAAAGGTCTGACGACTCAGATAATCCGCCTCCCAGTTTTCCACTCCTGGGATGTGGATCGCAGACAGGTGGTAGGAGTGATCCTCCGCCCATTTGATGATCTTGGTCACCTCTCTCATCGCCAGGGAACTCCTTGTTCCCCCCTGATGGTTGAAGTAAGCAACAGTCGTCATGTTGTCTGATTGGAATCTTATGAATCTGGCCTTTGCTAGTTGAGGCCAAGCCCGGAGAGCATTGAATATCGCTCTCAGTTCCAGGATGTTTATCGGGAGAAGAGACTCTTCCCGAGACCATAGACCCTGAGCTTTCAGGGAATCCCAGACCGCGCCCCAGCCTAATAGACTGGCGTCGGTCGTGACAATGACCCACTCTGGTCTGCGGAAGCTCATTCCCTGGGACAGGTGATCCTGAGTCAGCCACCAACGGAGTGAGTCTCTGGTCTTCTGATCTACTTGAATCACTGGAGACAAGTCTGTATAGTCCCCATTCCACTGTTTGAGCATGCACAGTTGTAATGGTCTTAGATGAATTTGCGCAAAAGGAACTATGTCCATTGCTGCAACCATCAACCCTACTACTTCCATGCACTGAGCTATGGAAGGCCGTAGAACAGAGTGAAGAACTTGACAAGCGTTTAGAAGCTTTGACTCTCTGACATCTGTCAGGAAAATCTTCATTTCTAAAGAATCTATTATTGTTCCCAAGAAAGGGACTCTTGTTGACGGAGACGGGGAACATTTTTCTATGTTCACCTACCACCCGTGAGATCTGAGAAAGGCTAGAACAATGTGTGAGCCTTTGTCTTTGAAAGAGACGACGCTTGAATTAGGATGTCGTCCAAGTAAGGTGCCACTGCAATGCCCCTGGGTCTTAGAACCACTAGAAGGGACCTGAGCACCTTTGTGAAAATCCTTGGAGCAGTGGCTAGTCCGAATGGGAGAGCCACAATAGGTAATGTTTGTCCAGAAAGGCGAACCTTAGGAACTGATGATGATCTTTGTGGATAGGAATATGCAGATACGCATCCTCTAGATCCACGGTAGTCATAAATTGACCCTCCTGGATTGTAGGTAAAATCGTTCGAATAGTTTCCATTTTGAACGATGGCACTCTGAGAAATTTGTTTAGAATTTTTAAATCCAGAATTGGTCTGAAAGTTCCCTTTTTTTTTTTTTTTTTTGGGAACTACAAACAGATTTGAGTAAAACCCCTGACCTTGTTCCACAGTTGGAACTGGGAGTATCACTCCCATCTTTAACAGGTCTTCTACACAATGTAAGAATGCCTGTCTCTTTACTTGGTTTGAAGATAAGTGAGACATGTGGAACCTTCCCCTTGGGGGTAGTTCCTTGAATTCTAGAAGATAACCCTGAGAGACTATTTCTAGTGCCCAGGGATCCTGAACATCTCTTGCCCAAGCCTGAGCAAAGAGAGAGAGTCTGCCCCCTACTAGATCCAGTTCCAGATCGGGGGCTACCTCTTCATGCTGTCTTGGTAGCAGCAGCAGGTTTCTTGGCCTGTTTACCCTTGTTCCAGCCTTGCATTGATTTCCAAGCTGGTTTAGTCTGGGAAGCGTTACCCTCTTGTCTAGAGGCTGCCGAGTTGGAAGCCGGTCCGTTCCTGAAATTGCGAAAGGAACGAAAATTGGACTTATTCTTAGCCTTGAAAGGTTTATCTTGTGGGAGGGCATGGCCCTTTCCCCCAGTGATGACTGAAATAATCTCTTTCAATTCTGGCCCAAAAGGGGTCTTACCTTTGAAAGGGGTATTAAGCAATTTTGTCTTGGAAGATACATCCGCCGACCAAGACTTTAGCCAGAGCGCTCTGCGCTCCACAATTGTAAACCCTGAATTTTTTGCCGCTAACCTCGCTAACTGCAAAGCGGCGTCTAAAATAAAGGAATTAGCTAACTTAAGTGCGTAAATTCTGTCCATGACTTCCTCATACGGAGTCTCCCTACTGAGCGACTTTTCCAGTTCCTCGAACCAGAACCACGCCGCTGTAGTGACAGGAATAATGCACGAAATAGGTTGAAGGAGGTAACCTTGCTGTACAAAAATCTTTTTAAGCAAACCCTCCAATTTTTTATCCATAGGATCTTTGAAAGCACAATTGTCCTCAATAGGAATGGTCGTGCGCTTGGCTAGAGTAGAAAACTCCCCCTCGACCTTAGGGACTGTTTGCCATGTGTCCTTCCTGGGGTCGACCATAGGGAACAATTTCTTAAATATAGGAGGAGGGACAAAAGGTATGCCTGGCTTCTCCCACTCCTTATTCACTATGTCACCCGTTTAGGTATCGGAAAAGCATCAGGGTGCACCGGGACCTCAAGGAACTGTCCATCTTGCACAATTTTTCTGGGTTGACCAGATTGTCACAATCATCCAGAGTAGATAGTACCTCCTTAAGTAATGCGCGGAGATGCTCTAATTTAAATTTAAATGTCACAACATCAGGTTCTGCCTGCTGAGAAATTCTTCCTGTATCAGAAATTTCCCCATCTGACAAACCCTCCCTCACTGCCACTTCAGATTGGTGTGAGGGTATGACAGAAAAATTATCATCAGCGCCCTCCTGCTCTACAGTGTTTAAAACAGAGCAATCGCGCTTTCTCTGAAATGCTGGCATTTTGGATAAAATATTAGCTATGGAGTTATCCATTACTGCCGTCAATTACTGCATAGTAACAAGCATTGGCGCGCTAGAAGTACTAGGGGTCGCCTGCGCGGGCATAACTGGTATAGACACAGAAGGAGATAATGTAGAACTATGTCTACTTCCTTCATCTGAGGAATCATCCTGGGCAACTTTACAATTTGTGACAGTTCTGTCCTTACTTTGTTTGGACGCAATGGCACAATTATCACACTATATTTGAATGGGGAACCACATTGGCTACCATACATACAGAACATGATCTATCTGAAGGTACAGATATGTTAAACAGGCTTAAACTGGTTAATAAAGCACAAAAACCGTTTTAAAACAAAACCGTTACTGTCTCTTTAAATGTTAAACAGGGCACACTTTATTACTTAATATGTGAAAAACTTTGAAGGATTTATCCAATCTTTACCAAATTTTCACCACAGTGTCTTAATACATTCAAAGTATTGCACCCCAATTTTCAAGCTGTTAACCCTTAAAATGTGGAAACCGGAGCCGTTTTTAATTTTAACCCCCTTACAGTCCCAGCCACAGCCTTTGCTGCAACTTCACCAATCCCAGGGGGGTATATGATACCAAATGAAGCCTTCTAGGAATGTTTTTAGTGGATTTCAGACCCTCACACATGCAGCTGCATGTACTGTACTCAAAAGTAACTGTGCAATAATGGCGCGAAAATGAGGCTCTGCCTACTACAGAGAAAGGCCCTTCCTGACTGGGAAGGTGTCTTAACAAGTGCCTGGTGCTAAAAACCCTCCCCAATGTTATAAAAGTGTGAAATACAACTTCAAACTGCATATAATACTTAAATAAAGCAATCGATTTAGCCCCTAAAAGTGTCTACCAGTTTATAGCCCATAATAAGCCCTTTATTCTGTTTGAGACTAAGAAAATGGCTTACCGGTCCCCATGAGGGGAAATGACAGCCTTACAGCATTACACAGTCTTGTTAGAAATATGGCTAGTCATACCTTAAGCAGAAAAGTCTGCTAACTGTTTCCCCCAACTGAAGTTATCTTATCTCAACAGTCCTATGTGGAAACAGCAATTGATTTTAGTTACTGTCTGCTAAAATCATCTTCCTCTCACAAACAGAAATCTTCATCCCTTTCTGTTTCAGAGTAAATAGTACATACCAGCACTATTTTAAAATAACAAACTCTTGATAGAAGAATAAAAAACTACAACTAAACACCACAAACTCCTCACCATCCCCGAGGAGATGCTACTTGTTCAGAGCGGCAAGGAGAATGACTGGGGGGGGCGGAGCCTGGGAGGGACTATATGGACAGCTCTTGCTGTGTGCTCTCCTTGCCTTTCCCTGTGGGGGAGGAGAATATCCCACAAGTAATGGATGACACCGTGGACCGGACACACCAATGTTGGAGAAATATCTTTCAATTATAATTGTATAATAAATTTGTTGTTTCCACTTATCTATAGTGGGAACTATTGGGGATTTCCAAAGTTTGGGATTCAGTTTTTTTGCTGCATTAAGCATAATTTGAGTGATATTTCGATGTAGCTTACATGATATAGTTGATAAGTCATTAAATATGGGAACTGTTGGGGAGAATTCTAGGTCAACGCCTGTAACTTCCTTAATCACAGTCCCACCATAGCATACCATTAATAAACTTTTATAATGAGTTTGAGCTTTCATGATGAATTGTGACTTTATCATAGATACACAATTTGGTTCTATTTTTGTTTTGATATTGTTTTATGTGTGCACATTATAGGTTATTTGTGGAATAAATTATATTTTGTATATTGGTTTTGTATTTTACATTTTTATTTTTCTTCAACCGTTTCCTTATATGTAGGGAGTTACCAAAAAAATGTGCAGAATAATTAGTCTAAGCAGAAAGATTTTCTAATGCATTTGACTACTTCTAAACATTAGAGCCATTAAAGGGACAGTCAAGTAAAAAAAAAATTTCATGATTTAAATAGAGCATGTGATTTTAAACAACTTTCCAATTTACTTTTATCACCAATTTTGCTTTGTTCTCTTGGTATTCTTAGTTGAAGGCTAAACCTAGGAGGTATATATGCTAATTTATTAGACCTTGAAGGCCACCTCTAATCTGAAAGCATTTTGACAGTTTTTCACCACTAGAGGGTGTTAGTTCATGTGTTTCATATAGATAACATTGAGCTCAGGCACGTGAAGCTGCTAGGAGCAAGCACTGATTGGCTAAAAATGCAAGTCTGTCAAAAGAACTGAAATAAGGGGGCAGTTTGCAGAGCGATAGATACAAGGTAAACACAGAGGTAAAAAGTATATTATTATAACTGTGTTGGTTATGCAAAATTGGGGAATGGTTAATAAAGGGATTATCTACCTTTTTAAAGAACAAAAATTCTGGTGTTTACTGTCCCTTTAAGACCAATAAAATATCAACGGCTAGATTACGAGTCTTGCGTTAGGCTTAAAAAGCAGTGTTGGCCGGTCCCAACACTGCTTTATAATGCCCGCTGATATTATGAGTCTTGCAGGTACAGGTGTACCGCTCACTTTTTGGGCCAGACTCGGAAATACCGCAAATCCACTTACGTCCTTACGTCAATTGCGTATCCTATTTTTTTAATGGAAATTGCATAGCGCCGGTATTACGAGTCTGCCAAAAAGTGAGCGGTAGACGCACTCCTGTCAAGCCTGGTACCGAATTTAAAAGTCAGTAGTTAAGAGTTTTACACTACAACGCCGTAACATAAAACTCTTAACTAAAGTGCTAAAAAGAACACTAACACACATAAACTACCTATTAAACCCTAAACCAAGGCCCCCCCACATCGCAAACACTTAAAAAAATGTAACCCCTACTCTGCCGAACCGGACATCGCCGCCACTATAATAAATATATTAACCCCTAAACCACTGCACTCCCGCCTCGCAAACACTAGTTAAATTTTATTAACCTCTAATCTGCCGTCCCTAACATCGCCGACACCTACCTACATTTATTAACCCCTAATCTGCCGCCCCCAATGTTGCTGCTACTATATTAAAGTTATTAACCTCTAAATCTAAGTCTAACCCTAACTTAAATATAATTTAAATAAATATAAATAAAAAAAACTATCATTAACTAAATTATTCCTATTTAAAACTAAATACTTACCTATAAAATAAATCCTAAGCTAGCTACAATATAACTAATAGTTACATTGTATCTAGCTTAGGGTTTATTTTTATTTTACAGGCAAGTTTCTATTTATTTTAACTAGGTAGAATAGTTATTAAATAGTTATTAACTATTTAATAACTACCTAGCTAAACTAAATACAAAAGTACCTGTAAAATAAAACCTAACCTAAGTTACAATTACACCTAACACTACACTATAATTAAATTAATTCCCTAAATTAAATAAAATTATGTAAAGTACAACCCCCCCCCCACTAAATTACAGAAAACAATAAAAAAATTACAAGATTTTTAAACTAATTACACCTAATCGAATCCCCCTAACAAAATAAAAAAGCCCCCCCAAAATAAAAAAAGCCCTACCCTACACTAAATTACAAATAGTCCTTAAAAGGGCCTTTTGCGGGGCATTGCCCCTGTCAGGGTGCCAGGAATCAGACTGAGATGAGAAGTGCAAAAATAATCACACCTTTAGTAATAGCAAAAAATAATAAAAAGTCCACAAGTCAAATAACAAGCCAGGAATCAAAACCAGAGCTGGTAGTCGGACGAGCCGAGTCAGGAGCCAAAGCGAATAGTCAGATGAGCCAGAATCAGGAACAAGGAAAACAGCAGAGTCAGGAACAAGCCAGGGATCAGGAACCAGGAAGGACATCAGGCAGCCAGGTAATACGCAGGAACTCTCACAAACAGGTCTGAGACAACGCAAAGGCAAAGCATACTGAGCAGAGGCCCTTTAAATAATAAGTGATGACATCACAATTCTGAGACTGCATCCTGTCTCACATGGATGATGCACACCAGTCTGGCCATAAAAGGAAGTGCAGGAATTGAGCAGCATCCCCCACAATGCACCAAAGTCAGGAAGAGAGGTGAGTAAAATGGCTGCCAGCAGCACATGGCAAACACAACAGGGAAAAAACCCTGACAGCCCCAAAGTAATCAGCTCTTTTACCTGTAAAAAAAATTGCAAATCCCCCCCCAACATTAAAACCCACCACCCACACAACCAACCCTACTCTAAAACCCACCCAATCCCCCCTTAAAAAAACCTAACACTAACCCCCTGACGATCACCCTACCGGGAGATGTCTTCATCCAACCGGGCAGAAGTGGTCCTCCAGACGGGCAGAAGTCTTCATCCAACCCGGGCAGAAGTGGTCCTCCAGACGGGCAGAAGTCTTCATCCAGACGGCATCTTCTATCTTCATTCATCTGGCGCGGAGCGGGTCCATCTTCAAGACATCCGACGTGGAGCATCCTTTTCTTTCCACGGCTATGACTGAATGAAGGTTCCTTTAAATGACGTCATCCAAGACGGCGTCCCTTCAATTCCGATTGGCTGATAGAATTCTATCAGCCAATCGGAATTAAGGTAGAAAAAAATCCTATTGGCTGATGCAATCAGGCAATAGGATTGAGCTTGCATTCTATTGGCTGATTGGAACAGCCAATAGAATGCCAGCTCAATCCTATTTGCTGATTGCATCAGCCAATAGGATTTTTTCTACCTTAATTCCGATTGGCTGATAGAATTCTATCAGCCAATCGGAATTGAAGGGACGCCATCTTGGATGATGTCATTTAAAGGAACCTTCATTCAGTCATAGCCGTGGAAAGAAGAGGATGCTCCGCGTCGGATGTCTTGAAGATGGACCCGCTCCGCGCCGGATGGATGAAGATAGAAGATGTCGTCTGGATGAAGACTTCTGCCCGTCTGGAGGACTACTTCTGCCCAGTTGGATGAAGATGTCTCCCGGTAGGGTGATCTTCAGGGGGTTAGTGTTAGGTTTTTTTAAGGGGGGATTGGGTGGGTTTTAGAGTAGGGTTGGTTGTGTGGGTGGTGGGTTTTAATGTTGGGGGGGATTTGTAATTTTCGTTACAGGTAAAAGAGCTGATTACTTTGGGGCAATGCCCTGCAAAAGGCCCTTTTAATGGCTATTTGTAATTTAGTGTAGGGTAGGGCTTTTTTTATTTTGGGGGGGCTTTTTTATTTTGTTAGGGGGATTAGATTAGGTGTAATTAGTTTAAAAATCTTGTATTTTTTTATTATTTTCTGTAATTTAGTGGGGGGCGGGGTTTGTACTAGATAATTTTATTTAATTTAGGGAATTAATTTAATTATAGTGGTAGTGTTAGGTTCAATTGTAATTTAGGTTAGGTTTTATTTTACAGGTACTTTTGTGTTTATTTTAGCTAGGTAGTTATTAAATAGTTAATAACTATTTAGTAACTATTGTACCTAGTTAAAATAAATACAAACTTGCCTGTAAAATAAAAATAAACCCTAAGCTAGCTACAATGTAACTATTAGTTATATTGTAGCTAGCTTAGGGTTTATTTTACAGGTAAGTATTTAGTTTTAAATAGGAATAATTTAGTTAATGATAGTTATTTTATTTATATTTATTTAAATTATATTTAAGTTAGGGGGGTTAGGGTTAGACTTAGGTTTAGGGTTTAATAACTTTAATATAGTGGCGGCGACGTTAGGGCGGCAGATCAGGGGTTAATAAGTGTAGGTAGGTTGCGGCGACATTGGGGGCGGCATATTAGGGGTTAATACATATAATGTAGGTGTCGGTGATGTTGGGAGCAGCGGATTAGGCTTCATAATTATAATGTAAGTGGCGGCGGTGTCCAGATCGGAAGATTAGGGGTTCATAATATAATGTAGGTGTCGGCGATGTCGGGGGTGGCAGATTAGGGGTTAATAAGTGTAAGATTAGGGGTGTTTAGACTCCGGGTTCATGTTAGGGTGTTAGGTGTAGACATAACTTTTGTTTCCCCTAGGAATCAATGGGGCTGCGTTAGGAGCTTTACGCTGCTTTTTTGCAGGTGTTAGGTTTTTTTCATCCGGCTTTCCCCCATTGATTCCTATAGGGAAATCGTGGACGAGCACGTTCAGCCAGCTCACCACTAACGTAAGCAGCGCTGGTATAGAGGTGAGATGTGGAGCAAAATTGCTCTATGTTCACTTTTTTGCGGTTAACGCCGGATTTGTAAAAATCCGTAATACCAGCGATGTCTGTAAGTGAGCGGTGAGCATAAACTGCTTGTTAGCACTGCATAGCTTCCAACGCAAACTCGTAATCTAGCCGCAAGTTTTTTATTAAGCAGGTACAAAACAGAATGTAATGATCAGTAGAATATAAACGGTAATGGCCAAGAGGAGCATAGACCAGCAGTGTCCACTAGAAGAAGACATCAAGAATAGCCATCAATAAAACGAAACAGTAGTAGCCAAAAGGAACATAGGACAGAAAGAAAAGAAGCAGAGACCACCAAACCTGTAACAGAAGAATAACTGAGTAATAATAATAATGCTGCTCTTATATAGCATTAGAGAATGTAGCAATCTTGGATAACCAGGGACAAGTGGTGCATTGATAATAGGACTTAAAGTAAGACGTGTGCATGTCCTGTATAAGATTTGTAGCAATGCAGTTTGGGAGAATGTTCAACCTCCCTCAGTGCTGTGATTTTAGTGAGCAAATCAGGTGCTGCTGATCAAAATAAATTAAAATTAATCATGTATTTTCTAAGGAAAATCAAAAATTTAAATCAATGCCTTCATTGAAATGTATCAATTTTATAACCGTATTTTCCATCATTCTAATCAAATTATGAATTATTAGTTGTCAATACAAGAAATAAATTAATAAATTAGTAGCAATATTTACCTACGGCTAGATTTAGAGTTTTGTCGGTAAGGACCCGCGTAGCTAACGCCGGTTTTTTTCTGGCCGCACCATAAAAATAACTCTGGTATTGAGAGTCCACATAAAGGCTGCGTTAGGCTCCAAAAAAGGAGCGTAGAGCATATTTAACGCAGCTTCAACTCTCGATACCAGAGTTGCTTACGCAAGCGGCCAGCCTCAAAAACGTGCTCGTGCACGATTCCCCCATAGGAAACAATGGGGCTGTTTGAGCTGAAAAAAAACCTAACACCTGCAAAAAAGCCGCGTTCAGCTCCTAACACAGCCCCATTGTTTGCTATGCGTAAACACTTCCTAAGTCTGCACCTAACACCCTAACATGTACCCCGAGTCTAAACACCCCTAACCTTACACTTATTAACCCCTATTCTGCCGCCCCCGCTATCGCTGACCCCTGCATATTATTATTAACCCCTAATCTACCGCTCCGGACACCGTCGCTACTTACATTATCCCTATGTACCCCTAATCTGCTGCCCTAACATCGCTGACCCCTATATTATATTTATTAACCCCTAATCTGCCCCCCACAACGTCGCCTCCACCTGCCTACACTTATTAACCCCTAATCTGCCGAGCGGACCTGAGCGCTACTATAATAAAGTTATTAACCCCTAATCCGCCTCACTAACCCTATAATAAATAGTATTAACCCCTAATCTGCCCTCCCTAACATCGCCGACACCTAACTTCAAACATTAACCCCTAATCTGCCGACCGGAGCTCACCGCTATTCTAATAAATGTATTAACCCCTAAAGCTAAGTCTAACCCTAACACTAACACCCCCCTAAGTTAAATATAATTTACATCTAACGAAATTAATTAACTCTTATTAAATAAATGATTCCTATTTAAATATAAATACTTACCTGTAAAATAAATCCTAATATAGCTACAATATAAATTATAATTACATTGTAGCTATTTTAGGATTAATATTTATTTTACAGGCAACTTTGTAATTATTTTAACCAGGTACAATAGCTATTAAATAGTTAAGAACTATTTAATAGTTACCTAGTAAAAATAATTACAAAATTACCTGTAAAATAAATCATAACCTAAGTTACAATTAAACCTAACACTATACTATCATTAAATTAATTAAATAAAATACCTACAATTACCTACAATTAAACCTAACACTACACTATCAATACATTAATTAAATACAATATCTACAAATAACTACAATGAAATAAACTAACTAAAGTACAAAAAATAAAAAAGAACTAAGTTACAAAAAATAAAAAAATATCTACAAACATTACAACAATTTTAAACTAATTACACCTACTCTAAGCCCCCTAATAAAACAACAAAGCCCCCCCAAAATAAAAAATGCCCTACCCTATTCTAAATTACTAAAGTTAAAAGCTCTTTTACCTTACCAGCCCTGAACAGGGCCCTTTGCGGGGCATGCCCCAAGAAGTTCAGCTCTTTTGCCTGTAAAAAAAACATACAATACCCCCCCCCAACATTACAACCCACCACCCACATACCCCTAATCTCACCCAAACCCCCCTTAAATAAACCTAACACTAAGCCCCTGAAGATCTTATTTGTAGGTTTTGTATTTAATTAATGTATTGATAGTGTAGTGTTAGGTTTAATTGTAGGTAATTGTAGGTATTGTATTTAATTAATTTATTGATAGTGTAGTGTTAGGTTTAATTGTAGGTAATTGTAGGTATTTTATTTAATTCATTTAATGATAGTATAGTGTTAGGTTTAATTGTAACTTAGGTTAGGATTTATTTTACAGGTAATTTTGTAATTATTTTAACTAGGTAACTATTAAATAGTTCTTAACTATTTAATAGCTATTGTACCTGGTTAAAATAATTACAAAGTTGCCTGTAAAATAAATATTAATCCTAAAATAGCTACAATGTAATTATAATTTATATTGTAGCTATATTAGGATTTATTTTACAGGTAAGTATTTAGCTTTAAATAGGAATAATTTATTTAATAAGAGTTAATTAATTTCGTTAGATGTAAATTATATTTAACTTAGGGGGGTGTTAGTGTTAGGGTTAGACTTAGCTTTAGGGGTTAATACATTTATTAGAATAGCGGTGAGCTCCGGTCGGCAGATTAGGGGTTAATAATTGAAGTTAGGTGTCGGCAATGTTAGGGAGGGCAGATTAGGGGTTAATACTATTTATTATAGGGTTAGTGAGGCAGATTAGGGGTTAATAACTTTATTATAATAGCGTTGCGGTCCGGTCGGCAGATTAGGGGTTAATAAGTGTAGGCAGGTGGAGGCGACGTTGTGGGGGGCATATTAGGGGTTAATAAATATAATATAGGGGTTGGCGGTGTTAGGGGCAGCAGATTAGGGGTACATAAGGATAACGTAGGTGGCGGAGCTTTGCGGTCGGCAGATTAGGGGTTAATAAGTGTAGGTAGCTGGCGGCGACGTTGTGGGGGGCAGGTTAGGGGTTACTAAATATAATATAGGGGTCGGCGGTGTTAGGGGCAGCAGATTAGGGGTACATAAGGATAACGTAGTTGGCGGTCGGCAGATTAGGGGTTAAAAAAATTTAATCGAGTGTCGGCGATGTGGGGGGACCTCGGTTTAGGGGTACATAGGTAGTTTATGGGTGTTAGTGTACTTTAGAGTACAGTAGTTAAGAGCTTTATGAACCGGCGTTAGCCCAGAAAGCTCTTAACTACTGACTTTTTTCCTGCGGCTGGAGTTTTGTCGTTAGAGTTCTAACGGTCACTTCAGCCACGACTCTAAATACCGGAGTTAGAAAAATCCCATTGAAAAGATAGGATACGCAATTTACGTAAGGGGATCTGCGGTATGGAAAAGTCGCGGCTGAAAAGTGAGCGTTAGACCCTTTTTTGAGTGACTCCAAATACCAGAGTTAGCCTAAAACCAGCGTTAGGAGCCTCTAACCCTGGTTTTCACGGCTAACGCCAAACTCCAAATCTAGGCCCTAATTTCTAACAAATCAGTTTGGTAAATTTTTACTGTAAACAGGAAGAAAGTATTCCAGTAACAAAATGTTACAAGATACATCTAAACTATTGTACTGTGGGGGTATGAGGGAGAGAGAAGCTTTGTTTGAAATAGCTGCTTGTGCTTATGTAAACTCCTAGTTATAATTAGCATATTTTAATACCTAACATACAGCTAGATTACGAGTTTTGTGTTATGAGTAAAAAAGCAGTGTTATGCTTTATAACGCTGCTTTTTCCCTAACGCTGCTATTACAAGTCTTGTAGGTATAGGTGTACCGCACACCTTTTTGTCCATCACGCAACGTCAATGGGACTCCCATAGCGCCGGTATTACGAGTTTGCCTGGGAGGCCAAAAAGTGAGCGGTACACCCTATACTGACAAGATCCGTACCGCCATCTAAAGTCAGTAGTTATAGGTTTTACGTTACAAAGCTGTAGCATAAAACTCATAACTAAAGTGTTAAAAAGTAAACTAAACACCCATATACTACCTATTAACCCCTAAACTGAGGCCCTCTCGCATCGCAAACACTATAATAAATTTATTAACCCCTAATCTGCCTCTCCGGACCTCGCCGCCATTATTAAAATTTATTTTCCCCTATTCTGCTGCTCCGGACCTCGCCGCCATTATTAAAATTTTATTACCCCTATTCCCACGCTCCCCGACATCATCACCACTATAATAAACCTATTAACCCCTAAATCGCCGCCCTCCCACATCGCAAACACTATTTAAATATTATTAACCCCTAATCTGCCGTCCTTCCACACCGCCGCTTTAATAAACCTATTAACCACTAAACCGCAAGGCCCCCACAATGAAATATACTAAAAAAAATTATTAACCCCTAAACCTCTGACCTCCCACATCACTAACTCTACATAAATATATTAACCCCTAATACTAACCCTAACGTAACCCTAACCCTAAGTCTAAGCCTAACCCTAATGTAACCCTAAATCTAACACCCCCTAACTTAATTCCTTAATGACCTTAGCACTTTTCCATTTTCTGTCCGACTATTTTTACATTTCTGCTGTGTTTGTGTTTAGCTGTAATTTTCCTCTTACTCATTTACTGTACCCACACATATTAAATACCATTTTTCTTGCCATTAAATGGACTTTCTAAAGATACCATTATTTTCATAAAATTTTATAAATTTTCTATAATTTTTTTATGAAATATGAGAAAAAAAATGGAAAAAACACACTTTTTCTAACTTTGACCCTCAAAATATCCTACAATTCTACAACTACCAAAAAACACCCATGCTAAGTAGTTTCTAAATTTTGTCCTGAGTTTAGAAATACCCAATGTTTACATGTTCTTTGCTTTTTTTGCAAGTTATAGGACAATAAGTACAAGTAGCACTTTGCTATTTTTTTTTTTTTCAAAATTAGCAATAGTTACGTTGGAACACTGATATCTGTCAGGAATCCCTGAATAACCCTTCACATGTATATATTTTTTAAAAGAAGACAACCTAAGGTATTAAATATGGGGTATTTTGACTCTTTCCATTCAACCATTTTACCACTAATTTATGCCAAAATTTGAAAGAAAAAAAAAAGTGGTGATTTTTTGACAAAATAGCAATTCAAGAATACATTTACTGAGAACGTTAAGGGTTATTGCCAAATAACACCCCAATATATCTTCAGCAGCATCTCTTGAGTACAGTGATACCACCCATATATAGGTGTGTCGGGTTCTCTGGGGGCTAAAAGGCCTTATTTTTAGGGGGCGCATTCCAGTTTTCAACTTGGAATTTTCACATCTGTCATCATGCACCCATGTCCTATTTGGGACATTTCTGAAGCCGACCAATGCAAATTACCCCCATCAAACCATATATTTTTGAAAAGTAGACACCCTAGGGTATTTCAAATGCTGGTATTTTAACACTTTCCATGCACTAATTCAACCACCAGTCTTTGTCAAACTTTTGGGTAGTCATTTTTTGTGTTATTTTTCACACACATTGTACTCTAGGCATAGATTTTCAGTCCCTGTTATGTGTTACTGCAAAAAAACACCTTAATATGTATTCAACAACATCTCCTGAGTACAGTGATACCACCCATGTATAGGTGTGTCGGGTTATCTGGGGACTAAAAGGCCTTATTTTTAGGGGGTGCATTCCAGTTTTTCAACTTGGAATTTTCACATCTGTCATCATGCACCCATGTCCTATTTGGGACATTTCTGAAGCCGGCCAATGTAAATAACCCCCATCAAACCATATATTTTTGAAAAGTAGACAACCTAGGGTATTTCAAATGCTAATATTTTAACACTTTCCATGCACTAATTCAACCACCAGTCTTTTTCAAACTTTTGGGTAGTCATTATTTTGTGTTATTTTTTACACACATATAGATTAGTTTGGGCGACAATGTTCCCCAATACATCATCGCCCAGAAACACCTCCAGAAACTGTTGGGGGCTAAAACCTGCCACATCTATATTAATGTCAGAATTTGCTGTGAAGGGTGGGATATCTGGCCTCTGGAGATTAGGCATTACCCACTCTTCAGCGGTATTGGCAACAACACGCCTCCTTCTGGCAGGGGGGCTAGCAGGGGGGCTGGCAGGGGGACTGGCAGGGGGGCTAGCAGGGGGGCTAGCAGCCACAGATACATCACTATCAGTTGAGACTGCATCTAATGATGTATCTGAGCATACAGCAGGGTCAAATTTGGGGTCTGAGTCAGACATAGAGGCATCTGACTCTGACGCAAGAATAGCATACACCTCCTCAGCACTATATCTTTTCTGTGACATTTTTTTATCTGTCACAGAAAAAAAATAATAAAAAAATGTAAATTGAAATTTAATTAATTAAGTAAATGGCTCTGAAAAGAGAATTTGGGTTTTTAAAAAATTACAATAAAATTAACCCCTAAAAAAATGCACAGACAGCAAAAAAGTACAGCTATGCTACTGCCAGTGATTTATAGCGATCACTGGCAAGCTAGGGGTTAATGACTCTGGAAATTAAATTAAATTAGCAAAATGGCTCTGAAAAGAGCCTTTTGGTTTTTAAATTTTTTTTTAAAAAATGAACCCCTAAAAAAAATGCACAGACAGCAAAAAAGTACAGCTATGCTACTGCCAGAGATTTATAGTGATCACTGGCAAGCTAGGGGTTAAAGACTCTGGAAATTAAATTAAATTACCTAAATGGCTCTGAAAAGAGCCTTTGGTTTTTTAAAAAAATTACAAAAAAAAAATTAACCCCTAAAAAATGCACAGAGAGCAAAAAAAGTGCAGCTATGCTACTGCCAGTGATTTATAGTGATCACTGGCAAGCTAGGGGTTAATGGTTCTGAAAAGAGCCTTTGGATTTTTAAATAAATCTCTCTCTTCTAAACACAGGTCTCTCTCTCTCTCCAACAAAATAGCAAGTGAGGAGAGGGAGGGAGATCCACACTGATCAGAGTCAATATTTACATATATTGACTTGATCAGACAAATGGGATATTTTATTATAAAAAATGTTTTGTGTGGGAAGGCTCAGATTGGGTGACTCTAGCTTGCCCCTATGATGAGGCAGGGTAGGGACACCCCCAGAGGCCCCATGATGCACTGGGCATCGCCATTTTGGAAGCCTCGTGGGGGAGTGAGGGCTATATAGGATCTTTCATTTTATTATGTCCGGGGGTTTTTTGTGTGTGTTTTTTTTGTTTATTTTATACCTAACTAAGTGCCTCGACCCACCAAGGCACTTGGCACACAAGCAGAGTATCGGAAGCATGTCTGATCTTTTCCGATGCTCTGCTATACTGCCGGGCTCCACGTGGAGCAAAACCGGAAGTGATCACTCAAGGGGGAGTGATCAATCCGGTCCCGGCACTCCGGAACAGTACTGCAGGATGCCTCTACATCGAGGCATCCCTGCAATACTGTAAGAGTGTCTGGAAGTGATCTCGATCGCTTCCAGCACTCAGTTTAGCCGACGACGTGCAGGGTAAGTCCTCAGACATTAACTGTCTTTTATTTGAGGACGTACCCTGCACGTCGTCGGTCACTAAGGGGTTAAAGGGACACTGAACACAATATTTTTTTTCTTTCATGATTCAGATAGAGCATGCAATTTTAAGCAACTTTCGAATTTACTCCTATTATCAATTTTTCTTCGTTCTCTTGCTATCTTTATTTTAAACAGAAGGCACCTAAGATTTTTTTTTGGGTTCAGAACTCTGGATAGCACTTTTTTATTGGTGGATGAATTTATCCACCAATCAGCAAGGACAACCCAGGTTGTTCACCAAAAATGGGTTGGCATCTAAACTTACATTCTTGCATTTCAAATAAAGATAGCAAGAGAATGAAGAAAATTTGATAATAGGAATAAATTAGAAAGTTGCTTAAAATGTCATGCTCTATCTGAATCACAAAAGAAAAAATTTGAGTTCAGTGTCCCTTTAAATATAATTAAAATAAATCTATATAAACCTTACAATTATTAACTAAATAATTCCTATTTAAAACTAAATATAAACTTACCTGTAAAAAAACCCTAAGCTAGCTACAAAGTAACTAATTGTTATATTGTAGCTATCTTAGGTTTTATTTTTATTTCACAGGTAAGTTTGTATTTATTTTAACTATGTAGACTAGTTAGTAAATAGTTATTAACTATTTACTAGCTACCTAGTTAAAATAAATACAAAGTTACCTGTAAAATAAAACCTAACCTGCCTTACACTAAAACCTAACATTACAATAAAATTAAATAAATTACATTAATAAAATACAATTTACTAACTTGCAAGAAACCCCCACTAAATTACAAAAAATAAAAATCGAAATTATCAAACCAAATTTGGTTTTGAAGGTAAATTTTGTCATTTTGTAACAAATTTATATAATAAACCTCGTACTAAACTCTTGGTCAATGGTACCCTTTCCCCAGAGATTACACTGGAGAGGGGAATACGACAGGGATGTCCTCTATCTCCCCTGCTCTTTGATTTATCAATAGAACCTCTAGCAATCATGGTTAGACATCAACTAGAAGGTATTAAGGTTAGGAAAAAGGAGCTCAAAATAGCATTATATGCAGACGATATTCTGCTCAATTTATCAAATATTAAAGATAATTTGCCAAAGCTATTATCAATTATCAAACAATTTGGATCCTTTTCAGGCTACAGAGTTAACACTTCAAAATCGGAACTTCTTTGGTTAAAGAGAAATAAAAACTCACCTCTTGATATTCCTTTCAAGATAGTGGCGGATGCATTTAAATATCTGGGGATCCTAATTCCAGCTAACATAGAGAAGTTGTATGAGTTAAATATTCCCCCAATTCTGGCAGAGATTAAACAGAGTCTATCAAACTGGCAAAGTCTTCCAATATCTATATCAGGTAGAATAGCGGTGTTTAAAATGGTTTTACTCCCGAAGTTGTTATATATCTTGCAGAATCTTCCCATTTTACTTAAAGCAAAAGACATTCGGTTGCTGAATACTCTTCTGAGAAGATTCATTTGGCAGAACAAAAAACCTAGAATTGCTCTTTCTAAGCTACAATTACCTTGGAATCAGGGGGGATTTGCACTGCCGGATGTGCGGATGTACAATTATGCTTTTTTAGCACGTATAGTGGCAGACTGTTTTTTTATTAAAGACTATGTCACAAATAATGAATTAGAGAACAATATCTGCTACCCATTCCTACCGGCAGCTCTAACACATTGTAAACCAAAATTAATACCGCAGGGGTTGAAGGCATTCAAAACTATCTATGTTCCCATTCAGAGCTGGTGGAAAATGGGTAAGGCACTATCTCTGGACTGCAATGTATCAAAGTTTGCTTCATTTCTAGGTAACCCTAAATTCCCGGCGGGAATAGAATCAGCAGTATTTCAAAGATGGCATAACGTAGGATTGGCAAGGGTCATCCAGCTCATTGATAGAGAGAATTATGTGGTAAAAGCATACGAATCACTTAGGCATGAATTTGATCTTCCAAATAAGGAATTTTTCGCATACCTCCAAGCCAGACATTTTGTAGTGGAACTCTTGAAGGATACAAACTCCCCTTGGTCCTGGGGAGGATTGGAGGGGTGGTTAACATTGGTAGGAAATGGACTGATGTCTATCTCCCCATGTTACCACCTTCTTGTCTCCCTCGGGGGCACTTCAAATCTCGAGAAACTCTCGGCAGACTGCAATATCGATGCTCAATTGATACAAGGTTCTATTACAAGAATAGCTCAGACTACACTTTCTGCCACTTGGAGGGAAACACAGGTGAAACTCCTATATAGGACATACTTCACTCCAGAGAAAGGTCTTAAATGTGGGAACACAGAATTTATTAAATGCCCAAAATGTTCAAAATATGGTGCTGACTTGGTGCATATGATATGGAGCTGTCCTAGAATGGGTCAATTCTGGAGGAAAGTGGAATATTGGCTAAAAAATACCGTCAAGATCGGCCCTCTGGATCTATCCTTGAGTTACATGGTATTTCTAAAGAAAGATAAGGAGAAGCTACATCCCCAACATAAATTAATCAATATGGTAATTATAGCAGCTAGATACTTAATTTTTAAAAAATGGAAAACGTCGGCAACCCCCTCGGTTAATGAGGTTAAAAACTGCCTTAAAAAACAGTGTATATTAGAACAGATAGATACCAACATGAATGATGAAGAGGACATTAAAAAGTTTTTTATGAAGTGGTCTTTATTCATTAAAATCTTCACATCAACCGAAATTGATTATATGATCTTTCCTTTTAGAAATTCGGAATTAGTATTACTAGGGGTATGGTAGACTCCCTTGTCACTTTGTTGGGGTTTTCCTTTCCTTTTTTTTTTCTTTCTCTTCCCTTTTCTTTCTTCTTCTTTCTTTTTCTCTTCCCCTTCCTTGGCGGTTGGGGAGGGTGGGGGGGAGGGGCGGGGACACGGCCCAAAGTCATTCTGAGAAATTAAAGGCCCTATTAAAGGTTAGGTGCTTTTGATTTGAGGGCCTTAGAGGGGATAAAAAGAAGTCAGCAGTATAAAATGGATAATTGTGTGCAGGAGTACAGTATGCTTAAGTTGGATGGGCTAAGGGGCTGACCACATTATTATTGATTCTTATGTATCTATTTCGGTAGTATTACCCTGTTAGCAATTGTTATCTTACTTTTGTATAACTTAAGTTGATTATTGAAGATAAGCAAAGCTGCAAAAAAGCTATGTCGATGTTTATTTTTCTTATATTCTCTTATTTTTTTTTTTCTGTTGTTGCCCTGCACGGGCGTAATCAAATTGTTAGAAATTTATATGCTGAACAATAAAAAATTAAAATTGAAAAAAAATGTCATGCTCTATCTGAATCACAAAAGAAAAAATTTGAGTTCAGTGTCCCTTTAAATATAATTAAAATAAATCTATATAAACCTTACAATTATTAACTAAATAATTCCTATTTAAAACTAAATATAAACTTACCTGTAAAAAAAACCCTAAGCTAGCTACAAAGTAACTAATTGTTATATTGTAGCTATCTTAGGTTTTATTTTTATTTCACAGGTAAGTTTGTATTTATTTTAACTATGTAGACTAGTTAGTAAATAGTTATTAACTATTTACTAGCTACCTAGTTAAAATAAATACAAAGTTACCTGTAAAATAAAACCTAACCTGCCTTACACTAAAACCTAACATTACAATAAAATTAAATAAATTACATTAATAATATACAATTTACTAACTTGCATGAAACCCCCACTAAATTACAAAAAATAAAAATCGAAATTATCAAAAATAAAAACAAATTACTCCTTATCTAATAGCCCTATCAAAATAAAATAGCCCCCCCCCCAAAATAAAAAAAAATATATACGATTGAGCAGCCAATAGAATGAGAGCTCAATCCTATTGGCTGATTGGATCAGCCAATAGGATGCAAGTTCAATCCTATTGGCTGATTGCAACAGCCAATAGGATTTTTTCCTCTTTAATTCCTATTGACTGATAGAAATCTTTCAGCCAATAGGAATGTAAGGGATGCCATCTTGGATGACGTCACTTAAAGGGAACCCTCAGTTTACGCCAACGACCATAAGAAGAGGATGCTCCGCGCCAGATGGATGTCTTGAAGATTTACCCACTCCGCGCCGGATGGATGAAGATAGAAGATGCTGCCTGGATGAAGACTTCTTCTCGCTTGGATGAGGACTTCGCCGGCTGGATGAAGATTGAAGAGGCCGTCTGGATGAAGACTTCTTGCCACTTGGATGAGTTTTTGGGTGTTTTTTTTTTTTTAGGTTACAGTTTTGGGCAATTCGTAAAAGAGCTAAATGCCCTTTTAAGGGCAATGCACACCCAAATGCCCTTTTCAGGGCAATGTTTAGCTTAGGTTTAATTAGGGTTTTATTTGGGGGTTTGGTTGGGTGGGTGGTGGGTGGGTTTTACTGTTGGGGAGTTGATTATTGCAATGTAAAAGAGCTGATTTCTTTGGGCAATGCCCCACAAAAGGCCATTTTAAGGGCCATTGGCCGTTTAGTGTAGGCTAGGGTTTTTTTTTATTTTGGGGGGGGGGGGCTTTTTTATTTTGATAGGGCTATTAGATTAGGAGTAATTCGTTTTTATTTTTGATAATTTCATATTTTATTTTTTGTAATTTAGTGTTTATTTTTTTTTGTAAGTTAGTAAATTGTATTTTATTAATTTCATTTATTTCATTTTATTGTAATGTTAGGTTTTAGTGTAAGGCAATTTAGGTTTTATTATAAAGGTAACTTTGTATTTATTTTAACTAGGTAGCTAGTAAATAGTTAATAACTATTTACTAACTAGTCTACCCAGTTAAAATAAATACAAACTTACCTGTGAAATAAAAATAAAACCTATCGCCTAGATTTAGAGTTTTGCGTTAGAAGGGGTGCGTTAGCTACGTGTGTTTTTCCCCCCCGCACCTTTTAAACAATGCTGGTATTTAGAGTTCTCAGAAGGGCTGCGTTAGGCTCCAAAAAGGGAGCGTACAGGCATATTTACTGCCACTGCAACTCTAAATACCAGCGGTGCTTACGGACGCGGCCAGCTTCAAAAACGTGCTCGTGCACGATTCCCCCATAGGAAACAATGGGGCAGTTTGAGCTGAAAAAAAAAACTAACACCAGCAAAAAAGCAGCGTTCAGCTCCTAATGCAGCCCAATTGTTTCCTATGGGGAAACACTTCCTAAGTCTGCACCTAACACCCTAACATGTACCCCGAGTCTAAACACCCCTAACCTTATACTTTTTAACCCCTAATCTGCCGACCCCGCTATCGCTGACCCCGGCATATTATTTTTCACCCCTAATCTGCCGCTCCGTACACCGCTGCAACCTACATTATCCCTATGTACCCCTAATCTGCTGCCCCTAACACCGCCGACCCCTATATTATATTTATTAACCCCTAATCTGCCGCCCCCAACGTCGCCACCACCTACCTACAATTATTAACCCCTAATCTGCCGACCGGACCTCACCGCTACTCTAATAAATGTATTAACCCCTAAAGCTAAGTCTAACCCTAACCCTAACACCCCCCTAAGTTAAATATAATTTTATTCTAACGAAATAAAATAATTCTTATTAAATAAATTAATCCTTTTTAAAGCTAAATAGTTACCTTTAAAATAAACCCTAATATAGCTACAATATAAATAATAATTATATTGTAGCTATTTTAGGATTAATATTTATTTTACAGGCAACTTTGTATTTATTTTAACCAGGTACAATAGCTATTAAATAGTTAATAACTATTTAATAGTTACCTAGTTAAAATAATTACAAAATTACCTGTAAAATAAATCCTAACCTAAGTTACAATTAAACCTAAATAAATAAATTAATTAAATAAACTATCTACAATTATCTACAATCAAATCAACTAAACTAAATTACAAAAACAAACAAACACTAAATTACAAAACAAACAAACACTAAATTACAAAAAATAAAAAAAGATTACAAGAATTTTAAACTAATTACACCTACTCTAAGCCCCCTAAAAAAATTGAGCTCGCATTCTATTGGCTGATCGGAAAAGCCAATAGAATGTGAGCTCAATCTGATTGGCTGATTGGATCAGCCAATCCGATTGAACTTGAATCTGCTTGGCTGATTCAATCAGCCAATCAGATTTTTCCTACCTTAATTACGATTGGCTGATAGAATCCTATCAGCCAATCGGAATTCGAGGGACGCCATTTGGATGACGTCATTTAAAGGAACCTTCATTCGGACTTAGGTCGTCATTAGAAGAGGATGGATCCGCGTCGGCTGCTTTAAGATGGTCCCGCTCCACGCCAGATGGAAGAAGATAGAAGATGCCGTCTGGATGAAGATGTCTACCGGTCCGGATGCCCTCTTCTTGCCGGATAGGATGAAGACTTCGGACCCTCTTCTGGACTTCTTCTTGCCGGATAGGATGAAGTCTTCGGAGCCTCTTCTGGACGGATCGGTGATACCCGGCGTGGTGAAGATAAGGTAGGAAGATCTTCAGGGGCTTAGTGTTACGTTTTTTAAGGGGGGTTTGGGTTAGATTAGGGGTATGTGGGTGGTGATTTGTAATGTTGGGGGGGGTATTGTAAGTTTATTTAAATGCAAAAGAGCTGTTTTCTTTGGGGCATGCCCCGCAAAAGGCCCTTTTAAGGGCTGGTAAGGTAAAAGAGCTGTTAAATTTTTATTTTAGAATAGGGTAGGGCATTTTTTTATTTTGGTGGGCTTTGTTATTTTTTTAGGGGGCTTAGAGTAGGTGTAATTAGTTTAAAATTCTTGTAATCTTTTTTTATTTTTTGTAATTTAGTGTTTTTTTTTTGTAATTTAGTGTTTTTTTTTTGTAATTTAGTTTAGTTGATTTAATTGTAGATAATTGTAGATAGTTTATTTAATTAATTTATTGATAGTGTAGTGTTAGGTTTAATTGTAACTTAGGTTAGGATTTATTTTACAGGTAATTTTGTAATTATTTTAACTAGGTAACTAATACATTTATTAAAAGTTATTAACTATTTAATAGCTATTGTACCTAGTTAAAATAAATACAAAGTTGCCTGTAAAATAAATATTAATCCTAAAATAGCTACAATATAATTATTATTTATATTGTAGCTATATTAGGGTTTATTTTACAGGTAAGTATTTAGCTTTAAATAGGATTAATTTTTTTAATAAAAATTATTTTATTTCGTTAGAATAAAATTATATTTAATTTAGGGGGGTGTTAGGGTTAGGGTTAGACTTAGCTTTAGGGGTTAATACATTTATTAGAGTAGCGGTGAGGTCCAGTCGGCAGATTAGGGGTTAATAATTGTAGGTAGGTGGCGGCAACGTTGGGGACGGCAGATTAGGGGTTAATAAATATAATATAGGGGTCAGCGGTGTTAGGGGCAGCAGATTAGGGGTACATAGGGATAATGTAGGTTGCAGTGGTGTGCGGTCGGCAGATTAGGGGTTAAAAAATTTTAATCGAGTGGCGGCTATGTGGGGGGGGCCTCGGTTTAAGGGTACATAGGTAGTTAATGGGTATTAGTGTACTTTAGAGCACAGTAGTTAAGAGCTTTATGAACCGGCGTTAGCCCAGAAAGCTCATAATTCCTGGCTTTTTGCTGCGGCTGGAGTCTTGTCGTTAGATTTCTAACGCTCACTTCAGTCAAGACTCTAAATACCGGCGTTAGAAAGATCCCATTGAAAAGATAGGATACGCAATTGACGTAAGGGGATCTGCGGTATGGAAAAGTCGCGGCTGGAAAGTGAGCGTTAGACCCTTTCCTGACTGACTCTAAATACCAGCAGGCGGCCAAAAACAGTGTTAGGACCCCCGCAGAAATCTAGGCGTAAGATAGCTACAATATAACTATTTGTTATTTTGTAGCTAGCTTTTTTTTTTTTTACAGGTAAGTTTGTATTTAGTTTTAAATAGGAATTATTTAGTTAATAATTGTAAGGTTTATTTAGATTTATTTTAATTATATTAAGGTTAGGGGGTGTTAGGGTTAGACTTAGGGTTACGTTAGGGTTATGCTTAGGGTTAGGGTTACGTTAGGTTTAGGTTTAGGGGTTAATAACTTTAGTATAGTCGCAGCAACATTGGGGGTGGCAGATTAGGGGTTAATTAGTGTAGGTAGGTGTTAGCGATGTTAGGGGCAGCAGATTAGGGGTTAATAATTGTAATGTAAGTGGGGGCGATGTTAGGGGCAGCAGATTAGGGGTTAATAACTGTAATGTAAGTGGCGGCGATGTTAGGGGCAGCAGATTAGGGGTTAATAACATTATGTAGGTGGCGGTGATGTTAGGGGCAGCAGATTAGGGGTGTTTAGACGTGGAGTTTATATTTGGGTGTTAGGTTTAAACGTAACTTTTTCTTTCCCCCATAGACATTAATGGGGCTGCGTTACGTAGCTTTTGTTTCCGCGATCGCAGGTGTTAGGCTTTTTTTTGCCAGCTCTCCCCATTGATGTCTATGGGGAAATCGTGCACGAACACGTCAAAGCAGTGCTTGATTTCGGTGCGTTATGTAGCTCAACGCCACCATATCCCCCGCACAAGCCTGCTATTTTAAAACCTGTAATAGCAGCGCTCTAAGGAGGTGAAATAACATCGAAAATGTTGCGGTCATTAATTTTCCTATAGCGCTCAAAACTCGTAATCTGTCTGATAAATACTTGTAGGTTCAGACCATTGTTATTGGCATTAAATGATGGCTTTATTGAGAAAATTATTGTTTTATATACAGAAATAAACATGAAGGAACTATCTCCCATACATTTAAAAGGACAGTCTATTCCAGAATTTATATTGTTTAAAGATAGATAGTCCCTTTATTTCCAATTCCCCAGTTTTGCATAACCAACACAGTTATATTAATTTATTTTTTACCTTGTATCTACGCCTCTTCAGACTACGCACTTATTTCAGTTCTTTTAACAGACTTGCATTTTAGCCAATCAGTGCTGACTCCTAGGTAACTCCCCAGGAGTGAGCACAATGTTATCTATAAGGCACACATGAACTAGCGCTGTCTAGCTATGAACAACTGTAAAAATGCACTGAGATAAGAGGCCGCCTTCAAGGACTTTGAAATTAGCAAATTAGCCTACCTAGTTATAGCTTTCAACAAAGAATACCAAAGAACAAAGCAAATTTAATGGTAACAGTAAATTGGAAAGTTGGTTAAAGCTGCATGCCCTATCTGAGTATTAAAAAGTTAATTTTGACTAGACTGTCCCTTTAATGTTCTGCAGTAGATATAAGAAGTCATTTGAAACACATTAAGGGGAAACACATTTTATAGTACAGTGTAACTTTTTTTAATTGAGGTTTGATATGCAATAACAGACAAGCAATTCTTCAAATAGTGTGTTGGTACAGAAAGAAAAATCATATCAATTGTCTTGAGAGAAATATATACAACCATAACTGTTACATCACAGGACAGTTTAAATTTGTAAAAATGAACCTCACATTTTCAGAATACAAAATAAAAAAATACCAGTAATATTAAGGTTTTCTTTGTTTTGTATTTATTTAAATTTGTTTATTAATATAATATAGAGGTGTCTCATATAAGCTATTTATAATATAGGAATATTGTTCTGTCCATATACAGTATTCATATGTACATCTTTAAGTGCTATTTTAGTTCTTGTGTTCCCTCTAGTGTTATGTTTTATTATTGTATTCAATTTAATGTATATTCTCTGTTTTACCTCTGACGTTTTGAGGTCACTTCCTGCCTCCATTTTAGTTTCACTTTGTGGGTGTAAATTAGTTTCATTTTGTGTGTGTAAAGTTTGCTTGAACTTTCTGCTAATAGCTTTGTAGAGGCAAATTCTGTTTACCTGGCAATTATCTCTTCTGTAGCTTCAGAATTCTTTCTTTGCATCAATAAAGTTTGAAGGATTCACAAATCTCAGCTGTGGAATTTGTCTGAGTTAAGCTACTTCTGGATTCTATTAACTGTAAATAGGATTGCATGTCTAAACTTTCTATCAGAAGGCATTCATCTTGCAAACAGTAGATGAAAACAGAATAAATATAGATAATAACCTGTGGATCGTATCATATAAGGACTATGAATATGTCTGGAGACATAACTGAGACACCTATGCATGTATAAGAGTATAACAATAAAGGCGGTAAGAGGGGGAGGGGGGAGGCGGAGACTGGTTGGGCAAAAGGACATGGAGCTTATACAGTAATATTAGGAGATTTAAGAGACTTGTTTAACTTGTTTATTATGGTATATTTAATTTGTGATAGGCTACCATAACAAGGGGCTACCAGACTCTAGAAATAACACAAGATGGTTACTTTGTAACTAGTGGGCTTTGCCAAGTGTACCCGTTTAGGCACTAATGAATAAAAGCCAGGAAGGAACCTCTAGGTAAGTCGTCGGACTGAGACTACTTCTGAATTAATAAGATGTATTGTGGTGTAGGATGGTTCAGGGTGAGAATATAGATGCATGTCCTGTCCCCTGGGCATGGGCCCTATACCCGACTACAGGAAAATACTGACGATTAAAATGTTACCCAAAGCCAAAGTAGAAGGGAATGAATAATGTACAATAGCTTGTCACAAGTCTAGGTACAGAAAGCAACATATTTAAAGTGTTAATAATATTCTCATTTTGGAGAAGGTTATGTCTAAAAACAGGAAGTCAAACATAGAGAATGTAACTTAAAGCTTCAAGAAAAAAAGTACAGTAGGATATAAAGTACTGACTAATATATATGCAACAAGGCTGAGTTCTACACAGCATCACTCAATATCTGCTAATTGCCTTTTGTACCTTAAGGGTATAGCCATGTACTTATGTTGTTGCTACAAGAGCAGATTTCCAGTACGTATCAGTTCTTATATATAAAGCATGTAGGATAAAGTTTGTCTTCCTATAGGCAGTTATCCACCCTTATCAGTATTAATATTGGGCAATGCAGCTGAGGGGTAGGCCAGTCTATAAAGTAAAAACTACCAGCTCAATATGGCATGTCGCGATTAGGGCATACCTTAAACAGCATAAAAATACATTTGTGTAGTTCAAATTCAATAAGTGAAATTATGTTAGCGAGGGAATATCTTAACAAGAACATTGTGCAAAATAAACAAACTTGTGCGTCAAAAATATAAACAATTACTATAGAAAAAGTAAACCATAAGCAAAACATGAATTTTTAACACTACCTGTCACATATTTAAATAGAGAAATCAAACGGTCGGTAGCTGTAAGGTTGTGTCTTCGTTTACAGTTTACACTATATAAATATATATAAAATGGTTTCTCATAATCTGTTAAGTATAAAGACAATATTCACAAAACAAAAAGTGAATCAAGATACAATAGCCATTAGTAGCCTATAGGTGTAGCCATATAATACAAAACTGGAAAAATGAAATATATAAGGCTAACAAGTTTCAAATGATAAAACAGGTTTAACTATTTAACTTTAAGAGAGTACGCCAATAAACGTTACCATGTTCATCTACACTCTATTGAAATATGTAGGGAATTAAGATAAGTAGCTGTCCAGTAAGAGAATAGGGAGAATATATACGCATTTAATTAAAAAACACTTTTACCCCACACCGATTTTGAGCAGTGACCGGCAGTTTTTAGAAGTGTCCAGCATAAGTAGACCTCTGGGATCCCACTTCCATTGTAGCCAGTTCATACAAGAAATGATGATGAGAGGTAGTGAGGTTAGTAAAGAGCATATTGTTTGTGCCTGTATTTTTCTAAGAGTCCGAGTAGACCTCATAGATTTCTCCTGGTACAATATCATTGCTGGCCTGTTCACAACAAAAGCACAGCCACCCTTCATTGAAATCACTTGGTTCTCCAAATTACTCTCTGGTCTCACAGACATAATTTTGTCTTCCAGATTTACAGTTTGCATTGGGGCTTGCTTTGCATATACCAATAAACTGCTAGAAGTAGGTGGCAAACATTGGAGCTCCAAAGCGCCTCCATTCCCACACTCTGCTGTGGAAAATGTAAGTTGGGTCGGCTGTAAAGTGGAGTGTATACCGCTGGGATGGCATGCCGTGTGCAGTGTTTCCTTAAGGGTAATGTAATGATCCTGGAGTAGATGGATACGGCTAGCCCCCTGAATATTAGCCTTTTGCATAAGGGATAGGCGCGTGCGTGGAGACAATATCTAATGTCTAGCGTGCTGAGACAGGCGGAATATAATAGCTACCATGCCACTAGATCTTTCTGCTGGGATGTCCAGGTGCTGACAGTTGTCTCCAAAATAAGTTTAGAGTCCAAAGGAGTCCATAGTATCTCACCGCCACTAGAAAGAAAAGATGGCTACTGCTCACAATATGTTAGCTTGAACCTCCGGTCTTAACTTGAAAATGCCATACCCTCTGTTATTATTATTATTATTATCAGGTATTTGTAGAGCGCCAACAGATTCCGCAGTGCTGTAAACATAGTCAGTGTAAAGGATAGCTTTTGTAGGGGTCAAGTGGGTAGAGTCTTTTGTAGGGGTCAAGTGGGTAGAGTCCAATTAATAGACTCTAATTTTAAAACTAAAGTCAGGGAAGTCCACAGAGGGTTCTTTAAACGCTTAATTCCAATATAGAAATCATCTAAAGTCAAGTATAGAAGCATCCCAGTTGGAGCAATAAAGATGTGCCACCATTCATGTGCGCTGTAGGCTCTGCCCCCCTCGTACCGTGTAACTTTAAATAAATCAAGAATTACAGAAAGGATTTACTAGTGTACAGCTATAGATGTAGTGTCTGTGGCTGGGTAATTATTGAATGCAACTAGGACTGGGTATAAAAAGACCAGGTGGGACCATGTGACCAAGGCAGGATTTGTCAGTGGCAACACGTTGAAAGAATATATTTTGTATTACAGTGTTTAAGGTAATTTACACTCGTGTGGGGTCTATCACCATGTTGTTGTGTGAAATTTCAACCTGCTGAATTTCATTCTTTGAGACAACTAGAGTTTGGTTTTCATTATAGTGGACAGAAAGTTAGAGGTTCATCATTAAATTCTTGGATCAAGGTAGCAAATGTCTTGAGCAAGCCCTGAGTACAACCTTTAGTCAATTAATACCATGAGACTCCTTTGTGGGTAAATATATACAGTATTATTTGACAAGTAACAATTTCATAACCTTTTTTCCATTATTATAGTCAAATAGCAAAATAATGAATTCTAAGTATGAAAACTAAACAAGGAATGATAATACGTTCATAATTTCATGCAAATCTGTTTTTTTCAAGATTGTGTTTCTGAAACTAAAAACAGTTAAAACAACTCAATAACTACTGAAGGATTTACTAGTGTGCAGCCATAGATCAACTTCAAGCAAAATATTCCCATCATTTAATAATGTTTACATGAAGAAAAAGACAGAAATAGTAATATTTGTTGTATTGTAGACTTAGGACAGTATATTAATGTATATTGATTATCAGTATACTGTATATCTAGTATAATGAACAACATTCTTAAAAATGTTTATATTACATACATATTTACAAATAGAAATGTTATAAGAAAAGTGCCAATATAAAATATTTTTTCCATTTCATATTTTCCCATCTACTACAATTAACATAATTAGTCCCCTGTTTTCTGGCCATTGAATATTGATCTATGGTTTTTATCTATTGCATTAATAAAATTTCAATAAAATATCATATTGCTTATATCATAATAAGCCAACTCTGTTACATGTGAGAGGTCTCAAAATATTCAAACCTGAGAAAGTTAAATGAGTCACTTTGAAAATAGAAAATAAATGAATAAATTAAATTTAACCACATATTATACCCACAATTTCAGCTTGGTCTTAGAATGTTTCCCAAGCTGAAGTAACAAAACAATTATTAAATGATATTTTTGGATCTGGCTTAGAGTAATCATATTTCTGAGTTTCTATGACAGGGTAAATATAGTAAATATTTGAGCAAAAAATATTATTGCATGATGCACTATATTGAACTTACACTACAACCTAATTCAACAAACGTAATGAATATTTTTGAAAAATCTCCTAAAAGTATAAAATGAATAGTTTTGTCAAGATTTCTACATTTCTAAATTTCTAAGTATTGATTACAAATTTTAAAGTCTGATACTACATCCTTATTGCTGTATCAAGCATAATAAAAATTGTTAATTTGAAATATATCAAATAAAGATACTATGTTAAAATGTAAATATGAGATTTATATGACAGTAGCTTAAAGGGACAGTCTACAGAATTGTTATTGTTTAAAAAGATAGATAATCCCTTTATTACCCATTCCCCAGTTTTGCATAACCAACACAGTTAAATAAATACACTTTTTACCTTTATGATTACCTTGTATCTAAGCCTCTGCAAGCTGCCCCCTTATTTCAGTTATTTTGACAGACATCCATTTTAGCCAATCAGAGGTGGTTCCCTGGATCTCCACGTGTGTGAGCACAGTGTTATCTATATGACACACATAACCTAACAACCTCTAGTGGTGAAAAACTGTCAAAATGCCCTGAGAGAAGAGACGGCCTTCAAAGGCTTAGAAATTAGCATATAAACCAACTAGGTATAGCTTTTAACTTAGAATACCAAGAGAACAAAGCAAAATTTGGTGATAAAAGTAAAATGGAAAATTGTTTAAAATTACATTCTCTATCTGAATCATAAAAGTTTATTTTGGACTAGACTGTCCCTTTTACTGCCAAAGTTCAAATAATCACTGGTAAAATTCACTTTTATAGGATCCGTATATGAATTAAAGATGAATAATTAAATCTGAAGAAAATATTGTATCAATAGCGCTGTATTGAGACCAAGGTAATGTCCTTAGACAGAATATAATATATGAATCATAAATAGTTTTGTCTCATGAGACTTTGCATGGAATTGAATAATATAGCAGTGAAGCATTTGTAGAGTAAACAGTGGGCATTAATAAGTTATTTATATGGATATGAGATGCTAGCACTAGCTTAACTAGTGTTAAAATAATTAAGCAGAAATTAAGCAGATAATTGATATCCATTATAAATTATAGAATACCATTATGTCGGTAAGTAGAAGCCTAGTTCTATTTTGGCCATAAAACCAAAGACAAACTGATTTCACTCATTTAAAGCAGAGTTTTTTACAATCTCTGGCGAAATTTCATTAAAAATAATGGTTTTATCTGGTATGTTTATTCTTAAGATCAGAGAATTCTAAAACCTATGAACCTTGCAATGCACCAATACAAACATTCTAAGTTCAGTACTGATTTTGAAATGGTTTTAAAGGGAAAAAATAATTTTGTTGATACAACTTTAGAAGTAAATCAGTTAAAGGGACACTGAACCCAATTTTTTTCTTTCGTGATTCAGATAGAGCATGACATTTTAATTTTTAGTTATTTTGTAGCTAGCTTAGGTTTTTTTTACAGGTAAGTTTATATTTAGTTTAAAATCAGCGCTGTGGAATCTGTTGGCGCTCTACAAATATCTGTTAATAATAATAATAATAATAATAATAAATAGGAATTATTTAGTTATAACTGTAAGGTTTATTTAGATTTATTTTAATTATATTTAAAGGGACACTGAACTCAATTTTTTTATTTTGTGATTCAGATAGAGCATGACATTTTAAGCAACTTTCTAATGTACTCCTATTATCAAATTTTCTTCATTCTCTTGGTATCTTTATTTGAAATGCAAGAATGTAAGTTTAGATGCCGGCCCATTTTTTTTAACAACCTGGATTGTTCTTGCTAATTGGTGGATAAATTCATCCACCAATAAAAAAGTGTTGTCCAGGATTGAACCAAAAAAAGCTTATATGCCTTCTTTTTCAAATAAAGATAGCAAGAGAACGAAGAAAAAATTATAATAGAAGTAATTTAGAAAGTTGCTTATAATTGCGTGTTCTATCTGAATCACAAAATATTTTTTTTTTGGGTTCAGTGTCCCTTTAAGTATGTTTAGAGTTAATTAGATGTAAACATTTAACAACATTTAATATGACCTTAGGATAATTTTTAGACAAAGCTTTGATAAAAACAACTGTAGTTATCATTATGTTATTTAATATAGAGATTGATCTCATTGGATAGTCTATTCATACCATGGAAAAACTGTAAGGTCTATTTATATAAAGCATCAAAGAGGCATATTTTTAGTTATTGTATACTTATCTGCGGTAGAAAAACAACCAAAACTGAATTTTTTGAACATGTGCAGATACTGTTTTACTAATTATGCAATCACAAGGTATTTTATAGAGAATTTATTTTCATTACCCGGGTGGAATAACATACAGTACATACATTCAATACCAGATTAAAATTATTTTATTAAAAAAAATTAAATTTAAATTTATTATATTGAAGTTATGAAAATCTTATTCTAATTGCATTTATGAATATGTAAAGGGCTATAAAACCCAAATGTTTTATTTAATGAATTCAGATAGAGCAAACAATCATAAATAACTTTCCACTTTACTTCTATTATCAGACATGCTTCATTCTCTTGGTATTCTTTGTTGAAGGAATAGCAATGAACATAGCTGATGAGCCCATGACAAAAGGCATATACTGTATGTAAAAAAAATATAAAAGACCTGTTTAACTTAGGGCAATGCACTACAAAAAGCCCTGTTAAAGTGATGGTAAATTCACTATAATGACAAAGCTATTTTCTAAAACTTTCATTACAAATATACCTTGTGGACTGTTGGCGTCTCACGTTTGCTCATTCTGTCATACCCTAGCCCAAACAAGCAAGTTTTATTGAAAATAAAATAGTGTGATTTTTGTACTACTTTTGACTTACTATATACGATAGCCACCCTCAAATGCTCTTTTGGGCTAGGGGTATGACAGAAGAATGAGCACATGTCAGCAGAGACGCCAACAGTAAACAGTGAATCGATAATGTAAGAAAAGATTCACTGTTTACATGAGGCTGCTATCCGCTTGTCTGACAACTGCACTTGCGCAGTGTACATTGTTAATTCAGAGTCCTCAAAGGAGCAGTGCGAGAGCGTGCTGAAGACCAAATACATAGGGCGTATGGTGCATCCGCTATTAGATGCACCATATGTCAATCAAATTCAGAATCAGTATTTTTTACACAGAGGCGGCCAGAGACAGGTAACGCTGCAAATAAAAAAGCGGATTTACTCTGTCTTAAACATGGTTTAGTAAAGAAATAAGAGTCCACAAGGTATATTTGTAATGAAAGCTTTAGAAAATAGCTTTGTCATTATAGTGAATTTACCATCACTTTAAGGGCTATTGGTAGTTTAGCAATAGATTAGGAGGGTTTTTTTGGGGTGGGGGGCTTTTTTTATTTTCATAGAGATTAGGTTTATTTTTTATATTTTGGATAATGTGTTTATTATTTTTTGTAATGTTAGCCTTTTTTTATTTTTTGTAATTAGATTAATCTAATGTAATTTTGTTGTATTTTTTATTGTAATGTAGTTTATTTTGATTGTAATTAAGGGGTTATTTTAGGGGGTGTTAGGTTAGGGGGATTAGTCATTAAATTAGTTTTTGCATTGTGGTGGTTGACGGTGTTGGAGTTAATAGGTAAATTAGGTTTAATGCGTTTTGGGGGTTGGTGGTTTAGGGGTTAATAGATGTATTAGGTAGTTTCCGATGTTGGGGTTTGCGGATTTAGGGGTTAATAATTTTATTAGGTAGTTTTTTTTTTTCTTAATACTTCGTGCGGGCGGTTAGTTTATTTTTTTCTTAATACTTCGTACGGGCGGTTAGGGCTTTTTTTAAATACTTATTGCGGGCGCTTAGTTTTTTTTTTAAAATACTTATTGCGGGCGGTATTTTTTTTTTAATACTTATTGCGTGCGGTTAGGCGTTTTTTTCATACTTCTTGCGGGCAGTTTTTTTTATTTTTGTAATGCTCCGTTTGCCTTTGCTGCATCCCGGTGGATTCCTAAAATGGCAGATGTTAGCTGCCTCGCGCTGCCAACATTCCTTTGAGGAACGGCAACGGACATTACAAACGCAATTATAGTATAGAATATGCAATGAGTATGTGCTTTGGATAGCTTAAGTAACATTTATAAATAACAGAAAATGTTATAATGTTGCAAAGTATTACACTGCCCCCACCTGGCTACTTCATAATGCCACCTAACTGCAAATTTCTATGGAGAACATAGAATTCTGATAGAATGAGATATTTACTTGAGTAGCACTTAGGGCCCGATTCCAAAAAAGTTTCTGGGCTAGTGAGATTCTATAAGGATGCTTGCCAGTCATTCTATTCACCTAGTGGAATTCTGTAAAAACAGGGTATATCGCTATGGAGTTTATACTACATTTTCGTATGAGAAAGAGATGCATTCATTACAATAGTGCACAATGAAAATCTTAATTTAAAATCACACAAAACAAATAATTCAACCATTCACTCTAAAATCTGCTGGAATAATTGTAATTGTATTGCTAGGGTGCATCAAAAACTGTGACAAAATTGTTCTCCAAAAATCGTATTTTATCAAAAACTTAAAATTTGTAAATAAATCAAACAGGAATAAATCACATTAAGTATGCACAGCGTCAATTGTAATTTAAGTACACTGGATGTGCAAAAAAAAAGCAAGAAATTTACAATTAAAAGTACAAAATACATAGCATAATAGTTTTTTTTGGTAAAATGTACTGAACATGGGCGTTATATGGACGTATATGGAATCTTCTCTCAGCGTAATTCTAAAAAAATATATTTTCACACTACAGTTCTCACTGATGGTGAGCTTTTTTTTGTTTAACTTTTATTTATCCAACAATGTGTACAATCATACAAATTGCATGTCTTTGTGCCGCGCAGGGCAGAACATCATATATCATGCTAAGAGGTATACAGGCGAAACTCAAAAAATTTGAATATTGTGCAAAGTTAATTTTTTTCACTAATGCAACTTAAAACGTGAAACTAATATATGAGATGGACTCATTACATGCAAAGCAAGATAGTTCAAGCCGTGATTTGTCATAATTGTGATGATTATGGCTTACAGCCCAATACTAATGGAACTTCTGTAATAGATATTCTTGCAGTCATCCAACTACAATATAGGTTCCTCTATAAACCGTCCAATTTATCTTATAACCTAGATTAAAGGTAATATGAATTTGTAAGTTTTGCTTTGCACAAGTAGGGATATACTAATCTGAGCTAGTTTGTCCTCCTGCTGTACACCATCATCCCATTCCAACTTTCGGCAGAACCGGCTTGTCTATTAGTCCGGGGCTTCAACCAATACCCCTTCTCACGATTCTGAAGGCAATTATATGCAAGTCCTTCCAGAAGTTCTATCAAAGTACTCAAAACACTCATTACTCTAAAAAGAAAACCTAGGCATACGAAAATAACAGCAAAGTTAAGGTACAGTGCACTATAAACAACATAATTTATTTTGTATTAGGCGTAATATTCAAGTTTAAAAACACAATCACCTAGATTTAGAGTTCTGCGTTAGCCGTCAAAAGCAGCGTTAAGGGGTCCTAACGCTGCTTTTGGCCGCCTGCTGGTATTTAGAGTCAGGCAGGTACAGGTCTACCGCTCACTTCCCTACCGCGATTCCAGGCTACCGCAGATCCCCTTACGCCAATTGCGTATCCTATCTTTTCAATGGGATCTGCCTAACGCTGGTATTTGGAGTCTTGGTAGAAGTGAGCGGTAGACCCTCTACCGACAAGACTCCAACAGCAAAAAAAGTCAGTAGTTAAGAGCTTTATGGGCTAACTCCGGAATATAAAGCTCTTAACTACTGTGCTCTAAAGTACACTAACACCCATAAATTACCTATGTACCCCTAAACCGAGGCCCCCCCACATCGCCGCCACTGTAATAAAATTTTTTAACCCCTAATCTGCCGACCGGACACCGCCGCCACCTACATTATACCTATGAACCCCAGATCTGCTGCCCCTAACATCGCCAACCCCTATATTATATTTATTAACCCCTAATCTGCCCCCCCCCCCCAACGTCGCTGCTACCTAACTACACTTATTAACCCCTAATCTGCCGACCGGACCTCGCTGCCACTATAATAAAGTTATTAACCCCTAAACCTAACTCTAACCCTAACCCTTAACCCCTAAACCGCTGCACTCCCACCTCGCAAAGACTAGAATAAATAGTATTAACCCCTAATCTGCCCTCCCTAACATCGCCGCCACCTACCTACAATTATTAACCCCTAATCTCCCGCCCGCACCGTCGCCGCTACTATAATAAAGTTATTAACCCCTAAACCTAACTCTAACCCTAACCCTAACACCCCCCTAAGTTAAATATAATTTAAATCAAACAAAATAATATTCCTAAAATTAACTAAATTATTCCTATTTAAAACCAAATACTTACCTATAAAATACACCTTAATACAGGGAGTGTAGAATTATTAGGCAAGTTGTATTTTTGAGGACTAATTTTATTATTGAACAACAACCATGTTCTCAATGAACCCAAAAAACTCATTAATATCAAAGCTGAATAGTTTTGGAAGTAGTTTTTAGTTTGTTTTTAGTTATAGCTATTTTAGGGGGATATCTGTGTGTGCAGGTGACTATTACTGTGCATAATTATTAGGCAACTTAACAAAAAACAAATATATACCCATTTCAATTATTTATTTTTACCAGTGAAACCAATATAACATCTCAACATTCACAAATATACATTTCTGACATTCAAAAACAAAACAAAAACAAATCAGTTACCAATATAGCCACCTTTCTTTGCAAGGACACTCAAAAGCCTGCCATCCATGGATTCTGTCAGTGTTTTGATCTGTTCACCATCAACATTGCGTGCAGCAGCAACCACAGCCTCCCAGACACTGTTCAGAGAGGTGTACTGTTTTCCCTCCTTGTAAATCTCACATTTGATGATGGACCACAGGTTCTCAATGGGGTTCAGATCAGGTGAACAAGGAGGCCATGTCATTAGATTTTCTTCTTTTATACCCTTTCTTGCCAGCCACGCTGTGGAGTACTTGGACGCGTGTGATGGAGCATTGTCCTTTTCTTGAAGGATGCAGACTTCTTCCTGTGCCACTGCTTGAAGAAGGTGTCTTCCAGAAACTGGCAGTAGGACTGGGAGTTGAGCTTGACTCCATCCTCAACCCCCAAACCAGTACTCCACCTCCACCTTGCTGGCGTCTGAGTCGGACTGGAGCTCTCTGCCCTTTACCAATCCAGCCACGGGCCCATCCATCTGGCCCATCAAGACTCACTCTCATTTCATCAGTCCATAAAACCTTAGAAAAATCAGTCTTGAGATATTTCTTGGCCCAGTCTTGACGTTTCAGCTTGTGTGTCTTGTTCAGTGGTGGTCATCTTTCAGCCTTTCTTACCTTGGCCATGTCTCTGAGTATTGCACACCTTGTGCTTTTGGGCACTCCAGTGATGTTGCAGCTCTGAAATATGGCCAAACTGGTGGCAAGTGGCATCTTGGCAGCTGCACGCTTGACTTTTCTCAGTTCATGGGCAGTTATTTTGCGCCTTGGTTTTTCCACACGCTTCTTGCGACCCTGTTGACTATTTTGAATGAAACGCTTGATTGTTTGATGATCACGCTTCAGAAGCTTTGCAATTTTAAGAGTGCTGCATCCCTCTGCAAGATATCTCACTATTTTTGACTTTTCTGAGCCTGTCAAGTCCTTCTTTTGACCCATTTTGCCAAAGGAAAGGAAGTTGCCTAATAATTATGCACACCTGATATAGGGTGTTGATGTCATTAGACCACACCCCTTCTCATTACAGAGATGCACATCACCTAATATGCTTAATTGGTAGTAGGCTTTCGAGCCTATACAGCTTGGAGTAAGACAACATGCATAAAGAGGATGATGTGGTCAAAATACTCATTTGCCTAATAATTCTGCACTCCCTGTATAGCTACAATATAACTAATAGTTACATTGTAGCTATTTTAGGATTAATATTTATTTTACAGGCAATTTTGTATTTATAAGAGCTACCTAGTTAAAATAAGTACAAAATTACCTGTTAAATAAATCCTAACCTAAGTTACAATTAAACCTAACACTACACTATCATTAAATTAATGAAATAAATTACCTACAATTACATAAAATAAAATACAATAAAATAAACTATTCTATAATACAAACCCCCCTCCACTAAATTACAAAAAAGAAAAAAGAATTACAAGCAGTTTAAACTAATTACACCTAATATAAGCCCCCTAATAAAATAAAAAAGCCCCCCAAAATAAAAAATTCCCTACCCTATTCTAAAATACAAAAGTAATCAGCTCTTTTACCAGCCCATAAAAGGGCTTTTGCGGGGCCTTGCCCCAAAGTAATGAGCTCTTTTGAATGAAAATAAAAATACAATACCCCCCAACATTACAACCCACCACCCACATACCCCTACTCTAACCCACCCAAACCCCCCTTAAAAAAACCTATCGCTAACCCCCTGAAGATCTCCCTACCTTGAGTCGTCTTCACTCTGCCGAACCAAATTCTTCATCCAAGGTGCGCAGAGGAGGTCCATCATCCAGTAGAAGTCTTCATCCAAGCGGGGCAAGAAGAGGTTCTCCATCCGGTAGAAGTGTTCATCCAGGCGGCGTCTTCAATCTTCATCCATCCGGAGCGGAGCCATCTTCAAAGGAGCCGACGCGGAGCCATCCTCTTTTACCGACGGACTAATGACGAATGAAGGTTCCTTTAAGGGACGTCATTCAAGATGGCGTCCCTTCAATTCCGATTGGCTGATAGAATTCTATCAGCCAATCGGAATTAAGGTAGAAAAAATCTGATTGGCAGATGCAATCAGCCAATCAGATTGAAGTTCAATCCAATTGGCTGATCCAATCAGCCAATCATATTGAACTCACATTCTATTGGCTGTTCCGATCAATACTTTTGTATTTTAGAATAGGGTAGGGAATTTTTTATTTTGGGGGGCTTTTTTATTTTATTAGGGGGTTATTAACTATTTAATAGCTATTGTACCTAGTTAAAATAAATACAAAGTTGCTTGTAAAATAAATATAAATCCTAAAATAGCTACAATGTAACTATTAGTTATATTGTAGCTATATTAGGGTTTATTTTATAGGTAAGTATTTAGTTTTAAATAGGAATAATTTAGTTAATTTTAGGAATATTATTTTGTTTGATTTAAATTATATTTAACTTAGGGGGGTGTTAGGGTTAGGGTTAGAGTTAGGTTTAGGGGTTAATAACTTCATTATAGTAACGGCGATGGTGCGGGCGGGAGATTAGGGGTTAATTATTGTAGGTAGGTGGCGGTGATGTTAGGGAGGGCAGATTAGGGGTTAAAACTATTTATTCTAGTGTTTGCGAGCGGGAGTGCGGCAGTTTCGGGGTTAATACATTTATTATAGTGGTGGCGAGGTCCGGTCGGCAGATTAGGGGTTAATAAGTGTAGTTAGGTAACGGCGACGTTGGGGGGCAGATTAGGGGTTAATAAATATAATATAGGGTCGGCGATGTTAGGGGCAGCAGATTAGGGGTTCATAGGGATAATGTAGGTGGCTGCAGTGTCCGGTCGGCAGATTAGGGGTTAAATGTTTTTTTTACAGTGGCAGCGATGTGGGGGGGCCTCAGTTTAGGGGTACATAGGTAGTTTATGGGTGTTAGTGTACTTTAGAGCACAGTAGTTAAGAGCTTTATATTCCGGAGTTAGCCCATAAAGCTCTTAACTACTGACTTTTTTTTGCGGTTGGAGTCTTGTCGGTAGAGGGTCTACCGCTCCCTTCTACCAAGACTCCAAATACCAGCGTTAGGCAGATCCCATTGAAAAGATAGGATAAGCAATTGGCGTAAGGGGATCTGCGGTAGCCTGGAATTGCGGTAGGGAAGTGAGCAGTAGACCTGTACCTGCCTGACTCTAAATACCAGCGGGCGACCAAAAGCAGCGTTAGGACCCCTTAACGCTGCTTTTGACGGCTAACTCAGAACTCTAAATCTAGGTGATTGTGTTTTTAAACTTGAATATTACGCCTAATACAAAATAAATTTGTAAAAAATGCTGTTTATAGTGCACTGTACCTTAACTATGTTGTTATTTTCGTATGCATAGGTTTTCTTTTCAGAGTAATGAGTGTTTTGAGTACTTTGATAGAACTTTTGGAAGGACTTGCATATTATAGTAGCGGCGACGGTGCGGGCGGGAGATTAGGGGTTAATAATTGGAGGTAGGTGGCGGCGATGTTAGAGAGGGCAGATTAGGGGTTAATACTATTTATTCTAGTGTTTGCGAGGTGGGAGCGTGGCGGTTTAGGGGTTAATACATTTATTATAGTGGCGGCGAGGTCCGGTCGGCAGATTAGGGGTTAATAAGTGTAGTTAGGTAGCGGCGACATTGGGGGGGCAGATTAGGGGTTAATAAATATAATATAGGTGTCGGCGGTGTTAGGGGCAGCAGATTAGGGGTTCATAGGGATAATGTAGGTTGCGGCAGATTAGGGGTTAATAATATAATGCAGGTGTCAGCGATAGCGGGGGCGGCAGATTAGGGGTTAATAAGTGTAAGGTTAAGGGTGTTTAGACTCGGGTACATGTTAGGGTGTTAGGTGCAGACTTAGAAAGTGTTTCCCCATAGGAAACAATGGGGCTGCGTTAGGAGCTGAACGCTGCTTTTTTTTCAGCCCAAAATGCCCCATTGTTTCCTATGGGGAAATCGTGCACAAGCATGTTTTCCCAGCTTACCGCTACCGTAAGCAACGCTGGTATTGAGGGTTGAAGTGGAGCTAAGTTAGGCTCAACGCACCCATTTTTGAGCCTAATGCAGCCCTCAGACAACTCTAAATACCAGCGTTGTTGAAAGGGTGCGTTGGCAAAAAAAGCAGCGTTAGCTACGCTGCTTTTTACCGACAAAACTCTAAATCTAGGCGAATGGTTTCTCCCTGTGTCTTCTATTGCAAACTTTTACATAGCAGAGATCTCTCATTACTTCTATAGGAGACCAGCATTTTTTTATAATTGGCCCCTTACAGAGACAGAAGGAATGATCAAGAAATTGCTTTCCAGATTCCTCAAGCCTATAGCAAAATCCTTTGGGTCATATCCAGCTTTTATCTTTAAACAGAATTAGCTAAAATTTGGGATTGTACTTGAGATCAAGAAATGATTGCTGTTTGCCTCCAGAACTGAGCAATCAGTGATTTAAAGGAACATGCTGTATACGTTTAAATCATAGTTTCATAATTCACTAACATGAATCCAAATATGACCATACTGTTATTCATGATAACTCCTTTCTCACTCCAATTTTGTTCCTATCATTACCACCATAAACACACACCTCAAACTGGAAAACATATTATCATACACCATGGCTTGCTCTGTTGCTGTAATTTATCTGCTGAGTGCTGGTGGAGGGTTATTAAAAATAACCCTCCTACCCCCACCTCACAAAATTATAAAGTATCACATTCACAATATGGCCAAACAAAAATAATTTCCAAATTCCTTTTCCTTATGTTATTTGCCCTCGCAAATGATGTAGAGTCTAACCCTGGTCCAGCAGCAAATTCCATTCCTAGCCTTCCAGCTAAAAAAGACCTCATTGTGATCTCTGAACCGTGGCTAACCGCAAAAATACCTGACTCTGCCATTGCAATACATGGGTATTCATGCCATAGAAATGATAGAGCAAAGAGAGGAGGCGGCCCCTTACAAAAATATAGCTCTTCTGCCACCCTTGATTTCCTTTCTGGCAAAATTGAGATCCTGTGCAGTAAATCAATCATTGTTGCAGGAATCTACAGCCCACCTAGCTCCCCTGTGCATTCCATTTCTGACATAGCACATCTCCTTAGTGAAACCATAGCTCAAAACCCAAAAAGTGAAATTTTGGTTTTTGGAGATTTTAATATTGATTGGCTGAATCCAAAAAATAATAGTTGTCACTCGCTGTTTAAATCTTTGCAGCTAACACAATTAATCTCCTCACCAACTTGCATAAACATCAAAAGCCATAATCACACCCTGCTCGACTGGATTCTCTCCCCTTCTCCCGACCGAATCCAGGAGGCAGGTGTTCTCCCTAACAATTTCAGTGATCACTGCTTAGTGTACTGCATGCACAAAATAAAGGCAACTAAATCCTCTCCCAAAGTTAAAATCACCAGATCCTTCAAAAAATTTAATCTTCAATCTTTTCTAAGTGACATCCAGAACCTACCCTGGCACAGATTAAACTTAATCCCTGATCTAGACTCTGCAGTTGAATTCTTTCAGTCTGAACTCCTACAAGTTTGGAATTTACATGCCCCACTGCGTAATGTGAGAGTAAAAGAAGCACACCTGAATTGGATCACAGCTGACCTCATTCAAATGTACCAGTTTTGGGATTCATTGTGGTCAAAATTCAAACATACAGGCTCTATGAACGATCACTGTGTATATAGAAAATGGCGAAATATATGCTCTAAACAAACAAAATTGGCCAAGGCCCAATATTTCTGTGAAAATCTGAACAATAACATAATAAACCCTAGAAAGTTTTGGAAACTCATGAATAACTTTCAAAATCCTCCAATCCACTCCCAACCCCCCACTGTCACTGTAGACAACCATACCCTGCAACTCCCCTTAGAAGTAGCAAATGCCTTTAATAGTTATTTTGTCGGATGCTCCACCACCAGTGCATCGGCAATTGCTAAACTGGTCACAACCCTAATTAACGAATCCTTGGTGTCTGGATACATACCCAAACTTTGGAAAACTGCAAGAGTAGTGCCTATCCATAAAAGTGGGGAGTGAACCTTGGTTTCTAATTATCGCCCTATATCTTTGCTCCCAGTATTGTCAAAAATCTTAGAAAAATGCGTCCATACGCAATTATGTGAGTATTACCAGCAATTTAACTATCTGACCCCTGATCAATCAGGTTTTCACCCAAATCACTCCACTACAACTGCCCTCCTAAAAGTTTGCAACGACATCCAAACTGGCATGGAACAAGGAGACCTAACTGGAACTATTTTCCTTGATTTTGCAAAGGCCTCTGACACAGTGGACCACAACATACTACTGCTCAAACTAAAAAATCTGGTATTGCTGATCGTCCGTTAACCTGGTTTTGATCATATGTATCGGATCGATCACAATATGTCTCTATTTCTGACAGCGACTCCCCCCCTCTCCCAGTCACGTGTGGTGTACCCCAAGGTTCCATTCTCGGCCCCCTACTATTCACAAAATTTATAAATGATCTACCTAATGTCTGCAAATCATCAACTGTACACATGTACGCAGATGACACGGTAATCTACGCAAACAATTCCGAACTGTCGCAGCTTGAAGCAGTGCTCCAAGACTAGTTCACAGAGGTAGAAAAGTGGATCTCAAAAAACAAACTCTACCTAAACACTGACAAAACTGTCGCAATGATCTTTGGAACGGGATCTAAATTACACAAATTACAAAATTCCCATCTTCGCATCAAAACAAAATCCAATTGCACGCTGACCGCAGTCCACTCTTTTAAATACTTGGGTATGTTATTAGACCCCAATCTATCTTTTGGCCTCCACATAGAAAAACTTGCATCTAAAATTTATACAAAACTAGGTGCCCTGTACAGACACAAATCCTGCCTCAGCCCTACAGTTAAGGAAAAGATTGTACAGCAAATGTTGATTCCTATCATGGGTTATGGGGACGTAGTATATGCACCTGCACCGCAAACTCATCTTAATAAACTTAATACGTTGTATAACTCGTTCTGCCGCTTTGTGCTACAATGTAACTACAGGACCCACCATTGTGACATGTTAAAAGAACTAAACTGGCTGACGCTGCAATCCAGACGCACCCTCCATCTTTCCTGCCTTGTGTTTAAGAGCCTTTCTGGGAAGCTCCCACCCTACCTGAGCAGAATGCTCTCCCCGGCTATTCCCACCTCCTATAACCTCCGATCCAGTACCAGCACATTATTTAGCTTGCCTCAATACATAAAGAAAGCAGCTCGATCCTCCTTTTCCTACAGAGCACCACAATTATGGAATGACCTCCCGCACACTTTCAAACCTTCCCCAAGCCTAATATCCTTTAAGAGATCCCTCTCTCAAAACAGAATGTGCCTGTCATGGTTGATTAAATATGCCCTACCAGTTCTATGCTAAATGTTTGCATATATTGTGTATTATTATTGTTTTTGTATTTTATTGTACACTATTGTATCAATGCAATGTTTTGTGGTCCCAGGACATACTTAAAAACGAGAGAAATCTCAATGTATCCTTCCTGGTAAATTATTTTATAAATAAATAAATAAATAAATAGAGTATTATTAAAAAAATAATCTGTTATCAAATTTACATAATTCTTTTGGTTTCTAGCTCTTTCCCGCGAGACCATACTGAGGAAGGTTTAAGAGCATGCACATATCTTCAATACAATCTATGTGCCATAGTTACAAAGATGGTTGCAAACACAGCTACCATATAGTGCTCACAACACATGCATGTTCCTAACCCTACCTCAGTATGCTCTAATGGAAAGGGGATATATTTCAACATAGGATGCCCAGATACAGAGAACAATCTTAAAATATAAGTAATTTGCTAGTGTTCTTTTTACTATTGTATGCTATATCTGAATCTTATAAGTACAATTTTGACTTCCACAACCCATTTATTGTTTGAAAACAAAATACCAGTAACGTTTTTTGTTGATCTTGATAGCTGCTGTAATGTCTGCAAAAGTAATGCTAATTCATTGCAGGGAACAATCAAGTACTGGGCGATTTTTAGAAATGTGCACAGGCCAAGTGGACCAAATACAAGTTAAATTGTCATAAACCCCCAACAGAATGTGCTCTATGCTGCCCTTTCTAGAATTTAGTTAAAATGTAAAGTAGGGTACTTGGATCTCCAAGGGCATCAGTACACACTGTGAAACCTTCCCATTTAGAAATATCTGTGGACTAAAACAATTTGGGATGGTGAAGAAATAAAATATAACACTCTAGGGGTATTAATGTCACATGAGGGTTGTATGTATTTTAGAATACAAAACTGATTGGTTGAACCTTCAGTATTAATTATTGGAGAGGTTTTAAGTGACATAAAGAACTATTTCCATGAAAGTCTAAAGTTTTTTTTTTTTTTTATAACTAATTCTATTTGGTAGAATAAAAACTAGACCATAAAATTCACTATATACAAGAGCTAATATAAGGGACATTGGCCTAAAATTGTTATATCATGTATTTGAAAGAGGAACAGTTAAAGATGTTAAAAACATTTTTGCATGAAAAATGTTTAAACGGATACCTAAAGCCACATTTTTTGTTTAATGATTCAGATAGAGCATACAATTTAAAGCAACATTCTAATTTACTCATATTATCAATTTTTTCATTCTCTTGCTATCTTTATTTAAAAAGCAAGAATGTAAAGCTTAGGAGCCAGCCCATTTTAGGTTCAGCTGATACAACACCCACAAAAAGGTTGCTATATTCTGCACATGAACATTTTAAAAAGCAATGTAGTACATTTTGCAATATATTAGATGAGATAAAGAAAAATTGCCCCTTTAAGTGATTGCAGTTTATACAACAATTCAGGACTCATGCATTGTTATTATTCAACAAAATGCTACAACAAAAATAAAACAATCTACACGGGTTTCATAGTTTGTTCTGTTACATCCAGAAGAGATGTTGTAGCCTAGGATGTCATATGCACAGAAACGTAGGTGCTATATACTTCTCTGCAATGCACCTGTCTTGTTTGACCTCCAAATCTGCTACTACTGATGCTGTTCACAGAAGCAGCAGTTAAACAAATCTTACAGTGATTTAATTTCACTTCTAACATCATAAAAAAACAACTGTATTGCTTGTGTCAGCAATTCTACAGATATACAGTATTGAGATAACATGACGGTCACTTAGTATTCAGCTAAAAGAGAACATGATGAACACTTTGCATATGCTGCTAAACAAACTGACACACTATCACAAAGATAATCAGAACAATTTGTATGTCTTTGTTCCAACAGAATACATTCTACTTTGTCAGTAAAAAAATATCTTTATATTGGGCTTGCTTCTGTGTACTTCATGGTTCAAACTCAGAATTTCTTTAAAGGGACACTGAACCCAATTTTTTTTTCGTGATTCAGATAGAGCATGCGATTTTAAGCAACTTTCTAATTTACTCCTATTATCAAATTTTCTTCATTCTCTTGGTATCTTTATTTGAAATGCAAGAATGTAAGTTTAGATGACGGCCCATTTTTGGTGAACAACCTGGGTTGTTCTTGACGATTGGTGGATAAATTCATCCACCAATAAAAAAGTACTGTCCAGAGTCCTTCCAATAAAGATACCAAGAGAACGAATAAAAATTGATAATAGAAGTAAATTAAAAATTGCTTAAAATTGCATGCTCTGAATCACGAAAGAAAAAATTTGGGTTCAGTGTCCCTTTAATACCCTTTAGGATAGTTGCCTGTATTTTTCTACCAAATAATCCAGTCCACATCACAGTTATGTCTATAGATGTTGCCAATGGTTTTATTGGCTACAACTTTACATTTCCTGATGATCATCTTATAATAGCTTCTATTTTTGTACGCATGTTTTTTAGGTTATTAAGTATTTTGCCTATTTTATCACAACCTCACCCTCTTTTAATTTGTTAGAAAAACAGTGAGAACTGTAAAGTTAAAATGTTTACAGAAATATGTTAGGAGTTGAGAGAAAATTTCATACACGCCCATGTTCAGCCCATTTTACATTAAAACAACAATTACGCATTGTATTTTGTACTAAGTACAAATTTCTATGGCCTAGATTTGGAGTTTTGTCGGTAACAACCCGAAAAACTAACACCGGCTTTTTTCTGGCCGCACCATAAAAATAACTGGTATCGAGAGTCCACATAAAGGCTGCGTTAGGCTCCAAAAAAGAAGCGTAGAGCATTTTTAACGCAGCTTCAACTCTCCATACCAGAGTTGCTTACGGACGCGGCCAGCCTCAAAAACGTGCCCGTGCACGATTCCCCCATAGGAAACAATGGGGCTCTTTGAGCTGAAAAAAAACCAAACACCTGCAAAAAAGCCGCGTTCAGCTCCTAACGCAGCCCCATTGTTTGCTATGCGGTAACCCTTCCTACGTCTGCACTTAACACTCTAACATGTACCCCGAGTCTAAACACCCCTAACCTTACACTTATTAACCCCTAATATGCCGCCCCCGCTATCGCTGACCCCTGCATATTATTATTAACCCCTAATCTGCCGCTCCGTAAACCGCCGCTACTTACATTATCCCTATGTACCCCTAATCTGCTGCCCCTAACACCGCCGACCCCTATATTATATTTATTAACCCCTAATCTGCCCCCCACAACGTCGCCTCCACCTGCCTACACTTATTAACCCCTAATCTGCCGACCGGACCTGAGCGCTACTATAATAAAGTTATTAACCCCTAACCCGCCTCACTAACCCTATCATAAATAGTATTAACCCCTAATCTGCCCTCCCTAACATCGCCGACACCTAACTTCAATTATTAACCCCTAATCTGCCGACCGAATCTCGCCGCTATTCTAATAAATGTATTAACCCCTAAAGCTAAGTCTAACCCTAATACTAACACCCCCCTAAGTTAAATATAATTTAAATCTAACGAAATTAATTAACTCTTATTAAATAAATTATTCCTATTTAAAGCTAAATACTTACCTGTAAAATAAATCCTAATATAGCTACAATATAAATTATAATTATATTAGAGCTATTTTAGGATTTATATTTATTTTACAGGTAACTTTGTATTTATTTTAACCAGGTACAATAGCTATTAAATAGTTAAGAACTATTTAATAGCTAAAATAGTTAAAATAATTACAAATTTACCTGTAAAAGAAATCCTAACCTAAGTTACAAATAAACCTAACACTAGACTATCAATAAATTAATTAAATAAACTACCTACAATTACCTACAATTAACCTAACACTACACTATCAATAAATTAATTAAATACAATTGCTACAAATAAATACAATTAAATAAACTAGCTAAAGTACAAAAAATAAAAAAGAACTAAGTTACAAAAAATAAAAAAATATTTACAAACATAAGAAAAATATTACAACAATTTTAAACTAATTACACCTACTCTAAGCCCCCTAATAAAATAACTAAGCCCCCCAAAATAAAAAAATGCCCTACCCTATTCTAAATTACTAAAGTTCAAAGCTCTTTTACCTTACCAGCCCTGAACAGGGCCCTTTGCGGGGCATGCCCCAAGAAATTCAGCTCTTTTGCTTGTAAAAAAAAACATACAATACCCCCCCCCAATATTACAACCCACCACCCACATACCCCTAATCTAACCCAAACCCCCCTTAAATAAACCTAACACTAAGCCCCTGAAGATCATCCTAACTTATCTTCACCATACCAGGTTTACCGATCGGTCCAGAAGAGCTCCTCCGATGTCCTGATCCAAGCCCAAGCGGGGGGCTGAAGAGGTCCATGATCCGGCTGAAGTCTTCATCCAAGCAGGCCAGAAGAGGTCTTTCATCCGATTGAAGTCTTCATCCAAGCGGCATCCATCCGGAGTGAAGCGGCAGCATCCTGAAGACCTCCACCGGAATCAGCCAATCAGAATCAAGTTCAATCCGATTGGCTGATCCGATCAGCCAATCAGATTGAGCTCGCATTCTAGCCCGCTTGGATGAAGACTTCAGCCGGATCATGGACCTCTTCAGCCCCCCGCTTGGGCTTGGATCAGGACATCGGAGGAGCTCTTCTGGACCGATCGGTGAACCTGGTATGGTGAAGATAAGTTAGGATGATCTTCAGGGGCTTAGTGTTAGGTTTATTTAAGGGGGGTTTGGGTTAGATTAGGGGTATGTGGGTGGTGGGTTGTAATGTTGGGGGGGGGTATTGTATGTTTTTTTTAACAGGCAAAAGAGCTGAATTTCTTGGGGCATGCCCCACAAAGGGCCCTGTTCAGGGCTGGTAAGGTAAAAGAGCTTTGAACTTTAGTAATTTAGAATAGGGTAGGGCATTTTTTTATTTTGGGGGGCTTTGTTATTTTATTAGGGGGCTTAGAGTAGGTGTAATTAGTTTAAAATTGTTGTAATATTTTTCTTATGTTTGTAAATATTTTTTTATTTTTTGTAACTTAGTTCTTTTTTATTTTTTGTACTTTAGCTAGTTTATTTAATTGTATTTATTTGTAGCAATTGTATTTAATTAATTTATTGATAGTGTAGTGTTAGGTTAATTGTAGGTAATTGTAGGTAGTTTATTTAATTAATTTATTGATAGTCTAGTGTTAGGTTTATTTGTAACTTAGGTTAGGATTTCTTTTACAGGTAAATTTGTAATTATTTTAACTATTTTAGCTATTAAATAGTTCTTAACTATTTAATAGCTATTGTACCTGGTTAAAATAAATACAAAGTTACCTGTAAAATAAATATAAATCCTAAAATAGCTCTAATATAATTATAATTTATATTGTAGCTATATTAGGATTTATTTTACAGGTAAGTATTTAGCTTTAAATAGGAATAATTTATATAATAAGAGTTAATTAATTTCGTTAGATTTAAATTATATTTAAATTAGGGGGGTGTTAGTGTTAGGGTTAGACTTAGCTTTAGGGGTTAATACATTTATTAGAATAGCGGCGAGATTCGGTCGGCAGATTAGGGGTTAATAATTGAAGTTAGGTGTCGGCGATGTTAGGGAGGGCAGATTAGGGGTTAATACTATTTATTATAGGGTTAGTGAGGCGGATTAGGGGTTAATAACTTTATTATAGTAGCGCTCAGGTCCGGTCGGCAGATTAGGGGTTAATAAGTGTAGGCAGGTGGAGGCGACGTTGTGGGGGGCAGATTAGGGGTTAATAAATATAATATAGGGGTCGGCGGTGTTAGGGGCAGCAGATTAGGGGTACATAAGGATAACGTAGGTGGCGGCGCTTTGCGGTCGGCAGATTAGGGGTTAATAAGTGTAGGCAGGTGGAGGCGACGTTGAGGGGGGCAGATTAGGGGTTAATAAATATAATACAGGGGTCGGCGGTGTTAGGGGCAGCAGATTAGGGGTACATAAGGATAACGTAGGTGGCGGTCAGCAGATTAGGGGTTAAATTTTTTTTTTCGAGTGTCGGCGATGTGGGGGGACCTCGGTTTAGGGGTACATAGGTAGTTTATGGGTGTTAGTGTACTTTAGAGCACAGTAGTTAAGAGCTTTATAAACCGGCGTTAGTCCAGAAAGCTCTTAACTACTGACTTTTTTCCTGCGGCTGGAGTTTTGTCGTTAGATGTCTAACGCTCACTTCAGAAACGACTCTAAATACCGGAGTTAGAGAAATCCCATTGAAAAGATAGGATACGCAATTGACGTAAGGGGATCTGCGGTATGGAAAAGTCGCGGCTGAAAAGTGAGCGTTAGACCCTATTTTGAGTGACTCCAAATACCGGCGGTAGCCTAAAACCAGCGTTAGGAGCCTCTAACGCTGGTTTTCACGGCTAACACCAAACTCTAAATCTAGGCCTATGTGTTTAGGCGACTGCAATAGAATACAATGCTAATAGTTAATGCAGGTTGTTGCAAGGTCCAGATATATAGCACGTGTATACTTGCTTATTCCTGTGGCTTTCATCGAGGTAAGTACGTCCTTCAATGAGGTGGTATAATCCTCCTGGCATCTCAGGCAACTTCCCTCAGAGCTCCATTGCAGAGTACTTAGGCATAGGCTGTTCCACCTGAAGAAAGTGTTTGCTGCTCTAGCAGGAATTACTTCATTAGTTCATGTGGATCATCTGGCAGTGGCCAATCACTGGCTGTGAGGAAACCCCCTTCTTTAAAATAAAACTAATAAAGCAGTAGGATGCAGCACAAATGCCTATATGAGAATACAAAAAACAACTGTGCTTCCATTGAGTTGAAATCAATTGTATTTGTTTATTGTTAGGTCACCATACATAGTAGTCTGATATAGCTAGTTCTCACTGATCTTTTTCATTTGAAATAGTTGATTTTGCCTTTTTTATAATTTTGCCTGTTGTCCCCAACCTATACTGAGATTTCAATACTTAAGTACTGATTATAGACAAGCTATGCAAACAAGAAGGTGAGGCAGTGAGATAATAAAATGTTAATTTTTCATTGTTCTCTTTAAGGGCCCAATGATCTAAAGCTCTCCGCTCTAGTCAGCAGAGCTGCCCTTTGGGCAGGGTGAGAGGGGAACTCGCCCAGTGCCCCACGCTTTGGGGGGCCCCACACTTTCAAAGGTAAGGGTATGAGTAGGTGCAATGTGTATCCTGTATAAAGTTTATGAAGAATTGTTTATGGTATCAGAAGGTGTAATATATACTGTTATTCTTTATATAGGTAACACTGAATGTTGGGACAGGGGTGGGCCATACAGGGGGCAGGGCATAGAAGGGGAGGGGAATAAGAGAACTGGGCTTTGGAGCTCTGCAAATTTTTGTTGCCCAAGGCAACGCAAAGCTGGCAAGAGCTGTTTATCTAGCTATGTAGGGTTCTGGGTGTGACGTACTTCCTGTTCCTGTTGACCTTTTATGAGCTGATTGTCTAAACTCTGCTCCATAAAAGGTTAAGGGTTTTGACCTATAGGAAGTGACTTATGACTATAAAAAAGGTCAACAGGAACCAGGAAGGACATCCTTGACAAATCAGCATAGCAATGCAAAGTGTACGTGCATCGGATGCTGTGGGAAGAAGCCTGAAGGAAGGGACTTACCGATATCACAATAGAACTTAGTAGGTCTCTGCTGGATGTACCAGAACTGTTTTACAGATCTTTGTTTGTACAATCCCCAAGTGGGCAGAGTTCTGGAGACACGTTTACCGGCATTAGTACCAGGATAAAGGCTTAATATTCCCTTCATTTTAAATTGTTTTAAATTATTTTAAAGGAGACCTGGATTCATGAGAAAGTTGTTATATAGGGCTCAGAAGAGCGTGAGTACCAGTGTTCTTATAAAGTGGATTGTCTTTTATGTTACAGTGTTGCTCTATGATCCTGTTTTATACTTTTTCTATTGAGGATTGAAGATTGTTAAGGATTACTTTAATAAAATGACTTTTTTCACTCACTCAATTGATTTATTATGATGTAAGTATATTTTATGCCCTGTTGGTAATATTTTAACACATTTTTATTTTTGTTCTTGGTTATATTGAGATATCACGTTTCAATTGTGTATTTTATTCACAGGGTGTAACACTATATTTTTATTGCATTGACGTACATTTTTGCTGCCTCCCCATGTCCTTGTTCCTGATGTGGGCATTCCTGTACTCAGCCTCAGTGTGGGCACTGCTGTCCTTGGCCCGGTGAGGGCACTCCTGTCCTTTAACCTGGTCCTTGTGTGGACATCTCAGAGGAGGCATTCCTGAACCTGATTTCCAAGAGGACACTCCTGTATCTGACCCCAGAGAGGGCACTCTTGTATATGACCCCAAAGAGGACATTCTAGAATCTGGACCTGAAGATGTCAAGGCCTTCTCTAACCTTGTATTGTAAACCTTGTTGCTTAGTTGTGGGAATGGCTTTTTCCTTAGAAGTATGTTTGTTACTCAGCCATAAAGGAAATCTGGAGGGCAATCAAAAATCTGATCCTGAAGGGGATAACCTTTTCTGCAAATCCAGAATGGTGCATCTCTACTTCTGAAGTAAAGTCTTGCCATCTGTCTAGGATTGGGCATGGCTCTTTATTTGGGCATGTACATGATCATTTGTCATGAAGTTCATTTGTCTATACAATTTGAAGAAGAATCCTTTGTTGAAAGCTCATTGTACTTCACACTCAAGTTTTCTTACATTCAATACAAGTTTCCCAAGGAAGACGACGACTTCAAGTGACTATGTGGTAAATTATTCTGACATGCCCCTGTTCCCTTTTCTATGTGGGGAAAAAAGTAATGTCCTTCATATATATATATATATATATATATATATATATATATACACTGTATATATATATATATATATATATATATATATATATATATATATATATATATATATATATATATATAAAATCTATATCTATATATACCAATATATCTCTATCTATGTATACATATACAGTATATGTATATATATATATATATATATACATATATATATATATATATATATATATATATATATACATATATATATATGTATCAAAGGGTAAACAGCGCTTATAGATATTCTTAAAAACTGTATATATTAGAGTCTCAGCAGTATTGGTTGGCAAAGAAAAAAGGAAAAAATTATATGGATATACGCATGTATATTAAAGTCTTAGATAAGATATTGAGATCCTAGTGCAGTGAAGGAGTAATAGATACCCTTACCAAAAGTTACCTCAATCCTATGAGGTAAGTTTGCTGCATTGGAAGGTGTATCTGGTGATTTGATGAATCCTAGATACTCTGATCTGTGTAGTTTCGCTGCCTCTTGGAGTAGAATGGGATGTAGGTCCCCTTTGTCCTCTTTTCTTTAGGAAACTTCCTGTATTTGTTGCCTCTTGGAGCTTGGTTTTCTTGTCTTGGTATGAACTTTCTTGTCCAGATATATACCCAGAAAGACAGAAAACAGCAAAGATAGTGTAATACCGTTTTATTCAATAATAGTATAAAAAATGACATATATCACACTCACATTTTATGTCCTCACTGATATGAGGTATTGTAACAGCACATAGGTTTAGAGGTGAATTCACAGGTGGTTGTGTCCCAAGCCAATCAGAAAATAAAGTCAGTATTCCTTAGATGTCACAAGCAGTGATTTCAGCCAAGTACAAATGTAGCAAATTATTTATCCGGTTAGTATTGCTAGTTTGGTCAGTGACTGTAAAGGGCTGGTCTGTTCATATATTCAGGTATATCCAGTATATTTATATAAGTCACACCATTAGCAGATGGCCAGATAAAAGTTGTTAATGCAATTGTTAGCAATGCTGCATGTGCAAATAGGTTAATACAGCAACAGTCTGGCGGGTCAGGCAGTATATAGAGTTAATAACAGATCATAAGCTCAGTTCATACATAAAATGTAAGCTTAAAAAACCAAACAGTTTAAAAGCAGTTAAAAGATAATAAAAAGGTAAATAGTGTTACCCTAATTGCAATACCCTAACGCGTTTCAAAGGTTTATATATCCTTCTTCCCCTCTGAGGAAGAAGGATGTAGTAAATAATCATTTTGCAAAATACAGCTGTAACATTTTCAGACCTACTCCCCTCCTCACAATGACTACCAGGCCCTGGATACTCTGGCTAAAATCAAAGGTCACTTGGGTCGAGAGCCACAGCTATAAAGGATTTTCACAGACCTTCATGGCATCAAAAGTTATGCAGCCAGGGCACAAGTAAAACATAATAGCTAATTGATTCAGTGTTTAATAATATCAAATGATGAACAGGCTATTGACAAGTTCATATCTTAATAAGTATAATTAACATTAATTGACTGGGATCACAAATTATAACATTTTAATAATTATAGATAGAAAAGCGCCCACTATGGAATGTTTCCTTCTTTGGGTGGGGTGACCTAGCCAGCAATATTAAAAAAATATTTCCAAACGAAACATGGTACTAAATGGCATTTAAAATTGCAGCATTTGTGCTTTGGCATGCATCAGAATTTGTTGTGCTTTTATTCACAAGTGATATATACTATATAAAGTATGGGACACTCTTAGCCCTGGTGTCACAGAAAAAAACCCTCTAAAAGCCAACTCTATATAGACCGCAATTCTCCCAAATGCGGTTGGTGCAAGAAGTTAACAGAGAAAAAGAAGAGTGGCGCTCCAAAAAGGTGCTAAGAGTTATGGAATCGACTTTACACACAATGTTAATCACAATAATGTGAGATTTAATACACTAAAATAAATACATAGCAAACTGCGACAATATAAAAACAGCAATCAATCAAACAATCTAAAAAAATGCATCAGATATAAAAAGTATGGTTGTGGTCACAACTAAAATATTAAATGAGTTACTCTCTTGAGAGTTTGAGCATGCTAGAAATTTCTGCAGTGTCAGTATCAGGCTGCCTTTTATAAGCTCTATGTGTAATCAAAAAAATGATTGTAAGAACAATTCCGGGTATTTAAAATTTCAACTGCATGTGGGTGTAAAAAACATTGTTCCATAGATCTTATGTTGATAGTACCTTTAGGGTATATACACTTTCCAATTGGGATGTTTGGTCAATAATCAAAAAGTGTCTTACCGGACCTCCAATAGGACTCTCTACTGTTTTGGGGTGAAAGGTGGTATCCTGCTGCTTGCAGTTTCTCTGCATCTTTCGACTGCTGACCGTTGAAGATACTCACATGACCTTCAGTAGTCCTATCAGGTAAACCGTATATCAAAGGCGGGTCTGATTTGAATGTTCTTCAGTTTGCGGCTTCCGATTTGAAAGGTTTATGCCTTTCAATAGCAAATTAACGGATAGATTTAGAGTTTTGTCGCTAACGCTGCTTCTTTTCCTACCGCTGCTTCCAAACAACGCTGGTATTTAGAGTTGTCTGAAGGGCTGCGTTAGGTTCCAAAAAGGGAGCGTTAAGCCGATTTTACCGCCACTTCAACCCTCAATACCAGCGTTGCTTACGATAGCGGTAAGCTGGAAAAACGTGCTCTTGCACGATTCCCCCATAGGAAAAATTGGGGCAGTTTGTGTTGAAAAAAAACCTAACACCTGCAAAAAAGCAGCGTTAAGCCCCCAACGCAGCCCCATTGTTTCCTATGGGGAAACACTTTCTAAGTCTGCACCTAACACCCTAACATGAACCCCGAGTCTAAACACCCCTAACCTTACACTTATTAACCCCTAATCTGCCAACCCCGCTATCGCTGTCACCTGCATTAAGGCTGTGACATACTGCAAGCGGAGCGACGCGAGACGAAGCAGCTGCTTCACTCCGCGTCGCATCGCTTCTGAAGATCAAATATTTCATCTCTGAGCGCTCAGCTACGCGACCTGACGCAGCAGAGTGCTCAGAGATGAAAAGGCAAGACACACTGAGCGCGCACAGCTGCATCTACATGCTGCACACCGCTCCGCTTGCAGTGTGTCACAGCCTTTACACAATTAACCCCTAATCTGCCGCTCCGGACACCGCCGCCACCTACATTATCCCTATGAACCCCTAATCTGCTGCCCCCAACATCGCCGACACCTACATAATATTTATTAACCCCTAATCTGCCCCCCAACGTCGTCGCCACCTAACTTCAAGTATTAACCCCTAATCTGCCGACCAGACCTCGCCGCTACTATAATAAATGTATTAACCCCTAAAGCAAAGTCTAACCCTAACCCTAACACCCCCCTAAGTTAAATATAATTTTAATCTAACGAAATAAATTAACTCTTATTAACTAAAGTATTCCTATTTAAAACTAAATACTTACCTGTAAAATAAACCCTAATATAGCTACAATATAACGAATAATTATTTTGTAGCTATTTTAGGATTTATATTTATTTTACAGGCAACTTTGTATTTATTTTAACTAGGTACAATAACTATTAAATAGTTATTAACTATTTAATAGCTACCAAGTTAAAATAATTACAAAATTACCTGTAAAATAAATCCTAACCTAAGTTACAATTAAACCTAACTCTACACTATCATTAAATTAATTAAATAAATTAACTACCAATACCTACAATTAAATACAATTAAATAAACTAAACTAAATTACAAAAAAAACAAAACACTAAATTACAGAAAATAAAAAAATATTACAAGAATTTTAAACTAATTACATCTAATCTAAGCCCCCTAATAAAAAAAAAAATAAATAAAAAAAAATAGTCCCTAACCTATTCTACATTACAAAGTAATCAGCTCTTTAACCAGCCCTTAAAAGGGCTTTTTGCTGGGCATGCCGAAAAGTAATCAGCTCTTTTGCCTGTAAAAAAAAATACAACACCCCCAACATTAAAACCCACCACCCACATACCCTTACTCTAACCCACCCAAAACCCCCTTAAATAAACCTAACACTACCCCCCTGAAGATCTCCCTACCTTTAGTCGTCTTCACCCAGCCTGGCCGAAGTCTTCATCCGATGGGGCAGAAGAGGACATCCAGACCGGCAGAAGTCTTCATCCTATCCGGGCAGAAGAGGACATCCGGATCGGCAGACATCTTCATCCAAGTGGCATCTTCTATCTTCATCCATCCGGAGCGGAGCAGAGCCATCTTCTTCCCAGCCGACGTGGATCTATCCTCTTCAACCGTCGCCTACTCGCCGAATGAAGGTTCCTTTAAATGACATCATCAAAGATGGCATCCCTCGAATTCCGATTGGCTGATAGGATTCTATCAGCCAATCGGAATTAAGGTAGGAAAAATCTGATTGGCTGATTCAATCAGCCAAATCAGATTCAAATTCAATCCGATTGGCTGATCCAATGAGCCAATCAGATTGAGCTTGCATTCTATTGGCTGATCGGAACAGTCAATAGAATACAAGCTCAATCTGATTGGCTGATTGGATCAGCCAATCGGATTGAACTTGAATCTGATTGGCTGATTGAATCCTATCAACCAATCGGAATTCGAGGGATGCCATCTTGGATGACGTCATTTAAAGGAACCTTCATTAGGCGAGTAGGTGTCGGTTGAAGATGATGGATCCGCATCGGCTGGGAAGAAGATGGCTCCGCTCCGGATGGATGAAGATAGAAGATGCCGCTTGGATGAAGATGTCTGCCGGTCCGGATGTCCTCTTCTGCCCGGATAGGATGAAGACTTCTGCCAGTCTGGATGTCCTCTTCTGCCCCATCGGATGAAGACTTTGGTCCCGGCTGGGTGAAGACGACTCAAGGTAGGGAGATCTTCAGGGGGTAGTGTTAGGTTTATTTAAGGGGGGTTTGGGTGGGTTAGAGTAGGGGTATGTGGGTGGTGGGTTTTAATGTTGAGGGGGGATTATTTTTTTTTTTACAGGCAAAAGAGCTGATTACTTTGGGGCATGCCCCGCAAAAAGCCCTTTTAAGGGCTGGTAAAAGAGCTGATTACTTTGTGATGTAGAATAGGGTAGGGACTTTTTTTTTTTTATTATTATTATTTTATTAGGGGGCTTAGATTAGGTGCAATTAGTTTAAAATTCTTGTAATATTTTTTTATTTTCTGTAATTTAGTGGGGGGTTTTTGTAATTTAGTTTAGTTTATTTAATTGTATTTAATTGTAGGTATTGGTAGTTAATTTATTTAATTAATTTAATGATAGTGTAGTGTTAGGTTTAATTGTAACTTAGGTATGGATTTATTTTACAGGTTAATTTTGTGATTATTTTAACTAGGTATCTTTTAAATAGTTAATAACTATTTAATAGATATTGTACCTAGTTAAAATAAATACAAAGTTGCCTGTAAAATAAATATAAATCCTATAATAGCTACAATATAATTATTCGTTATATTGTAGCTATATTAGGGTTTATTTTACAGGTAAGTATTTAGTTTTAAATAGGAATACTTTAGTTAATAAGAGTTAATTTATTTCATTAGATTAAAATTATATTTAATTTAGGGAGGTGTTAGGGTTAGGGTTAGACTTAGCTTTAGGAGTTAATACATTTATTATAGTAGCGGCGAGGTCCGGTCGGCAGATTAGGAGTTAATACTTGAAGTTAGGTGGCGGCGACATTGGGGGGGGGCAGATTAGGGGTTAATAAATATTATGTAGGTGTTGGCGATGCTAGCGGCAGCAGATTAGGGGTTCATAGGGATAATGTAGGTGGCGGCGATGTGCGGTCGGCAGATTAGGGGTTAAAAATATTTATTATAGTGGCGGCGATGTGGGGGGACCTTGGTTTAGGGGTACATAGGTAGTTTATGGGTGTTAGTGTACTTTAGAGCACTGTAGTTAAGAGCTTTATATACCAGCGTTAGCCCATAAAGCTCTTAACTACAGCCTTTCCATGGGCGTTAGGAGTCTTGTCGGTAGAGGGTCTACCGCTCACTTCAGCCAAGACTCTAAATACTGGCGTTAGGAAGATCCCATTGAAAAGATAGGATACGCAATTGACGTAAGGGGATCTGTGGTATGGAAAAGTCGTGGCTTGAAAGTGAGCGGTACACCATTACCTGGCCAACTCTAAATACCAGCGGGCGGCCAAAAGCAGCATTAGGACCCCTTAACGCTGCTTTTGATGGCTAACGCAGAACTCTAAATCTAGGTGTAAATTTGTAATCCATAGTCCTGCAGGGATAATAAAAGGAGTGTCTTCTATGCGTTTCAGCTTTGGAACAAGCCTTTATCAAGATGACATATAACTCCTTTCCTAAATTTATAGCGCTTTACTCAGTAGTATATTCGTAACAGGTGTGACTTGATCAATTTTCCTGTGGGACATTAAGGCACTTAAAATTGCACATGTTCTTTATTTGAAATATTTCACAGGTATAAACTTTAGCAGCACCGGTGGTCTGTAGAATTCTGGATTGTCATAATTATATAATAAAGGTTTGAGTCTCAAATCTAGCAATTACATTCTTGTTCTTCTGTTTATAATGTACTTTATCCTTAGTCTATAGTGCAATCTTTAGTCAAGTACATCACTTGCAAATTAATTACCTCATGTATACATTTTTTTAAAGTTATCTATATCAGGATTATATGTACAAAATATTAAAATATTATCAATCATTGACAATAAATTGTGTAAAAAAATATTATTAAATAATTGATTGTATAATATAATCGATCAGTAAAACATATATATATATATATATATATATAAATACATTTTAACTGAAAAAAACTTGCACACGGATAATTAGGTTTTGATATATTAATGTTAATTATCAGTTTATTAATTAGAAGGATTCAAATCCAGTTCTGCATTAAGGGAGCTAATGTATTGGAATTTACTATCATTTCTGCCTCTAAAAATAAAAGATCCTTTGTGATGTTACCACACCTTTGTGGTGTTATTTTCTTTAGACCCCAATAAAGTAGTCCATCTGTCTTTTGGTTGTGGTGTTCTTTAAAATGTTTTGACAGTAAGTGATCTTCAAAGCCCCATTCTATATTTAACAGATGCTGTCTAATTCTGTCCCATAGGAGGTGACTAGTTTGACCCAAGTACTGCTTCTTACAAGGACACTGAATTAGATATATAATATTGCAGTCAGTGCATCTTATAATGTCTTGAATTTTAAATTTAAAATTTGTTTGACTGGAATTAACTATTTTAGATTTATTACTAAATTTACACGCCCTACATCTAAGACAGGGGAAGATTTTTTAATCAAATGCCAGTGTTTGTTTATGATTTTGCTCACCAGTTTGAAATCCGAATTAAAATTTGTAATAAAAGGTAGAGTTCATGTTCTTTTTATTAATTTGTTATTTTGATATTAGTATATCCTCTCTGTTTCTTTCTTCTGCACATTGTATAGCTTTCCTAATCAATTCCATATTGCAGCCTCTTTCTATTAATTCAATTTCTAATATTTTGGCTTGTCATTCAAAGTCTTCTAGGAGCAATTTTTTCTCAATCTTAAGAATTGCCCCTTTGGGATATAAGTTTTCCACTGATCCAAGGGGCAGCTGTTTGAATGAAGATAGTTGTTGGCATCTACTTTTTTTTTCTGAGGTATCAATTGTCAGATCCAGAAAATGTATATTAGAAGTACTGGTTTCATGTGTGAAAGACAGACCCCCAATCATTGTTATTTAAGTTTTCTATAAATAATTCAAATAATTCTTGACCCCTTTTACAGATTATAAATACATCATCAATGTATCTGTTGTAGAGCACAAGGTTTGTGCTTTAATTAGAGTCTAAAATAAATTGTTTTCAAAGAGACCCATAAATAAACTTGCATAACTGGGCGCAGACCTTGTGCCCATGGCTGTACCCTTTATTTGTAAAAAGAATTCTGCTTCAAAACTGAAATAATTATTTTCTAAAATAAAACTAATACATTGTAATATAAAATCTGCTTGCAAGGTCAGTAAGTCTTCATCATTATGCAAATAGAATCTAATTGCTTTTTGACCCAATGTGTGGATAATATTAATGTACAGGGAATTCACATCACAGGTGGCTAGTAGAAGATTTTCCTGCCAATTTATATTTTTCAGAAATTTTTCTAAGATGGGTTGAATCTCTAATATAAGACGGTAGAAGAGTGACATATTTCTGTAGAAAATTGTCTACGTATTATGAGACATTGGACGTGAGAGAGTTAATTCCAGATATGATCGGCCTCCCTGTAGGATTTGTCAAAGATTTATGTATTTTGGGGAGATAGTAAAAAATAGGTATTTTAGGTTATAGGGTCGGTAAGAAATGAAATTCTTTCTCATTAACTATATTCTCTTTTTTTTAGCAAATAGTAGTAGTTCATGCAATGTTTTTATTTTTTCTTGAACTAGGGTTTTCTTTAGTCTTTTGTAAGTGGTGATATGATTAAGTAATCGATTTGCCTCTTTCAAGTAGTCCTCAGTATTTAATATAACTAAACCTCCACCTTTGTCCGCTGGCTTGATGATTAAATCTGGAATATTTTTTAGTTCTTTTAGTGTTTCATTCTCTGTTTTGGTCAAATTATAAAATTGCCTTTTTTTATTAATATTGCAATTTTGTATATCCTCTTTGAAAGAGTTCAAGGCATTTCCCTTTATCTTGGGTCAGGTAGAATTTGGATTTTTGTTTCAAATTCACATGTACATAGTGATTAGTTTTGGTCTGTGGGGTAGTAGTTGAATGTTCTACGGGATTTCTTATATAGTACCATTTGAGAATCAATTTCCTTATGAACTGATTTACGTTTATCATGGTATTGAACTTAAGTCTACATGTAGGTGCAAATTATAAACCTTTATTGAGGACCCTTACTTGTTCTTTATTCAAGTCTACTTTGCTCAAGTTAAAGATCCCCCCATCATTATATATTTTGAACTTTTGTTCTCTAGTCTTTCTTTTTCTACCTCTTCTTCCTCTAGTCTTCTTTTTCCTTTCCTTGACCAATCTCTTCTGTTTTTATATTCTGATTCTTACCCCTAAAAAAGATGTTTGATTTGTGCTGTCCTCTCTAACATTTAATACTTTGAATCTATGTTCTAGTGGGAACTTTTCTAATATTTGGTTTTGATGTGTGGGATGATTATCTCTGATATGTATTCCATTATTTCTCCTAGGTTTGTAGTTTTGATGGTGGTTTTCCTTCTTATTCCAGTTTGTTTGTTTCCAATTATTATTAGGATACCATTTCCTTTCATTCAAATGTTCATTATTTCTATAATGCATTCTATTGCCACTTTGATTTGTTTGATGCCTATCTAGCGTATGCCTATGATGATTAGAATAACTAATCTCTGATGATCTATTATAATTAGGGTTATAACGGGTGTGATCTCGATTTTCCATTCTAGGGGTCTCTCTCTCTCTCTCAGGGTACTGTCTTTCTTTTTTGAATATTTTCTTAACTATATCATTCCTACTTATTTATTTTGTATTAGTTTTAATATTCATACTAATGTGTTCCGTACTTTCTTTTTGTTCATTAGTTTCTATACTATAATCCTGCTCATCCCTGGAGAATTTTTCCATTTTATTTACTTACTTTTTTAATTGTGGTAATCTTATTAATAATTTCTTTCTGTTTATCTTTAAATAGTGGGTCCTCTATGTTACCTAGCAGTTTCTCTTTATATTATTCAATAGTATTCCCAATTGTGTTCATGTCTTTTGTTCTGGCTTTAATAATTACCTTCATTTGAAATAAAGAGGCTTTTTCTAGAACATGTGCAATTTTAAGTGTTTTAATATACTACTAAGTAAAGCGCTATAAATATAGCCAAGGAGTTATATGGAGTCATCTTGATAAAGGCTTGTTCCCAAGCCCAAATGCGTGGAAGAGACTCCTTTTATTATCCCGGCAGGACTGTGGATTACAAACTATTTTTGCTATTGAAAGCAATAAACTTTTCAAATTGGAACCCACAAACTGTAGGAAATTCAAATCAGACCCGCCTTTGATATACCGGTTACCTGATAGGACTACTGAGGGTCATGGGGTCATGGGAGTATCTCCAACGGTCAGCAGTTGGAAGACGCCGATAAACTTGCATGCAGTTGATATAGTGCTGCGGAATCTGTTGGCGCTCTACAAATAAACAATTATAATAATAATAATATTTACTATACAGGTGTTTATTTCCTTTATATAAGCTTTGCTAGCAATGCCCATGCGTAACATAAAGTATTAGAAAAAACAAACACTATTTTTTGTTTAAAGGGCCTCTTACTACCTCAAGCTAAATCTCTCCAAAACTGAGCTCCTTATTTTCCCCCTTCTTCCAAAATCTCCACCCCCAATCTCTCATTAACTAACTGTTGACAACTCAATCATTACCCCTACACCGCATGCCCGATGTCTTGGGGTCACACTTGGCTTAGATCTTTCACTCCTCACATTCAGTCTTTGATTAAATATTGCCACTTCCAAGGGCAGGGAGAGAAATGCCCTGCCCTTGAGCACAATCAGTAGTAGTTCACTTTAAATACAAAGTGGCCTACAGGTAGAGAGGCTGTCAAGCTTACAATCTAAAGGAGAGGGAATGGACACAGATGGAAATAACGGAAATATGTCTGATATAAGGCAGGGTAAATTGAGAGTGAGCAGTGATGTAAGCAAACAATAAGAAAAAGTGTGTTGTGAGTGGGCAAATGAAGATGGGAAAAGAGTAACAGAATGTGGTTAAGTGTCAGTACAGAGGCTGTGAAAATGAAGTAGTGTTTCTATCCTGGATTATTAGTGTTAGCTGCACCTAATTGCTGTTAGGAGGTGTGTATATATTAAGGTTAATACCAGGTGGGTGGTGGACTAGTACTTGCAGAGCATGGTAAGTTGTGTAGTTATAGTTGCAGCTTTTCAAATGGTTTGCAGAGCAGGGTAAATTGTGTAATTAGAGTTGCAGCTTTTCAAATAGTTTGCGGAGCAGGGTAAATCGTGTAATTAGAGTTGCAGCTTTTGAAATGGTTTGCAGAGCAGGGTAAGTTGTGTAGTTAGAGTTGCATCTTTTCAAATGGTTTGCAGAGCAGGGTAAGTTGTGTAGTTAGAGTTGCAGCTTTTCAAATGGTTTGCAGAGCAGGGTTAGTTGTGTAGTTAGAGTTGCAGCTTTTCAAATGGGTTGCAGAGCAGGGTTAGTTGTGTAGTTAGAGTTGCAGCTTTTTAAATGGTTTGCAGAGCAGGGTAGTTGTGTACTTAAAGTTGCAGCTTTTCAAATGGTTTGCAGAGCAGGGTAAGTTGTGCAGTTAGAGTTGCAGCTTTTCCAATGGTTTGCACAGCAGAGCAAGTTGTGTAGTTAGAGTTGTAGCTTTTCAAATGGTTTGCATAGCAGGGTAAGTTGTATAGTTAGAGTTGCAGCTTTTCAGATGGTTTGCAGAGCAGGGTAATTTGTGTAGTTAGAGTTGCAGCTGTAAGAAACATTTCCTTATACAAGACACAACTTAGATTTGAATCCACTCTCTCATCCTTTCCTGCCTCGATTACTGCAACTCTGTCCTCTCTGGTCTCCCCAGCTGCTGCCTAGCTCACTTACAATCCAAAATGAATGCCTCTGCCAGGCTCATCTTCCTTACACGTCGCTCTTCATCTACTGCACCTCTCTGCCAATCCCTTCACTGGCTTCCTCTTGCCTCCAGGATTAAACACAAAATTCTCACTCTGACATACAAAGCCCTCAACTGCACTGCTCCTCCCTATATCTCAGACCTTGTCTCCAGATACTCTCCCTCCCATCCCCTTCACTCTGCTCATAACCTTCTACTCTCCTCCTCTCTTGTTACTTTCTCACACTCTGTTTACAGGACTTCTCCAAACTGGCTCCCTTCTTGTGGAACTCTCTGCCTCGCTCCACTAAACTCTTCCCTAGTTTTGTAAGCTTCAAGCACTCCCTAAAGACTTTACTGTTCATTGATGCATACATCCTACACTAACCTTTCTTTATACCAATTCCTCTTCTCCATTGCTATCCCCTTGAACCCCCTTAGCATGTAAGCCTAAGAGCCATGCTGTTTGTAGATCACCTTCTTTAGAGCTGACTACAACAGTGTGACTCTTGGCAGGGCCCTCTACCCGTCTGATCCCTATAAATGTTTCCTTGCATACCGCGCTGCGGAATCTGTTGGCACTCTACAAATAACCGATAATAATAATAAAGGAACACTAAAGTCAAGATTAAACTCTCATGATTCAAATAGAGCATGAAATTTAAACAACTTTCCAATTTATTTTGATTATTCATTTATGCTCAGTCTATTTATATGCACACTCTTACTGAGAATGTGCAAGTTTTCACAGTGCATATTTATATGAGTCTGTAATTGGCTGATAACTGTCACATGACAAAGTTAGCATCGAAATGGAAGTGATCCTTGAAATTTCTCAGAAAAACAAACTACTAATTGCTATTATATTGTCTTTTAATTGTGGATTATGCTATTCTACTGTATTTAATGGCCCTTTAAATTTCCTTATCTTTTCCACTGATATATGTCAGTAGATTTCATTAGAAATCAAACATCTTTACAAGGTACACGTATCTATGTTATGAAATCACAACTAATCAATATATTTGTTTATTGCTAAATCTAATAAGAATGCACATTTAAAGACAGAAATGAATTACATTTCTCAAATATTTTAACCCTTTGGCTGCCAAAAAAACGTATTCAACAGATTTTTGTAGCAAAGTGCTGTTGCCTTTGGCAGCTAAAGGGTTAAATAAATATTGTCAAAAAATTGTACCTACATTTCAGTTAATGGTTTGTGAGATATAAAACTACAACCATTATGTAAGTGATCAGAACTGAAGGAGCAACACAATGAAGGTTTATATTTATAAAGGTAAGACTATAAACTGTTTACTATAAAGAGCGCACAAGAACACACGAGTCAATGAAAAAGAGAAAGTTGCAGCAATTTATGTGGGACGTCTTTGAACAATTTGATGTCTCAATGTGAATAATAACTGTGTCAGCACAATCAAACGTTCTGCTTGCACATTAGGCCCTATAATATTTGAAAATGTGGTTACTAAGGTGAAATGGAATTAATCTAAGTAGATACATTACACATAATAACAGTATAATGTAGATATATTTTTCTTTTCTCTTTCTTTTCATATAATAAATGTGCAGTCATGACCTGCAAATGTTCATGGAGTCTTTCATATATAATTCAGAGGATTATGTCACAAAAGTATTTAGGATGCATTTTTATCATCTATTTTATATTGTGGAATAAATCTTAAATCTTGCAATAAAATGTTGACTACATTTTTTGGTTATTATAGGTCATTCATACAGAATAATATACTCTGCACTCTTTTAAAAGTTCCCTTTTGCTTTAGAATTAGTAAAAATCCTTAGAAAATTTTGCATACACAAGTCTTCTCTAGGGGGCGCTCTTCAAAAAACAAATATAAACCAAAAAGAAAAGCAAACACACTGATAAGCAACAAAAATGAAATGAAAGTCTGAACACACTCCTAGGTATGATAAGGCAGCTCTCTATCATAGGATGGTCAGGGTCCTGATGATATAAATGATCTGGAAGAAGAAAACACAGGGGAGCTAAATGGCCTAGTACCATCAAAACAAGAAAAATACAGCAATAGCAAATGGCTACTCACAAGCACATGACACGAAATGGTGCTATTAAGGCAGGCTGGCACAGCTAACTGTATACAACAGCTTCTGATGAATTATACAAAATGGCCACCAGTGTATTCCTATATAGAGAAAAATAAAGGAACCACCATAGCCCAGCACAGTTTGACTCAATTCCGTGCACTCTTATAGGACACACTTACATCATCCAAAGCACCTCCAGGTGCAATACAAACAAGCTGGAGCTTCTCAGCTGCCCAGCTGACTGATCTCAGGTGGTACACATGTAACACTCCAATCCACAGATGATATTGGAACAAAGTTCAAAATTCAGCAAGTGTATATATACAATCAAAGTAATTTTAATAATTACATTATCTGTCAGCTGGACGGCTAAGAAGCTCCAGCTTGTCTGTATTGCACCTGGTGGTGCTTTGGATGATGTAAGTGTGACCTATAAGAGTGCACTGAATTGAGTCAAACTGTGCTGGGCTATGGTGGTACCTTTGAATCTGAATAATGACAGTTTAATTTAACATTCCTTTAAACTTGATCTCAAGAAGCCACCTATTACTGTACTTCAGTTTTAACCAGATCTACATTTAGCTATATATAGGTATATACAATATATATATATATATATATATATATATATATATATATATATATATATATATATTAAGTCAAAAGAGGAAATTAGTAACTCTTAATCCAGCACATAGGGATAAGTAAAGAAATTAAAATACAATGGATTAGTACTACCTATAGAAAGCACAGGCAATTCACAGGTCAAGCTATAAATCACTTTATCCAAAAATCCAAATCATAAGCAACAAAACGTAGTATACATAATCAAAATCATTGTGGCAACAAAATAAATTTAGATGAAAGTCCCTTTTAGAACTGTGAATCGTATTAAGGAACCCTATATAGAGGCCTCTATTCCAGGGTATATATAAGAAATGCTTCCTGGATAACTTGTGAGACAACTACGTCCCATATATAGGTCTCCATTATTCTGAAAACGACCTGCAAGTAGTAAAAGTCTATTTGAAGAGACAAGTAATGTGAACAGTTCCGTTGTTAATATCAACTTTCCACCACAGTGGTAATCACAATGTTCACCATTAACCCAAGATCGACTTAGGATTGATTGTTGCAAGACAGGTAATTGTTACAGTGTTCAGCAATATCGCTACTTACACAGCAGCAGCTGCTGCGGCGGTCAGTTGGTCCCAGGTATCATATTGAATACAACTCCGCTTCTGATATAAACCATTATTACCTGTCCTGTGAATTCCTTCTGTCTCCAAAATATCCTGAATATGCAAGGCTCTTAGTGGCAAATACCACGCCTTACTTGTTTTGCAGGGTGCTGTAGTTTGGCTCCATTCATCTCCACAGTATGAATTGGACTACAGCGTGTGCTCTGTAGAGATCAGCTGTTACTCCACCGGCATTCAAAGCAGCTATGCGCGTTTCACCCACAAAGCATTGGGCTTCTTCCGGCTGAGTTTGTAATTAGTTGCAGATCTGTGTGTCCTTAAGTCTGCTTGTAAACTCCTCCTTTTTGCTTCTTTTTAATTGCCAGGTGTATAATTTGTATCCACAGTCAGATACTATGTTGCCACAATTGTTACTATTCATGCTTATTTGCAAAAAATAATAATACAATATTTCCACAGATAAATTTATATCCAACGATAAATATTACATTTCCCAAGATAGATTTATATCATATGATAAATATATACAACAACAACTTTTTAATTCAAAAATCCTAGACAGTCTGCTATCCTTAAAGGTATATTTATGAATAATAAATGTTTGACCTTAGATTATAACTTAAATTCTCAGCAAAAAACACAGAATTAATTACTTTTTTATAGGAACGGTGCATAGTTAATTTCTTCATTTAAGCCTAGGGGTTTCAGGGATTTTAGATTGTATATCCATTTGCATTCCAATTGCAAAAGTTTTTTTTATCTAAATCCCCCCCTCTACCTTTGAAGTCTACTGCCTCTAGTCCCCTGAATCTTAATTGTTTTTTATCACTTTGGTGGCATTCTAGAAAATGTCTGGCTACTGCACTTGTTTTTATATTCACATTTTTAATATCCCTTTTATGTTCCTTTATACGCTCACGTAGTTCTCTGTATGTTTTTCCTATATAGAACATGGGACATTTACAGAACACCATATATACAATCCCTTCACTGCCACAGGATATATGTCCTTTGATTTTATGTTTTTTACCATCTTTGTCAGTAAATCTACTGTCTGTTGCCATATTCTGGCACACTGAACAGTGACTACATTTGTAGTTCCCATCTTTATTTCTCCATTTTTCCAACCAAGAAGTTTTGGGTTTATAGGAAAGATGGCTTCTTACTAATTTATCCTTTAAATTATTAGCTTTCCTTGCTGTCAGAAATGGCTTATCTCCAATAATATCAGATAGGGATGGTTCAGCTTGCAAAATGTGCCAGTGTTTTTCTAGAATCCTTCTTATTGTTTGCCATTTATTATTAAAATTAGTTATAAATCTTACTGGGCCTGAATTTAATAATTCCTTTTCATCATGCTTGTATAGCAGATTGTCCCTAGTTTTTAATTTTGACCGATTATAGGCTATTTTTAAGGTTTTATCCGGGTATCCCCTCTCTTTGAATCTATTTTTAAGATCCCTGGCTTCCAATCTAAATTTCTCCTCTTCAGAGCAATTGCGCTTCAGTCTTAAATATTGACCATAAGGTATATTATTTATTAATGCTTCAGGATGATGGCTGTTATATGCTGTTGGTTTCCTATAAGTGGATGTTTCAATTTTATTTTGAAGTATCATTACATTTAAATCTAGAAACGAAATAGCTGATTTATCCTTTGAGAATGGGAATTTTAAATTCCAATTATTCAAATTCAAATTATTCATAAATTTGATTAAATTTTCTTCCGTATTTTCCCAGATAACTAGAATGTCATCTAGAAATCTTAACCATAGGTCTATACTGTTATTCTGGTTAAATTCATTATCTAGGACACAATCCTGTTCCCATTTACCTAAATATAAACAGGCATAGGTTGGGGCACAACATGTCCCCATCGCTGTGCCTAATATCTGTTCATAATATTTGCCATTAAATATAAAGAAGTTGTGCTCCAAAATAAATTTAAGTAATTCTAAGACAAATGCTGTATGTTTGTCATATGCCGGACCTCTTTGTTGCAGATAGAATTTACATGCCTCAATTCCTTGATTGTGTGGAATTGAAGAATATAACATCTCTACATCAATTGCTACCAAAATTGTGTCTTCTTTAACTGTTATATCATCTAACTTTTTTAGAACATCTAATGTATCTTTTATATATGATGGCAGATTTTGTAGGTATGGGCGTAGTAAAAAATCCACATATTGGGAGATATTTTCTGTAATTGAACCTTGGCCTGAAACTATTGGTCTCCCAGGTGGGGGGGATTTTTCCTTTATGGAGTTTTGGGATAGTGTAAAAAGTTGGTACTATAGGGTATTTTACATGAAGATATTGAAATTCTTTTTTAGTGATCAAGTTATCCTCCAAAGCCCTTGATAATATAGATTTTAGCTGTTCATTATATTTTTGTGTTGGATCCGATTTTAAGAGTTTATATTGTGTTTTAATTTTTAGCTGTCTTTCACATTCCTCAATATAATCTTTTGTATTGAGTACCACTACATTACCACCTTTGTCCGATGGCTTAATTGTGATGGAAGTATAGATTCAAAGAGAGGGGTTACCCGGATAAAACCTTAAAAATAGCCTATAATCGGTCAAAATTAAAAACTAGGGACAATCTGCTATACAAGCATGATGAAAAGGAATTATTAAATTCAGGCCCAGTAAGATTTATAACTAATTTTAATAATAAATGGCAAACAATAAGAAGGATTCTAGAAAAACACTGGCACATTTTGCAAGCTGAACCATCCCTATCTGATATTATTGGAGATAAGCCATCTCTGACAGCAAGGAAAGCTAATAATTTAAAGGATAAATTAGTAAGAAGCCATCTTTCCTATAAACCCAAAACTTCTTGGTTGGAAAAATGGAGAAATAAAGATGGGAACTACAAATGTAGTCACTGTTCAGTGTGCCAGAATATGGCAACAGACAGTAGATTTACTGACAAAGATGGTAAAAAACATAAAATCAAAGGACATATATCCTGTGGCAGTGAAGGGATTGTATATATGGTGTTCTGTAAATGTCCCATGTTCTATATAGGAAAAACATACTACGTGAGTGTATAAAGGAACATAAAAGGGATATTAAAAATGTGAATATAAAAACAAGTGCAGTAGCCAGACATTTTCTAGAATGCCACCAAAGTGATAAAAAACAATTAAGATTCAGGGGACTAGAGGCAGTAGACTTCAAAGGTAGAGGGGGGGATTTAGATAAAAAAATCCCCCCCACCTGGGAGACCAATAGTTTCAGGCCAAGGTTCAATTACAGAAAATATCTCCCAATATGTGGATTTTTTACTACGCCCATACCTACAAAATCTGCCATCATATATAAAAGATACATTAGATGTTCTAAAAAAGTTAGATGATATAACAGTTAAAGAAGACACAATTTTGGTAGCAATTGATGTAGAGATGTTATATTCTTCAATTCCACACAATCAAGGAATTGAGGCATGTAAATTCTATCTGCAACAAAGAGGTCCGGCATATGACAAACATACAGCATTTGTCTTAGAATTACTTAAATTTATTTTGGAGCACAACTTCTTTATATTTAATGGCAAATATTATGAACAGATATTAGGCACAGCGATGGGGACATGTTGTGCCCCAACCTATGCCTGTTTATATTTAGGTAAATGGGAACAGGATTGTGTCCTAGATAATGAATTTAACCAGAATAACAGTATAGACCTATGGTTAAGATTTCTAGATGACATTCTAGTTATCTGGGAAAATACGGAAGAAAATTTAATCAAATTTATGAATAATTTGAATTTGAATAATTGGAATTTAAAATTCCCATTCTCAAAGGATAAATCAGCTATTTCGTTTCTAGATTTAAATGTAATGATACTTCAAAATAAAATTGAAACATCCACTTATAGGAAACCAACAGCATATAACAGCCATCATCCTGAAGCATTAATAAATAATATACCTTATGGTCAATATTTAAGACTGAAGCGCAATTGCTCTGAAGAGGAGAAATTTAGATTGGAAGCCAGGGATCTTAAAAATAGATTCAAAGAGAGGGGATACCCGGATAAAACCTTAAAAATAGCCTATAATCGGTCAAAATTAAAAACTAGGGACAATCTGCTATACAAGCATGATGAAAAGGAATTATTAAATTCAGGCCCAGTAAGATTTATAACTAATTTTAATAATAAATGGCAAACAATAAGAAGGATTCTAGAAAAACACTGGCACATTTTGCAAGCTGAACCATCCCTATCTGATATTATTGGAGATAAGCCATTTCTGACAGCAAGGAAAGCTAATAATTTAAAGGATAAATTAGTAAGAAGCCATCTTTCCTATAAACCCAAAACTTCTTGGTTGGAAAAATGGAGAAATAAAGATGGGAACTACAAATGTAGTCACTGTTCAGTGTGCCAGAATATGGCAACAGACAGTAGATTTACTGACAAAGATGGTAAAAAACATAAAATCAAAGGACATATATCCTGTGGCAGTGAAGGGATTGTATATATGGTGTTCTGTAAATGTCCCATGTTCTATATAGGAAAAACATACTACGTGAGTGTATAAAGGAACATAAAAGGGATATTAAAAATGTGAATATAAAAACAAGTGCAGTAGCCAGACATTTTCTAGAATGCCACCAAAGTGATAAAAAACAATTAAGATTCAGGGGACTAGAGGCAGTAGACTTCAAAGGTAGAGGGGGGGATTTAGATAAAAAAAACTTTTGCAATTGGAATGCAAATGGATATACAATCTAAAATCCCTGAAACCCCTAGGCTTAAATGAAGAAATTAACTATGCACCGTTCCTATAAAAAAGTAATTAATTCTGTGTTTTTTGCTGAGAATTTAAGTTATAATCTAAGGTCAAACATTTATTATTCATAAATATACCTTTAAAGTGAAGGTCCATTTTTCTTATTTACAATACTTATTGTCAAAAGGAATGTTAAATTTAATGTAGTCGCTTATTTCATATGTCCCAAAAAATATTGCTTTACATATAAACAGTATGTTTATTATACCTCCGTTTTTGCCGTACGCTCCGCCCCATCATCACTTCCTTATTCTCATCTGCTGAAGTAGCTTTGTTGTTTTGAAGAGGACTACGCTCGTGCACCCGCGATAGCTTTGAACTGCGCATGCGTATCCTCCGATCCACGGCGCATGCATTCCAGTAAGTGCCATAACTTACGCTCTAAAACTGTATCCAAAACGAGACCAATGCTGACGAATCAATGTAAATAAAGCTAGAACTGAAAATGCATGCGCGTTACATGCACAAGCATGCCGCTGATGATGCGATGTTTGTACAAACGAATGCCCATAGGGTGGCGATGATGAAAGAGAAAAGGGGCTGGACGCCATGGGGGTAAAATACCAATAGGACCGAATAAATGTCAATCACTGAAGGTACTATAGCGGGCGGATTGAGAATCATTCACGGAGCGGGTGCAACAATTAAAGAATAAAAGTTATTATTGTTTTTTCCTATATTTTGGTGAATGAACATCATATTGATTTTTGATGATACATTGAAATATGTGATCCTGGACGCCAGACTTGACCTTCACTTTAAGGATAGCCGACTGTATAGGATTTTTGAATTAAAAAGTTGTTGTTGTATATATTTATCGTATGATATAAATAAAAAATATTTATCGTATGATATAAATCTTTCTTGGGAAATGTAATATTTATCGTTGGATATAAATTTATCTGTGGAAATATTGTATTATTATTTTTTGCAAATAAGCATGAATAGTAACAATTGTGGCAACATAGTATCTGACTGTGGATACAAATTATACACCTGGCAATTAAAAAGAAGGAAAAAGGAGGAGTTTCCTGGCAGACTTAAGGACACACAGATCTGCAACTAATTACAAACTCAGCCGGAAGAAGCCCAATGCTTTGTGGGTGAAACGCGCGTAGCTGCTTTGAATGCCGGTGGAGTAACAGCTGATCTCTACCGAGCACACGCTGTAGTCCAATTCATACTGTGGAGATGAATGGAGCCAAACTACAGCACCCTGCAAAACAAGTAAGGCGTGGTATTTGCCACTAAGAGCCTTGCATATTCAGGATATTTTGGAGACAGAAGGAATTCACAGGACAGGTAATAATGGTTTATATCAGAAGCGGAGTTGTATTCAATATGATACCTGGGACCAACTGACCGCCGCAGCAGCTGCTGTGTAAGTAGCGATATAGCTGAACACTGTAACAATTACCTGTCTTGCAACAATCAATCCTAAGTCGATCTTGGGTTAATGGTGAACATTGTGATTACCACTGTGGTGGAAAGTTGATATTAACAACGAAACTGTTCACATTACTTGTCTCTTCAAATAGACTTTTACTACTTGCAGGTCGTTTTCAGAATAATGGAGACCTATATATGGGACGTAGTTGTCTCACAAGTTATCCAGGAAGCATTTCTTATATATACCCTGGAATAGAGGCCTCTATATAGGGTTCCTTAATACGATTCACAGTTCTAAAAGGGACTTTCATCTAAATTTATTTTGTTGCCACAATGATTTTGATTATGTATACTACGTTTTGTTGCTTATGATTTGGATTTTTGGATAAAGTGATTTATAACTTGACCTGTGAATTGCCTGTGCTTTCTATAGGTAGTACTAATCCATTGTATTTTAATTTCTTTACTTATCCCTATGTGCTGGATTAAGAGTTACTAATTTCCTCTTTTGACTTAACATTCATTTATTAACTCTCCGTGCACAGGTGGAAGGTGTATAATTTTGGGGGTTACCCCATTATCCTTCCATTTGCGGGAAGTAATTATATATAAATGGAGTGCTGATGCATTATATATTATATATATATATATATATATATATACATATATATATATATATATATATATATATATATATATATATATATATATATACAAAAAGAGAAAGCTTCACTGATCTTTTTAGTAGGTTGTTTCCACAACATTAAATGCAATAGATGGCAATAAAGTCACTAACTCCCAGAAACAGCAAAACCGGTCAAAAATTCTCCATGAGAGACCTGAGTCACTATAGCCCCATACACATGCCAGTAGTGAAAGAGCTGGATATGCTTATGCAGATGGACGTAATGACTTATAAAACTCTGCATTATATCCAAGCAGTAGTAAAAGCAATCTCTGCTCAAGCGGTCACACAGACACTCACTCACTGCTGCCGACCCGAGCACTGTCCTCGTCCTCCAAAAGCCTTGAAAGTGCTTTGTAACTCTGGTTCTCACAAACAGTACTCTGGTGTCCCACTATGCAGGAAGGGGGGTGGAAAGAGCACATGACTCCGCCTAATCCAATTCAGCAATCCAAAGTTGTAGGCAATCAGCTGTAACCAGGAATCAAGAGCCAGAAATCCGTCTCTGCCGCCCGGAGTGGAATATAGTGAAAGGAAAAGCAGTGGCAGGTGGCAGTTTAAAACAGCATCTTTATTTCAACAACTTTGATAAAATGACATCCATGGGTCACACAAAACAACAGTATGCAGTAAATACGCTAACATTTTGGATTTACTGCATACTTTAATTTTGTGTGGCTTTGACTATATATATATATATATATATATATATATATATAAAAGTGTCTTTACAATACCTCATATGTTTGAGGTGGAATCACGTGAGTGTGCTGTACATCTTTTTATTTTGAAGTCACCTAGTCTGTCATTTATTGCACTAGGTGCCGTCCCCCGTGCGCTTGTTTTTTCTCTATTCCATAGAATACCAGGGAGTATCCTCACCTGAAGAGGTAAATCTTTTTTTGCTTGGACTGAGCTGCACTTCATGGGGATTGTTGATTAACCTAAGGATACCTAATCGACACTATCTCTAAGGACTGCCTATTTAAGTAGTTATATTCACCTGCTGTCAGATACCACTCATGCTTGTGTATATACTGTATATATTATATGTATTCAGTGGAGGTGTAGAGATCTGGTAGTATCTAGATATATTACCAGACTCTATCTAGATATATAGATTGTATTATCATACTGTGGTATCTATTCTTTGTACACCTATAATACACTATATCACCACACAGAGTCTGTGAAATATACATATTGGTACACATTCCCAGTTTATCTTCATATAGCGCTGTTTCACTCTCTATTTCGGATATATATATATATATATATATATATATATATATATATATACAAAATGTATAAGTGAATTTAATAAAATTAAAAAAAAGATATGTTTATTTTTTTGTTCTCTTTTTTCCTAGATATATTGTTGAACATACATAAGCAACTCATTTAGCATACAATACAGCAACATAATCTATCAAAGGTGATGTAAAAGGACGACAGACGCTTTTAACAAACTAGTCATCTTCCTGAAGAAATCATTTTGTGTATAATATGGAAGTGATACATCTTCTGAGAGAATAGTTAATGAAAAACATACTCACCTACTGAGACTTTAAATCACTTACACTGGGATATTTCACCACAAGCAGTTCAACCAAATGTCAGAGAGATAAACATTTACTGCAGTAAATTTCTTTTTCATTGCTTCCTTTATTAAACCCAGTCAGGATATTTTTACTCTGTGTTGTACTAGAGTGACACAAAGAAAATCACTTCAGATGTTATCTCGTCTGCTTGAGTCTATTTATGTAAAGGTTAGTTTTTGCTCTTCTGCAAATGTGTTTTATTTTTCTCTGTTGGTGCTTTATAAAGGCAATGATGTGTGTGTAATTTACACATCAAACACATATAAGTATGCACACTATCCACACAAAGGGTAGGATTTATCATGAGGAAAATGCCCTGATCGGGTAGCAGGCTCATTCATTTGAGTTGGCAGATGAATACCACCCTGGATTCATTCGACTGGGTTGATTAACAAGTCCTTTTCTCACTCAATTGGTTGCATGAGGTTAGCGGGCAGCATTGCACAAGTGTCGCCTGTTCAATGTTAAATAAGGGGAACAAAGACGCCCCGCTATCTGCAAAAAAATGCGTTTAGGTTCACAACATGTGAATCCTGTCCGTTCACAGATTGATAAAGGTTGCCCAAAGTCTCACTTTTGTTTAGCATTTAGAAATGTATTGCAGGAACAAATTTGATTATACTGTAGGTCTTAACGGGACATGAAATAAAATTAATTAAATCATATTTAAAAAAAAATAATTATTAAATCAAAGTCAAATTATATTTTTTTAATGATTTAGATTGAGCATGCAATTTTTAGGAAAGCTTTTAATCTACATCCATTATCAAATGTACTTTGTTCTTTTAGTATCCATTGTTTAAAAGCATACCTAGGGTCAGGAACAGCAATGCAATGTGATCTAGCTCGTAATTGGTGGTTAAACACAAATGCCTCGTCATTAGTTTACTAAATGTATGCAGCTAGCTCACAGTAGTGCTTTGATGCTCTGGAGCTGTCTTGGGGCTAGATTATGAGTGGAGTACTATTGTTAGCGCGAGGAACATAAATGCAATCGCAAAATTGCAGTGTTTTTATGGTCTAATCCATATTACAAGTGGCACACTGTTAAATTAACGCAAATTCATTTACGCTAACTCAGTTATTTTTGCTCCCCATATTTTCTATGGGCGTTGTTAAAGGGACACTCAAGTCAAAATTAAACTTTCATTATTCAGATAAAGCATGCAATTTTAAACAACTTTCCAAATTACTTCCATTAACACAATGTGTACACTATTTTTATATTTAAACTTTTTGAGTCACCAGCTCCTACTGAGCATGTGAAAGAATACACAGAATAAACGTGTATGCTTTTGTGATTGGCTGATGGCTGTCACATGGTACATGTATGCATTTGTGATTGGCTGATGGCTGTCACATGGTACAAGGGGAGTTGAAATAGACATAACTTTTAAAATTGTCAGAAAAAAAAGTTCAGACTAAGTGCTATTGCATTGTCTTGTTATCTAGCATTTGTTGATTATGCAAATCTACTGTGTTGACTGGTCCTTTAAGCCCCAAAGTGCACTCTTATTACAAGTTGAAAGTAAATGTGATCGGTCGAATGCAATTGCATTTAACGCTCAAACATTTTATGCAACTTTTTACATCGCAAACTACCCCACTACACTATTAACCCCTAAACTTCCAGAACCCTCACCACAAAATACCCCACTACACTATTAACCCATAAACTGCCACAACCCCTATCACAAAATACCAACTAATATCTAAACTTGCTAATCAGCTATCCCCCTAATATAACACCCCCTAAGTTACCAAAAAAAACCCCACCTAATATTACATGGGGAAAAAGCTAACATTACCTGAAAAAAAAAAAAAAAAGATTTCCTGAAAAAAAATCCCCTAACACTACATGAAAAAAGGTACCATTATAGAAAATTAAAAAAAAATATATGAAAAAATAGCATTACAAAAAAAGAAAAAATTACTAAAAATAAAACCCCCCAGTTATGACTAATCTGAAACTAAAGCCCCACTTAAAAACCCACACCTCAAATAAAAAAAAACCTGAGTTAACATTAAGCTAAATTATATCAATAACCCTTGTCCTAAAGTGATTTAACTCTTTTTCACCAAAAAATACTAACTCATTCTACAATACAAGTAAGCCCCCCCCCTCCAAAAAAAAGGCTATCTAAAAAAAACTACTCTAAAAATTGCCCTAAAAATGGTATTTAGTTGGACATTGCCCTTGGAAGGGAATTTAGCGCTTTTGCTGCCCAAAAAGAAAAACAAACAAACCCTATTCTAAAAAAAAACACCCAAAAAAGGCCTATCACTAAACCCAAAAGATGGTACTCACCAAAGTTAAATCCGGCTCCTACGTGGTGGGTTAAAGGGACAGTCAACACAAAAATTGTTACTGTTTAATTTATTTATTTATTTATTTATAAAATATTTTACCAGGAAGGATACATTGAGATTTCTCTCGTTTTCAAGTATGTCCTGGGACCACAAAACATTGCATTGATACAATAGTGTACAATAAAATACAAAAACAATAATAATACACAATATATGCAAACATTTAACATAGCACTGGTAGGACATATTTAATCAACCATGACAGGCACATTTTGTTTTGAGATATGTTGAGAGGGATCTCTTAAAGGACATTAGGCTTGGGGAAGTTTTTAAAGTGTGAGGGAGGTCATTCCATAATTGTGGTGCTCTGTAGGAAAAGGAGGATCAGGCTGCTTTCTTTTTGTATTGAGGCAAGCTAAATAATGTGCTGGTACTGGATCGGAGGTTATAGGAGGTGGGAATAGCCGGGGAGAGCATTCTGCTCAGGTAGGGTGGGAGCTTCCCAGAAAGGCTCTTAAACACAAGGCAGGAAAGATAGAGGGTGCGTCTGGATTCCAGCGTCAGCCAGTTTAGTTCTTTTAGCATGTCACAATGGTGGGTCCTGTAGTTACATTGTAGCACAAAGCGGCAGAACGAGTTATACAACGTATTACGTTTGTTAAGATGAGTTTGCGGTGCAGGTGCATATACTACGTCCCCATAATCCATGATAGGCATCAACATTTGCTATACAATCGTTTCCTTAACTGTAGGGCTGAGGCAGGATTTGTTTCTGTACAGGGCACCTAGTTTTGGATAAAGTTTAGATGCAAGTTTTTCTATGTGGAGGCCAAAAGATAGATTGGGGTCTAATAACATACCCAAGTATTTAAAAGAGTGGACTGCGGGCGCCAGAGGCCCAATAACTGACAGGCCTACTGGGGGCTTTTTGACTGACTCCTCAAAACAGGCTGCAAGGGTCTGGATAAAACGAGACTACTCCCAATTCTGCCTTAAGTAAAAATCACCCTGCAGCAACCTGCTGACACTGAGATACCTCCCAGCTTAGGGGCCTTACACTGATCACCCACAACTGGCTTTGAGGCCTAGGGACTGTGCTGATCTGGTACACCAGATATTTTTCCTTTATTTTATTTTATTTACTGACTTTATTGAGCACACAGATTATGCCTACAGAAGCTTGTTGACACAAAGATTTACTGCAGCACCCCACATCACTTTGATCTCCAGGCCCTGTCATAATCCAGGAATCAAGACCCCTGCCTACTCTCCAGGCAAACACAGCTCTATAGTGTCTCTCCTCCTCCTTTCCCGCTCTGCCTCCCAGAGTGGGTCATATCCTACATCCTTTTCCCAGCTGCGCCCAGTGGTGGCAATTTTTTTTACCCAGGGGAGAGACACACCCTGTCAGGACTTGCTACTACCAGGAGCCATCTGATCCCTGCACTGCTGCCTACTTATCCTGTAGTTCACCGCTGACACAGCCTGTAAAAGTACTTTTCCCAGCTGTCTAGCATACGCAACGCAGCCATGATGTGCTAAGCCCTGTGGCGCCCCTCCCTGCCGGTGTTAGCCAGCTGAACCTGCCAGGTTCCCCTCCAGCGACCCTTTCCCTGTGTAACACCTCTCAACGCATCACCCATTATCGGCTGCAGTCCCTGGTTTATAATGTCACAACAAACCAAGAGGAAATCAAAGGGATTGCACCCTTCAAAACATACAGTCCGGGACCATTTTCAACCCATCAGGGATCCACTACCAGACATCTCAGATGATGACAGATCTGTCTCCCCTCCTCTATCGGAAGGAAGGGCTAGCATGCGGAGCTCACCACCCTCCCGCATGCAGGCTGAAACGATCACTATGGATTCTATGAAATTGCTACTAGATCAGCAGACTCAGTCATTCATGAAAAGATTTGATAAATTAGAGAGGTCCTTCGATGATCTCAGAAAAGACATTGTCACAGTTAATGAGCGAACGGACATTTTAGAACGCAAGCAGGAAGACCTGCTAGTGGACCATACAAATTGGGTCAGCTATACACAAAATCTGGCGGATCAGGTGTCCTCCTTGGAGGCGAAGTTGGCAGACCTGGAAGACCGTTCCAGACGGAACAACATCAGGATCCGGGGAATCCCAGAGTCTGTGGGGCCCCAAGAACTAGAAAAATTTGCCCAAGCATTATTTAGATCTATCTTAGGTCCATCAGGGGAACAAGATGCGAGAATCGACAGAATACACAGGGCTGCTAGGCCGCAAAATCTACCTATGGATAAGCCCAGAGACACCATAGCCAGATTACATTATTTCTCCTTCAAAGATAGGCTCTTGAAAGTCACCCTGAGACAACCCCAACTTCCGGAACAATTTAGGGATGTCTCGCTGTATCCTGATTTGTCCCCATTTACACTACAACAAAGAAGAAGTTTCAGTGAAACCACTAAAGCTCTGAGAGCCCACCAAATTCGATACAGGTGGGGATTTCCAACCAAACTGATCATCACCAAGGATGGGGCCCAGCACACTGCACTAATGCCACGGCAGACGCAAGACCTCCTAAGAGTCTGGAACTTGCCTGCTGTAAATGGAAATGAAGACCCTCCCCACCCGCAGAGAGTGGGGCCTATGCTGAGAGTGGGGGCTCAGGCCTGGAACCCAGACAGACAAGAACCACCTCGACAAGAACCCGGGCGCTGATCCAAAACTTCCCAAGCCACTCACGGAGGTCTAATGATTACCTAACCACCCCTCTGCAGGTGGTGTGTAGACTGCCTATTGCTGTCCAACTCCCGAGAGGTCTGTGTCACTTTCTGGCATCAAGATGGTGCTGAAGATCTGGAAGAGAACAGCTGATAGGCCCTCCTATACATCACTCCCTGTCCCGTGTTCTTTTTCTTTCCCTTTCCCCCACTACAAGTTGTTTGAGTTTTGTAAATTTGGTTCTCACTCCTCCAGAAGACTGAGATATGGCCTGCCCCGAGTGGACCATTTCTCTATAAGGACTGTGACTGCTCCTGAGAGCTGGAGATAATCAGGGATCTGGTAATGTACTTTTGAAAGACTTCTAGTTTATGCTAATTGTTTACTGTCTAATTGAGTTGAATTTGCACTACTAGTCATTTATAATGTTCCACCTATGACTCCAAGTTAATGTTCTACACAATGGTGCTCCTGATGACTATGTTCTCTCACCCCAGCTTTCCTCATCTCTACCATCCTCCCTACCATTCCCCCTCTCCCCTAACCCGTCTTCCCACCTCCTTTCCTGGCTCTGGCCTTCCCAATTTCCCTACCACCTCCTTTTTTCCCCAGCCACCCCTTCCACTAGATCCTGACATTTCCCCCCCCCACCCATCTACTCCATTCCCTCTTCCCTCCGTTCTCCCCACCTTCCCAATTCTGTTGCCTTTCTCCACACGCCACTCTAGACTTTGGGAAGGTTCCCCTTACGAGAGGGGCTGAGGAAGTGACCCGTCATTCGAGTAATGCCAAAATGTTGAGAACATACTGTTTTTTTTATGTTTACCTGAGTTTAACTTGCACTGTTAGAATTGTATAATATTTCACCTAGGATTCTAGGTTAACGGTTTGCATAGAGGTACTTCTAATGATTATGTGTTCTCCTCACATCTCTCCTCGTCTCCATCACCTTCCCCTCTGCTCTCCCCCTTGCCCTGCAGCCCGCTCTTCCCATTATCTTTTTGGCTCTGATGCCCTCTCACTATTGAACTGCCTTCCTTCCCCCCCATTCCTCTTTCCTTCCCAGGAAGGACGGAACCTCATGTAACCCACCTAACCCCCTTCTCTTTTCCTCTATTCTTCCCTTTCCCACTCCTCCCTCTCTCCCCTTCACGTGCCCTCCTGCAGCTATTGCTGCCTCTTTCACTCATCTTTCTCCATACCCTACCTTGTCTGTCTGCCTCTCCATTTCCTGAACTCAGCCCCAATATGACCTTCAAGATCTGCACTTCCCCTCTTTTCCCTTTAGATACTCTCACTCTATGCCCACCTCGGGCTTGCTCACTACCCATTACTTCCGGGTGTCCTTACAGGTTATGACCCCCCCATCGTTTCCAACTACCTAAGCTGCTGCCTTTCTCCACACGCCACTCTAGACATTAGGGAAGGTTCCCCTTACGAGGGGGGCTGAGGAAGTAGAGGTACTTCTTTTTTTAAAATATTTATTTATTATTTTTCCCAACAATACATAAAACCAAAAAAAAAATAAAAATAAAAATAAAGTAATCAGTACATATATGAACTTATATTGTGGAGGCGCAGCTCCATATCATATTATAACTCTCATGGAGACGCAGCTCCGCATCAGAATGATCAAAAAACAATAATACAAAAGCCTGTTCTACTACTGAGCCATTGTCTTGGTTTGTACCACCTTTAATCTACTCTAACTTTACCTTATTTCCTATAAACGAAAATGTCCTTATCTTGCTTTCTAGGCATACTAAACTAACATAACTAAACAATGCATTACCGTACTCTGCATTCTATCTTGACCTTTCCTTCTCATATAACTCTAAATGTAAGAGAGAGGAGAGAGAAAAGAAAAAAGAGAGAAAAAAAAAAGGGTAGTCCCCGGAGCCTGCAAGGATCTACTATAAAGATGTTGGTGCCTGTCTTTAAATTTTATGGTATATCTCTAAAGTTTCTAATCCAAGAGCTCGGGAAAATTTGTAGCAGAACTAGTTCAGCGAAGCTTATAGAGGAAACAAATGGAGACAGAATATGCCGCTGGAGTTGCATTGGATATGTCTTAATGATCGGTGCCCAGTCTATCAAAAATGTTTTAATTCTTTTTTCTGAAGCCTGGGATAAATGAAAGGATTAAAAGATAATTTGAAATTGTATCCCCTTAAGAATGAACCCAAAGCTTGGAGGGCGCTTAGCGATCCAAGTTTTAGTAATATTATTTCTGACTATTAATATAATGGTATTAAGGATTCGCGTTTTTCAAATCTATTCTAGGATTAAGTACTAAGCACACTATATCTTCCAGAGAAAACGAATAAGCCCCATTATAGAGTTTATTGAACCAGTATTGAATTTTCTGCCATAGTTGCTTTATTTTGGGACAGTGCCAAAACATATGCATAAGATCTGCTTTAGCATATGAACAGCGAGGGCAAGCAGCCCCTTTGAGGGGGTAAAATTTAGCTATCCTAAGAGGGGATAAATAAAAATTATTCATTAATTTGACATGCGATTCTTTCCAGCTTACCGAGATAGGATAGCTGGCAACCATCACAAGGCTATGAGAAATCTTATCCTGTTCAATTGTAGGAATGTAAGATAGCCAGAAATTAACTAGTTTTTCACCTGCCAGTATGCCCTGTTTAGTGAGCATGATATCATAGATTAAAGAGATTGATATATCTCCTGCAATAAATTTCTGGATGCAGCTCTTGACCTCGGACCACTCAGACCTCATTGAGGAGTACCAGCTTTGAGAACATACGTAATGACGAATTTGAAAATACGCAAAGCTGTTCCTTCTATGAAGAGAGAATTGACGACAAATAGTTTCCAAGGGTAAAATCTGACATTGATCATTCAGCAGCTGATATACAGGGAGTGCAGAATTATTAGGCAAGGTGTATTTTTGAGGATTAATTTTATTATTGAACAACAACCATGTTCTCAATGAACCCAAAAAACTCATTAATATCAAAGCTGAATAGTTTTGGAAGTAGTTTTTAGTTTGTTTTTAGTTATAGCTATTTTAGGGGGATATCTGTGTGTGCAGGTGACTATTACTGTGCATAATTATTAGGCAACTTAACAAAAAACAAATATATACCCATTTCAATTATTTATTTTTACCAGTGAAACCAATATAACATCTCAACATTCACAAATATACATTTCTGACATTCAAAAACAAAACAAAAACAAATCAGTGACCAATATAGCCACCTTTCTTTGCAAGGACTCTCAAAAGCCTGCCATCCATGGATTCTGTAAGTGTTTTGATCTGTTCACCATCAACATTGCGTGCAGCAGCAACCACAGCCTCCCAGACACTGTTCAGAGAGGTGTACTGTTTTCCCTCCTTGTAAATCTCACATTTGATGATGGACCACAAGTTCTCAATGGGGTTCAGATCAGGTGAACAAGGAGGCCATGTCATTAGATTTTCTTCTTTTATACCCTTTCTTGCCAGCCACGCTGTGGGTACTTGGACACGTGTGATGGAGCATTGTCTTGCATGAAAATCATGTTTTTCTTGAAGGATGCAGACTTCTTCCTGTACCACTGCTTGAAGAAGGTGTCTTCCAGAAACTGGCAGTAGGACTGGGAGTTGAGCTTGACTCCATCCTCAACCCGAAAAGGCCCCACAAGCTCATCTTTGATGATACCAGCCCAAACCTTGCTGGCGTCTGAGTCGGACTGGAGCTCTCTGCCCTTTACCAATCCAGCCACGGGCCCACCCATCTGGCCCATCAAGACTCACTCTCATTTCATCAGTCCATAAAACCTTAGAAAAATCAGTCTTGAGATATTTCTTGGCCCAGTCTTGACGTTTCAGCTTGTGTGTCTTGTTCAGTGGTGGTCGTCTTTCAGCCGTTCTTACCTTGGCCATGTCTCTGAGTATTGCACACCTTGTGCTTTTGGGCACTCCAGTGATGTTGCAGCTCTGAAATATGGCCAAACTGGTGGCAAGTGGCATCTTGGCAGCTGCACGCTTGACTTTTCTCAGTTCATGGGCAGTTATTTTGCCCCTTGGTTTTTCCACACGCTTCTTGCGACCCTGTTGACTATTTTGAATGAAACGCTTGATTGTTCGATGATCACGCTTCAGAAGCTTTGCAATTTTAAGAGTGCTGCATCCCTCTGTAAGATATATCACTATTTTCTACTTTTCTGAGCCTGTCAAGTCCTTCTTTTGACCCATTTTGCCAAAGGAAAGGAAGTTGCCTAATAATTATGCACACCTGATATAGGGTGTTGATGTCATTAGACCACACCCCTTCTCATTACAGAGATGCACATCACCTAATATGCTTAATTGGTAGTAGGCTTTACAGCTTGGAGTAAGACAACATGCATAAAGAGGATGATGTGATCAAAATACTCATTTGCCTAATAATTCTGCACTCCCTGTATATCCTTAAGACCTTTGTCCTGCCATTCTTGAAATACTTTTTGCTCTATTCCTGGAGTAAAAAAAGGGTTGCCGCTGATAGGTAAGAAATCGGAGAAGGTAGGATCTATTTCTAATATATGACAAAACTTTTGCCATATGCGGATCGGATTTTTAAAAGACTGTAGAATGGAAACTTTCCTAGGAAGTTTATGTACCGGGCAATGTAAAAGGGCCTTCAAATTCCAAGGAGAAATCGCCTGAGATTCAAAGTCAAAGGAAGCCACTCTATTAGTTTGTGCTATCCAATCCATTGCTATTTTAAGCAATGCAGCAAAATTATAAAGTCTAACATTAGGAAGGGCTAAGCCTGCATTCAGAGTTTTTTGTGATAATCTGCTCAAAGATATGCGCAGTTTTTTAGATTTCCAGATAAATTTGGAGAACCAAGAATTTAGTTTACAAAGATCTTTATTCACTATAATTAATGGCAGATTTTGCATAGGGTAAAGTATCCGAGGAAAAATTATAGTTTTAATCAAATTGATAGAAGCTGTAATAGATAGGGGAAAAGCGACCCATAACTCCAGATCTTCTTTGATCTTCTGAAAAGAGCTCCAAAATTTGCTGGATACCAGTGTTTTGGATTTTTATGGATTTCCAGCCCCAAATACTTTATAGCTGTAACTGTACGAAACATTGAAGTAATATGTCCCTTATTATTTTACCCTAACCACATAAGTTCGCTTTTTTCCATATTGGTCTTATAACCAGAAAAAGAACCAAATTCCTCTAATGTACTTATTACCTTAGGGATTGTCTCCCTAGTATTTTGTAAACATATTAAGATGTCATCTGCATAGAGTAATACTTTTAAATTTGGGTCTACATCTGAAATCCCAGGCAGAATTTCTCTCAGCCTTGTTGCAAGAGGCTCAAGGGCAATATTAAATAAAAGAGGAGAGAGGGGGCAACCTTGTCTTGTCCCCCTCTCTAAAGTTATTTTAGGAGAAAGCGTAAGATTAACTAGCAAGGATGAAACTGGATCCCTATAGATTTTCCGGATAAAATGCACAAAATTATTTGCGAAACCTAATTTTGCCAGAGTCGTAAATAGATGTGTCCATGTGATGCTGTCAAAAGCTTTGACAGCATCCAAGGTAAGAACAGCTATATCTTTTAGATCTCTTTGATCTTTAAATTGATCACTATTCCAGATATAATCTACCAGAGTAGTTAATTTCCGTATGTTCTTAGCAGAAGTCCTCCCTAACATAAATCCAACCTGGTCAGGATGGATAAACTTATCTAAACAACCTGCCAATCTTCGAGCGATAATCGAAGCTATAATTTTATAGTCCGCATTGAGCACTGAGATTGGCCTATAAGAGGCAGGATCTTCCGAATTCTTCCCTTTTTTCAGAATTAATGATATATTTGCTGCGGGAAAAAAAACTTGAAATTGGATTTTCAGAAATATAATAGCTGTTATACAATTTCTCTAAGACTGGGCTTACTTCTTCAGCTAGGCTTTTATAAAATTCAGCTGGAAATCCATCTGGACCAGCAGATTTATTTAATTTGACTAGGTCTATTGCTTTAGTGATTTCTTCAATAGTAATCGGAGCATTAAGAGATTCTAACTCCTCTTTCTGTATTTTAGGTAATGTGATCTTAGTCCAGAAATTCTCTTGATTAGTAACATTACTTTCCCCCAACGAATATAATTGTTTATAATATTTGACAAAAACTCCGCTTATCTCCTCTGAGTTTGTATATCTCCTATTTCCCTCCTGAATGCTAGGTATAAAATTCTTCTTTTTTTGTGCTTTAGTCAGTCTGGCTAAATTTTTAGCTGAGCTGCCATGGAAACTACTAAAGTGTAAATTCATTTTGGTCTCTTCCTCTAGATGTTTTTGTGTTAGAAATATGTCCCTTTCTTCTTTTTTTTTTTTTTTTTTTTTTTCAATTTTAAAACCTTTATTGTATCAAGTTAAAATGTACAATACACAGTAGCAACATAGTTTGATCACGGTGCATAAGAACAAACAGTAGTGCCATTATAAAACAAAATTATAATCAACAGTAATTACACTTTTTGTTGCGCTCAGAGAATGAAGATTATTCTTCGGTAAGCATGTCGTAACTCTTCCAGCCAATATTGGACAAACAACTTGATCTCACTTAATATAAGTTATAACAATTCACACAACAAAAATCCAAAAAGAAAAAAGAAGAAAAAGAAAAGAAAACAGGTCCAGAATATGTCTGTCTTTCAGTGACTATAAATATCAATAAGAAGGTCTAGTTTGTTATGTGTGTGTACGTGCCTAGGTCCTAATTACATGTGTTTGATACTGCAATGGGTTTCAAGGAGTAGAGATATTCCTCCCAAAGTAGACGAATGGATAAGAATTCTTCCATTTTATGTTGTTTTGTGTAGTGGTATTGTTCCATATCTATAGCAGTGGAAACTCTATCTCGCTAGAATTGTATAGATGGTAAATTAGGTTGTTTCCAATAGTATGGGATGTATCTTTTAGCCGTATTGATCATTACAGTAAGGAGTTTAAGTCTCAATGAGCATGATGTCTGTGGCAGGTAGTTAAAAATAAAGGTCCATGGAGTGAATGGGGGAAGCGTTCTTATCGCTAATTTTATTTCTTCCCTAATGTCTGACCAATAAGATTGTGCAATCGGGCATGACCACCAGATATGGAGGAAGGTGCCTCTTTCTGTACATCCTCTCCAGCAGTTAGTGCTGGAGCCTGGAAACAGTCTTCCCAGTTTGTCTGGGGTGTAGTGCCATCTACAGAGAAGTTTCATATTCATTTCTGTTATATTCATAGAGGAAGCAGATGAACTCATGTGTTTATAAATTGTTTTCCATGTCTTAGGTGATTGTTGTTCACTTAATTCTCTCTCCCAACTCACGGTGTAAGATGGGGGGTGAAGTGATCGGTGTGTGATTAGTAGTTTATACGATGTGGATAGGATGCCCGTTATCGGAAAAGGTAGGTAGCATAAGGATTCAAATGGAGTTAGGGGTCAGGTCAGGTTATGTCTCTCTGCGTGAGTTGCAAAATAGTGTGCTAGTTGGTGGTATGTGAGCCAGTTATTTATAGCCGGTCCCATTATGTCAGACAGTTCTTCCTTGGGCTTTAATTTACCGTTTTGTATAAGTGAGTAGTGAGGTAGTACCTGGGTAAGGGTGGGATTATTACTGTGACGAGGAGAAGGTTGGTATGGAGTTTCGGGATTGCCTATGAAAGGTGTTAGGGGCGAATGAGTTGTAGAAATAGATTTGTATCCTCTTAAGATTTTACCCCATACATTAAGCGTTTCTTTAACTAAAAATGGGAGTTCTGTATTATTCTTTTCACGTTTTATTGTTGTGAGCCAACATCTCCCTCCCAATTGGCCTTCTTTTGCGATTTCCTGCTCTAAACCCACCCATTCTTTGTGTTGTGCATGTCTACTCCAATCCACTATCCTGGTAAGAAAGGTAGCATAGCGATATAATAGCACATTGGGCACTCCAAGCCCTCCTTCTAGCTTGGGGCGATATAAAGTTTGCGTAGCAATCCGGGGACGCTTATGGCTCCAGATGTATGCATTGATAAGCTTCTGTAGGGAGTAGATAGTGGAGTCAGGGATGGGCAGTGCCTGCATGACATATAAAATTTTAGGGAGTATCACCATTTTAATAGCGTTTATCCTACCCAACCAAGAGATTAGTTTGTTGGCCCAGGAGTGTAGTGTGGCGCTGACGTGGGATTTCAGGGAATTGTAATTTAGAGGGACTAACTCTTGTAAGCGGGGGGAGATCAAGATCCCTAGATATTTGATTGCTATTGGTTGATATTTGAATTTATGTACGTTTAATATACATAGGTCCTCTTGGGGTGTCCCTAAGTTAAAGTATTCTGATTTTGTATGGTTAATACGAAAGTTGGACAGCCTCCCATATTCTTGAAATAGAAGTATCAATGGTGGAATGGAAGAGGGAACGTTCGTGAGTGTGAGGATAATGTCATCCGCGTATAAGGATGCCTTATATTCTTGCTGTCCAATGGAGATACCATTGATCGAGGGTGTGGTTCTGATATATACTGCAATGATTTCCATTGCCAGGATAAACAATGTTGGGGAAGAAATATGTCCCTTTCTTTCCTTAGATCTATGTACTTGTTCCAATTGCTGTTTGAACGTTCTCTATGAAATTTTTTATAAGCATTTTTAACCTGATTAGTTAATTGAAGATCTCGAGCCCATTGTTTCTTATTTCTCACATCTAGAAATGTTTTAATTTCACCTCTTAGGACAGCTTTTGATGCCTCCCAGAAGGTTTCTATCTTTTGAAAGTAGGAAATATTGCGGGTACAATAATCCTTCCATGTCTGTTTTAACCATCCTAAAAACCTAGGATTGTTATACAAGTGACGTGGATAGACGAATACCCTAGGGGCTCTAGGTCCATCCTGGCACTTTATTGCTAAAGATATGATCGAGTGGTCCGAGATCAAAATCTCGCCAATTCCTGTCTCTGTTTTACAAATTGATAGAGGTTCAGAGATTAAAAACAAATCTAGTCTGGAGAATGTCCTGTGTGTTTTAGATTCACATGTAAAGCATAACAGGTCAGGTTGATGGCAACGCCATATATCAATAATATGTAGTTTCTGGCAAAATCTGGAAAAATATTTGGAGCTCCTCATGCATAGAGGTACTTCTAATGATTATGTGTTCTCCTCGCATCTCTTCTCATCTCCATCACCTTCCCCTCTGCCCTCCCCCTTGCCCTGCAACCCGCTCTTCCCATTACCTTTCTTGACTCTGATGCCCTCTCACTATTGAACTACATTCCTTCCCCCTCATTCCTCTTTCCTTCCCAGGAAAGATGGAACCTCATGTCACCCACCGAACCCCTTCCCTCTCTCTCTATTCTTCCCTTTCCTACTCCTCCCTCTTTCCCCTTTCCAGCGCCCTCCTGCAGCCATTGCTGCCTTTCCCGCACATCTTTCTCCATGCCCTACCCCGCCTGCCTGCCTCTCCATTTCCTGAACTCACCCCCAGCATGAGCTTCAAGATCTGCTCTCCCCCTCTTTTCCCTTTAGACACTCTCACTCTATGTCTGCCTCAGGCCCGTCCACCACCCATTACTTCCTAGTGTTCTTGCAGGCTATGTATTACAATTGCAGTTGCATAACTGAATGCATGTACCTACCTACCCTTTAAAAATTACATGATCTGCCTGATGTCACAGGCCCTCAGAAACCTTTAGACCCCCCATCGTTTCCAGCTACCTGAGACCCAAAGGTATAGCATAAATACATTACTCCCGCAACATCAACCTAGACCTTTGCCCCCCCTCCTCCCCCCCCCGAAGCCTTTCCCTGCTATCCTTTCTCCTATTTCCCCCTTAAGACTACCTGGCCACAGCTCCTCATATAAGATGATTACTGATTATACACCACACGCCGGCGGTGGAGGGGAGCCTCCGAGTTCTCCTCTCCTCAGCCACCTCCCTTCCCTCCCCCCTTCAGGGGTTGTATTTTTGGTGCGGTTAGGGATTGTTATTCTGTCCTCCGCACTCCCTATTTGGCAGAGTGTAGTAGCCTCTGCCCAGCCTGGAGAACCTAGCGGAACCTAGTAAGTACCCCTCCCCCTAGCTCCCATTGTTGTTACCTGACACCTCCCTCTTCCCCCCTTTTTAATTTTTTTTTTCTCTCTTTCCATAATGAGAGTGGGCACGCTGAACGTCAGAGGCCTGAATTCCCCTACGAAGAGGAGTTTACTTCTTAAATTTTTGAAAACCCAACGCCTTGACATTGTGTACATACAGGAGACCCACTGGATGGGGTCTCGGGCCGCCATGTTCCATCCCAGAGATTTCCCGGTTCGCCTGTCCTCAACGTTCCACAAAAAAGCCAGAGGAGTTACTGTCCTAATTGGTAGGCATGTCTCCTAAGAGCCCATCTACCTTGAATCAGACCCCTCCGGCCGCTACATCATTTGTGTCTGTCGGTTGGACAACATTTTGGTCACATTGGTGGCCCTGTATTCCCCTAATGTCAACCAGACCCGCTTCCTCAGCAACCTGCTGAGTAAGGTCGGCAGACTTAAACAGGGCCATGGTATTATAGGAGGTGACTGTAACCTAGTGTGGGACCCGCGCAGGGATAGAAAGTCACAACGGAAGGGTCCTCCACATCGTGGAGAGGACCATTACTCTCATCTCTTTAGAAGCGTTGTCTCACAACACTCATACCATGACGTCTGGGGGCCCTACACCCTGATGTAGACGACTACACCTGTTATTCGTCTCCCTCCCAGTCCTTCTCTCGACTAGATTACTTTTTTTGTCACTCATGGACGTTACAGATGGTAGCTGCGGCTAGGATCGTAACTTGTGTATGGTCGGACCACGACGCAGTAGTTGTAGATATCACCTTTTCACCCTCCGGGGAGGGTGGGCTCTCTTGGCGCCTACCAGTATACCTCCTCGTGGACTCCCAGATTCCACTCTGGACACAGGAGATAGAAGGGTTTTTGAGCATAAATGACACAGGATCCACATCTGCGCTAACTCTATGGGCGGAGCTTAAGGCCTACCTCCGCAGGCTCTTTATGCAAAAATCCTCAGAGATTAGAAGACGCAAAGGGGCCAGTTTAGCCCAACTATATCACGACTACTCTATCTCCAGAACCCAGCTTAGAAGGACAAGAACAGATTCCCTAGTTAGGAAAGTCCAGTCCTTCAGAAAACAGATTGAGGCTTGTGAGCTGGAGAGGGTTCAGAGGGGACTCTATCTCTTGAAACAGAGATACTACCACAAAGGGGACAGGGCGGACCGGCTCTTGGCCCACAAACTCCAACAAAGAACCTTACTTAATAAGATAGCTTACGTTACAAGAGACGATAAGAAATTCTATTCTCCTAGCGATATAGGAGATGTTTTCGCAGACTACTACAGAGGACTATATCAGATATCTGCTGACCCTGCACCCATTATGCGCCAGCGCACGCTATCCCTGAGTTCCTCTACAGGCTCCACTTACCACAGGTCCCGGAAGGTATGGGGGAGCAACTCATTGCCCCCATCACCGGTATGGGGGAGCAGCTCATTGCCCCCATCACCGTGGAGGGGATTGAGAAAACGATTAAGAGTCTGAAGGCACATAAATCCCCAGGACCGGACGGCTTCGAAGCCTTATTTTATAAAACATTTGTGACCCAGCTATGTCCTCTTCTTGCCCGTGTGTTTGGTGAGGCCATGGACACTGGTAGCTTCCCCCAAGACTTCCTAGAGGCATCAATCATAACTATACCCAAGCCAGGGAAAAACCCTGAGCTTTGTGAGAGCTACCGCCCAATATCTCTCATCAATGGAGATGTAAAACTATACGCAAAAATACTAGCCTCAAGGCTAAATAAAATCCTTCTGGTTTTGATCCACCATGATCAGGTGGGATTTACCCCGGGGCGACAGGGCTCAGACAACACCAGACGCCTGCTGAACATCTTTTTCGAGACAGCTGCGCTTGGAATCCCACTGGTCACCCTGTCATTAGATGCTGAGAAAGCATTTGACAGGGTACGGTGGGAATACATGGTCGAAGTCCTGCGCTCTTTTGGATTTCCACCCACTTTTATCACGGCAGTAATGGCTTTATATTCAGGCCCATCTGCTAGAGTGAGAGGATTGGGGTTTGTCTCTAGAGCCTTTGAGATCAAGAATGGCATGAGACAGGGGTGTCCCCTGTCACCACTCCTTTTTGCTCTAATAATGGAACCGCTAGCGACAAGACTCCAGGCGACCCCCTCTATCCAACCCTTAGTGTTGCATGATATACCGCAGGTCCTAGCGCTCTTTGCTGACGACTTGACGATCTTCCTGGCGGACCCGGAGGAGTCGCTTCCTGAGCTGTTTGGGACCTTGACCGAATTTGCTAATCTAACATATTACAAACTCAACTATACTAAGGCTGAGGCCTACTCTATTGGCCTACCGGAAGCCACTCTGGAGACTCTGAGAGGTTCCTACCCATTTAAATGGTCAACAGAAGGACTGAAACATCTGGGGGTAGTACTTTCCCATGATCCTAAGAGAATAGTGACCGCAAATTACGGGTCTCTGCTCAAGGAGCTCCAACAGACAGTCTCTAGTTGGAAGGTCCCGGAGGAATCTTGGACGGGTAGGGTCGCGGCTGTAAATATGCTCCTGCTCCCAAAGCTGATCTATCTATTCCGGTGCCTCCCAGTCCCGGTCCCGGCATATCTCCTCAACCATTTTCAATCTATCTTTACGAAATACGTATGGAAGGGACGTCATGTGTGGCTTCCCCTGACCCAACTACAAAAAACAAAAAGATGCGGAGGCATGTCGATGCCAAATATTTCATTATACTATAGGGCTGCCATGCTTTCACATATTGCTGCTTGGGGGGTGAAGGACTGCTCTGCGAGGTGGTACCAAATAGAACAGGGCTCGTTGCCCGCTGGAGTGGACTTAGCCAATCTCATATGGATCCCTGACCCCGCAGAGGTATTGAGGGGAATACATTGCCGCATAGTCAAGACTTGTCTGAAACTCTGGAGAGGGCTCCGCCCTCTCGACTCGGTTGCCCCGCATCCCTCCCCTATACACTCTGTCAAGGCTTTACTGCATTGCCTTCCTGAATCCCACCCCAAGAAGTGGGAAGCCTTAGAGATCAGACTACTCTCGGACCTGTACAGAGGAGACACCCTGGCTATCCCGCCCCAAAATTATCAGACGGACAGTTTTCCCAGAGATCTACATTTCGAATACCTCCGCCTGGTTTCGCTTCTCTTATCCTGGGGATTCCAGAGGGCTAATGTGAGAGCTCTCACTAAATGGGAGAGGAGATGGTTGGCAGGTAGGCCTCTACGAGGCTCTCTATCGTTCCACTACAGGATTCTTCTGGACTCCTCTCACTTCATAAAAACTCGGTCCACAGAGGACTGGGAGAGAGACCTGGGGGTGGAGGCACTGGACGGTAAATGGCAACGTGCTCTCCAGGATGTCGGCACAGCGGTGCGCTGCTCCAACCTGTTTGAACTGTGTCTTAAAATCCTACTTAGGTGGCACTGGGTTCCGACCAGGCTGCATAGAGTGTATCCCTCCCGGTCGGCGGACTGTTGGAGAGGCTGCGCCCAACGAGGTACTCACCTTCACATCTGGTGGTAATGCCCCAAATTGAAGCACTTTTGGAACCAGGTGGCTGGGCTACTCCAGAAACTGGGCCTCATCGGCGATCTCTCAGGAGGTATGGCGCTCTTCCATCTCGGTCTGCAAGACCTTCCAAAACCATCCCGTCTTCTAGGTGTTATTATCCTCTTGGCAGCAAAACTAGCTATAGCTAGACAGTGGATGAAACAAGCCCCTGTTACGCTTACCCCAGTCCTTGAGTCTTTGGATTATATCCAAAACATGGAGGAATACGCACTAAGGGTTGAAGGCCGCTATGATTTCTACTGTTCTATATGGTTGGCATGGGAGGAGTTTAGGAGACCTGGCGATACCGGTGCCCTGACGGATGACCGGATAGATGTGTAGCTCTGAGACTGGGCTGAGACCCTGGTGGCCTAAGCACCCCATCGGCCCTCAGCGCCCCCCCCCCCTCTTTTTTTTTTTTCCTCTCTTCGCCCTCCACTCCCTTCTCTCTCACCTGTCCTTCCCCTGGCCCCAACCCCCTGGCAACAGTTCTCCGGGTTACTCCCACCCCCTATAACCATGCATTGTCTTTCAGCTGATTCCCGCATACGAATCTAATAACTCTTACATTGTTGTATTATGACGGTTACAACCACCTAACACTTGGTTTCTGCTTTATATGATCCATACTGAGAATCCTTATTCCTGAGAGTTCTGTCTTCTGATAAGTACTAGTTTCCAGGTCCCATAAGTGGATCTATTTCACATTGTTGACGCTTGTATGTTCTGTTATTAAATTATAAAAGGGGCATCATTAGGGTCAATACCGCGCTCCTAGTGTATTTATGCTTGAATGAAGGAACTGCTGTCATGTAATATTGTTTGAGATATTGCCCTATTTGCTGTGTTTGTACTTTGATATATTTCATTGCCTCAATAAAAATACTTTTCAAAAAATAAAAAATAAAAGAGTGGACTGCGGTCAGCGTGCAATTGGATTTTGTTTTGATGCGAAGATGGGAATTTTGTAATTTGTGTAATTTAGGTCCCGTTCCAAAGATCATTGTGACAGTTTTGTCAGTGTTTAGGAAGAGTTTGTTTTTTGAGATCCACTTTTCTACCTCTGTGAACTGGTCTTGGAGCACTGCTTCAAGCTGCGACAGATCGGAATTGTTTGCATAGATTACTGTGTCATCTGCGTACATGTGTACAGTTGATGATATGCAGACATTAGGTAGATCATTTATAAATAATGTGAATAGTAGGGGGCCGAGAATGGAACCTTGGGGTACACCACACGTGACTGGGAGAGGGAGTCGCTGTCAGAAATGGAGACATTTTGTGATCGATATGATACATATGATCGAAACCAGGTTAATGGACGATCAGCAATACCAGAGTTTTTTAGTTTGAGCAGTAGTATGTCATGGTCCACTGTGTCAAAGGCCTTTGCAAAATCAAGTTTAAAAGGATAGATAACACCTTTACTACCCATTCCCGAGCTTTGCACAAAAAACATGGCTATATTAACATACTTTATAACCATTAAACCTCTAAATTTGAGTCTGTTTCTAAGTCCCTAAAGAAAGCCCCATGATCACACGCTTTTGTATTTGCATTTTACATCAAGGGAAACTAGTTTATGTGAGCCATATAGATAACATTGTGCTGATGCCGGTGGATTCTAACAGCACAGCACTAATTGGCTTAAGTGGAAGTCAATAGATTAAGTCATGTGATCAGGGGGTAGTCAGAAGATGCTTAGATATATGGTAATCACAGAGGTAAAAAGTGTATTAATATTACCATGTTTTCTGTGCAAAACTGAGGAATGGGTAATAAAGGGATTATATGTCTTTTAAAACAATAAAAAAAATTGTGTGAAGTTCCATCTTTATCCCGGCAGCAATCTTCAATCTTCATCCATCTTCTTTTCTTCGGATCGTCCGCCCCTGATGTCGTCTTAATGATGTTACTCACCTCACACTGAATACTGAATGTGAGGTACCACCTCTATATAGGGAAACCCTTGAATTCCTATTGACTGATTTTCATTTTTAAATTTAGATGAGCTATAGAATGAAAGTTTTCTATTGGCTCATTTGAATTTGTAAATAAAAATGCGCACTTTCACAATTAAAATTCAGTGTGTGGCAGGTGACCGCATGAAGAGGACGTCGGGGACGGAAGATCCAAAGATAAGAAAAAAAGGAGATAGATGAAGACAGAAGACTGAAGATGGACAGCCGCCATCCCGTAGGAGCCAGATTCAACGTTGGTGAGTACCATCTTTGGGGCTTTGTGATAAGATTTTTTTGGGTGTTTTTTTAGAATAGTTTTTTTTTTTTCCAACAGCAAAAGAGCTAAATCCCCCTCTAAGGGCAATGTTCAATCAAATGTCCTTTTAGGTTTTTTAGATAGCTTTTATTTGGAGGGGGATGGGGGGTTACTTGTATTGCAGAATGGGCTAAAAAAGGCCTTCAAAGGGCTATTGCTATAGTTTAGTTTACTGTTGGTAAAGGTTTCTCTGTTTTTGAGTGTTTTTTTTTTTTTTTTTTTTTTAAGTAGGGCTTTTGTTTAAGAATATGCATTGTGTTTATTTTTATTTTTAGAAATTAGTTCTTTTTTCTGTAATGGTAAGTTTTATTACTTTATGTAATAGTAGCTTTTTATGTAATGTTAGTTTTTTTTTTCTCCATGTAATGATTTTTTTTTCTTTTTGTGGGTAATGTAGGGGGTTAGATGGTTAGGGGGTTTAGATGTTAGCTACTATTTTGCGATGGGGGTTGTGACGGTTTAGGGGTTAATAGTGTAGAGGGGTATTTTGTGATGGGGTTGTGGCGGTTTAGGGGTTAATAGTGTAGAGGGGTATTTTGTGATGGGGTTGTGGCGGTTTAGGGGTTAATAGTGTAGAGGGGTATTTTGTGATGGGGTTGTGGCAGTTTAGGGGTTAATAGTATAAGATGAAAAGAAAAAGAGGGCGCTCCAATGATGAAATAAGTATTCACATTTAAACCATCAACTGATCAGTATTACAATGTACTCACAAACATGTATGCACTCGACCATGCAATACAAGCAGGCTGAACTATCAGAGCCGTCCAGCTTACTCACACTCTGGTATCCAAAGCTCCAACAACACACGTTAGCAGGTCTGAGCACTGAGGTCGCAGTATAATCTATTCGACAACACAGACAAAGTGAGTCGCTATAAGAGAGAGGAGACAAAAGCGCTTCCAACCCCCCAGATTCGACACTCCGTGATAGAAACAAGATGTGTTTAATATATAACACTGTACTACACAATACATTTCTCAGTTTACAACTGTTTCATCAGGTAATAACAAATCCACAATAAAATATCCACAATATCGAAGTTTTCATTTAAACCATATTGATGAAAACATCGATATGGCAGCATTTAATCACTAAAGCTTTACTTTTGGATGTTTAATTTTTCAAACTTGGGGTTTTTAAAAATTATTTTTTATATTTGAATTTATCTGTATAGCTATATGTATTTATCATAGGATTACATTCATCTTATGATATCAATATACAGGGAGTTCAGAATTATTAGGCAAATTAGTATTTTGACCACATCATCCTCTTTATGCATGTTGTCTTACTCCAAGCTGTATAGGCTCGAAAGCCTACTACCAATTAAGCATATTAGGTGATGTGCATCTCTGCAATGAGAAGGGGTGTGGTCTAATGACATCAACACCCTATATCAGGTGTGCATAATTATTAGACAACTTCTTTTCCTTTGGCAAAATGGGTCAAAAGAAGGACTTGACAGGCTCAGAAAAGTAAAAAATAGTGAGATATCTTGCAGAGGGATGCAGCACTCTTAAAATTGCAAAGCTTCTGAAGCGTGATCATCGAACAATCAAGCGTTTCATTCAAAATAGTCAACAGGGTCGCAAGAAGCGTGTGGAAAAACCAAGGCGCAAAATAACTGCCCATGAACTGAGAAAAGTCAAGCGTGCAGCTGCCAAGATGCCACTTGCCACCAGTTTGGCCATATTTCAGAGCTGCAACATCACTGGAGTGCCCAAAAGCACAAGGTGTGCAATACTCAGAGACATGGCCAAGGTAAGAAAGGCTGAAAGACGACCACCACTGAACAAGACACACAAGCTGAAACGTCAAGACTGGGCCAAGAAATATCTCAAGACTGATTTTTCTAAGGTTTTATGGACTGATGAAATGAGAGTGAGTCTTGATGGGCCAGATGGATGGGCCCGTGGCTGGATTGGTAAAGGGCAGAGAGCTCCAGTCCGACTCAGACGCCAACAAGGTGGAGGTGGAGTACTGGTTTGGGCTGGTATCATCAAAGATGAGCTTGTGGGGCCTTTTCGGGTTGAGGATGGAGTCAAGCTCAACTCCCAGTCCTACTGCCAGTTTCTGGAAGACACCTTCTTCAAGCAGTGGTACAGGAAGAAGTCTGCATCCTTCAAGAAAAACATGATTTTCATGCAGGACAATGCTCCATCACACGCGTCCAAGTACTCCACAGCGTGGCTGGCAAGAAAGGGTATAAAAGAAGAAAATCTAATGACATGGCCTCCTTGTTCACCTGATCTGAACCCCATTGAGAACCTGTGGTCCATCATCAAATGTGAGATTTACAAGGAGGGAAAACAGTACACCTCTCTGAACAGTGTCTGGGAGGCTGTGGTTGCTGCTGCACGCAATGTTGATGGTGAACAGATCAAAACACTGACAGAATCCATGGATGGCAGGCTTTTGAGAGTCCTTGCAAAGAAAGGTGGCTATATTGGTCACTGATTTGTTTTTGTTTTGTTTTTGAATGTCAGAAATGTATATTTGTGAATGTTGAGATGTTATATTGGTTTCACTGGTAAAAATAAATAATTGAAATGGCTATATATTTGTTTTTTGTTAAGTTGCCTAATAATTCTGCACTCCCTGTAGATTGATTTTTATTGATATACATATTTAGGTAAATATGCAGGCATTTGATTATGCATGTCCTATTCTATATATTTTATTAGAATTTGTGTTCTTAATATTTATTGTATGTATTATTGCAGTTGGTTGCATTTTTTGTGTGTCTGCGTATAGGTATCACACTGAGCTGGCTGTGAAGCTGGAGCGCTATTTACTTTTATTATTTGTTTTTAAACTTACTGTAAGTTTCTTTTAGCTATAATTAGTTATATTTCTATCCCCTCAATATATAGTAAATATATATTTTTTAATCTGAGGTTCTTGGCCAATAAGATGATGAGATCGGTTAAAATATTAAGTCATGGGGGGCGGAGCCAACTGCCGAGACAGGTAGATGTGTGTGTGTGTAGCTCCTGGCTCATGGATACCATTAACTGATTTATTAAGCATAAACAGAGCCTAAACTTCCTTTAAAATACACTAGAAGACTAATAATACCTGTAATATTTTATTAGAAGTCACAGGTAATTCAATCAAGGTGTACACCGCTGAAACCTGCTCTTAAGCTGTCCCACGCAAGTGTACCGGTTAGAACCTATACCTCAACAATATGGAGGCTGCGGTAGCCCTTGAAGCATGGGAAAAACGTACCCAGCAACGCCTAGCACAGCACTTCCAAAGCCTGAAAGATGACCTACTGTCATTGTTATTAGGGCTTACCCTGCAGACAACCCATTCAGAGGAGGCCGCAGATCAGGTACAACTCGCTGAGGGAAATGAGACAACAGTTGAGCTTGCTTGGGACACTCACTCTGGCAGTGACATACCGTGCTCTGAGCTTTGTGAGATAGATCGTCCGCCGGCTCTTTCCTCTCAGCTCTCCATTCAGGGGAAATCGGAACTTGAAGAGACTGTGAGCCCGACTGAAGTGAGCACGCTTCTAACGCCGCCATTTTGGGCCTTACATACTCACCATTGTCCTCTTGCCCACGCTTGGTATGTCGCCTCTGTCTCTGGAAATCATTTGCATGGAGCTGCGATGACACCGTCTATCCCAGAGTCGCAGAGCTTGCCCAAAATAACTCAGTATGCAGGCGCATACCCAGACTCCAGGTACCGCTCCTTACCGGGATGTCCCCAGTCCTATAATGTAATAATTTCTTTGCCCTGGAACCTCATTTCACCGCTGGCAATCCGATCTGGAGTTGGGTAAGAGAATAGAAGGCACCACTTTTGACGGACCACCTTAAAGTCCGTTCTTTATGGGACTGTTCACATCTAGACTTGGTCTTTATATTGTTACACAGCCCACATGGATTTTTGTGAGTGGCGACTGCGGGGGAATTTCTGGTTTGGAGGACACTAATGATGGCTACAACGCCGGATGGTCTGTACCCCCAGTCTACATGAGACTCTCTACAAAAGAAAGACTAAAACTGTACTAATGGTCTCCCCAATGTTTCTGTTTCTGTAGGGTTTATTTAGTTTTCATCAAGCACCGAGAATGATAGCTCTTGATGTCATATGATATATACGGTGCACCTATTTAGCTATTTAGCTTTATCCATTACCTTTACTATATAGTACCCAGCCCTTTAATACTGTAATGTGGGCACTTAATGCTGCTTCTTGACTTTTGCCTAGAGTTCCTGCCCCTATATTCCTAGTTGTGTTTTGCTCTGATCTGAATGATTCCTGTCAGGATTTGCATGCTTCCTGGGTATTATATTATAGCATTCTAGGGTTTGCATATTTAATAAAGTCTGCTGACTCACAATGTCCCACTTATACATATACATTCACACTTTACCTCCTATATACCCCTTATGTACCCTGAGATGCTAGTGTGTGTTATGGTACCAACATATATATATATCCTCACCCCACACAAAAGGTTCCTATTAAATATATACCCCCAAGCAGGTTATTTAAAAGACATCACAGCTGCAGCTTAATAAGGTTAGAACCTCTACTTCAAAACATTATCAACAAGTCATGCTGAGTTCCTATCTATCAATTCTATATGTACCCATATATGGTTTCTCATTACTACTATAGCAACACAACTACACCTAGGGGATACAAAAAATGTTCTGCTCCCCCCCTCCTGGCTCTTCACGACACCTGTGTTCTAGCCTTGTAGACACACACAGCACATATGATCTCCCTCATAGCCCTTATTTTAGCCACTGCAGTGTCCATATATGGCATACATAGACTTATACACTAACCTATACTGCAGTCTTACCAGAGTAAGGTCCGCCCCCCCAAGCTTTTTCCTCCCCCTTCCCTCCCCCCTCCCATCATTTGAGTGGCTCTTGTCCACTGTAATCCCTCTTCCTTCCAGTGTTCTACGACCTACTTGTGGTCATGCCAAAAGCTAACTCCCCACAATATCACAGACATACTCACTTTATTCACCCTAGAGATGGGGAGATTAGAATATAACTACTAAAATATAAAATGAAGTTTCCTTTCAGTTCGCCCAACCATATATCTGACACCTCTCTAGACACAACATAGGTTACTATATGTTAGACCTAAGATTTATTGTATTGTTTTGCTTGTATATATTCTTCTGAGCCTTTGAAATGTATGATTTACTTGATATATAGGTCAGCTACTCCTTAACTAGCCTAACAGATATAATAGGTGTCACAAACTGGATGATGCATTCTTATGTTAATAATATGATTGGGCAAATGTTGTATTTGTAATCTCTTCACCTTTTGAAACTTCAATAAAAAATTTAAGTAAAAATAAAATAAAAATATTAAGTCATTCACAACACATGGCTAATTTTAATATCTCTGGTGTATATCAATCTATGTTCTGGGTTTATGCTATCCAGATTGTCTATGGATAGTGTCAATCAAGCGAGGGAAGAATCGCCTAGAGTGCGCAACTAATCACAGACGGAGACGCACGCCGACTTCAAAGGTATTTAAAACTTCTTTTATTGTGGATTTTATATCACCTGATGAAACAGTTGTAAACTGAAAAAGGCGTTGTGTAGTAAAGTGTTATATATTAAACACTTCTTGTTTTTATCACGGAGTCTCTAGCGAATATCTGGGGGTGAAAGCGCTTTTGTCTCCTCTCTCTTATAGCGACTCTGGGCTCTTTTCCATTGAGCCGTAATTAGGTTTGCATGTGCTTGCAAACCATTAAATAAGCTGTCAGAAGCAATATCGTTCACCGACTGCTTCCAACGGTCCATTATAACTCAATTTCGTCGACCAGACTCCGGCTTCCGAAAACATTTTCACGTTCCATACAAAGTATCAGGAGCCACTAATCTTTAAATAATACCAGGTTTCCAATGCCCGTGCAAACCATTAATACATTGTCGGAGGCTGCCGATACATTAACAAAAAATACACCCAGCTCAACTAGGTGTAAAACAGGAAAAAGGTGCTTTTTGAGATCTTTTTCCCATTGAAATCTAACCCGACATGTCAAAACCCCTCTATCGACCATCCCCCCACATCGCAATTTATAATAAATCTATTAACCCCTAATTCCCAAATCCACCATGCCCCCACAATGCAATCTAGCTATTTAAACCATTAACCACTAATCTGCCATGCCCCCATATTACAAAGTATCTATTTAAACTATTAACCCCTAATCCGACATGCCCCCACAATGCAAATAACTAATCACTAAGCCCCCTAACCTAACACCATCTAAATTAAGACCATTACATAAATTAAAATAATCCTAAATTACAATTCAAATAATAAATCCTAAATTACAATTCAAATAAAAAAACTAACATTAATTTAAAAATTAATCCTAAAATTAAATTACAATACTTAAATCTAAAATTAAAAAAAAGTCTACAATTACAGAAAAAAATAAACCGTATTATCCAAAATAAAAAAATAAACACAATCTAATACCCCTATAAAAATAAAAAAAAACCCAAAATAAAAACACCCCCTAATCTAAACTAAACTAAACTACCAACAGCCCTTAAAGGGTCTTTTGTAGGACATTGCCCTAAGTTAAACAGCTCTTTTACATTTAAGGGGTTAATAGTTTAAATAGATACTTTGCGATATGGGGGCATGGCGGATTAGGGGTTAATAGTTCAAATAGATAGTTTGCGATATGGGGGCATGGCGGTTTAGGGGTTAATACATTTATTAGTTATTGCGGTGGGGGGTTGCTTTTAAGAGGTAGATATTGCGCATGCATTAGGTGTTTGATTTTAACAGCGAGCGACAGGAAACATATACTTGTATGCAGCACCGTATATGCAATCGAGTGTAGGTCGGGTAACCTTAGTAACCTATTGTTTTAGAAATCTGGCATCGGGTGGAAACGTTAACACAGTGCTAACTTACACCTACACGAAAAGAGTGACTGCACACAATGGAAACATTTTCAATGGAAACTGGTACAAAAATGGAGACGTAATTTACTTTTAGCTGTCGGCCGCTTCAGTAGCTTATGGCTCCATTTTTAACGGCTCAATGGAAGTGAGCTCTCAGTTTGATGGGTTGACGAATAGTGTGAGTCAGCTGGATGGCTCTGATAGTTCAGCCTGCCTGTATTGTTCTACAGCTCACTTGATCGTTTAGATGTGAATACATATTGCACCATTGGAGCGCCATCTGTTTCTTTTCATCTCATAGATCACATTCTTTCCTTCTGTGGGAGACGTTTGATTTGAAGAGGAAGCAGCACCACATTTCTAATCCTAACATGGACTTACAATTGTTGTGATATCTATATATTTGTATACACTGCGTATTTTAATATCAATTTTTTTCACAATCCTTTTTATTTACTAATTGTTGCACTAGCACTCACTTATTTTATATGAACTATTTTTAGGTTTTTATTGGTTACTAACTGGTGTATTCAGTAGTGTGGGTTTTTCTTTCTTTTTTTATATTTAGGGGTTAATAGTGTAGTCGGGTACATTGCGGTGAGCTATATGTCGGGGGTTTTGGGGTTAATAGTGTAGAGAGGTAGTTTGTAATGTGGGGACGTGGCGGTTTAGAGGTTGTTAGGGGGCGATAGAGAGCAATATTTAAAACATAGAGAATCCTTTTGGATTTTCCATTTAAATTCTTTAATGCCAATGGGTATGCATAATGATTATGATCTTTCAGTGTTTTTATGAATGTTTTTGATGTGATGACTTCTCCAATATTTGTTAATTTATTTTATTTTATTAGAATAATGTGTAATTAGTGATACCTCATTGTATTGAAAAATGTATACAGATTATAACATGTGGTATATGTAATTAGTTAATTGAGTACAGGGGGTGTGTCCACTGAGGGTTTATAAGGTAGAAAGGAAATGACGCATGTATAGCATGAATAAGGACATGTAGGTCAAAACATTGCTGTGGCTTTGCTGATGCTGCAATAAATTTGTGAAAAAAAACATAATTTATGCTTACCTGATAAATTTATTTCTCTTGTGGTGTATCCAGTCCACGGATCATCCATTACTTGTGGGATATTCTCCTTCCCAACAGGAAGTTGCAAGAGGATCACCCACAGCAGAGCTGCTATATAGCTCCTCCCCTAACTGCCATATCCAGTCATTCGACCGAAACAAGCCGAGAAAGGAGAAACCATAGGGTGCAGTGGTGACTGTAGTTTCAATTAAAATTTAGACCTGCCTTAAAAAGACAGGGCGGGCCGTGGACTGGATACACCACAAGAGAAATAAATTTATCAGGTAAGCATAAATTATGTTTTCTCTTGTAAGGTGTATCCAGTCCACGGATCATCCATTACTTGTGGGATACCAATACCAAAGCTAAAGTACACGGATGAAGGGAGGGACAAGGCAGGCTTAAATGGAAGGAACCACTGCCTGTAGAACCTTTCTCCCAAAAATAGCCTCCGAAGAAGCAAAAGTATCAAATTTGTAAAATTTTGAAAAGGTATGAAGCGAAGACCAAGTCGCCGCCTTGCAAATCTGTTCAACAGAAGCCTCATTTTTAAAGGCCCAGGTGGAAGCCACAGCTCTAGTAGAATGAGCTGTAATCCTTTCAGGGGGCTGCTGTCCAGCAGTCTCATAGGCTAAGCATATTACGCTCCGAAGCCAAAAAGAAAGAGAGGTTGCCAAAGCTTTTTGACCTCTCCTCTGTCCAGAGTAAACAACAAACAGTGTAGATGTTTGGCAAAAAACTTTAGTAGCTTGTAAGTAAAACTTTAAAGCACGGACCACATCCAGATTATGTAAAAGGTGTTCCTTCTTTGAAGAAGGATTAGGACACAATGATGGAACAACAATCTCTTGATTGATATTCTTGTTAGAAACTACCTTAGGTAAAAACCCAGGTTTTGTACGCAGAACTACTTTATCTGAATGGAAAATCAGATAAGGAGAATCACATTGTAAGGCAGATAACTCAGAGACTCTCCGAGCCGAGGAAATAGCCATCAAAAACAGAACTTTCCAAGATAAAAGTTTGATATCAATGGAATGAAGAGGTTCAAACGGAACCCCTTGAAGAACTTTAAGAACCAAGTTTAAGCACCATGGGGGAGCAACAGGTTTAAACACAGGCTTAATTCTAACCAAAGCCTGACAAAAAACTTGAACGTCTGGAACTTCTGCCAGACGCTTGTGCAAAAGAATAGACAGAGCAGAAATCTGTCCCTTTAAAGAACTAGCTGATAATCCTTTTTCCAAACCCTCTTGGAGAAAGGACAATATCCTAGGAATCCTAACCTTACTCCATGAGTAATTCTTGGATTCACACCAATAAAGGTATTTACGCCATATCTTATGGTAGATTTTCCTGGTGACAGGCTTTCGTGCCTGTATAAGGGTATCAATGACTGACTCAGAGAAGCCACTCTTTGATAAAATCAAGCGTTCAATCTCCATGCAGTCAGTCTCAGAGAAATTAGATTCGGATGATTGAAAGGACCTTGTAGTAGAAGGTCTTATCTCAGAGGCAGGGTCCATGGTGGAAAGGATGACATGTCCACTAGGTCTGCATACCAGGTCCTGCGTGGCCACGCAGGCGCTATCAAGATCACTGATGCTCTCTCCTGTTTGATTTTGGCAATCAGTCGAAGGAGCAGAGGAAACGGTGGAAACACATAAGCCAGGTTGAAGAACCAAGGCGCTGCTAGAGCATCTATTAGTGCCGCTTCTGGGTCCCTGGACCTGGATCCGTAACAAGGAAGCTTGGCGTTCTGGCGAGACGCCATGAGATCCAGTTCTGGTTTGCCCCAATGATGAACCAATTGAGCAAACACCTCCGGATGGAGTTCCCACTCCCCCGGATGAAAAGTCTGACGACTTAGAAAATCTGCCTCCCAGTTCTCTACACCTGGGATATGGATTGCTGATAGGTGGCAAGAGTGAGTCTCTGCCCAGCGAATTATCTTGGAGACTTCTAACATCGCTAGGGAACTCCTGGTTCCCCCTTGATGGTTGATGTAAGCCACAGTCGTGATGTTGTCCGACTGAAATCTGATGAACCTCAGGGTTGCTAACTGAGGCCAAGCTAGAAGAGCATTGAATATTGCTCTTAACTCCAGAATATTTATTGGGAGGAGTTTCTCCTCCTGAGTCCACGATCCCTGAGCCTTCAGGGAATTCCAGACTGCACCCCAACCTAGAAGGCTGGCATCTGTTGGTACAATTGTCCAATCTGGCCTGCGAAAGGTCATACCTTTGGACAGATGGACCCGAGATAGCCACCAGAGAAGAGAATCTCTGGTCTATTGATCCAGATTTAGAAGAGGGGACAAATCTGTGTAATCCCCATTCCACTGACTGAGCATGCATAGTTGCAGCGGTCTGAGATGTAGTCGCGCAAATGGCACTATGTCCATCGCCGCTACCATCAAGCCGATTACTTCCATAAACTGAGCCTCCGAAGGGCGCGGAATAGAATGAAGAACACGGCAGGTAAATCTTCATTTTTACAGAATCTATCAGAGTCCCTAGGAAGGAGACTCTTGTGAGTGGGGATAGAGAACTCTTTTCCTCGTTCACCTTCCACCCATGTGACCTGAGAAATGCCAGAACTATGTCCGTATGTGACTTGTCAATCTTAAAGCTTGACGCCTGTATCAGGATGTCGTCCAGATAAGGGGCCAGAAGCGATCCCAGAACCTTTGTAAAGATTCTTGGAGCTGTAGCTAACCCGAAGGGAAGAGCCACAAATTGGTAATGCCTGTCCAGAAAGGCAAACCTTAGGAACCGATAATGATCTTTGTGAATCGGTAAGTGAAGGTAAGCATCCTTCAAATCCACTGTGGTCATGTACTGACCCTCCTGGATCATAATTAGGATGGTCCGAATAGTTTCCATTTTGAACGATGGGTCTGAAGGTTCCCTCTTTTTTGGGAACCACAAACAGATTTGAATAAAAACCCGTCTCTGTTCCGACTGTGGAACTGGACAGATCACTCCCATAACTAGGAGGTCTTGCACACAGCGTAAGAATGCCTCTTTCTTTATCTGGTTTACAGATAATATCGAAAGGTGAAATCTCCCTTTGAGGAGGGGAAGCTTTGAAGTCCAGAAGATATCCCTGAGATATGATCTCCAACGCCCAGGGATCCTGAACATCTCTTGCCCATGCCTTGACGAAGAGAGAAAGTCTGCCCCCTACTAGATCCGTTACCGGATAGGGGGCCATTCCTTCATGCTGTCTTAGAGGCAGCAGCAGGCTTTCTGGCCTGCTTGCCTTTGTTCCAGGACTGGTTAGGTTTCCAGCCCGGCTTGGATTGAGGAAAAGTTCCCTCTTGTCTTGTAGCAGAGGAAGTTGATGCTGCACCTGCCTTGAAGTTTCGAAAGGCACGAAAATTAGACTGTTTGGCCTTTGATTTGGCCCTGTCTTGAGGAAGGGTATGACCCTTACCTCCAGTAATGTCAACAATAATTTCCTTCAAACCAGGCCCGAATAGGGTCTGCCCCTTGAAGGGAATGTTAAGTAATTTAGACTTTGAAGTCACGTCAGCTGACCAAGATTTAAGCCATAGCGCCCTACGCGCCTGGATGGCGAATCCAGAATTCTTAGCCGTTAGTTTAGTCAAATGAACAATGGGGTCAGAAACAAAAGAATTAGCTAGCTTAAGTGTTCTAAGCTTGTCAAGTATTTCAGTCAATGGAGTAGCTGTCCGAAAGGCCTTTTCCAGAGACTCAAACCAGAACGCCACAGCAACAGTGACAGGCGCAATGCATGCAAGGGGCTGCAGGATAAAACCTTGTTGAATAAACATTTTCTTAAGGTAACCTTCTAATTTTTTATCCATTGGATCTGAAAAAGCACAACTGTCCTCGACAGGGATAGTGGTACGCTTTGCTAAAGTAGAAACTGCTCCCTCCACCTTAGGGACCGTCTGCCATAAGTCCCGTGTGGTGGCGTCTATTGGAAACATTTTTCTAAAAATAGGAGGGGGGGAAAACGGCACACCGGGCCTATCCCACTCCTTATTAATGATTTCTGTAAACCTTTTAGGTATTGGAAAAACATCAGTACACACCGGCACTGCATAGTATTTATCCATGAGAAAGAAAGAAAAATGTAGGCACCGGATGATTTTCCAAAATGCTAGTGTCCTTTATTCAAGGTGTTTAAAATCACAACAACGGATGCATAGGAAAAGCATAAACCTCAGGGCTAGGTGGAGGAGTAGTCACCCACGTACCCTAACGCTGACATGTTTCGTCAAAAGCCGTAATCATAGCTAAAGGGTAAAAGTCAGGCATTCCTTTTAAAAGAACAGTTCACCTGTGATAGGTTAAAAACAAAAGTGTTACGTGGTTGATGCACACCTCCACCTATGGGTCAATTTGTATACATACATTGCCCTGTTTGGAAATTAACTCCTTATAATCCACTACATACAACACATGCAAGGACAACTCGCTGATTTTAACCATATCAATAGAGCTTAAATGAACTGAGTTCAATGCATATCTTATTGTGCACTTCTTCATATAAAGACATAGATAAATTTAACATAAGTCACATACATCTGCTTACTTTAACAGCATTGTGTACAATTGTACCATTACAGTAGTAAATAGCTCTATATATAGATAATCACTACGTGTCAGTCATGTATTGAAAATTCTGGTACTATATTAAAGGTATAGATCGATAATGTGTGAAGGGAAAATTTTTAATTTCTGGTGTTAGCCTGTGTATCTATATGTATGAACAATACAATACTTTATATTGGATGATGTATATATATATATATATATATATATAGTTACAGAGGGTGACTTACATTACACATCATAAATGATACAAAAGTTCACTTATACTAAGTCAGTAATCAAGTTCATTTTATGAAGGTTATTATTATTTATGTATTCATTATTATTACTATTTTTTCAGTTTGTTTTTTTTTTTTCCCTTCACACATTATCGATCTATACCTTTAATATAGTACCAGAATTTTCAATACATGACTGACACGTAATGATTATCTATATATAGAACTATTTACTACTGTAATGGTACAATTGTACACAATGCTGTTAAAGTAAGCAGATGTATGTGACTTATGTTAAATTTATCTATGTCTTTATATGAAGAAGTGCACAATAAGATATGCATTGAACTCAGTTCATTTAAGCTCTATTGATATGGTTAAAATCAGCGAGTTGTCCTTGCATGTGTTGTATGTAGTGGATTATAAGGAGTTAATTTCCAAACAGGGCAATGTATGTATACAAATTGACCCATAGGTGGAGGTGTGCATCAACCACGTAACACTTTTGTTTTTAACCTATCACAGGTGAACTGTTCTTTTAAAAGGAAGGCCTGACTTTTACCCTTTAGCTATGATTACGGCTTTTGCCGAAACATGTCAGCGTTAGGGTACGTGGGTGACCACTCCTCCACCTAGCCCTGAGGTTTATGCTTTTCCTATGCATCCGTTGTTGTGATTTTAAACACCTTGAATAAAGGACACTTGCATTTTGGAAAATCATCCGGTGCCTACATTTTTCTTTCTTTCTCATTAATACCTTTTGGATATGGTTAAGGCACGGATGATACTTTGATACTTTGTCAGTATACATTTCCCCCACAAGGTGCTACAATACAGTGAAACCTTTCCTTGAAGCTGTGAACTCTCCCCGGTTCTGTCTGGCTCACCTGCTCTACATCGTGACGTCACGCTTCCCCGGATCAGCCGCTCACACGCTGACACGCTGTAGGGATCCACACGGCTGCTCGACCTCCAGGATACTGTGAACGCACAGACACCTTTCGTGAGAGGATCCGGAGCAGGATATTAGAGGTGGGTCCCCAGAATCAGCTTCTGTCAGTAGCATGCACACCGGAGGTTTATATTACAGACCATACGGATCTCATTTATGGTGGGAGAGGTACTTCAAGGCACCTTATATATATGTGGGACTTACGTGAGTTCATAACAATAATATTTTACCTTAGCAATGTGTCAACAGGTGCTGCATTAACTTTGTTGTGATAGTATTTATCCAGTCTACACAATTTCTCTGGTACTGCAATTGTGTCACAGTCATTCAGAGCAGCTAACACCTCCCCAAGCAATACACTGAGGTTCTCAAGCTTAACCCCTTAAGGACCAAGGACGTACGCCACACGTCCTGAAAAAAAAATACAGTTAATGACCGAGGACGTGTGGCGTACGTCCTTGGTCTGGAAAGCAGCTGGAAGCGATCCTACTCGCTTCCAGCTGCTTTCCGGTTATTGCAGTGATGCCTCGATATCGAGGCATCCTGCAATAACCCCCCTTGGCCATCCGATGCAGAGAGAGCCACTCTGTGGCCCTCTCTGCACCGGACATCGGTGGCCGGTATCGTTGGTGGGTGGGAGCAAGTCTGGGAGGCGGGTGGGTGGCCATCGGTGTGCCGGATGAAGTGGAGGGGGGCGGGATCGGGGGCGGGATAGGCGGGAGCGCGCACGGGAGCGCACGTGCACGGGGGCGGCGGCGGGCGCGTGCACGGAGCGGGAGTGGGAGGGAACCGCTACACTGCAGAAAAATAAATGGTAATACAAGAAAAAAAACACCAAATTTAAATAAATAAATAAACAATCTAAGGGATCTGGAAGGGGTGGGGGGTTGATCTGGGGGGGGGGAAGCTACACTACAGAAAAGGGTAATTAAATAAAACAAACATACACTTTTTCTACTAAACTGGGTACTGGCAGACAGCTGCCAGTACCCAAGATGGCGCCCATTAAGGCAGAGGGGGAGGGTTAGAGATCTGTTTGGTGGGGGATCAGTGAGGTTGGGGGCTCCTACACAGTAGCATATGTAAATATGCTAAGAAACCCCCCCCAAAAAAAAACAAATATAGCTTTTAGTTTAGTACTGGCAGAGTGTCTGCCAGTACTTAAGATGGCGGGGACAATTGTGGGGTGGGGGAGGGAAGAGAGCTGTTTGGGAGGGATCACGGGGTCTGATGTTTCAGGTGGGAGGCTGAGCTCTACACTAAAGCTAAAATTAACCCTACAAGCTACATAATTAACCCCATCACTGCTAGCCATAATACACGTGTGATGCGCAGCGGCATTTGGCGGCCTTCTAATTACCAAAAAGCAATGCCAAAGCCATATATGTCTGCTATTTCTGAACAAAGGGGATCCCAGAGAAGCATTTACAACCATTTGTGCCATAATTGCACAAGCTGTTTGTAAATGATTTCAGTGAAAAACCTAAAATTGTGAAAAATGTAACGTTTTTTTAATTTGATCGCATTTGGCGGTGAAATGGTGGCATGAAATATACCAAAATTGGCCTAGATCAATACTTGGGGTTGTGTACTACACTACACTAAAGCTAAAATTACCTCTAAAAGTTCCCTACATGCTCCCTAATTAACCCCTTCACTACTGGACATAATACACGTGTAGTGCGCAGTGGCATTTAGCAGCCTTCTAATTGCTAAAAAGCAATGCCAAAGTCATATATGTCTGCAATTTCTGAACAAAGGGGATCCCAGAGAAGAATTTACAACCATTTAAGCCAAAATTGCACAAGCTGTTTGTAAATAATTTCAGTGAGAAACCAAAAGTTTGTGAAAAAATTAGTGAAAAAGTGAACGATTTTTTGTATTTAATCGCATTTGGCGGCGAAATGATGGCATGAAATATACCAAAATGGGCCTAGATCAATACTTTGGGATGTCTACTAAAAAAAATATATATACATGTCAGTGGATATTCAGAGATTCCTGAAAGATATTAGTGTTCTAATGTAACTAGCGCTAATTTTGAAAAATAATGGTTTGGAAATAGCAAAGTGCTACTTGTATTTATGGCCCTATAACTTACAAAAAAAGCAAAGAAGATGTAAACATTGGGTATTTCTAAACTCAGGACAAAATTTAGAAACTATTTAGCATGGTTGTTTTTTGGTGGTTGTACATGTGTAACAGATTTTGGGGGTCAAAGTTAGAAAAAGTGTGTTTTTTTCCATTTTTTCCTCATATTTTATAATTTTTTTATAGTAAATTATAAGATATGATGAAAATAATGGTATCTTTAGAAAGTCCATTTAATGGCGAGAAAAACGGTATATAATATATGTGGGTACAGTAAATGAGTAAGAGGAAAATTACAGCTAAACACAAACACAGCAGAAATGTAAAAATAGCCTTGGTCCCAAACGGACAGAAAATGGAAAAGTGCTGTGGTCATTAAGGGGTTAAATTTAAAAGTAGAAATATCTGAATCAGGTTTCCCCGAATCAGAAATGTCACCCACAGACTGAAGCTCTCCTTCCTCAGCTTCTGCATATTGTGACGCAGTATCAGACATGGGCCTTAAGGCATCTGCGCGCTCTGTACTACGTCTAACCCCAGAGCTATCGCGCTTTCCTCTGAATTCCGGCAGTCTGGCTAATACCACTGACAGGGTATTATCCATGATTGCCGCCATGTCCTGCAAAGTAATCGCTATGGGCGTCTTTGATGTACTTGGCGCCATTTTAGCGTGAGTCCCTTGAGCGGGAGTCAAAGGGTCTGACACGTGGGGAGAGTTAGTCGGCATAACTTCCCCCTCGCCAGAATCCTCTGGTGATAAATTTTTTAAAGATAATAGCTGATCTTTATTGTTTAAAGTGAAATCAATACATTTAGTACATATTCTCATATGGGGTTCCACCATGGCTTTTAAACATAATGAACAAGGAGTTTCCTCTATGTCAGACATGTTTATACAGACTAGCAATGAGACTAGCAAGCTTGGAAAACACTTTACATCAAGTTAAACAAGCAATATAAAAAACGTTACTGTGCCTTTAAGGGTAACAAATTTTGCTAAAATTTGAAATAACAGTGAAAAAGGCAGTTAAACTAACGAAATTTTTACAGTGTATGTAACAAGTTAGCAGAGCATTGCACCCACTTGCAAATGGATGATTAACCCCTTAATACAAAAAACGGATTAACAAATTGAAAAAAACGTTTTTTAAACAGTCACAACAACTGCCACAGCTTCACTGTGGCTTTACCTTCCTCAATATATGACTTTTGAAGCCTTTTGAGCCCTTCAGAGATGTCCTAAAGCATGCAGGGGACTGCTGAGGGAAGCTGAATGTCTCTGTCTGTAATTTTAACTAGGCCCCTCCCACTCATATTACAACAGTGGAAAGCCTCAGGAAACTGTTTCTAGGCAAAAATTAAGCCAGCCATGTGGAAAAAACTAGGCCCCAATAAGTTTTATCACCAAAGCATATATAAAAACGATTAAACATGCCAGCAAACGTTTTATATTGCACATTAATCAGAGTATATACCTCTGATAGCAAGCCTGATACTAGTCTCTATTAAATAACTGTATTTAGGCTTAACTTACATTAATCCGGTATCAGCAGCTTTTTTCTAGCAAATTCCATCCCTAGAAAAACTTAAACTGCACATACCTTATTGCAGGATAACCATTCTCCCTCTGAAGTTACCTCACTCCTCAGACATATGTAAGAACAGCAGTGGATCTTAGTTACTTCTGCTAAGATCATAGAAAAACGCAGGCAGATTCTTCTTCTAAATGCTGCCTGAGATAAAATAGTACAACTCCAATACCATTTAAAAACAATAAACTTTTGATTGAAGAAAAAACTAACTATATTACACCACTTTCCTCTTACTACCTCCAGCTATGTTGAGAGCTTGCAAGAGAATGATACACCTTACAAGAGAAATCATCATATTGGAGTGCTGCTGTCCTTTTGGAATTCTTGGCTGTTCTTTCAGGGTTTGTGCAGTACCCTGTAACAGCTTTGCACCCAGCTATATAGTGTGTACTGGACTACTCTTGTTCCTTACATGAACTTACCATTGTTGTGATATCTATTTATTTGTATACACTGCATATTTTAATATCACATTTTTTTCTCAATCCTTTTTGTTTACTAATTGTTGCACTAGCGCTCACTTATTTTATATTAAGTATTTTTAGGTTTTTATTGGTTACTAACTGGCGCATTCAGTATAGTGGGTTTTTCCTTCTTATTTTTATATTTAAGAGTTAATAGTGTAGTGGGGTACTTTGCGGTGGGCTATGTGTCAGGGGTTAAGGGGTTAATAGTGTAGAGGGGTAGTTTTTGATGTGGGGTTTTTGCGGTTTAGAGGGTATTAGTGTTGTGTGGTACGTTGTGTTGTGCTAGTTGGCGGTTTAGGGGTTATTAGAGTAAGGAGTTTATGGCGATTAAGGTTGGAGTGCGAGTATGAGTGTTATGTGTTTTTCTGCTTTTGAGCTCCATTTAAGTCTATCGGGGTAGTACGTTAATGTGTTCACAATATTCTAAATTCGGCACTTTGTGCACGTTGGGTTAGTGTGTGAGCGAACAAAACTTTGCTTTTAACTTATAATACGTGCGCTACCCAACACACACAAAGAGCCAAAGTTGAGTAGAGTTAGCATGCGAATGGGAGAGATAAATAGTGCTCCACTCATGATCTAACCTTTTTTTGTGTTTAAACCCTTTGCAGAGGTTAAATACATAGTTCTATGCAATCAATAATGCAATATTAAAATGCTTGTCTAACACATTAAAACATTTTCTTTTCACACTTTTGTGCCACTTTTATTTACCAATTAGCAACTGCTTAGCCATTTTAAAGAACTATATACAAAAGTGTTAATTTGTTGTAAAATGAATTCTGAGAAGTGTTATACCACTGAATGGGGCAAGAATAAACTGGAAAAACAAAATTTATGCTTACCTGATAAATTTCTTTCTCTTGTGGTGTATCCAGTCCACGGGTTTATCCATTACTTGTGGGATATTCTCCTTCCCAACAGGAAGTTGAAAGAGGACACCCACAGCAGAGCTGTCTATATAGCTCCTCCCCTAACTGCCACTCCCAGTCATTCGACCGAAGACAAGCAAGAAAAAAGGAGAAACTATAAGGTACAGTGGTGACTGTAGTTAAAAAATAAAAAACACCTGCCTTAAAGTGACAGGGCGGGCCATGGACTGGATACACCACAAGAGAAAAAAATTTATCAAGTAAGCATAAATTTTGTTTTCTCTTGTAAGGTGTATCCAGTCCACGGGTTCATCCATTACTTGTGGGATACCAATACCAAAGCTTTAGGACACGGATGAAGGGAGGGACAAGGCAGGAACTTAAACGGAAGGCACCACTGCCTGCAAGACCTTTCTCCCAAAATAGCCTCCAAGGAAGCAAAAGTATCAAATTTGTAGAATTTAGAAAAAGTTTGAAGCGAAGACCAAGTCGCCACCTTACAAATCTGTTCAACAGAGGCCTCATTTTTAAAAGCCCATGTGGAAGCTACCGCTCTAGTGGAATGAGCTGTAATTCTTTCAGGAGGCTGCTGGCCAGCAGTCTCATAAGCTAAATGGATTATGATTCTCAGCCAAAAAGAAAGAGAAGATGCCGAAGCCTTTAGACCTCTCCTCTGTCCAGAGTAGACAAAAAACAATGCAGATGTTTGACGAAAATCATTAGTAGCTTGTAAATAAAACTTTAAGGCACGAACCACGTCAAGATTGTGTAATAGACGTTCCTTCTTTGAAGAAGGATTAGGACACAGTGATGGAATAACAATCTCCTGATTGATATTCTTATTAGATACCACCTTAGGAAGAAACCCAGGTTTGTTACGCAAAACTACCTTATCTGCATGGAAGATCAGATAAGGGGATCACACTGTAAGGCAGATAACTCTGAAACTCTTCGAGCCGAAGAGATAGGTACCAAAAACAGAACTTTCCAAGATAAAAGCTTGATATCTATGGAATGCAGAGGTTCAAACGGAACCCCTTGAAGAAGTTTAAGAACTAAATTTAAACTCCATGGCGGAGCAATGGGTTTAAACACAGGCTTGATTCTAACTAAAGCCTGACAAAACGCCTGAACATCTGGAACATCCGCCAGACGCTTGTGCAGAAGAATAGACAGAGCAGAAATCTGTCCCTTTAAGGAACTAGCTGACAATCCCTTCTCCAATCCTTCTTGGAGAAATTATAATATCCTAGGAATCCTGACTTTACTCCCTGAGTAACCCTTGGATTCACACCAATTAAGATATTTACACCATATCTTATGATAGATTTTCCTGGTGACAGGCTTTCGTGCCTGAAATAAGGCATCAATGACCGACTCGGAGAAACCACGTTTTGATAAAATCAAGCGTTCAATCTCCAAGCAGCCAGCCGCAGAGAAATTAGATTTGGATGTTTGAATGGACCTTGGAGTAGAAGGTCCTGCCTCAGCGGCAGAGTCCATGGTGGAAGGGATGACATGTCCACCAGATCTGCATACCAAGTCCTGCGTGGCCACACAGGTGCTATCAAAATCACCGAAGCTCTCTCCTGCTTCATCTTGCCAATCAGACGAGGTAGGAGAGGAGATGGTGGGAACACATAGCCAGGCTGAAGGACCAGGGCATTGCTAGAGCATCTATCAGCGCTGCCTGGGGATCCCTTGACCTGGACCCGAAACAAGGAAGCTTGGCGTTCTGATGAGATGCCATCAGATCCATTTCTGGTTTGCCCCATAGTTGAATCAGCTGGGCAAATACCTCCGGATGGATCCCCCGGATGAAAAGTCTGCCGACTTAGAAAATCCGCCTCCCAGTTCTCTACTCCTGGGATATGGATAGCTGAGAGATGGCAAGAGTGAATCTCTGCCCACAGAATTATCTTTGAAACCTCCAAAATTTCTAGGAGGCTTCTTGTTCCCCCCTAATGGTTGATATAGGCTACAGTCGTGATGTTTGTCCGACTGAAATCTGATGAACCTGACCGCAGCTAGTTGAGGCCAAGTCTGAAGAGCATTGAATATCGCTCTCAGTTCCAGAATGTTTATCTGAAGGAGGGCTTCCTCCTGAGTCCACGAACCCTGAGCCTTCAGGGAGTTCCAGACTGTGCCCCAGCCCAGAAGGCTGGCATCTGTCGTCACTATAGTCCACTCTGGCCTGCGGAAACTCATTCCCCTGGACAGATGGACCCGAGATAACCACCAGAGAAGAGAATCCCTGGTCTCTTGATCCAGATTTAGCAGAGGGGACAAATCTGTGTAGTCCCCATTCCACTGATTGAGCATGCAAAGTTGCAGTGGTCTGAGATGTAGGCAGGCAAACGGAACTATGTCCATTGCCGCTACCATTAGGCCGATTACTTCCATACACTGAGCCACTGACGGCTGAGAAGTGGAATGGAGAGCACGGCAGGAAGTTAGAAGCTTTGATAACCTGACCTCTGTCAGAAAATTTTTCATTTCTACTGAATCTATCAGTGTTCCTAGGAAGGAAACTCTTGTGAGAGGGGAGAGAGAACTCTTTTCTTCGTTCACCTTCCACCCGTGAGACCTCAGAAAGGCCAGAATAATGTCCGTATGGGACTTGGCGATTTGAAAAGTCGACGCCTGTATCAGAATGTCGTCTAGGTAAAGGAGCCACCGCTATGCCCCGTGGCCTTAGAACCACCAGTAGGGACCCTAGAACCTTCGTAAAGATTCTTGGCGCTGTGGCTAACCCGAAGGGAAGAGCCACAAACTGGTAATGCCTGTCTAAGAAGGCGAACCTGAGGAACTGATGATGATTTCTGTGAATCGGAATGTGGAGATAAGCATCCACAGTAGTCATATATTGACCCTCCTGGATCATAGGGAGGATGGTTCGGATAGTGTCCATCTTGAAGGATGGGACCCTGAGAAATTTGTTTAGGATCTTGAGATCCAAGATTTGTCTGAAAGTTCCCTCTTTTTTGGGAACTATAAACAGATTTGAATAGAAGCCCTGCCCCTGTTCCTCCCTTGGAACTGGGTGGATCACTCCCATAAGCAGTGGGTCTTGAACACAACGTAAGAATGCCTCTCTCTTTATCTGGTTTACAGATAATTGTGAGAGATGAAATCTCCCCTTTGGAGATAAAGCCTTGAAGTCCAGAAGATATCCCTGGGAAACAATCTCTAATGCCCAGGGATTCTGGACGTCTCTTGCCCAAGCCTGGTCGAAGAGAGAAGTCTTCCCCCTACTAGATCCGGTCCCGGATCGGGGGCTACTCCTTCATGCTGTCTTAGAGGCTGCAGCAGGTTTTTGGCCTGCTTCCCCTTGTTCCAAGCCTGGTTCGGTCTCCAGACTGGTTTGGACTGGGCGAAATTTCCCTCTTGTTTTGCATTAGAGGAAGCTGAAGCTGCGCCACTTTTGAAGTTTCGAAATGAACGAAAAATATTCTGTTTGGTCCTTAATTTATTGGACCTATCCTGAGGAAGGGTGTGACCTTTTCCTCCAGTAATATCAGAAATGATCTCCTTCAGGCCCGGCCCGAAAAGGGTCTGTCCTTTGAAGGGGATGTTAAGAAGCTTAGACTTTGAAGTAATGTCTGCTGACCAGGACTTAAGCCATAGCGCCCTGCGCGCCAGAATGGCAAAACCTGAATTCTTAGCCGTTAGTTTGGTTAGATGAAAAACGGCGTCAGAAATAAAGGAATTCGCTAACTTGAGAGCTTTAATCCTGTCTAAATATCATTTAACAGGTTCTCCACCTGTAGACCCTCCTCAAGAGACTCAAACCAAAAAGCCGCTGCAGCAGTAACTGGGGCAATTCATGCAAGAAGCTGGAGAATAAAACCTTGATGGATAAAAATTTTCTTAAGGAGACCCTCCAATTTTTTATCCATATGATCTAAGAAAGCACAACTGTCCTCGACGGGGATAGTTGTACACTTAGCTAGGGTAGAAACAGCACCCTCCACCTTAGGGACTGTCTGCCACGAGTCCCGTATAGCGACATCTATGGGAAACATCTTTTTAAAAGCATGAGGGGGAGAGAAAGGAACACCTGGTCTATCCCATTCCTTAGTAATAATTTCTGAAAACCTCTTAGGGACTGGAAAGACATCAGTGTAAACAGGCACTGCAAAGTATTTGTCCATTTTACACAATTTCTCTGGAACTACAATGGGGTCACAGTCATCCAGATCCACTAAAACCTCCCTGAGCAATAAGCGGAGGTGTTCAAGCTTAAATTTAAATGCTGTCATTTCAGAATCGGACTGAAGTAACGTCTTTCCTGAATCTGAAATCTCACCCTCAGATTGCCACGGCTTCGGAGCAGTGTGAGGGTATATCAGACATAGCTACTAAAGCGTCAGAAAGCTCTGTATTTGTTCTAGCCCCAGAGCTGTCTCGCTTTCCCTATAACCCTGGCAGTTTGGACAATACCTCTATGAGGGTATTAGTCATAACTGCCGCCATGTCTTGTAAGGTAAACGCATTGGACACGCTAGATGTACTTGGCGTCACTTGAGCGGGAGTTATAGGTTCTGACACGTGGGGAGAGCTAGATGGCATAACCTCCCTTTTTTCAGTCTGAGAAACCTCTGGTGATAAATCTTTAAATGCCATAATATGGTCTTTATAATTTATAGAAATTTCAGTACATTTGGTACACATTCTAAGAGGGGTTTCCACAATGGCTTCTAAACATATTGAACAAGGAGTTTCCTCTATGTCAGACATGTTTAACAGACTAGTAATGAGACCAGCAAGCTTGGAAAACACTTTAATAAATGTGAAACAGCAATTAAACAAAAACGGTACTGTGCCTTTAAGAGAAAAAAACTATCACATAAACTGCAAAACAGTGTTAAAAAGTAGTAAACTCTTCGAAATTTTTACAGTGTGTATAAGGGACTAAAGCAGCATTGCACCCACTTGCAAATGGATGATTAACCCTTTAGGCCCCAAACCAGATTTGAAAAACGTTAAAAAACGTTAATAAACAGTTAAACACCTTGCCTACATGTCCTCAAATACGATTTAGGGAAGAAATAAGCCCTCTATAGTGGTCCTCAGATGCTAGAGGACTCCTTTAGGGAAGCTGGATGTCTCAGTCTGAATAAGAACTGTGCATCTAGAACGCGAAAATAGGCCCCTCCCATCATGCACTCGATGTCAGAGGGCCTTAAGAAAATACTCCTAGGAGTATCTGACTAGCCATGTGGAAACTAGGCCCAAAAAAACGATTTATCACCCTCAGAGAAAAAACATTCTTTCTATATAACATGTAAACGTTTTGTCACTAAGAAATATGAGTATTAACATGAATATTACCCTTTTTTGTAAGCATGATCCCAGTCGTTGTTAAATCACTGCATCAGGCTTACCTCAATTATACAAGGCTCTGTCAGCATTTTCTAGATCTTATCATCTCTCTAGAAATAAATATACTGAACATACCTCAAGGCAGGTAATCTGCAAACCGTTCCCCCAACTGAAGTCTTTCCCATACTCTTCAGTTATGTGTGAGAACAGCAATGGACCTTAGTTACAAACCGCTAAGATCATCAACCTCCAGGCAGATTCTTCTTCTAATTTCTGCCTGCGAGTAAAACAGTACGACGCAGGTACCGTTTAAAAATAACAAACTCTTGATTGAAGGTAAAAACTACACTGTCACCACATATCTCTTGATACTTCCTATCTTGTCGAGAGTTGCAAGAGAATGACTGGGAATGGCAGTTAGGGGAGGAGCTATATAGACAGCTCTGCTGTGGGTGTCCTCTTGCAACTTCCTGTTGGGAAGGAGAATATCCCACAAGTAATGGATGAACCCGTGGACTGGATACACCTTACAAGAGAAAGTTAGATAATTAACACCTTAACAACCAGGTTGCAGGTTGTTAAAGGGTTTAATGGCGCAGCATGGCTGACAGTGGTGAAGTTACACTAATACTGCATGCCTCACTTCTGGAGGCATGCAAACATAGTGCGGTCTTACCAACATCGGCAAAAGCTGTATTATTCCAGAGTAACATGAGGGGGTATGTAAACGGCCAATGACGTACAGGGTACATTGGTGGTCGTTAAGGTGTTAAGCATGGGTTGAGAATTATTTCCTTATATCAAACCACAAAAAGAGAAGTTCAATATTTTACAGTATATTAAAGAAATGATTTACTTATATTGGTGATTTACTTATATTGGGGAATAAACAATAATATATTGTTACAGTAGCTTAGATTTGTTTTATATTTGCTAGATTTGTTACTCTTCACAAGTTCATGTTGACCTTTAATAAACTCGTTCACAATATTATCCTAGACTTAGACTATACTGTAGAGCTAAGTACAAAATGTTGAAGCCAAAAATCACATAATTCCCAGGCACCTTACATTTGCATATATATTTTACAGTTGCGTATATATTTATATTAGTTGCATTACCCATGCTTCTAGAACTCCTGTTGTTTATTGTGGTCCCTGTAAACAGATTATTACAGGGCTGCTGGCCTACCGTCTTCCATAATTTGCAAATATTTACATATCCAATGATGTCACAAAATGTGCCCTCTCATAACAAAATCTATTCCATTATGCATTTTTAGCTTTAACCCTTTCTTGGACAGACTCATCCGTCCAAATATAGATCATAAACAAAAAGCAAAAAGGAAGTGACGATCATGGGCTTCAAAAATTGTGCTGATTGGCTCTTGGGGGACTGCCTGTGTTGCTAGGCATGTCCCCCAGTCAGATCAATCAGTGTTTGAACACAAAAGGGAGCAGGACGCCGCCCCATGCCGTCCTAAGGGTGCTAAAGCCCATTATTTTTATTGGGCATCTATGGGAAATGTAATTTATATTTGACCCTTAGGGCTCCATTTAATAAGCTGTGCACACAGTTTGGGAGCATTTGTGATTCAGGTAGAGCATGCAATTTTTTAAAGCAACTTCATTCTCTTGGTATCTTTATTTAAAAAAGAAGGAATGTAAACTTAAAGCTGGCCCATATTTGGTTCAGAACCCTGTGCAGCGCTTGTTTATTGGGAGCTACATTTAGCCACCAATCAGCAAGCAATACCCAGTTACTTAAAATTGCATGCTCTATCAAAATCATGAAAGAAAACATTTAAAGGGACAGTATACTATAAAATAGTTTTTCCCTTAATGTGTTTCCAATTACTTTTTTACCAGCTGCAGAGTATAAAATGTATGAGATTTCCTTTTTAAGGATTATTTGTGTACATGAATTAGCTGATTTTGTGTTTTGAAGCCACAACCTAATAAAATGGGTTGAACCTGTAGGTATTATCAGATCTCATTACTTTATCACATTGTGCAAATATACCTGCTTCTTTATCTTTCTTTATCTTATATCTGTCCATATACAAATCACCAATACTTGGAGAGAACAATGGAAAATTAAAATGTTATTACCTTATCTCTTCTATAACCCACTGGGAGTGTAATTTCTTCTGCTTGCTGTGTTTGCACAGCTTGGCCTCGAGGCCAAAAACTTTAAGGATAGGTGTGGATACCACATGCTAAATAAACTATTTCAAATGCCAATGTAAGGACAAGGGAAATACTTATAAACAATTTAATACACTCCAGCAGGTAAAGTGGATCATTGGGAACAAATTCAAGGGGAGAACATTTTTGAGTAAACTGTCCCTTTATGTTCAGTATCTCTTTAATTCAATTGTTTTTCAGTATCCAGGCTCTACCCACCCGTTTGCCTTATTTGGAGGAGCCAACTTGGGCTTTAGTCATAATGTTTGTATAAAATGCATTGTTTTGCAGTTGTGATCAGTTAAAGACAATGAAGTTGTTTTACTAAACATAACTAAATATCTTATATTAAACTCTTAAGGTGTTTGCTGTCCCTTTAAATTCCAGCATTCAATGCTATCTCACTCCCAGTGAACTTGAGTGCACAGGTTTCCTGCTTGGGAACCTCATCCTCCACTGGTGTTTAAAGTTCATTCTAGTCTACAAAGGCTGTCTCTACTCCTTGGACAGCTGAAGCTGATGTTTATTCTAATGACTTATGCATTTCAGAAGTGAAGAGTTCTTTTCACGCATTTTAGAAACACTACAAACTAGATGTGTGTAATGTATATATCATAATGGTTTGTTCCAGTTGTTGCTGTTTATATTTGCTGCAGTTCATATATTCTAACACTAGGGACAAGCATGAGGTATAACAGTGAAATGGGTGTGTTATCTTCAGTTAATAAAAAGTTCTTGAAGTTGAACAATGGTGCCTTAATGAGTTCTGTGCATTCTATAACAGGAGATCTTTACATGGTGTCAGAAGTAAACAGATTTATTTCAGTTTGATTGTCATGGCTGCAAGCAGACAACAAGTGCCTCCTATGGACTTTGATAAAGGCAATGTATCTGAGCACTGGACAAGATGGAGAGAGCTCATGGAATTATTATTTGCTGGCCCTGATGCTGACAAGTGGACACAGGAGCAGAAGGCTGCACAGTTTCTCATTTGCATTGGAGAGAAAGGCAGAGATATTTGCAGATCATGGAGTGCCAGTGGAGCTATATCTGCTGAAGGTAAAAAGGATCCCAATGTGTTATGTGAGAAATTTGAGGCATACTGTAATCCTAAGAAAAACATAACTGTACAGAGAAAAGTGTTTTATGAAAGACATCAGGATAAACAGAATCTATAGATGAGTGGGTCACACAGCTACATCTCATAGCTAAAGACTGTGCCTTTCAGGACTGTGATGATATGATAAAAGATAGAATTGTGATGGGATCAAATTCTAGAGAAGTACAGGAAAAATTACTGCTAGAAGAGGATCTAACCATAAACTCTGCTGTAAAAATAGCTAAAGCATATGAAACATCTAGAACTCACATGCAGTTAATTCATAGTGACACAGAAGTCTTACACATGGTGCAAAGGAAAAGTGAAAGTAATCTGATTCATAGCAGAAAAGCAAATAACCTGCAGGATTGTGCAGAGCATACTCTTTACAGAAGCTATACTAAATGTGGTACAAAACACACTAAGAATACACAGTGTCCAGCACAGGGAAAAATATGCTACAAATGTCAGAAAAACAACCATTTTGCCAGGGTGTGCAGAAACAACACTATAAAGTATAGCAAGTCAGTGAATCAAGTGGAGCAAGATGAAAATGAAACTGATAGTGACATTGATCAAAGTACAATATATCTAGCTATGGTGGATAAAACAAATGTAGAACAAGATGAAGTATATGTTGAGATTCTTGTGAGCACACAAAACATACCAATTAAATTCAAGATTGATACAGGTGCACAAGTAAATTGCATTCCTGCTAGCACATATTATGACAAGCTGGCAAACATATGTGAGCTTGAAAAGTCTGGTCTGTCAAAACTTGTTGGTTATGGAGGACACCGGCTACATGTACTGGGAAAGTGCTCATATCAATGCATGTTACAAAACAAAAAACTTAATTTGGAATTTTATGTTATAGACACCCCAGCAAAGCCTGTTTTAGGGTTAAGTGCCTGCAAACAGCTAAATCTTATAAAAATAGTCACGACTGTTGATCAGTATAACAAAGGTTTATCTAAGCAACAAGTTGAGGAACTATTTTCAGATGTGTTTCAAGGGCTAGGTTGTTTGCCTGGTGAATGCAGCATTAAACTAAAACCAGATGCACATCCAGTAATTCATTCACCAAGAAGGATTCCAATTGCCATAAAAGACAAACTCAAAGAGGAACTGGATCGCATGGTAAATTTAGGAGTGCTGAAAAAAGTAGATGAGCCCACTGAGTGGGTGAGTTCAATGGTTGCAGTAGAAAAGAAAAACTCAGGTGCTTTAAGAATATGCATTGATCCAAGAGATTTAAACAGAGAAATCATGCGAGAACACTACAGTTTACCAACTCTAGATGACATCACACACAAGTTAGCACATGCAAAATTCTTCAGTGTATTAGATGCTCAGTCAGGATATTGGCAGTTCAAATTAGATGAACAGAGCAGCAGGCTCAACACTTTTAATTCACCATTTGGAAGATGGCGTTTTACTAGAGTTCCCTTTGGTATTACCTCAGCACAAGAAATATTTCAGAAAAAAGCACATAAAACCATTGAAGGCCTTCATGGTGTAGATGTAATCATAGATGATCTTCTGGTATATGGATCTACACTGAAAGAACATGATCAAAATCTGTGTGCACTATTGGAACGGTGTCGAGAGAGAAACATGAAGTTAAACCCAGGTAAAATGCAAATCGGTGTTACCCAAGGTAAATATTTTGGTCATATTCTGTCACAAGATGGGCTAAAAGCAGACCCAGAGAAAATAGCAGCAATACAACATCTGGATCCTTCTACCTCTAAGAAGGAATTAGAAACCATTCTGGGTATGTTTAATTATCTGTCAAGGTTTGTTCCTGGACTACCAGAAGCTACAGCTCCACTAAGAGAACTACTCCAAAAGGATGCACTATGGAGCTGGAATGACTCAATAAATAATGTTTTTGAAGATGTCAAAGGTCTTATTGTGCATTCCTCGGAAACTGGATTACAATATTTTGACCCCAAGAAGGAGGTAACAATACAGGTTGATGCCTCTCAGTTCGGTTTAGGAGCAGTCCTAATGCAGGAAGGCAGGCCTGTTGCATATGCTTCCAGATCAATGACTCCTACGCAACACAACTATGCCCAAATAGAAAAAGAAATGCTGGCCATTGTAATTGGTTGTGAAAAGTTTCATCAATACATCTATGGGCAGAAAATCACAGTTGAGACTGATCATAAACCACTTATGAGCATCATGGAAAAACCACTTGTGTCCGCTCCACCAAGGCTGCAAAGAATGATCCTAAGAATTCAAAATTATGATATGCATGTAGTATATGTACCTGGCAATAGAATTCCAGTAGCTGATATGCTTTCAAGGACATTTAAGCCTGGTCAAGATGAAAGAGAGGAAAGGGACTTGGAAGAGCATGTGCACTCTGTACTTTCACAATTACCTGCTACTGATGAGAAACTTAAAGAAATACAGCTAGCAACAGAAAGGGATGCAACTATGGCCAATTTGATTACAATAATACAGGAAGGATGGCCAAACTCAAAAGCCAAAGTGAATGTTGACTTAAAACCTTACTGGAATGTAAGAAAAGAACTGTCAATAATTGATGGGATTGTATTTAAAGGGGAGAGAATTGTGGTTCCCCCGGAGCTCAGGAAAGAAATAATAAGAAAACTGCATATAGGGCATTTTGGAATAGCCTTGTGTAAAAGACGTGCTAGGGATCTCTTATATTGGCCTGGAATGAATTCACAGATAGAACACATGGTCAATAGTTGTGCAACATGTCAAGAAAATCAAAGAGCAAACCAAAAGGAGCCAATGGTAACAAGAGTACAGCCCGAGAGAGCTTGGCAAAGAATTGCATCAGACCTATTTACATGGAACCATAACAACTATCTTATAATGGTAGACTACTACAGTCGTTACTTTGAAATAGTTCAACTAAGAGACACTAAGTCTAGTGCAGTAATAAATGTCATTAAATCTGTCTTGGCAAGACATGGCATATGTGATGAGTTAATATCAGATAATGGTCCTCAGTACTCCTCAATAGAATTTGCAAACTTTGCAAAAGAATGGGGTTTCAAACACACATTGTCCAGCCCACATTACCCACAGTCAAATGGCTTAGCTGAAAAATATGTACAAATTGCAAAGAACATTTTGGAAAAAGCAGCCCAAACTAATCAAGATCCATACCTGTGTATTCTAAACTACCGTAACACCCCAATAGATGGAATTGCATCACCTTCACAATTACTAATGAGTAGACGTTTGAAATCAGTTTTGCCTTCAACACCTACACAACTTGCCTCCAAAGTACAGAATCCTGCAATGGTTAAACAGTGAGTGGAAACATTAAAAAACAGGCAGAAACAGTACTATGATCGTGGGTCTAAATTTCTAAAACCTTGTGAGCTTGGCGATAGGGTAAGGATGCAAAATTTAGAAGGAAGGTGGAAACCTGCAGTGGTAACCAAAGTAACAAGTGCACCACGATCATACATTGTCCGCACAGAGAATGGCAAAGATTATCGGCGCAACAGAGTACATCTGCGTCATAACAGAGGTACGAATACAGGAGTTACAAATATTCCAGATGCAGTGCTTCATGTACCACCAAGGATGTCACATAGTGATATAAATGAGACTCTAAGCTCAACTGATGCTTCACATGTGGACATACAGGAGGGACAATTACTGAGTACAACACCAACCGCACAACTCTCTGATCACAGCTCCAATTTGATTCTTCCTAGCACAACAGAAACAGCACAAGTTGAACCACCCAGTAGATTCTCAAGATATGGACGGAGAATCAAGCCAAAGTATTGGGAAGACTATGACACTACATAACTGTGTGCTTTTTTTTGTTTGTTTTTGTGCTTGTTTTTTTTTTGTTTTGTTTTTTACATTTATATTCCTTTATATCCAATATATATTGTTTTATTTTTTATTTATTTTTAAGAAGGGAGATGTAATGTATATATCATAATGGTTTGTTCCAGTTGTTGCTGTTTATATTTGCTGCAGTTCATATATTCTAACACTAGGGACAAGCATGAGGTATAACAGTGAAATGGGTGTGTTATCTTCAGTTAATAAAAAGTTCTTGAAGTTGAAATGGTGCCTTAATGAGTTCTGTGCATTCTATAACAGGAGATCTTTACAATGTGTGTGCCTGTTATGTCTGTTGTTTTACTCCTGCCTGCCCTTGTATTCTGCTGGCTGGTAAATCATCTTTGTTGAGTCTTACTGGGATGAGCCAAGATAAACAAAAAATATTTCATTAATTTCCTTTCCTTGGCTCATGTCTCTTAGTAGCATTCACCAAACCTCTTTTTGTTTTTTTATGGCTTATTAACAAAGATTACAGTTAGTTGTAAACTGTAGGGTTTTTGGCTTTGCTATTCTGCCCCTGCTTAAAGGGATATGAAACCCAAATTTTATTTTCTTTAATGATTCAGATAGAGCAGGAAATTTTAAGCAACTTTCTTATTTACTCCTATTAACATTTTTTTTTTCCGTTCTCTTGATATGCTTTGTTCAATGAGCAGCAATGCACTTCTGGTTGCTGACTGAACACATGCGTGAGCCAATGACAATCTGTATATATATATGCATCCACCAATCAGCAACTAGAACCTAGATTCTTTGCTGCTCATGAGCTTTCCTAGATAAACATTTCAGCAAAGGATAACAAGAGAAGAAAGCAAATTAAATAATAGAAGTAAATTGGAAAGTATTTGTGATGAGAGCAGGATGTGATGTCACTAGTTTGGGGGCGGGGCTTAGGTCCGGTGTCTGTGTCGCAGTTAGTTTAGTACAATCAACCTGACTAGATGTGTATTGCTATGCTCTGCAATAAAATAGAGTTGTACCATCATTGCTGTGTCCTGCATATGTCCTGCATCTCATGACATGGTGTCAGAAGTTTTGGACTGCGCTTCTGTTCCTGATCGATTGCAATGTCAAAGTTTACCCCCACCTGAGCCTTTTGACTTCTCTCAGCCTGCAGCTTGGCCCACATGGCCAAAACAGCGCTGTTCCATTTGATTCAGGATTGCTTCCAAACTGAACAAGGAGAGTGGGAAAGTACAAGTTAATTCTCTTTTATACTCTATGGGGAAAGATGTGGAGCCAGTGTTCAATGCTTTTACTTTCCAAGAGGGGGAAGAATTTTACTTTGATATAGTTATGGATAAACTCAGTGCCCACTTTGTGCCCAAAAGAAATGTGATTCATGAGAGAGCTTGTTTTCACAAACGTAATCAGCGTGTGGGAGAATCTGTGGAGTCTTTTGTGCGCAGCCTGTATGAACTAGCTGAATTCTGTGAGTTTGGTGTTGCTAAAGAAGAGCAAATCAGAGACAGAATAGTTATTGGGATTGCAGATGCTGAAGTTTTACTGAAGCTGCAGTTAGAACCTGATTTAACATTAGATGGGGCTATTAGGATGGCCCGCCAGAGTGAACTGGTGAAAAGGCAAAGTGCTGATCTGAGGTCTGAGAGTATTGTGGATGAAGTGCAACAGTCTAGGAAAAATGCTAGTGAAAGGCACAGTGTGAGCGGTAGATCTAAAGTACTGGAAAGGCCTAGAAATGGATGGGCGCAATATGCCCGATGCACGCGGTGCTACCGTGCTCATGATCAGAGTGTTATATGCCCGGCCAGGGATAAAAGATGCAGAAAATGTAACAGAATGGGCCATTTTGAAGTGGTGTGTAGAACTGAATACATTAAGGAGATGCAGGTGGACGGTGACCAGGAGGGTCAGGAAGTGTCTTTTGTGGGGTCCGTTGTGGAACGGCCAAGCTCAGAGGAAGATTGGAAAGTTACTTTTACTGTAATGGGAGACAAAGTTTATTTTAAGATTGACACAGGAGCAGATATCACTGTAATGTCTTTTGCTGAATTTATGAAACTGCCTCGACAGCCCCAGCCGGCGAAGGTTACTACAAATGTCCATAGTCCTGGTGGCCGCATTGATTGTGTGGGGAAATGTCTTGCCAGCTGTGAGTACAAGCAAAGAAAGTTCACCATGTGGGTGTATGTGATTCGAGGTCAGTGTGTTAACAATTTATTGAGCAGAAAAGCAGCCTGTGACTTGGGCCTCGTGGCCAGAGTGAATGAGATTTCCGAAGATATGTTTGGCGAGTTGGGCCTACTGAATTGCAAACCAGTTCGTATAGCACTTAAAAGTGACGCAGTCCCATACAGTATTTCTACTCCTCATAGAATTCCGTTCCCGCTCATGCCTCAAGTGGAGAAGGAGCTTATGTGCATGAAGTCTATGGGGGTTATTGAAGAGGTTGTTGAAGCGACTGATTGGTGTGCCCCCATTGTTCCAGTTGCAAAGAAAAACGGAAAGGTGCGCATCTGTGTGGACCTGAAAAAGTTGAATGAGGCAGTGAAGAGAGAGAGATTTGTGCTGCCGACATTAGAAGATATAGCTCCAAAGTTGGCTGGGGCAAAGTTCTTTTCCACATTAGACGCTTCTAGCGGCTTTTGGCAGATCCCCCTAGATCCAAAGTGCCGCAAACTGACTACCTTTATTACACCGGTAGGTCGGTTCTGCTTCTGCAGACTCCCCTTTGGGATATCCTCTGCTCCTGAAATCTTTCAAAGGGAAATGAGTTCTCTCCTAAGTGACCACGTGGGCACAGCGGTCGTCATGGATGACATTCTAGTGTATGGGTCTACAGTGGAGGAGCATGATCAGCGTTTGAGTTGTGTGCTACAGGCTATCAAAGAGTCTGGGCTGAAGCTGAATAAAGAAAAATGTCATTTTAGGAAAACTGAATTATGCTACTTTGGGCATATCATCAACGGGGATGGCATCAAGCCAGACCCAGAGAAAATTTGTGCTATTGAACAGATGAAAAGCCCCTCTGATGTACATGAGCTGATAAATACAATACAAATTCACAAGCTGCTTGGTGGCTTCCAATTTCTGAATATGAAAGGTGTGTATTACTTGTGATACTACCCTAAACTAGGGTCCCACAAATAGCGGATATCACAAGGTTAAAGTTGCAAATAGCAAACAACAATGTCCCCACTTATCAATATGAAGGAAGGCTTACCGCTTATAGATGAAGCACCTGAGTTGTAGAAGTCAGTATAATATATATGTATAAGTGGTTCAAACACTGTGCTCACCTAAACAGCGCTGTTCCATTTGATTACAGTGCACTTGCGGTCCACGCCCTCCGTGATCACAGCAGGTAAATGTTCCGCTGTGAGCTGTCTCACTCCTGGGATTGCTGGGGCTCTCCAAAAACCCTTACTGAGCAGGCAAATAGCAAAAAATACAAATACTCACGAGGTGACATGCAGGTCCTGAGTGACAATTGTGACTTTGTAGACCTTTGTGTTATTGTGAGTTACAGGGAGATAATGCTGTTGCAAGCAGCACTAGTCAACAATCTATTAAAGAGTCTAAAAAAAGCACTTTCTATCCTGTACATGCACGTAATGACACAATAGAATTGTTCCATTCAGTCTTAGAGCAAGATTTAATTGCTTTGTCAGAAAAAATAAAAAAAAGATGATATGCTAGGCAAAAACTAGAATAACAACTTAAGCAAAAAAGAAGCACTTGCGCTAAATAAATTGAAAAATTATAGTGATATCGTTATTGTTGATTCTGACAAGGGAGGCTGTATTGTAATCTTGAATCAAACAGACTATCTCAAAGAAGCCTACAGACAACTAGGGGACTCTTACACATATAAGAAACTAACTTTTAATCCCACATCCAAATTTCAGCATGAGCTTAAACATCTATTGGATGTGGGGGTGGAAAGTTCTGTACTTACAAATAAAATTAGAGACTACATTTATATAGAACATCCCAGGGTACCAGTATTCAAATATTTACCTAAAGTACATAAGTCTCTTGTTGATCCACCAGGGAGACCAATAATTTCTGCTATTGGCTCCCTGGGGGAGAAATTAGGACAATGGGTTGATGCCCAGTTACAACCGATAGTACAGTCCTTGCCAGGTTTCTTGAGGAATACCAAGCATTTGCTGAGACTGGTTCATGACTTCCAATGGAGAAAGGAATATATATTTGTTACTATAGATGCAGTGTCTCTTTAATCCTGCATCCCCCACTCCCTTGGAATTGATGCAACCAGGACTATTTCGAAGAGGTACTCTGGATACAATACTGAACTAATTGAATTCATTTTACAAGCAATAGATTTCCTCTTGAATCGTAATTTTTTCATTTTCAATGGAGATTTTTTCATACAGCTCAGAGGTACGGGGATGGGGGCAAAATTTGCCCCCTCGTATGCAAACTTTTTTCTTGCTAATTTTGAGCTTATGAGAATCTTCAGTGACACTAATATCTTTAGAAATAACATCAAATTTTACACAAGGTATATTGATGATATTCTATTAATCTGGGGAGGTACTGTTGAAGAGCTAGGTGAGTTTGTGAAATGCTTGAATCGTAATGAGGACAATTTGAAATTCACATACAATACTTCAGATACCAGTATACCATACCTTGATGTACTAATTAAACACTCTGGACAACATGTAGTCACTGAGGTCTATAGAAAAGAAATCACTGGGAACACAATACTTAGAGCAGATTCGTTGCATCCTAAGCACCTCAAAAGAGGGATCCCTAAAGGTCAATATATCCAGCTCAGGCGAAACTGCACTAGTCTGCAAGATTACTGGATACATGCCAATGATTTAACCTCTAGACTAGTGGATAGGGGCTATAAATTAGAGGAATTAAAAGAAATATCCCTATTAGTATCTAGCTTTGAAAGAGATAGTCTATTGAGGGATAAAAACCGGAGAGATCAAACATATCAGAATTGCCAACAAAGAGGTGTTAATTTTATTACTAAATACAGTAGGCAATATGATGAAATTTGTAATATTATTAAAATGAGAATGCCCCTCTTAGAAAGAGATGTTGACTTAATTTCGATTTCTAACATCTGTAATTTTATTTCACGTAAGTCTGATACCATAGGAGATAGAGTTAGAAAAAATTTCAGCTCCAATGTGTCTTCTAATGGTTTGAAAAAATCAAATTGGCTAAGTAAGGACCCAGGTTTTTACAAATGTGGGGGTAGACCTTGTAAATGTTGTAACTACGCTTTAATAGGAGACAGTTTCACCTCAACCAATACTGGTAAAACTTACAGAATTAAGGAATGTTTAAATTGCAATTCTATCTTTGTTATTTATCTTATAACTTGTACTTTTTGTAAATTTCAATATACAGGCCTTACTTCCAGGAATCTCAAAGATAGAATCAGGGAGCACCTCTTATCAATAGAGGCAGATATTCCCAAAACCCCTGTTGCAAAACATTTCTTTACACATCTGAATAGATTGGATCATTTCAAATTTCAGGGTATAGAACAAGTATCCCTGGGAGTGAGAGGGGGTGATAGATATCAAGCCTTAAGTAGGAAAGAAATCTTTTGGATACACACATTGAAAACAGGCTTTCCATTAGGAATAAACAAAATAAGTGATGTAAAGCTGTTCATTGACAGATAAAAGGTTTTATAGGTGCTCTAGTTACCCTTAGATACTATTTTGCTTCATTCTTTAAATAATTGCATTCCGCACTATACTTTATACGCTATACCATCCATAGCTCAGCTAGCTCCCACTTGGTATCACTCTAAACTTTTTCCTACTTTCGATTTTGAAATTGCACTAAATTTGCTCTCTTCCATGTCTCCTTCTTTAATGAGAGATTCCAGCATGGTATTGTTTTTACAGTGTCATAAAGTGTAATATTATCTGCATTTATCTTATGTATACTGTTGTGCGCTTTATTGTACTTTGTTCACTGTAATACATGCTGTGCTTATCTTTATACTCTTTGACCAAATTATCCATTATGAGTGTTGATACATCACATTAATGCCAGTTTTAGATTTGTTTAATTTCATTCACTATTTTAAAATGTGTCTTTATGTAGTAATGTTTTAATAGAGTTACATTGTGGCAGTTAACATTTGTGTTGTGATCCAGGTTAACTAATAGTTAACTTGTAGTTCTACCTGTGTTAGCCAATGATTGGTCATACAGGTAACTCACCTCTGATTAAAGCAGCTGCTGGAGGCTTAGGCCTAGATTTAGAGTTCGGCGGTAGCCGTCAAAACCAGCGTTAGAGGCTCCTAACGCTGGTTTTGGCCGCCCGCTGGTATTTGGAGTCAGTGATTAAAGGGTCTAACGCTCACTTTGCAGCCGCGACTTTTCCATACCGCAGATCCCCCTACGCCATTTGCGTAGCCTATCTTTTCAATGGGATCTTTCTAACGCCGGTATTTAGAGTCGTTTCTGCAGTGAGCGTTAGAGCTCTAACGACAAGATTCCAGCCGCCTGAAAATAGCAGGAGTTAAGAGCTTTCTGGCTAACGCCGGTTTATAAAGCTCTTAACTACTGTACCCTAAAGTACACTAACACCCATAAACTACCTATGTACCCCTAAACCGAGGTCCCCCCACATCGCCGTCACTCGATTAAAATTTTTAACCCCTAATCTGCCGACCGCCACCTACGTTATACTTATGTGCCCCTAATCTGCTGCCCCTAACCCCGCCGACCCCTATATTACATTTATTAACCCCTAATCTGCCCCCCACAACATCGCCGCCAGCTACTTAAAATAATTAACCCCTAATCTTCCGACCGCAAAGCGCCGCCACCTACGTTATCCCTATGTACCCCTAATCTGCTACCCCTAACACCGCCGACCCCTATATTATATTTATTATCCCCTAATCTGCCCCCCTCAACGTCGCCGACACCTGCCTACACTTATTAACCCCTAATCTGCCGAGCGGACCTGAGCGCTACTAGAAG